>NC_072000.2:46718920-47343920 GCF_028885655.2 Pongo abelii | reverse complement strand
GATTGTGCCACTGTTCTCCAGCTTAGGTGACAGAACGAGACTCCAACTCAAAAAAGAAAAAAACGTGTACATATATAATACAGACATACACACATACCATGGAATACCATGTGACCATAACAAAGAACAAAGTCATATCCTTTGCAGCAACATGGATGGAGCTGGAGGCCATTATTCTAAGTGAACTAACACAGGAACAGTAAACAAAATGCCACATGTTCTGTCTTATAAGTGGTAGCTAAACACTGAGTACATATGGACACAAACAGAACAACAGACACGGGGACTTACTTGAGGGTAGAGGGTGGTAGGAGAGTGAAGATTGAGAAATTACTGATCGGGTACTATACTTATTAGCTGGGTGATGAAAGAATCTGCACATGAAATCCCCATGACATGCAATTTACCTATATGACAAACCTGCACATGTATCCCTCAACCTAAAATAAATTTTAAAAATAAAAATAAATCTGTATTGAAGACTTTAAATGCACAGCTGTTAGAAATCTTGTAGGTGATACACATACATTAATTTTACAACAAAATCCTAAAATCATTTCTATAATTTCTAATACAATTTTAAACATACTTTTTAAAACTAACATTTGATTCAGAAAGCATCAGAATATGCATGGCCATTTTTATTTTATTTTTATTTATTTATTTTAATTTATTATTATTATAATTTAGGTTTTAGGGTACATGTGCGCAATGTGCAGGTTAGTTACATATGTATACATGTGCCATGCTGGTGCACTGCACCCACTAACTCGTCATCTAGCATTAGGTATATCTCCCAGTGCCATCCCTCCCCCCTCCCCCCACCCCACAACAGTCCCCAGAGTGTGATGATCCCCTTCCTGTGTCCACGTGTTCTCATTGTTCAATTCCCACCTATGAGTGAGAATATGCGGTGTTTGGATTTTTGTTCTTGCGATAGTTTACTGAGAATGATGCTTTCCAGTTTCATCCATGTCCCTGCAAAGGACATGAACTCATCATTTTTTATGGCTGCATAGTATTCCATGGTGTATATGTGCCACATTTTCTTAATCCAGTCTATCATTGTTGGACATTTGGGTTGGTTCCAAGTCTTTGCTATTGTGAATAATGCGGCAATAAACATACGTGTGCGTGTGCCTTTATAGCAGCATGATTTATAGTCCTTTGGGTATATACCCAGTAATGGGATGGCTGGGTCAAATGGAATTTCTAGTTCTAGATCCCTGAGGAATCGCCACACTGACTTCCACAAGGGTTGAACTAGTTTACAGTCCCACCAACAGTGTAAAAGTGTTCCTATTTCTCCACATCCTCTCCAGCACCTGTTGTTTCCCGACTTTTTAATGATTGCCATTCTAACTGGTGTGAGATGGTATCTCATTGTGGTTTTGATTTGCATTTCTCTGATGGCCAGTGATGGTGAGCATTTTTTCATGTGTTTTTTGGCTGCATAAATGTCTTCTTTTGAAAAGTGTCTGTTCATATCCTTTGCCCACTTTTTGATGGGTTTGTTTGTTTCTTGTAAATTTTTTGAGTTCATTGTATATTCTGGATATTAGCCCTTTGTCAGATGAGTAGGTTGCGAAAATTTTCTCCCATTCTGTAGGTTGCCTGTTCACTCTGATGGTAGTTTCTTTTGCTGTGCAGAAGCTCTTTAGTTTAATTAGATCCGATTTGTCAATTTTGGCTTTTGTTGCCATTGCTTTTGGTGTTTTAGACATGAAGTCCTTGCCCATGCCTATGTCCTGAATGGTAATGCCTAGGTTTTCTTCTAGGGTTTTTACGGTTTTAGGTCTAACGTTTAAGTCTTTAATCCATCTTGAATTGATTTTTGTATAAGGTGTAAGGAAGGGATCCAGTTTCAGCTTTCTCCATATGGCTAGCCAGTTTTCCCAGCACCATTTATTAAATAGGGAATCCTTTCCCCATTTCTTGTTTTTCTCAGGTTTGTCAAAGATCAGACAGTTGTAGATATGCGGCGTTATTTCTGAGGGCTCTGTTCTGTTCCATTGATCTATATCTCTGTTTTGGTACCAGTACCATGCTGTTTTGGTTACTGTAGCCTTGTAGTATAGTTTGAAGTCAGGTAGTGTGATGCCTCCAGCTTTGTTCTTTTGGCTTAGGATTGACTTGGCGATGCAGGCTCCTTTTTGGTTCAGTATGAACTTTAAAGTAGTTTTTTCCAATTCTGTGAAGAAAGTCATTGGTAGCTTGATGGGGATGGCATTGAATCTGTAAATTACCTTGGGCAGTATGGCCATTTTCATGATATTGTTTCTTCCTACCCATGAGCATGGAATGTTCTTCCATTTGTTTATATCCTCTTTTATTTCGTTGAGCAGTGGTTTGTAGTTCTCCTTGAAGAGGTCCTTCACGTCCCTTGTAAGTTGGATTCCTAAGTATTTTATTCTCTTTGAAGCAATTGTGAATGGGAGTTCACTCATGATTTGGCTCTCTGTTTGTCTGTTATTGGTGTATAAGAATGCTTGTGATTTTTGTACATTGATTTTTTATCCTGAGACTTTGCTGAAGTTGCTTATCAGCTTAAGGAGATTTTGGACTGAGACGATGGGGTTTTCTAGATATACAATCATGTCGTCTGCAAACAGGAACAATTTGACTTCCTCTTTTCCTAATTGAATGCCCTTTATTTCCTTCTCCTGCCTAATTGCCCTGGCCAGAACTTCCAACACTATGTTGAATAGGAGTGGTGAGAGAGGGCATCCCTGTCTTGTGCCAGTTTTCAAAGGGAATGCTTCCAGTTTTTGCCCATTGTGTATGATATTGGCTGTGGGTTTGTGATAGATAGCTCTTATTATTTTGAGATACGTCCCATCAATACCTAATTTATTGAGAGTTTTTAGCATGAAGCGTTGTTGAATTTTGTCGAAGGCCTTTTCTGCATCTATTGAGATAATCATGTGGTTTTTGTCTTTGGTTCTGTTTATATGCTGGATTACATTTATTGATTTGCATATATTGAACCAGCCTTGCATCCCAGGGATGAAGCCCACTTGATCATGGTGGATACATGATCAGAGTTTGTAGAGGGAAATTTATAGCACTAAATGCCCACAAGAGAAAGCAGGAAAGATCTAAAATTGACACCCTAACATCACAATTAAAAGAACTAGAAAAGCAAGAGCAAACACATTCAAAAGCTAGCAGAAGGCAAGAAATAACTAAGATCAGAGCAGAACTGAAGGAACTAGAGACACAAAAAACCCTTCAAAAAATTAATGACTCCAGGAGCTGGTTTTTTGAAAGGATCAACAGAATTGTTAGACCACTAGCAAGACTAATAAAGAAAAAAAAGAGAAGAATCAAATAGACACAATAAAAAATGATAAAGGGGATATCACCACCGATCCCACAGAAATACAAACTACCATCAGAGAATACTACAAACACCTCTATGCAAATAAACTAGAAAATCTAGAAGAAATGGATAAATTCCTCGACACATACACTCTCCCAAGACTAAACCAGGAAGAAGTTGAATCTCTGAATAGACCAATAACAGAAGCTGAAATTGTGGCAATAATCAATAGCCTACCAACCAAAAAAAGTCCAGGACCAGATGGATTCACAGCCGACTTCTACCAGAGGTACAAGGAGGAACTGGTACCATTCCTTCTGAAACTATTCCAATCAATAGAAAAGGAGGGAATCCTCCCTAACTCATTTTATGAGGCCAGCATCATCCTGATACCAAAGCTGGGCAGAGACACAACCAAAAAAGAGAATTTTAGACCAATATCCTTGATGAACATTGATGCAAAAATCCTCAATAAAATACTGGCAAACCGAATCCAGCAGCACATGGCCATTTTTAAATGCCACTTTAACGTGATGGTATCAATTGCTTTCTTCCACCCCTTAAATATAGATAGGCTGGTAGCATACTATAAACAGACGCTTAATTTCAGAAAAAGAGGCAGCAAAATTAAAATAATTAATGTTTTTATAAGTGTCAATGTGTAATATCTATACATTCCATGGTTTAAGGTAAAATATTTAATAATCTTTTTTTATGAAATATAAAAATCTTCTTATAATAATAAATTTTAATTTTATAATATCAACCACCTAAGTGTTATCCTGTTTGTCTTCATGAATTACCTTTTGAACTTTCATGCAATAACTTGTCTATAAATGATCCAGAGAATATATTTTGTGATATTATTTATGTAACCTTCTCAAACATGATTTTACTGTCCTAAACAAAACTCTCATTCATAGGTTTATATTGCTGTTTGTTACAATTAATCTTGTAATGTATATGCCAATAGGTGCTATATATCATGATATATTGATACTACAGATTTTCTGGTATGTCTTGCCATTGATCCCTCAAATATTCTTATATTTTTAATTTTTCTCATTTGTCAGTAATTCTGTAGATACAATTTGGTGAGTTTCGTCGGCGTATCAAGTTAAATAATCACCACATAATCATGTAGCTCATTTCCAATAACCCTCAAAATTTCCTTCTGCCTTTTTGCAATCAGTCCCGTCCTCTTGCCAATGACACATAATGATTTGCTTTCTTTCACTACAGTTTTCATTTTATATCATTTGTTATAAATTAAATTTTAGAGTGTGGTATCTTCTTTATATGTTTTATTTTGCTCAGCATTATGCTTTTTGTGATTCACTGACACTCTTGCATATATCCATAGTCCCTTTTTATTATGGGATGATATCCCATTTTATGTTAATACCATAATTTGTTTATTCATTCACCAATTGGTGGATATTTATATTGGTCCCAGTTTTTCTCAATTATGAAAAATTCCTCTGTGAATCTACCAGAAGATGTCTTTATTTTGGATATATCTTTTCATTACTCATAGATAAATACCTAAGAGTGGAATTGCTGGGCCAATGGTAACTTTATGTTTAACTCTATAAGAACCTGCAAAATTGCATTCCTAACTGGTTATATCATTTTAGATCTCCACAAACAAATTAGAATTTCTGTTATTCCTCACCAATGCTTTTTATGGTTAGCTTTATAAATTTTAGCCATCTAATGGTTATGCCAATGGTATTTTTGTTGTTTAATTTTTATTACTCTGATGATTAATAAAGTTGACCATCTTTTCAAGCATTTATTTGCCATCTGTAGGTTTAGAATCTGGATAAAATTATCTATTCGATATGTACTTATAAAACATTTTCTATTAGCTTGTGTTGTGCCTTTTTATTTTCTTTTGAGTCTGTTTAAAAGAGTTAGTTTTAAAAATTTTGATTAAGTCATGTAATTTATGTAATTGGTGTATACTATTTAAGCAATCTCTGTTAAACTTAAGGTCACAAAGATTTTCTCTCATGTTTCTTTTCTGAGATATTTGTAATTTAAATGCTCACAATTAGGTCTATGATTTATTTTAATCTAATTTTTGTATGTGATATTAGGCAAGGGTGGGATTTCATTTTTCTTACAGATGAATATTCATTATTCTAGAACCATTAGTTAATGATATTTTCTGTTTATTTTTGAATTGCCACTATGTTTTTATTTAAAGTTAATTGGTTATACATTTGAGAGTTTTTTCTTGATCTATCTTTTTTTCCTGTTAATCTATATGGCTATTTTAACAGCAACATTTTATAATCTTACTTACTGGTTGCTTTGTAATAAGCCTGAAATCATGCTGTGTGAGGCATCCAACTTTGTTTTTTATTTTCATAATTTTTGTTATTGTTAGTCCTTTGCATTTCCATATACATTTTAGAATTAGTTGTCATTTTTTAAAAAAACACATTTTTATCTGGGCACTCATCGTATTACAATGTTGGTTTTTCTCTATTATAACTGAGGTAACAGGGTATATACTATATCAGCATGCATTTCCTCATTACCCTCCCACCATCTCTACCTAGACCCTCTCTCACAATATCTTACCCTACAAAGGCTCTTGTAGTATATATAAAGTTTATTTCTCTTACCTACATCTTGTTTTTTGAAAACTAGATTCATATATAAAATTTCCAGCTTGATTGTCTTATTGGAAGCCTACTATCAACATATCCAAAATGAATCTTATATCCTTGTGCTTTAACATATAATATATTTCAACCTCTTCATCAGAGTTAATGGTGCTCTGTCGGTCCATTCAGATGCTCCTGCCACATAATTAAGTGTCTGTCTTTATTCTCTCCTTCGGCTCATACTGTTAATGGTCTTGTTTAACACTTACTCTAAATTCATTTCTGATCACAGAGGCTGAAAAGCTATTACAACTGGGATTGCTATCTGTCAGGCTTAGAAACCACTAGTTTAGACAAACTGCCTATGTAGCTCTTTTGACATTGCATTAGATTGTGTGAATGGAAATATGAAATCTGATTATTTGGACAAACTTACCCATAGTTCTTTGGTACCAATCATAGAATGTGCTCTAGAATTTCTGTAATTTCCTAATAATTGGCCATGTTCCTTTACACATTGCTCTTTTCTTCCAGTCACATCCTCTCATGTCTAGCTGGATACTTTCCAATGCTGTGAAGAAAAACAGCAAGGTAAGAACTTTGTTTTCACAGAATTTTTGTTCATTATTTACATGAGTGAGTAGCTTTTCAAAAAATAATAAAGCTAGTACATACATTACAATAGATTGAGAGTTGGACACAGCACATTAGAATATGTGGGCAATTTATTTCACTGTAAACATGCTAAAACTAGATAGTAATGAAACTAGAAGGAGGTGTGGGGTCAAGATTTTTAATGTTTAATTAATTAATTATATGTTACATGTCAATAAAAATTGTCCATATTTAAATATAAATAAAATAATGTTTCATTTGTAGTGTTAAGACAAAAGGGAAAATATAAAAGAGGAAGTATTCCAGTTGCTAGAGACTAAATCAGAATTATGCCTATTTCAGTCTTACAGTTATGCCATAATCTTCAGTTGTAAAATAGAATCAAACCTGACATAATGAATATCTAACAAGGGCAACCAAACCAAGAAAAGGGTTGAAGTAAATATTCAGCTACATTTTATTTATGCATTCAGCTAATTTTATCCAGAATGTATTATGATAAACTCTGTGATAGTAATAAGAAAGTGTATGCAGAAAAATATCTTCTATCTATAATCACCACTCCCTGTCTTGAGAGACTACAAAATGTAAGAGGCCCATATGCCTTTTCTAAAGATTTTCAAGCTTTTGCTTCCTACTTTTCATCAGTTTTTATGTCACTTCCACAGCAATGTTTTCTCTATATGTCAATCATCTCTTTTTAATTAAGGCAAATGTATGTTATTAAAAACTTGAACTTGAAATCCTTTAACCATCATGAATTAACTAAGGGATCTTGGACATATTCTTAGCTTCCTCATACATGAAATAATAATAATACAGTTATTTTCCTTGGAAGTTTAGTCCGTTGATTGAATGAGTATTTAGAATAGTTCCTGTTATATAGCCATTACTCAATAAACACAAAACTAATATTGATAATTTCTTACCTCCTGTATACTAAAATGTCTACGACATAAATGTTCTTGTTCTAATTATATAAATGAGGTATCTGAAAGAAAAATCTATGAAGTTGACAGAGTTAGAATTCTAAAACCAAATCTGCTCAATTTCAAAGACTCCATTCTGTACACAATATTTATAATCTAATGTGTTAGAGAAAGACAAAGGACAGAACTCAAAGTCATCCTGCTGCTCACTTGAGACAAATGCATATCAGATTGCTTATTTTGTGCTATGTGTTTATGTTATCTGCAGATTCAGTGAGCCAGACAGAGGTATAAGTAACTCTTTCTCTACCACCCACCCAACATGTAAATTGTATGTTCAGTGAAAGACTGAATAAAGACTCAAAAGGAACAAAAGGATGCAACTATTTGTCTCTTACCTACCTATACATTTAAAAAAATTATTTTCCTTCCCTGACTATCCGCCCTTCGCCTTTAAATATTGAAGCCCTAAGAATCCTCTCTGGAGAAGGCATAGACCTGCCTCCTGTGTACACATCCTTAACCTTGGCAAAATGAACTTTTAAATTGATTGAGACTTGACTCATACTTTTGGTTTACAAATGCTTTCTTTGAGCCATGCCAATTTAAAAAGGTAAACATTCATCAATTAAATTGCAAAGTGTTTTATTGCTATTAGCCTCATTTGCTACATGACAATTTTGTATAATCCTTAGAAACATTTGTATTCATTATCTCATAATTATATCTACATTCTTACAAAATATAAATCTTTATCGGCATTTTATCAAATATAACCAAAATAAAGCAATTTTTGGCATAATATGGATCTTGTAAACACTTAGCACCTGCTAATTTTACGGGTAAAGATTTACATATATTAATCTGGCTCTATTTTGTAACTAACCCAAGTTGCAATTATAAGAACATTTTGTAGAAAATGTTCTGAGTGCTGCGTTATTGGGATAGTTTTAGATTTTCGCTGAAACAAAAAAGAAAACTTCTGTGGTCCCATAATTTTCTACATAAAAATTTCTTTATCTCAGAATTTAGCAGTTTCTTGCAAGATATTTTGTGATCTATTTAATTTCATCCAATGCTAGATCTTTCTTTCTACGCTATTGCCAGATATGAGTTCCTTTAAAATGCCAAACACTTGTATGAATCTGGAATTTTGATCATGCTATTTGATTTACCCATAAACCCCTTGTAAAGAATCTTCCAGTGATTACCTTCTACTCATCCTCTATCCATCAATTTATGTGTCATTTTTTCAGGAATGTCTTCTCTATCACTAAAATATACTATAACTACCACTCCCATTGACATAGCATGGTGTCTGTATTTTCTTTCATTGTACTTAGCAGAATTTTTAACTATTTTTATCTGTAAGCTGATTTTTTTTCGATGTCCTTCCTCATCTTTATTTCACTATCAGACTTCAAGTGTGCTAGTTTATGATTATTTGGTTCATTATTATATATACAACAATGAGGAGACAAATGCATATCAGGCTGCTTATTTTGTCAGAACTTCCAGGATTTTATTTAATGAATTTTATAAATTAAAAATAAATGAATAAAAACCTATAAATTATATGTGCTCTAAAACTGACTAAAGGGAGAAAAATTCTCTGGAAGCACCTATAAATCTAGGAATCTAAGGGGCATACTTAAAGTGAAAAAATTTTAATTGTGTGCTTCAATTTTTGAAAACAAGTGTTCTTTATAAATTAGAGCACAAATGAAACAGAAATTAACTTCGTTTTGTAATGTATGTAAAAAATTGAGAAACAGGCCGGGCGCGGTGGCTCAAGCCTGTAATCCCAGCACTTTGGGAGGCTGAGGCGGGCGGATCACGATGTCAGGAGATCGAGACCATCCTGGTTAACACGGTGAAACCTCGTCTCTACTAAAAACACAAAAAAATTACCCAGACGAGGTGGCGGGCGCCTGTAGTCCCAGCTACTCGGGAGGCTGAGGCAGGAGAATGGCATGAACCCAGGAGGCGGAGCTTTCAGTGAGCCAAGATCTCGCCACTGCACTCCAGCCTGGGCGACAGAGCGAGACTCCGTCTCAAAAAAAAAAAAAAAAAAAAAATTGAGAAACAAAACTATTATTTAATTTTAAATTTGTATATTTGGCAATGAGGAACAAGGGGTTAATAACATATTTTAAATGCATACTTCAAACGACAAAAATAGAGAAAAAAAGCATGCAATTTCTTGGCTCTACATTTTCAGGAAATCAGTAATTTACTCTAAACTTCCACTGGCCTAATAAACTGAACATTATGCTTTGATTAAGGTTACAACTCTTCTTTGTTGGTAGAAAATATATTTCAGTGAAAAAAGCCAGGCATAAAATGACAAATACTACATGTTCTCACTCATACGTGGAAGCTAAAAAAGTGGATCTTATGTAGGTAATGAGGATAAACTCTGACCGTTTTTCTTCTCTTTTCCAAATTCCTATCTAAGGAGTCCAGGGAAGTCATGATCTACAAACCATAAAGTCTCATCAGAGGGTTTTTATTTAACCCTATATAACACGCCCCAACCTGACTCTGGCATAACAGCACATGTAGGATAAGGAAGGAAATCAAAATATTTTTAACCTCAAATATGTTTCTTTGCCATATCTTGAAATCGCCTGCAAAGTTATCTCTTGTGGGGAAAGATCTACATGCTATAGAGAATCTCTTTCCCTTTTCCTACCTTTTTTATTGATCCAGGAAAGACTCAACTAAGAGTCTGAAACCTCTTTAAATGTGATAAGAAACTTGTAGAATCTATTCTCTCTAAAGCCTGCTACCTGAAGGCCTCATCTGAACTTCAGTCTCCACTATCTTTTATCTTAACCCAGACATTTCCTATCTGTTGATTCCAGGTTTTTAAATGAACTCTTTTCAACCAAGTGCCAATCAGAAAATCTTTGAATCTGCCTATAACCTGGAAGCTCTGTTACTGGTGGAGGGTGGAGAGTCTTGACTTGGAGTTGTTCAGGTTCTTGTCATGTTGAACAAAATGCACAAGGAAAGCAATGAAAGCATAGATTTATTGAAGCAAAAGTACGCTCCACAGAGCAAGAGTGGACTCAGGGGCTCGAGGGCTTCAGCAAGTGTTTCAAGAGCCCTGGCTGCAAAATCTTCTGGGGTTTAGTATTCTTCAAGAGGTTTCCTATTGGTTACAACCTATGTAAAGGAAACTTGACTTGCAACCAATCAGAGACTGAAGTAAAGTTACACCCTATGCAAATAAAGACTTGGCCTGTGACCAGTTGGAGGCTGAAGTGAAGGCTTTCTGTCTCCAGATGCTATTCTTCTGACTTAGCCCCTCTGCTTCCAGTTGTCCTGCCTTTTTAGACAAAATTACTGAATATCTTACATGTATTGATTAATGTCTTATGTTCCCCTAAAATGTATAAAATCTAGTTGTGGGCTGACTACCTTGGGTACATGTTCTCAGGGTTCCTCGAGGGCTGTGTCACGGGCCATGATCACTCATATTTGGCTCAGAATAAATCTTTTCAAATATTTTCTGAGGAGTTTGACTCTTTTCATAGACGATAAAGAATAGAATGGTAATTACCAGAGGCTAGGAAAGGTAGAGGAGAGGGGAAATGAAGAGAAGTTGGTTAATGGGTACAAAAATGTGGCTAGATAGAAGGAATTAGTTCTAGTGTTTGATAGTATAGTAGGGTGACTATTATTAATAATAATTTATTGTATACTTCAAAATAGCTAGAAGAAAATGAGAATGTTACACGCACACACACACACACACACACACACACACACACACACACACACACACACACACACACACACACACAATGTTTGAGGAAGTGGATATCTCAGTTACCCTGATTTGGTTATTACGCATTGTATGCATGTATGTATCAAAGTGTCACATGTACTTCCAAAATATGTACAACTATTAT
Organism: Pongo abelii; assembly: GCF_028885655.2. NCBI lineage: Eukaryota > Metazoa > Chordata > Mammalia > Primates > Hominidae > Pongo > Pongo abelii. Next base: position 47,332,516 of record NC_072000.2, on the reverse strand, counting down.
GCACCAATGAAGAAGGGAAAACATAAGAGGAATAAAGGCATGGATATTAAAAAAAAACATGTATATGACAACCACACAAATTTCATTCTTCCTGATGACACATCTCATCTAATCTTCTTTATGAACAGTGATCCCAAATTATGTTGTTCTTTCTCAAGACTGAAAAACCAAATATATTCAGCTAAATCAGAATAGGGGTGGTGTCAGGACGTCAACCCACATCACTCTAATATCAAAATCTATGTTTCTCTCATACGTTAAACATTTACCTAAAATTTGTGCTACTTGATTAATTTTAATGATAATTGGGAATTCCTTAGGACTTGTTATGAGAAAATTCTACATATTTCTACAATAAAGGAAATCATTGTTTTCCAGGCTTTTCTCAGTGAAAGTATTCACCATTATGTTCATTTCTGGATGATCAGCAAGCATCTGTCTCTTCTACTCTGTATGTCCCCTGAAGGACCAATACAGACAACTGTTCTTTCCTGTGCTGTGGAGAGTTTGAAGTCCTAATGCTTGTTTATGAATACTTTTCTTCTGGAGTTTTTAGTGCTTTTGGAATTTAATGCTTATCTCATTTTAAATTATGCCAATATGAAAGATGTCTTTAAAACAATAATTCAAGTAATCAGTTTTCTTTTCAATGAAAAATAATTAATTAAGAAAATACATTTTAAACTTTAAATATGAAGATGAAGGTAGATTGGAGAAACTAGATCAATTCTTCGAGAAGAAATAGAATACAGATTAAATACAAAAATCATCTTTGTGATGGCAGAAAAAAATGAGAAAATAAAAATTGGAGGTGCTAAGAACTCTAGAGAAAGGGCAATCTCAGAAAGGTAAATTTATATCTACAGCTCCTTTTATCTTAGTGGCAGTTTTTAAGCATCAGAAAGTCCTTTTTTTTTTGTAGTTCTATGCACAGGTAGAAGACATTGCATCTGATCACAGGTAGAAGGCATTGCATCTGAAAAAGACTCCTGCTCAGTAAAAGAAAAAAAGAAAAAAAGAAAAAAAAAAAAAAAAGCAAAGTTTTTGGAGACTTGCGGGAATCTCAAAACCTGCTACTTTTATCCTGAAAACATTTGCAATTGTTCAGGATGACAGGCTAAAATAACCCAACAAAAAATATCTGTTAAACAGAACAGAAGTTTCAGCATTCTTGAGAGATAATTATTAAGGTTTAGAACTATAAGAATAAGTTTTAGAAAATACAAAACCTTCTCAGTTGAACATGCTAGAAGGGCAGAGATAAAATGGAAGCTTATTGTCAGCCCAAAAAAGCAATAGAAATGTCTGGTGATGTTGAAAATATATTAGAAATAAAAACTCATAAAAATTATTCAAACTGATTAGTTGCTAAAATGTAAGTATTCTAATGGTTTAGTATGGCTAGGAAAGTGGAAAAGTATTTATTTGCATTAAACTGTTATTAATTAATACCAATGTTGCAATATTTTTCATTACTAGTATTTTAATTCACAAATTTTAATTGTATACATTTAAAAGTACAATGTGATGTTTTGATAAGTATAAACAACATAGAATGGTTAAATCAAGTTAATTAACCCATCTTTCACCTCACTTGTCATTTTTTATGGGCAGACATTTGAAATTTACTGTTTATTTTGAAATATATAGTACATTATTATTAACTATAGGTATCCTGCTATGCAAAAGATCTCAAAAACTTTTCTCCTATCTAACTGTAACTTTGTACACTTTGACCAACATCTCCCGGTCCCCTCCCTCACTGTTCCCTACATCAATCCTCTGGTAACCACCATTCTACTCTCTACAACTATAGTTTGACTACTTTAGATTCACATATGAGTGAGATTGTGCAGTTTTTGTCTTTCTGTTTCTGGCTTATTTCACTTAAATATTTTCCTCCAGGTTCATCCATGATGTTACAAATAAAATAATTTCTTTTCTTTTATCAGGCTGAATAGTATTTTATGATGTGTATAAACCACATTTTTTAAAAATCCATTCATCTGGCAATGGACATTTGGGTTGATTCTGTATCTAGGTAATTGTGAATAATGCTACAGTGAACATCAGAGTTCATGTATCTCTTCAACCTATTGATTTCAATTCCTTTGGATATGTACCCAGAAGTGGAATTGCCAAATCATAAGGCAACTCTATTTCTTTTTTGGTGGGCCCTCCATACTGTTTTCCAAAATGCCTATACAAACTTACATTCACATTTTTTTCTCTTTGATCATAGTCATCCTAACAAGTGTGAAGTGATATTACATTGTAATTTTAATTTCTATTTCACTCATGATTAGTTATGTTAAACATATTGTCATCAATCTGTTGGCCATTTATCTATCTTCTTTTGAGAAATGTATTTTCAGGTCTTTGGTCCATTTTTAAAATGGATAATTTGTTTTCTTACTTGAGTTCCTTATATATTTTAGATATCAGGGAATAGCTCCTTATCAGATACATAGTTTACAAATAGTTTCTCACACTCTGAGGGTCATCTCTTCAGTCTGTTAATTCTTTCCTTAAGGTGCAGAAACTTTTTTGTTTAATGTAGTTCCATTTGTCTATTTTTCTTTCATTGCTTGTGCTTTCCGGGTACTATCTGAAAACATTAATGCATAGACCAGTGTTGTGTCACTTTCTCCCCCATGTTTTCTTTCAGTAATTTTACAGTTTCAGGTCTTATGTTTGAGTCTTTAGTGTATTTTGTGTTGATTATTTTATATATTGTGAGTTAAGGGTCCAATTTCTTTCTTCTGCATGTAGATATCCAGTTCTCACAACACTATCTATTGAAGGGAATGTCCTCTCCCCATTTTGTGTTCTTGGCATCTTTGTCAAAACTCAATTGGCCATAAAAGCCTAGGTTTATTTCTGGGTTCTGTTCTCTTCAATTGGTCAGTATGTCTGTTTTTATGCCAGCATCATGTTCTTTTGATTACAATGGTTTTAAAATATATTCTAAAATCAGGGAGTATGGTGGCTTCAGCTTTTTCTTTTTGCTTAAGATTACCTTGATTTGGCTATCCAGGATGTTTTGTGGTTTCATACACATTCATGGATTTTATTTCTATTTCTGTGAAAAATGAGAATACATTTTGATAAGGATATCATTAAACGTGTAGGTCGCTTTGGTTGTATGAATATTTCAACAATATTAATTCTTCATTAACTAATAAAAAAATTAATTATAAATTTATCCAAAAAGGTAAAAGCTCTATATACAGAAAACTATAAAATGCTGATAAAAGAAATTGAAGAAAACATTAGAAATTGAAAGATATCCTGTGTTCATGGATTAGAAGAATTAATATTGTTAAAATATTCATGTTGCAATATTTATTTAAAAATTGTTAATACAAATTTAAAAAGGCATAACACAAATTATTCACTGAGAAAGTGGAAAAATTATTTTGTAGAGTAATTAATTAAAATGAAGAAAAAAAGAATATGAAAAATTGATGAATAAAATGGCAAATAGTTCAAGAAAAATACTATGATTATCTGAAAACATAAAATGCAAAACATAACTTCATGTTTCTTTAAAGATAAGTTTCTTATAGATAAGGGCATGGAAAGCTTAAAAAGCAAAAGGATACAATATAATATAATGTAAACACAAAACAAGAAAAGATATTACAGCTGTACTAATTGTAATTAAAGTACATTTTAAGAAAAAATAAATAAATCACTAGATAATGAGGCATATTTTGTAATTTAAAAAACACAAATGTAAATATATACACATATGTAAACATAGGCACACATTTACATATAGACACACATCTCTCTCTATATATATCCATACATATTCAAATAATGGGAGACATTTATACACCACTGTTAATAGCTAATATAATAAAGAGAAATAATTGGTAATAGTATAATAGATCTGAGAGCACAAGCTATATAATTAATCTAATCTAAAGAAACAAAATCGACTCCCAATCAAGGCAATTCACATTCTTTTAAGTCTACATGGAATATTTATCAAAACTGAGCACAAACCATTATGAATCAAATGTGAATATATTTTTTAAAATACATCAATTTTTTATCATAAGATGATTAAGATAGTCAATAACATAGTTAAAAATTTCCAACTACTTAGAAAAAAATTTTACTTATAATGAACTAATGATTCAAAATGTAAATCACAATATAAATTATAAAATATATTTTTAAATATAGGTAGATGTGTGTATGGTTTGGTTGTGTCACCACCCAAATTTCATTTTGAATTGTAACTACCGCAATTCCCACATGTCATGGGAGGAACCTAGTGGGAGGTAATTAAATCATGGAGCGAGTTTTTCCAGTGCTTTTCTCATGACAGTGAATAAGTCACATGAGATTTGTGAGATTTGATGGTTTTAAAAATGGGAGTTTCCCAGTACAAGCTCTCTCTCTTCCCTGCTGCCATGTAAAAGGTGCCTTTTACTTTCCACCATGATTATGAGGCCCCTCCAGCCACATGGAACTGTAAGTCCATTAAACCTCTTTTTCTTTATGAAATACCTAGTCCCCAGCATGTCTTTATCAGCAGCATGAAAATGAACTAATAGAATTTGAGAAAAATATTAAACTGGTAAGATGCAGGCAAAACAAAATTTAGAAGATATTTGATAGCTTTCAATATATATATTAGAAAATAAGAAAAATATATAAGAATAATAGCATTGATAACATCATGGTAATTAATATCAGCCCAAAGAAAACAGAAGAAAGAAAATGTTAAAGAGCAAAAATAAATGAATTAGAAAAAAGCAATTGATAGAAAAGATTAGCAATGTTAAACATAGCTTTTTCATAAACACAAATAAACTTTATAACTCCTTCCAAGATTGATCAACAGTGAGAGAATATTGAAATTCTCATTATAAGTAACAAAATAAATTCCAAACAGACTTTATTATCTCTGGAACAGATTGTATATAATTGATATTATTTTTTATTATATGAAATTACAGGCCTAAAATACAGGAATACAAACATACACTTTTAAAAGATATAATAAAAATTATTTGCACTAATTGGTAAGCAAAAATTTCTATGTAGGGTACATAAAGCATTAAACATTAAAGAAAAAAACTGATAAATTGAACTTCATCAGAATGAAAAATTCACCCTTCCAAAGTCATTGTTAAAAAAAATGAAAATATAATGATCTGTTTTCCATTGGGTATAAAAAAGACACATGCACTTATATGGTCATTGCTATATTATTCCCCAGAGCAAAGACATAATCAATGTCCATCAGTGGTGAGTCAGATAAAGAAAATGTGGTACATATACTCCGTGGAATACTACACAGCCTTAAAAATGGAATGCAATCACATCCTTTGTAGCAACATGGATGTAGCTGGAGGCCATTGCCCTAAGCAAATTAATGTAGGAACAGAAAACCAAACATTAGATGTTCTCACTTATAAGTGGGAGGTAAACATTGAGCATATGAGAATAATGGACATTGGGAACAAGTAGAGCTGGGAGGCAGGGAGTGAGTGTGGGTTGAAAAACTACCTATTGGATACTTTGCTTACTACCTAGGTGCAATATACCCATATAAGAAAACTGCTCATATACCTCCTATATCTAAAATAAAAGTTGAAATTTAGAAAAAAAAAAAAAGGAGAGAAACTATATGTGACAGGCTGGGAGAAGTCACTTGCAACGCATATTTCTGAGACAGAATATGTATCCAAAATATACAAAGAACTCCTACAACTCCACAATAAAATAACATACACTCTCTACATATTGCCAACATATTTGAACAGTCACTTCAGAGAAATATAAGACACACAAATCTGCAATAATTGCATAAACAGATGTCAAGCCTTATTAGTCATCAAATAATACCACAATGAGATATCATGCAACTTTGATATCACACAGCCTGTAATTTCTAAAATTAAAAAAGATAATGCCAAATGTTAGGAGGTTGTGCAATGGAAACTTTCATAGTTTGTTGAGGGACATGTAAAATTGTATAACCACTTTGGAAAACCATACGTCAGTTCTAATAAACTTAAATATTAGCTTATCATATGGTCCAGAAACTGTATCCTTATGTATATACACAAGATAAATCAAATATATATCTACATAAAATCTTCTACATGAATTTCATAGAAGTTTTATTCATAGGGCTGAAAATTGAAAACAATTTAAATGACCATCACTAGGTCAATAGATAAATATATTATAGCTTATGCATTCAATGGAATACTGCTCACAAATATTATAAACCATTATTATAAATGTAGTAGCTCATATAAACCGCAAAAGCAGGCTAAGAGAAAGCAAATATGTACAAAATAGGAATTACTGAGTGATACAATATTTGTTAAATGCTAGGACAGTTAAGTCTAATTTATTTATTGTGATAGAAAGGAGATCACGGGCTTCTTGAGGCCAGGAATGAAAAAAAAATTGACTTTAGAAATAAAAGAAGATCAGAGAAAAAGTTTTATATTTGGAATCTAATGGTGGTAAATCTAAAGGAGTATAAACATTTGTTAAAAGCCATTGGACTGTATACTTATAATGGGTGCATTTTATTTTATGTAAATTTTAATATAGCTTTTTATTATATATTTATTTTATTTATTGTAAAATATATTTATTATATATTTTATTTATTTATTTATTATATTCTAAAATTAGAATATAAAAGAGCATTATAAAAAACTTTATGATGATAAATTTGATAACATTGATGAAATTGTCAAATTTATTGAAAAATAATTTTCAAAATTATACACAAAAATAATTAATTGAGTCTTTTAAAAACTTATTTTTAAAAGTCTAAGTTTAAAGGAATATTATAGTCATTCAGGGGCTGCAGGAAACATAGAACACCTGTCTGTGAATGCCTTTGATATGTCCAGCATATGTTTGATAACAAATCCTAACAAAGACATTAGAGGCAGATAAATTTCTAAATCAATCTTTCTCACACATAAATGCAAAAATTACATGAAAAAAATAGCAAATAAATATGGTTTCATATAAGAATAACAATACATTACTATCAAGGAGATCTGTGAATGCATATGCAGATTGCTACTTGAAAATCTCCAATCGTTCATAAAATAGACAGCTAGAAGGAAAAACGCCCATATAATTGTCTTGGCAGATGCAAACGTGATTCAATGTAATTCAAAACTCCTTGATGATCAGATGGTTTTGACAAAATATGAAAAGGAATTAACTTCAGCAAATTACATATTAAAAGGTGAAATAATGAAAGTTTTTCATCTGTGACATAATGAAACTTGAAGATCCAGTATCTGGCTTTTATTCAACATTGTTCATGAAGGTTTTTAAACTTAATTTTCATAAACCAGATTTCTCTTTCCAGCATATGGCCCTATGCTAAGGTAAACCTCTGAGAGTAGACACAAAATTGAGAATGAAGAAATAAGTAAATCTAGTTAAAGGTGAGTCATGGGAATACAGGTAAGAACTACAGAAGGCAAACCATTATATTTTTGATCACTGAGAGAAAACAACAGAATTAAGAAGCTCCTTAAAGTTTTAAAAAGGTATTCTAAACTACACTTCCTGTTAAAAGTTAAAAAAAAAAAAAACCCTGACGTTACGCTTTAACATCAGAAATTGTTGCAGTCAGAACACATATTCTCATTATGTCTGAAACACACATGCACACACACCAGCCCAAATCATAAAAATCACATTTTTATCATTTTTTTTCATTTTATTTTCAGTAAGAAAATGAAAGATCAAGGACTACAATATTTATACAGGAGGCAGAAAGATATTATTTAGGCAGATAGGGCAAAAAATTCCTTGGTGGAATTTCCCTTCTAAGAAAAAGCAGCCCCCAAAATCATTTCTTTTCTAACAAATAGCAGGCTGAAAAATCAAGCTGCAAACATAAATAAAGAGGCTGGAAGCTTGTAGGCGGGAATGCTGGTAACTGTGTCAATAGAAGAAGGCTACCTGGGGGACAGGCATGCCCAACATGGAGGCTCCATCTTCCCTTCTTTTTGTTAGCATGTATACAATAATAAAGAAATGAGCAACATAGTGCAGCTCAAGCAGAGAACTTGCCTACATAATAAAAGACTGGGGTGGTGATGGCCAGAGAGCCACACCCTGTGCAAATGGCACACCTGGTCCAACTAGTTTTTTGTGCCCTATCTAAATCAGACACTACCTCCCCACCAGGTCATCTATAAATGCCCCTGCATTTCACCCTGGACTCAGCAACCCATTTTTTCCAGGACCCTCTTTGCAGCAGAGAGCTATTATTTTTCTTTTGCCTATTAAACTTCTGCCCTCAACCTCACTCTTTGCGTGTCTGTGTCCTTGTTCTCCATGGTCGTGAGACAACGAACCTCCGATGTTACTCCAGTCAATAAGACCATTTAAACATCATCCTTAGTGACAATGCCTTTAAGCCCCAAAACAGGCACACACCTATAGTTGAACAAGTTGGTCTATTGCTCATTACAATAAGGGAGCCTACACATCATGGAGAACTGTACGGTGTTTCAGTAAAAGTGTGTTAGAAAGGACTCGTAGTACTTGGGATCATGTTGTAGCATTTACTGAAGTGGAACTTTGGAATTTAGAAATTGGATAGTGTCAGAAACGAGTAATTTTATGATGAGAACCAACCTTCCTTCCTTGCTTGCTTTTTTTTTTTTTTTTGGTGGTGGGAGGCCTCACTCTGTTGCCAGGCTGGAGTGCAGTGGCACGATCTCGGCTCACTGCAACCTGCGCCTCCCAGGTTCAAGCAATTCTCCAGCCTCAGCCTCCCGAGTAGCTGCCACTACAGGCGCCCACCACCACACCCAGATAATTTTTGTATTTTTAGTAGAGACGGGGTTTCACTATGTTGGCCAGGATCATCATGATTTCTTGACCTCTTGATCCGCTGGCCTCAGCCTCCCAAAGTGCTGGGATTACAGGTGTGAGTCACCACGCCCGGTCGAGAATCTTAAATATCTAGAAGACTATAGTAAGTTTAAAGCTCTAATTGTTAAAGAAGTAGCTGTCACTTATAGTAGCCAAGGTAGAAGGTTGCTTGGCAATTTTTATGGTTCAGAGAGTGTGTGTGTGTGTGTGTGTGTGTGTGTGTGTGTGTGTGTGTGTTTTAGTCATAATAATTGAAAGGTCTTATTTACTATTTTAATTTTGATGCAGCATGGTCAAAGGTGGCTTTGTCTGATGTTGAGGCTTTGTAAAATTGTTTATATCCTGCAGAAGTAGGCTAAAACTTATTGACGAATGTCAGGTTAACTTCTCAAAACACTATGGGTTTGTTGATAATACCAAACCAGCTTGCAGATGTCAGGGATTGCTTTTCTTTTTTGTACTGCCAAGAATGAAACAATGCCAGAAAGACAGGCACACAGAACAGATCAAAACTGTTTCAAAATGAGTTAAAAGTCTTAAGTAAATGATACAAAAAAAAAATATATATATATCTCAGAATTAGAGAAACTCAAATGTGACGTTAAAGAATTCAGGGAATAATTGGAAATTTTTTTTAAAACATCAGGAATTAAGACTAAAATGAAGACAAGAGAAAAGCAAAGTAAAAAAAAAAGGTAATTTAAAAGTAAAGAAAAAGTTGAAGAAAGGAGTATTTAAAAATTCAAGAAACTGAAAAATATTAAAGATATCCAAAAAGGACCCAACATAAGCTTAACAGAAATTTCTGAGATAGAGAACTGAAAAAAGGAAGTAGAAAAAATATTACAAACCATAATTTCAAAAACTCTCCTAAATTTTTTAAAAGATTTGAAGTATACATGACACTGCATTTTTAGTGTACAATGCAACAGATATTATGAAACATCTCCTGAAATTTGAAATATGACAATGCATTTTAGCATACAATGCAATAGATACCATAAAACATTTTTTAATTTTGGAAAACAAAGTTTTTAAATAAAAAATCCTGTATACCTAGTTAAAAGATCGAGATTTATAAAAGATAGAAAATTATATTACAGTAAAAGTGTTAAGAATATTACTCTGTGCCATATGAAAATGTGAGTCAAGAATTTACTTGAAAGACAGGTTGATTTTCAAGAAAAAATGACTGGAAAAAAGTTACCAACATGCAAGTACAGTTGTCCCTTTATATTCATGGAGGATTGGTTCCAAGACATGCCTTGATATCAAAATCCATGGATGTCTATGTCCTTTTTATGTAAAATGGCATAGTATTTGCATACAACTTATGCACATACTCCCATATACTTTAAATCATTTCTAGATGACTTATAATACCTAAGGCAATGTAGATGGTATATAAATAGCTGTTATAATGTATTGTTTAGGAAATAATGACAAGAAACAATTGTCTATACACATTTAGTATAGACATATCCCCCAGTATTTTCAGTCTGTGGTTGACTGAATCCATGGACGCAGAACCCATGAGTACTGAGGGCTTACTGTACATTGCTGAGATGTACACATGTGGAATCCATGAGTTGACTTTACTTGTTGAGTTATATTTGTATGAATCACCCCTGGGAAATCTGCCAAAAATTATCTTCCCATGGGTAAAATTATTAAAGAAACATCAACATAAAAACTGGTAATGATTAAGAAATGCATAGATTTTGTAAAACAAGAACAAAAGAGGCTATTATAGAGTATATTATGCAGTGTCTATTATGGCATTTTACTTGTAGTAGACCTTTTAAACATGAGTTGTACAAAAACATCTCTTTAAGAAACTAATACTCATTGATACTATTACTACTGATACATCATGACACTTATGACTGTAACATGTCAAAACCAATAGAGTATTCTGAACCTATTTTCCTAATTTTCTGAAAATCTGAGTTTCTTTGTGTTTCAAAGGAAAGAGAAACTGCTATCTAAAACAAGTAAAACCTCTATAGTAATAAACTAATGTCAATATGGAATATCAATCTTAAGTATCTTATAATATCAGATAGAAAAGAAAATATGTGAGATTTCTAGGATATCAAAACTATTAAGATACCACCTTGCAGGTAGGTACTCCCCATGGCCAAAGATGGGATATAAGGAGCTGCAATGGGCATAGCGATTATAATTAATTGTACCTCATCAAATGTATTTAAATTCATAAGTTAATTGTCCACACACACACACTGAAAACTGATAAATAGAAAGAATCAAGCATTAATTCTTTTTCCATTTGATCTGGGACATTTTAAATAGCAAATACCTCTGATTACTTTAAAAACAACAATTGTATTTATGACCAATGTATCTCCTCTCCAGAAATTTCTTTAAAAGTGGAAAAGCTTTATTTTTTACAAAATCATGTTAATAATTATTACTGAGAAATGTTTACATTAAAGGATGAAGAACATTAAAAACATTAAGAAGCACATCAGTCCACAGACCCTAAATTTTGGTGAACTGTTATCTCTGTCTATGCCACTACTTCTATTTTCTCCTTCGACATCCCTGCAACAACGTTTATTTGAGGTCCTGATTAAAACATCTGAATTTGTAGAACAAGATTTTCTAGACCACTGAACCAAAATGTGACAAAAGAATAGATTTGCATGAAAAATCCATGATATTGTATATTAACATCTTGAAATCTGAGACTGGTTAATATTTGGCATTCAAAATTTTTCCACAGCCTAATGGTCTCCCTAGTTCAGAAGATAATGGATTTGTGTATTGCTGTGCATTTAAAAAAATGAAAGTAAATTTTAAAATGTTCGTTTGTGATACAATCACCTTTTAGTCACTGCAGGCAGTCTACAAACTTTCTTCAGGTAAACATAATTAATATTTTCTAAGATAGAATGAAACAACATATGCATAGATAATTTTCTTCTTGAGTTTCCAGTTGTATATATAACTAATTTGAACCTTTCAGTCAGTTGATAAAAATAAAATATATTAGATCTTAAAAACTGGTTGTCATTACAGTTGTTTGCCATATATTAATTTTTAGTTAGGTGCAACAAATTTGTATTGCAATTATTTTATAAAGTGAAATAGGAGATTGTATAAATGAAAAGGATATATCATATACCTGTAAATTATTCCTCTCTTGTATTTGTGTTAACATGGTGAGCCATGTCCTCAAAAATACTCACTAAATATCAATAATTTCCTTGTACTTTTCATCACTCTGCTTGTTGAACAAAGTCCTTCTTTCTTCTCTACTCCACTGAATCTACTCTAGCTTTAAAGCGTTTGCAGTAACTGTTAACATTGACTGAACAGTTATTTCCTTTAAATCTTAGCTTGATAAGAACAGAATTACCATTCAGACATAAGTGCAATGCCACATCCTCAGTAAAGTTAATCTCTGTAACTATATGCTGTTTTGCCTCCATCAAGCAATTTATCTCTGCCTGAAATATTTATTATGTTACTTTCATGTTTACTGTATTCCACAAATAGAATATAAGGCACATGAGCCAAATACCCTAGCAACTGGTAACTGGTATTCTTGGCAATTGAAATGATAGAAGTTGATTGAAAAAAAAAAGAAATTGGTATGCATTCTGTCAAAACAATTGGGAGAAAGTTCAATTGACATTACCTTTATGTAGTTGTTTGTTATCACAGTAGAAGCTCACGCTATATTATACAACCTTTACATGGCTGCAGTTTATTTACTTTCTTCCTGTTCTTTTAATCTTCACCTTCATGTTTTTTTAAAGAAAATGCTCTAAGTGGTCGCAGTAGTCAATATCTCTTTCTTATTCAACAAGAAAATAAGACCTCTAAACCATATGTTTCAGATAAGTTTCTCATATTAAATATGTTACAATTTAAAATATTCATTCTATATTTATCATGTCTAAACTTAGGCATAATTATTATTCTTTCATCAAATCATTTTGAGTATCTATTATGTGGCAGGCACTGTTAGAGGTGTTTAGACATATTGTGGACATGGCATTGGAACCAAACAAGGAAGGAAACATTACCTTGGCAAACTGTTGATATTTTTATAAACAATATTTGTATATTCATGACAATTAATGGCATTTATTGATGCTCATCTTTGGGAATCAAAATAGAAATGAGCCAGATAAGATTATAGTTTTAAAAACAACTGTAGGCTGGGCGCAGTGGCTCACGCCTGTAATCCCAGCACTTTGGGAGGCTGAGGTGGACAGATCACCTGAGGTCAGGAGTTCAAGGCCAGCCTAGCCAACATGGTGAAACCCCATCTCTACAAAAATACAAAAATTAGCTGGGCATGATGGCGGGTGCCTGTAATCCCAGCTACTCGAGAGGCTGAGGCAGAAGAATCACCTGACCTTGGGAGGCAGAGGTTGCAGTGAGCCAAGACGGTGCCATTGCATTCCAGCCTGGGTGACAGAGCATGACACCATCTCAAAAAAAAAAAAAAAAAAAAAAACCCTGTAAATATTATCAAGCTTGAGAGTATAGAAAACAATCAATGTTAAAGTGCTTATTACTAATATAACTTTTAAATCTTAAAATTTAAGTTTAAAAATAAAATACATTTTAAAATATTAAAAATTCTAAAAACAAAAAATTTAATGTCTGATTTTAGACCTATATTACATTGTATTGCAGAAAGTAGATGATACAAAGTAAGAAATAAACTTTAAAACTTAATACTAACATTAACTACCCATACCATAGTAGTATTTGTGTGTGTCTTTGTGTGTGTGAGTTTATATATATAATAAAATATATGGTGGTAATATGTTCTATACATACTTTTAAAGTTTTCTAAATTCCTAGGAATATTATATTCTTAGAATATATTCGTTTTGTCTTTAATTTTCTAAGACCTGTCAAATTTATTGTGTATAACTCAACTTTCTCATTCATTTTACTTTAGTTTTTCTGTCTACATTATGGTGATATCGTGCATGATCTCCATGCTACTCACATAAAATCCTGTATATTATTTGGACATGGTGGTATTAATTAACATGTGTCCAGTATTTTTTGAGAAACTATTATTAGATTGTGTCTAAATAGATCATCTTTAATGATTTGCTATCAATAATTCAAAAATTACAAACCCACTCAGATTTTAACAAATATGTTTTCTTTAAATTTCCAAGGTTTTTGGCTAATTTTTGTAATTCTGTGTATTGTTTTGGGTAATCATATAATGAATTTCAATGAGACAATTTAATGTCATCTAATCTGCTGATGTGCTTAAATAGAAAGATATTATAAAATTAGTTATAGCTATATGTTGTTCTCACACCTTAAAACTGTATGCCTCAAAATTTCCCTACTTATATTTTTTGTTACAGTGTCTGGTGCATAATAATAATTCAATAAATGTTTTTTAGTAAATGACTAAACAAAATATTTAAATATGTAATACATTTAATCATTTCTAGTTTCATGATAATGATGCACAGCATTTAGAACTTTCCGAAATACAACCCAATTCACTAGAGATTTGTTAATTGTACAAAAGTAGTGAGATTAAAGGTATTGGCCTTTCAGCTTACATATTACAAGCAAACACATCTAAAAAAAAATTTCAATTAACTCTGTGTTAAGGCAAAGTACAGAAAATATGCAGTCCTCTTAATAATGGCATTATATTATTAACAATATTGATCAGATGGATATTGGTATTGAAAGATATAAAAACTCATATTTTGAAGGTTCTGGTTGTAATAAGACTACAATTTTATATTCAAGATTTGTAAAAAAAATTTTATCATTACTTTGAATCAATATTTAAAATAACTTTTCACTTTCTAACTGTATTTTGTTTTTGTTTTTGTTTTTTTCATAATATACAATATTTCCTTGAGGTAACACCTGAAAATTTTATCTTGGAATACAATAATCTGTCTACAATTAACTTTCTATTTAAAAAATAAATTCAACGAGAAACAAGATTATATTTCAAAAATACACTAATAGATTTAAATATCTCTATTGCCTGTAAGTATTTTGATACATATTTTGAACCAGGGTAAGACGAAATGAAGCACATATGCACACACACAAGTAAATGAGTTTGTCTCTTTTCTTTTTAAAGGATACTGTTAAATTATGAGTACACATCAATTATAATCTCAAAATAGATTTTGCCTTAACAGGTTGTGAGTGTATTCTTTGACAAATAATATTAGAACAAAATTGTTTCTACAGAATGCCATATTTATTGATAATTCTGCATTATAACTTTAAGGAATGAGTGGTTAAAAAATTGAGTCTCTCTAATTTTTGTTCTGAACAGGGACTTACTTGATTACTTACATACGTGATCAAATTAATGTCAAATATATTAATATGAGAAATAAGCAGATTTTGTTTTGTATGAGTTGTGTCAATTTTGTTGATGGCATATGTCACAGTAGGTAGTTCAACACATTTAATTAATCTGATTTTTGAAATATCACATGTAAGTGTCACATCAAAACAAAATTAGTCTCTGTGAATAGTTCTTTATTTTGTCATTATGTTAGTAAAATGAGAAAGATCAAAGTTTGGTGCATATCTTAGCTTCCATTCTTGTTAGGGAAAGTTTTTGACCATTTCTCTGCTTCTACTGTACCAGAGAAGCCAACCTAGCTGCTTTCTCTTCTGGGTTCTCACAATTGGTAAGGTAACTTTCTCTTGTTTCAAGGAATTACTGACATGGAGTAGCTTTTCCCTGGAACTTTTCAATATGAAAAATTACTCTGTCTACACCCCTAATTAGCAACCCAGTTTAAAACAAAACCAACAAAAAAGAGCTTTTGACAAAATGAACATTGTTGTCTTTCCTGTGATTTCTCTTCCCCCAAAGATGCTCAATTTATTGTTTTACCTACTCATATTTATTGTCTTTATTATGACTTCTTCTATGCCTATTCAGAATTTCCCTAATGTCAACATTTATTAAAATCCTATCTTCTCAACCTAGTGCTGAAGGACTGCGCTGCTTTTATTTCTTTCTGACATGTTGACACAAGGTATCTTGGATCCCATTGCCAATAAATTTAGCCTATCTGTATGAACAAGATAAAGAGAGATATTTTGTCTCTAGAAAAATAGAGATTACTGTAATGAGATAATCTCTCTAATTTCTTCATCTTGCAATACATTAATGTTCTTCAAAAAGAATAAATCTTTTCTAGATCTGCAGCTAATTTTCTCATAAGAAGCGGTCGTTTTATTTGAGCTGAAAGAGAGCTTGAGCATAGAAATTCGACTAGTACTAAAACTCAGTTTAATTCCATTCTTTCCTCAAAGATACCATAGCTGTTTTTGTTTATTTATTCATTTTTTTTAAATCTTGAGACTATGCCTCTGGCCTATGAGTTTATATACATGCTGTAGCAAAAGTACAGGATAGTTGGAGAGCAAGTGAGGTAAGAGATTCAGTAAGATAATATTAAATGGTAGGAGGCTGTGGTAAAAGAAAAGGAAAAAGATAAAAATCTGAATGTCATACTGATGATTTGATATTGGTCGTATCAACCAGCCCATATTTATTTGTTACTCATTTAGAGCCCAGTGAATTAGCAATACAGGATGCTTCTATCTGAATCCAGCATCTTGAATTAAAGTCTACTTTAATTCAAGTATAATCTCTTTTGAATTAAAGTCTACTTTAATTCAAGTATAATCTCTTTTGAATTAAAGTCTACTTTAATTCAAAAAAAAAAGTCTACTTTAATTCAAAAAAAATTCTTCTATCTCTAGGATCCAAGAGATAGATCCAAGAGATCTTCTATCTTGTATCTATCTCTTGGATAGATCTCTTGGATCTCTTGGCTCTCCCTCTTGGATCCTAGAGATAGAAGAATGTGAAAAGAGTTGCATAGCGGCAATTAAATAGTTTTATCTAGAGGTGACATGCATTATCTTTCTTCAAAAAGCCTTTAGTAAAACTAGCCAAGTGGCTTTTCTTAATTGCACGTGAGCCTTGGAAGCAGAGTCTGTCATGTGGCACAGAGTGGAATTGTTGGGTAAAATATAGGATGCACAGTTAAATTTTAATTTTACAGAAAAACATAGTTTTAGTATAACAGTATGATATATCAAAAAATCTACACTTTGTGGGTTTTTTTGAAATTTAAATTTAATAAGTTGCTAAATTTGGCAGCACTTTCAGAAGTGAGAAGAACTAACCATTAATGTCTAACACAGTCCATTATTTTCACAAGAAATTATTTGGTTCACTTTCTTTTTGACACATTGAGCACACTCACTTGCTCCCTATGCGAGACCTAAATCCTATACAGTTAGAGTTCAAAATTCCTGGAAAGTAGAAAAGTTTGCCCTTGTCTCTTCACCATGTATGTTTATGTTTGTCTTTGGAACTATGCACTAAGTATAAGACAAAATATCTGCTCTATATACCCCCAATGTGTAATGGTGGAACATGGAAACAGTAGCTGGAAGACATTCCCAGAAAAGGGAAGAATGGGGGTGATACAGTAATCACAGGTTCTCACATCTCACTCAACAAGTAATATGAAGTTCCTTATCTTGGGATAAGAATATTTATTAATTAGTCCCTGATTCTGCTCTCTGCAAGGAACTATCAGGTGCATTTTTTTGTTGTTGTTTGTTTGCTTCTTTGTTTTGACTTCAGTTTGTTGAGAATTTATTTCACCCTCAATCCTCCTGTTAAATAGAGGTGAGTCTGCCCTTTTGAGTGCTTCATAATGTTTACAGACATATTCAAATATTGAGGCAAGGACTGTAACATATATATGTGTGTGTGTATATATATATATACACAAACATACATAAAATGTATGTATGTTTATTGTTTCATTGGTAGTACAATAACATCAAATTTTAGCAAACAACTTTTTAATCTATTTGTCTTTGGTATGCTATTTCTTAGATATAAGAAAGATATACATTTTTCCTCCATTATTCGTGAAGGCGTCTAATAACTTACTGTTGGGTGCATGAAAGCTATCAGAAAGGATCTTCTTGGGTTGCAAAGTAACACTCAAAGTAATACAAAGTAATGAGAAGTAACACTCAAAACAATAATTTTCAAAAGAGAGGCAAAAATAAACAAAACACAAGAACATTTTGACTTTTCCCAATCAGTTGCTCCATAGCCTTGTGTGTACGTGGTGTATCTTCTAACTTAATGCAGATAAAAGCTTTTTTAGGGGGTCTATTTTCCTCAGTCTTACTAAAAAGCAAATTGATTTCTATTAAAATGACTTTATACCACTCTGTAAATAATATAGTATCATATACAGACTTTGCTTAAGAAAATAGGTGAGATCTAATATGTGGAAGTACAAAGTAATAGAAGATTGAAAGTTCCTGTCTTTAAAACATTTACATTTCATCTTTATGAATTGAGAAATTTATCAATATTTTAAAAATTGTTCAGAGGCAGAAAGAACAAAATTTACTACAGATAACATTTTTCATAAAATGTGTATCTAAAATACCATGGTAACAGTCCTTTTTAAGTAGGTAGCAATAGCAGAAGTTTTTTGCAATTAATTAATTGAATAGACAATTAACCTACTCACCTGAGGAAAATATGACTTTTAGATTTGACTCATTAAGATCGTCATGTTTTTCTGATGGAAATTATGCTAAAGAGCTTAAATGTAGTTCTTATGGGACAAGTTTTACTGAATAATTTACTGATAACTATTATGCTTCTATCAAAAATACTCCCTCTGCAATTTAATTTTTCTTATTTGAATATTTCTTCTCAGTTGTACACAAAATGATATCACTGCAGATGTTAGTGGAAAAGACATTATATATGAGCAAGTCAATAAAAATGAAATGTGTTTAAAGTACATCTATAAAGTGTTAACTTCATAGATGTTTTCAAATTATGCAAATAGTATAATTCATAATGCAGAAAAGCCTGAAAAAAATGCCTAAAAAACAAAACAAAAAAGCCATTAGATTTTTTTAAGCGGAACTTTTTACCCCCAAAATGTGTCATGAGCCAATTAAAATGCTAATTAGTATTGACTGGACTGGGAAATTTTGTCTAGCTGTCATAGAAACCTAATCTGGAAAATGACAATTACCAGGAAGTCTTATATTTCGCTACACAGCAAGTTTCTGAATTAGCGCATGCTTAAAGAAATATTTTTTCAGCCAATATTTAATTTTCACCGTTAGCACTGCTCAAGCCATTTAAAAATTACTGTAGTTTATAAAATTTATTGTCATAAATTATGAAACTCACACTATCCCTTTATTACTCATGTTGAGTTGGGACTTTAACAAGGTTAATTTTGAGAAAAGATTATGAAAAGTAAATTCTTATGTTTTTGACAATTATGTCAAATCATTTGCAATTGTAAAGATTTATTGTGTATTATTTGCCATACCTGAGGGTCTCCCTGAGTTTCTATGTTAGTTTCTTTCCTCTACTGCATCTACAGAGCCACATTATGGCAATATCAATTACGGCATATTTCTAACATCTGAAAAAGCTATCATCATCTCATTCTTCTTTTCAGAATCACTTGTTAAACTTTGTTTATATACTTTGATTGTTTACATTAGCTTTGCTTATTTATTTATTTTTATTATTATTATTGTTATTTTTTTCAGACAGGGTCTCACTCTGTCACCCAGGCTGGAGTGCAGTGATCCGAACATAGCTCACTGCAGCCTCGACATCCCTGTCTCAAGCAATCCTCCTGCCTTAGCCTACCAAGTAGCTGGGACCACAAGCACACACCACCATGCCCCCGCTAATTTTTTGTAGAGACAGGGTTTCGCCTTGTTACCCAGGCTGGTCTGGAATTCCTGGGCTCAAGTAATCCGCCCCCTCAGCCTCTGGGCCTCCCAAAGTGCCGGGATTTCAGGCATGAGCCACTGTGCCCAGCCTTAGCTTTGCATGTTTTTAATTAGGGAACATATATAAATTAATATAGTGAACTAATTAATATATGTGAATTAGATTTTTATCTGAGTATTTGTGTTTTTAATCTCATCAATGCATAGTTAAGAATGCAAGTTAGCACTTTAGGAGACCCAGGAGAGGCAGATCACTTGAGGCCAGGAGTTTCAAACCCTGTTCTACTAAAAATACAAGAATTAGCTGGGCATGGTTGTGTGCCTGTACTCCCAGCTACTCAGGAGGCTGAGGCAAGAGAACTGCTTGAACCAGGCAGGCGAGCGAGATGGGACCACTGCCCCACTACAGCCAGGGCGACAGAAGGAGACTCCTCAAAAAAAAAAACAAGAATGTAAGTCAATCTTTAAAATTTTTACATAAATGTTTCAAGCTCATTTTAAAGTTTATTTCTATACATTTTATTATTTTTGTTTTTTTAAGTGTAATTTTATTTCTATATATTTTCTAAACAAAATAATTGATTTTCATATATTAATTTTCTCCAGCCTCTTTGGTAAATGTCTTCATTTTTTGTAAAATTCTCAATATCCTCAGGTTTTCCAATGATACCTTTCCTTCTGTATATACTATCTGTAGATAACAAAACCTTTCAACTGCTTTACAGTTTTATTCACTTTACTAGTTTTTATTAGTAAATGCAGTAATAAATTTCCACAAATTTAGTGGCTTAAATAAGCAAAACAAAATTTATTTTCTTACAATTCTGAAGGTCAAACATTCAAAATGTTCTCATTGGGCCAAACTAAGGTGTTGCCAGCTGTGTGTTCCATTTTTGGGAACTCTAGGAAATAATCCATCTTCTCGTCTTCTCCAGCTTCCAGAGACTGCCCAGTTCCTCGGCTCATTGTTTGCATCACTCTGACACTAGTTATTCTGCCCTCTTCTTTCACATTAAAAAATAAAACAAAACCAAAAAGACTTCCAATTGCAATGGCATGTCAAGATAATCTAGAATAATATCATTATTTTAAGGTCAGTAAAATATCAAACTTATTTGTGTTTTTAGCCTTACATCTTCTTGCTATGTACGTGCTATAACATATTCATTTTTTTCAGAGATTAGACTATAAACATTTTTGTGGGGCCAGTGTTCTGTCTACCATAACCACTTATTATTTTCCCTTGTCTCTGTTGTTAGCTAAATCCAATTAATGTTAAAAATCAGGTGTGAATGGGGTACTTCCTATTTTATTACTTATTTTATTATATATATTATATATTAACATATAATATATAATATTAACCTGTTATATTGTACATTCTGTGAGTTTGAACAAATGTATAATGCATATTATACATTTATATGCATATTAAAATGCAAGGAAAATTGTATTCTAATTTTATTAGGAATTATATATACAAACTAGATATTTAATTTTAACCAATAAAACTTCAGTATCTATGAAAATATTAATTTATTTTTGTTCTTTTAGTCTCCTAATATGAAAGCTATATTGCTAGATTTTCTAATGTAGTAATATCTCCTAATTAGCATTTTATTCCAAGCAAGAAACCATTTTGGCCTGGTGTAATGCTGTTTTAAAGATCTGATTTATGTTTTGTTATTTTTATGTGAGGTTTGTTTTATTAACATTTGTAGATTTTCTTGGTCTATTATTTTTTAGGACTATATTTACTAGTTTCATATCAATATTTACTTATTTTTGAAATAGAGTATATAAGAAACATTGTATTCTATTCTCCATACTCATGTAGCTGTTGCTATTAGTGTAGCATTGAGTTAAAGTTTCTTAAATATATGGTAGAATTCACCTGTAAAATAATTTGGGCTTAGTGCCATTTGAAGATTTTAAAATCTCTTTTGTGTTATTTTGTTTGATTTATATTCAATTATTTAATCAATCAATTTCTTCGAGGTTTTCAAATTATCAACAAATTTATGAAATGAATTAACTATAATATGTATGTTTCTCAGTGCCACACAATCAACAACAGTTTCATCTGAGTATCTGAATTTCTGTATGTGATGTCAAAACACTTAAAATTTTGAACACCTGCCAAGGTTCTACATAATATCAGTATTCTGTTCTACTCAGAGAGACTGTACCTGGTGAGTATAGTTGTCTTTTATTATAATCAATAATAGATTTGGGTTGTCTTTTTATTTCAGATACTTAGAGGTAATCTTAACATTCTTTGACATGTATGAATTAAGTCTTAAAAGATGCTAAAATATTAAATAGAATAAAATCTCAACAGATGATGAGACTGCTAATGTATAACTGTTAATATAATAAAAACACTAAACCAGAATTATTATTGTTTGTGAAGAGAAGACATTCTAGTTAGACATGGTATTTCTGAGCAGAGTTATAAAAATAATCTCATAATGGCTTTTTTCTAGAGCTAATGCTTTTCCATAGCAGCAAAAAATTCAAGTGGATTTTCAGGAACACCAGAGTTATCCATCACATATAAAATTGTGGTAATTTGGGTGGTATTATAAAGCCTCACTGTAAAGCTGTTTATTGAAATAATACATCCCTCTCTGGCTAATTTTAAGAAGGTAGAGGCTAAAACTGATTTCTTGTTTCATGAAGGCAAATTCATTGCACCAAGTTGTTATTGATTGGTTGAACAGTTTTAAAATGGCCTCAAGTGAATATTTGCTACCATGCTGTGGCAAACAGTGTTTTCCTAATTTAGTGGCACATACGTATTTTCAGTCATCACGTTAGTTGCTTTAGGAGAAACCATCAAGTATTGTCCAGATCTTTACCTTGTTGTTGATTTTCTTTGTATTAAAGGCTTCTGTATATGAGGTTTTGGTAGATTTTGATTTTCAGTTTATGCATCCATCAGCACAATTTCATGCTTTTTTTAAAGTAGAGTGTATGTTTTAGAACAGTGGATTCTCCCAGCAAAATTCAGAGGATGGTACAGAGATTTCCCGTATACCAACTGCCTCCATATATGCATAGACTTCCCCATTATCCCTCACCAGAATGGTACATTTTTTACAATTGACGAACCTACATTAACACATTATTAGTACTCAAAGTCCATGGTTTACATTAAGGTTCGCTTATTTTGTTGTATATTCTATGTACAAATGTACAATGACATATATGCACCATTATAGTATTATACAGAGTAATTTTACTGCTTCAATAATCTTCTGTGCTTGCCTGTTCTTTCTTCACTCCTACCAGTCTCTGAAAACTACAATTCCTTTTCACTGTTGCTATAATTCTGACTTTTTCAGAATGTCATACAGTTACAATCACACACCATATAGCTTTTCAGATTGGCTTCTTTCATTTTATGATAGGCATTTAGGTTTCCTCCATGCCTTGAAAACCCATTCATTTTTAGTGTTGAATAACAATCCATCTCCAGATGTACTACAGTTTGTCCATTTACCTACTGAAGGACATTGGTTGCATCTAAGATTTGGCAATTATGAATAAAGCTGCTACACATCTGTTTGCAGGAAGCTTTCACCTCCTTTGAGTAAAGACTAAGTGGCATAATTGCTGGATCAAATATGAAGAGAATGTTTGGTTTTGTGAGAAAATGCCAAATTGTTTTCCAAGGTGGCTGTACCATTTTGCATTTCTACCAGCAATGAATGAGAGTTCCTATTGTTCAACATCCTCACCAGCACTTATCGTTACTGTTCTAGATTTTGGACATTTCCAGAGGGATGTAGTAGTAATTAACTTCAGAGTGCATTTTCCTGTTTTCCAGTTTTCTTTTCACATGCTTGTCATCTGTAAATCTTTTTTGGTGAAGGGGCTATTGAGGTCTTTTGCTCATTTTGCAATTTGTTTGTTTTCTTATTCTTGAGGTTTAAGAGTTCTTCATATGTTTTGGAGAATAGTTCTTTAATAGATATGTATTTTACAAACATTCTTTCCCAGTTTTTGGCTTATCTTTATTCTCTTAATATGTCTTTTGCAAAGTGGAAATTTTTACTTTTACTAAAATTAACTTATCAATTATTTCTGTCATGGATGATGCCTTTGGTGTCTTACCTAAAAAGTAATTGCGAAACAGAAGGTCAATTATATTTTATACTGTGTTATCATCTAGGATTTTTTAGTTTTGTGTTTCACATTTAGGTCTATAATCCATTTTGAGTTAAAGATCTGCCATTTGTGTTAACATGGATTTCACTCAGGTGAATTCTGTGAGATAAACTTTTCTAAATTTCACCTCTGAGTGATAACACGTGACATTTGTCCTTCATTGCTTGACTTATTCCATTTAACATAATGTTCTCTAGGTTCATCCATGTTGTCACAAATGGCAGAATTTCATTCTTTTTTATGGAAGAATAGTATTCCATTGTGTGTATATGCCACATTTTAAAATCTATTCATCCATTAATGGACACATAGATTGATTTCGTATCTTGGCAATTGCGAATAGTGCTGCAATAAATATGGGAATGCTAATATCTCTTTGATATATTGATTACTATATTATATATATATATACACACACACACACTCAGTAGTGGGATTGTTGGATCACTTGATAGTTCCTGTTTTAGTTTTATGAAGAGTCTCCATACTGTTGACCATAGTGGCTCTACTAATTTACATTCTCACCAACAGCATATGAGAGTTCGCCTTTTTCCACATCCTCATGTACATTTGATTTTTTAAAAATCTTTTTGATTATAGCTATTCTAACTGGATGAGGTGATATCTTATTGTGGTAATAATTTTCATTTCTTTGATTATTGATGTTGACATTGTATCATATACTTGTTGCCATTTGTATGTTGTTTTTGAAAAATGTCTCTTCAGATCTTTTGCCCGTTTCTTTATCAGGGTGTTTTTTTTTATATTGAGTTGTTTGGGTTCTTTATATAGTTTGGATATTAACCCTTTTTCAGGTGCATAGCTTGTGATTACTTTCTCTTATTCTGTAGGTTGTCTCTACACTCTGTTGATTGTTTCTTGCTGTTCAGGAGCATTTTAGTTTCATATAATACCATTTTTCTATTTTTGTTTGCTTTGCCTGTGCTTTTGAGGGTTTAATCCAAAAAATCAATATCAATTGACTTGTTTATTGCTAGCATATAGGAAAGAAATAGACTTTTGTATATTTACCTTTTATTCAGAAAACCTGGTATGTTTACTTATTGGTTTGAGGTATTTTTTAGTGTTGATTCTTCAGGATTTTCTTCAAAGATGATTATGTCATCTGTGAACAGAGACACTTTTAATTTTTTTCTTTCCAGTTTGTATACCTTTTACTTCCTGTCTTGTCTTGCTGTGCTAGCTAGGAATTCCAGCATAATATTGAAAAGCAGTGGTGAGAGGGAACATCCTTCCCTTTATCTCATCTTCTTGGGAAAGCTTCAAGTTTCTCACCATTGAGTATGATGTTAGCTGTGGAATTTTGTAGAAATGCTTTGTTAAGTTGAGGAAGTTCACTTCTATTTCTACAACACTGAGAATTTTTATCATGGATAGATATTGGACTTTGATCTGAATTGTATAAAAATATAATTCATTTATTCATTTACTTATATTTATGCAATAATACTTTAAGAATTACTTCTTTGTATACATTCTACCCCTCAAGCATTAACTTTAAATTAATATTTATTTATTTATTCTGGTGAGTATACTTTGCATGACAATTTCATATCTCTCAAATTAAGAAAAGTATTCTTTGATTACATATAATTAACTTTCTTCTAGCCCACAATGTGTCCCAATGATTGTACATCCTGGTCTTTTTTATTAAAGGAAACTAAATTTTTTAAATGTAGAAATGACCTTTTACTCTACTTTTTAAGGAAATTCTCATTTTAAAAGATTTTATAAATTTTCTTAATTCCAGGAATTTTTTAACTTCCATCTATTTCTACATTTGCAATCAAATTTTACAATAATTTAACGAGCCTCTTTTATAAATTAATACAACTGGAAATTAAAATTAAGAAGTACAGTAAGGTCAACATGAATGAAATTAGACTAATGAGTGTGTATACATATATATCATAAATATATATAAATATATATTTATATATATATCTATATCAGAAAATATATATATGTATATCAGAAAATATACAATATACAATCTATTCAGCCTGGTGCGATACTTAGGTAAATTTACAACTACAAGCTAATAAATGAGTCTCAACAGATACTTATCAGTCAATAGTATATAAATTCCCTGACTGCAAATACAAATATACACCTCAATTAAAAAAAAAACTTTAAACATCTATATATATAAAAATTTGTAAACTTAAATTACAATATTTCTCAGTAACAGCTGATTTACATAATAAATTTTAATGGAAATTAGAAAATATTTTCAACCAATGGGCTATGAAATCCTACATAAAAACTTGTAGAAGATAGAAAAGTAAGTATTTAGAGGGAAATTTATAGCCTTAAGTGTACATATTAGATAAGAAGAAAATTAAAATTAATGAGCTAAAGTCAATTTTGAAAAAGTGTAATAGAAAAATGAACAAAAGTAGAAGAAAAAGTAAAAATTATAAAAAAATTAAATAAAAATCAAAGAAACAAGATTTAAATTATTACCCTTGAAGTTAATAGATTAGAAAAACCACAATGATGGTACATAAAAAGAAATAAGCAATATTAGAAATGAAGTATGGGCCATAATTAGAGATAAAAATAGAAATAACAAAAAAATTATAAATTATTCCAATTAATCAGTAAACTTAGAAAAGGACAATGTCATAGAAATTACGGAAAATGTCACAGCAAAATATTTATTGTCAAACATTTTGGGAACAATATCTTAATAGTTTTATAGCTATTTAATAAATTTAATTAGTTATCAAAATGCTCGTCTGTGACCTAGGACCTAAAATTACATCAACATTTTGAATAATATTTAATTCATGTGAAAAGTGCCACATTAGAGAACACAAAATACATTAAGTAATGTAAAAGGTAATTGTAATTATAATACTCACTACTACTAAGTATCCATGTTTTGTAGCTCTCCAAGTAAATATACTTGTTTTATTTTAACTTATTCTGATAATCTTTTTTAAAATGCCATTAATCAGAGATTTTACCAATTCATATCCAGTACTAAAGCTATTAATTTCCATCTCTGAATATACTAATTTAGTTTTTTACTTTATGTTCATTTGTTCTTTATTTAAATTTATGCTCACTATTAAAATTTTTCAATGATATCCTTGTTCAATACTAAACCTTTTAGCTCTCCTGCACAGTCTCCAGCCTACATAATGTAAGGTACTCTGAAAGAGTCAATGGAAAAGATGGTAGGTGGCTGCTGGCTCACTGTGTAAACATGACTTTTGGGGATTCAAAGTTATTCCTTCAACCTTTGTAAAGTGGTTAAAAGTTGGAATGATTCTTCCTTACACCTAGTTATGTTCTATTCACCCTTCCTGTTGATCTTCCAGGGTTAAAATCAGCCGTAGGTTGCTTATGTATTGGAAAGGTATGGTGTTGTTTAATATTTAATTCATTTAGTTTTGAGTTTTTTTGAGTCCTTGTCAACATGATTGATTTTAGATATATTTTTTAAAATCATCTGACTTATTATTGGCAAATGAAATGATGGTATCAGTAAAGTTCCACAGTCTAATTTAAAAAAAAAAAAGCATGAAATTGACCCTTCATTATTCTTTAGGTTAAACTTAATTTTGAAGTAGAATAAGAAAGGACACTCCTTCTAAGTTATAGAGAAGAGAGAAAAAATTCACTGCCATCTGTTTAATGATACTAGCCATGATCACTTCACTCCCTCATGTGTAACGAGGGCTATAAAATAAAGTTATGCTGGCTAATGCACAGATGATCTCTCCTTAGATGAGTGATTTCCAATTCAATAATGTGCAAAATTACCTTCCTCATAATGAGAATATAAAACATTCATTAAATTTATGCCATATAGCAAGTGCCTAAGTGACTGGATCAAAAGAAAGCATTGTACATAAAGATTTCAGAAAGAAAATAACAATTTCAATTACATATGTATATATATATAGAGAGAGAGAATTTAGCTTACTATATTTATATGTAGAAATTCAAAACAAAAATTTGTTGAAGGATTTCTTTGATCTTCAGTAATAATTATTTGATTCTATTTTGTAAAGAATGTTGACATTTCTCTATTGGAATGACATCTGTCCTTTGGGATTCTTGTTGTGGTAAACGCAGGTAGTGATGTGGACAGGAGAGTATCAATGTTCCTAAGGAAAAATGAGCTTTTGATTCTCTTTTAAATCCTTTTGTGGTGAAGTTCACCACAAATTTTGGCAGGTGATGAACCTGCCAAAATCATTTATCGTGTGTTCAATGTATGATAGTCACTGTTACTGTTGGTTGCTTTGCTCCTGAAATAGGATTGTGTGTCTTCATCTTTTAATTGATAAAATATTTTATTTAGTGATTATGAAGATGAAATTATCATTGCTTACTTAACTACTTTAATCACTAATTTATTTTATGTTGTGGTATTAGAGTAATATATGTGAAATATTATAACTAGTTTCTAATTACTTTAAATTAATTCTCTCTGAAAACCTTATCAATAAGATATTTTAAATGTCTTCTAGACATAAACATAAATTTTATATATTTTTTGTGATGTGTAAGGTTCAAATCATTGTTCTTCCAGGAACTGTATATTTTCCTTAAATGATGGAAATAAAGGGTCAGGATGAATTTATATATTTATATATACCCACATTTATACATATAACATATTGTACAAGATATGTATTTTATTCACCTAAAATATTATTTATAGCAACATATAAAACTTATCAAATAAGCATTTTACATTAAACGATATTCTAGAGTTCTTCTATATGTTGGAAAGGAAATGGAACTATTTGATATAGCAACATACAGGATAATAAATTTTACAAGACATGACTGAAGCATTTGCATAAGTCATAAAGAAAGTCCACACTAAAAATTGTACACTTCACCACTTTTCACACTTGAGGAAATCACTGTTCACAAATGAAGATTTATGGAATAATAGTCCAGCTAGACCCAATATAGCAATATAAAACATCGTTTCTGAGGGGTTAGGACTCTACAGTGAAATTATAAAACATAATGTTTCTGTTTTAAGTAAAATTTTTATGATACAGTATTTCTTATGTTTCTTTAGTCATTTGTTTTTATTGTCATCAAACTCAAGCTTAAAAACCAAGTAGGTTTTTAAGACAATTTTTAAAAGTACTAATAATGTTGAAAATGTCTACAATTTTATAAATAATAAAACATAATGATATTTTTCTATTAGATATCTCTTTGGACTCTGCAAAGTATATTCTCAAATATTATCCTATATTGTGTCATCAGAATGTACATATTAAACTCAAAATTTTAAAATTTATATGTTCAGATGCTATTTTTATCAAAATATCCATCAGAGAGGCTAACTTAAGTAAAAGAAAAATAAACTAGTATGAAAGAAATCAAATTTATGAAATTGAATTTTCTAAAATCATAGTCAGAAATATTGTTCATACTACCTCATCTGCACCTGAAGAAAAGATAATTTTAAATAACTAAATATTTGATGAACATTTATTGGGTGTCTGCTAATACCATAAAATGTATGTTTGCAAAAAAAATTTTATAGAAAGAGTATCAATACTTTTTCACATATGTACTTTTCAGTGTGTTGAAAGCACAAAATGAATTGTAAACAAATATATTTATCCTGTAACATAGAAATTTCCACCAATATTTTTGTCTTTTATTTCTTTCCATGAAAAATTTAATTATTAATGTTGTTTGTCTCTACAACTATTGAAATCCTATGTATAAACACACTTAATAATCTGGAAAATTTATAATTTTAATTGAATAGTTAAAACTATTTCAGAAACAGCACTATTTAATAATAGTTTTAACTGAACAATCATTATAATTAAAATGTAAAATTCACATAAATGAAATATGTAATATTTGTAAATGTAATGCATTATTATATAATATAATACAATGTATATTTATGTAAACTTACATACAATGTGATATGTTAAATGTATATAAATGTTATATACAAATATATAAATAAATATTGCCCATGTCATCCAAGTTGCTAAACTAGGAAATTAATATAATAAATGTGTGATGGCAAACAATTGGAATAGTTATACCAAAACTACAATATTCTTGAATTGGAAATGTTCTGTCATTTTGACATAAACTTGTAAAGAAACTACTCTGGAATGTGTTCACTTTGATGCTATCAATCACAAAATAAAAAATGAAAACATTTGTCCTTTAATTTCCATCATCTTAAATACAAATCTTATAGCAAATAAATTCTGACAAATTTATTTTGAAATTATAAAAAGATTAAAATGTAACTGATTCAAATATTGTTCCATATTTTAGCAAACATCAAATAAATATATATATACACATAGACACATACACATAGATAATCATATATAATCTATCTTTAATAGATTAGAAATTATAATTTACAGTCATTTTCTTTATCATCATACTTCACATTTGTCAATAATTATCTTGATTATATTCATATTTGACAAAGTTTATGAAAATTCATATAATGTGAAAGTAAGAAATGTTAAAAAATTAAGCTAATACTCATTATTACAAGATGAATAATATTCAGTCCATTACTAGAAATATGTAATGTGAAGCATTAATTTGGAACTTCATATAAGTATTTTCTAATATGTAGGAAAACAAGTCTGAATAATGTTGAGATGGTAGTTTGAAAACAAACAAATTTAATGGAAATTGCCCTGCCAAATTAAGTCATGCTGAAAAAGGTTAACTATAATCTCTAATTTTAATTAAACAACACAAAATGTTATTATCATCTGTGAAAATAACATTATGTAATTTATGGAAATTACTTTGCAACTTTTAACTCTAAAATAAGAAATCTGAAGAGATTTCATCATATGAAAGGACCAGGCTTATTTTTTAAATCTACCTGGTGAGAAAACTGATCTTCAATGATCAAAGACATTTTCTAAAAATATAAGTCCAGCATCTTTTAAAGTTTGCCTCATTAAAACTCAGTAATGAAAATGGAAATGTATAAAACTCAAATAACGAAAGAATAAAAAAGTTAGTATGCTGAAATGCCAAAAAAATTCTTTTCTTTTTGTTTTATGGGGAAGTTGTACAATTGCTTCAGTAACTAAATATTTGCAAATAATTTAAATATCTTATAATAAATTTGTAGTGAAATATTCAAAACAAAATTAGGACCATTATTCTAATTCACTGTGGTGACAAAAATAAATAAAATATTCTGTGACCTTGGGCCAGTCTTCTTTTCTAAGTTTATATGTTCCTTCATCTGTGAAATATATCTGAGTCAAGAGGCCTAGTCATATACTCTCTAATTACTGGGTTTTATAAACTAATGGTGAATTTACTGTCACTGATTATTTGACTAGACAGCTGGTAATCACACTCAGGAACCCCTGCTAATTTAAATTCAGACTTTTGGTGAATTAATTCTGTTTTAACTTTAAAGGTGTCTCTGTGTATGTGTGTGTGTGTGTGTGTGTGTGTGTGTATGTAGTCAAGGTACTCTAGAAAATATCTGTACTTATTGAATTCTAAACACTAAAATTAATACCATATTGTTTCTTTATGTTTACATTTCATATTATGGAACATGACCACACAATTCATCCACATAATTAACAAGAAAAGCAGAATATAGTCAAAACTGATGAGTTACAGGAAATGGTTCATCTAGTTCATTAAAATGCAGTAGAAGTTATTCATCACTCTCAGTTATAATCAAAAGTTGAAGATACATTTCCAATAGATTCTGAAGGTCTACTTGTCCTAACTTAAGTGGTTTATAAAACTTAATATTGTATCACACAAATGAAATTAGAACAAATATAACAAATGGCATGCTAAAAACTAAATGCATATATTAACAAATATATATTATAAAATAAAGTATAATAGTGAGGCTATACTTCATCTTTGTAAACACTGGAGACTCATGCTGAGGAAGAATGACAAACTCCAGAAATTCTATTTTTCTTCTTTCTTTTAGAACAACTTATAATCTTCCTTAATAACAAATCAGTATTAGGGTCTTTTTAATGATCTGTAAAAGAAATGGTAAGAAAACATAGAGCACTTCTTTTTGTCTTGAGGAAAAATGTTTGTGCAGTTATTTGAGTTGTGAGCTGCATTAGCTGAATTTGTTTGCTTATTTTTGTATGTTTATTCAGATTCTGATTTTGGCAGATATATTCCAGAAAATGTCTAACCAGTGTCAGTTACAGGTAAAAACTTGGTACTTTTTGTTGTCGATAATAAAATTGGAGGCTTCAAGTGAAAATTAAAATTTTGGAAAACATATATGGCATTGTTTGCTGGAAAGTCTACCGATTCTTGTATGTTTTAAAATGAGATCATCAGTGATTTCAACAAATATGGTCATTTTATATTGAATTATGATATGTCAGCATTTTTATTCAATATAAAACATACGTATTTATTATTCAATAAAATTATTGCTTCTATATGTATAAGTCAGTGAACTAATATTTTCCAAATGATGAATGCATGATGTTGAACAATAGAACTTATGTTAAAGGCCATTAAAAGTGAAAGATAAACCAATGAGTTGTAAGTTAATAGATAATACAAATTTAATCAATATAGTTTCTGATTCTATAATAACCACTAACAAATGACCACTTCCCTAATTGGGTATAGTATCAAAGTATATCCACAATTATCTGGAAAGGCTACTAATATAGTCTATACTTTTCTTACCGTGTAACTATGCAACCAGATGTTCTTTATATACTCAACCAAAAAAAAATTACAACGAATTTAATACGTTTACATGAGAATATAGTCGTTGTCTATTAAACTAGATATTAAAAGATTGGTTAAAAAAAGAAAATAAGAAAGAAGGTAAAGTATTATGAGTCTTCCTATCTTTTGGTTTTGGAAAATATATTTATTTTTCAATTAAATATGTGATATACTTATTCATATTTGAATTTATATACATGTATGTATATAAAATGCATCTATTATTGGTGTTTAAAATAAATGAGTATATTGATGTTTTAAACTTTGAAAATATATTCGTTTTCATTTCTAATGTAGTAATAGTAAATGCTTATAAACATAACCCAAATATAAACTCACTGGGGTTCTGAATATATTTTAAGAGTGTAAAGGGACATATAACCAAACAGTTTTGAGAATAGATGAAATAGATAAAGCTACAGTGAAGTCACTATGTCAGAAAAATAATGTATACACACATATATAATTATCTATGTGAATAAAAGTTCTAAATAATGCATAAAAGTGTTTGAAAGAAAGAAAGAAAAGAGAGGGAGGAAGGATGGGCAGAGAAAAGGGCCAGTTTCACAATGAAATTTTTTTAATGTAAAAATAAATGTATTAAAAAATTCTTGTTAAGAGACAAAACCCTTGAACACTTGTGTAGCCATCTGTCAATAGTAAACAAAAAAGTCTTATCTAAAACAAATTCATTGCTTTATATGTTTTCTTTTATTTTTTCCCAGCTTTATTAAGGTATAATTATCAAAAAAGCACATATTTTTAGGTGTACAATGTGATGTTCTGATATATGTGTACAGTATGAAATAATACAATCCAGATAATTTACATATCCATTATCTCATATACTTGTTTCTGTTGATAACATTTAAGATCTATTCTCAGCAATTTTTAACTATATATACATAATTGTTAACTATATATTTACTATGCTGTAAAACCGATCTTCAGAGCTTATTCATTTTGCTTTGTGAAACTTTGTAACCTTTGACCAACATCTTCCTCCCAGCCCCTCAACTCCTGGTGACCACCAATCTACAACGCATATATGAGTTTAAGTTTTTTAGATTCCACATGTAAGTGACATCAAGGATTATTTGCCACCCTGTGCCTGGCTTATTTCCCTTGGCATAATGTCATCCAGGTTCAACCATGTTGCCACAAATGCCAGGATGTTCTACTTTTTTAAAGGTGAACAGTATTCATGTGTGTGTGTATATGTGTGTCCATTGTGTATGTATCCATTTTTCTATTGACAGACACATTTGTTGTTTCTGTATCTTGGCCATTTAGAATAATCCTGCAACAATCATAGGAGTGCAGATCTTTTTATATATCTATTGGCCATTTGTGTGTCTTCTGTTTACATTTGTTCATGTCCTTTGCCCATTTTGAATGAGGTTGTTTTTTGCTATTAGGTTGAATTCTTTATATATTTTGGCTGTTATCTCATTTTCATATGTATGGTTGGCAATTATTTCCTCCTATCCTTACATTGTCTCTTCACTCTTGTTTCCGTTGTTGTGCAATACCTTTTGTCTGTTTATCCTTTTGTTGCCTATGCCTTTGGGGTTCCATTCACAACAACAGACCAAAGTCAAGAAGATTTTCTATTATGTTTTCTTCTAGCTTTTTTATAGCTTCAGATGTTACTTTTAACTCTTTGTACATTTTTGGTTGAATTTTGTATATGGATTGACATAAGTATCCAATTTTATTCTTCTGCATATGAATATCCAGTTTTCCTAACATCATGTATGGAAGAGAATGCCCTGACTGTATATGACACTGAAATATATTTTTCTATAGTTACTTTTTTTCTATCACTTGCAAGTGCAGAAAGTTTTTCTAATTATAAATAACTCCAAATACAGTTAGGAAAAAAATTGATATATATGATAACTTATAAAAGGAAGGCTTAAACATGATAAAAAGTCAAAATAAAATGACAAAATATGAAAAAATCAATATTTATTAATGAAATCAAACACATAGCTTTATATACATTTTATAATAATAAAGAATAAAAAATAGTCTGGTAGAAATGTGGGAAGGAGATAGAAATTATTTACAATAAATAATTGTCAGTGGCCTTAAACATAGAAAAATATACTTGAACTCATATAAATAAGAACATTAAAAATTACAACTACATTGATATTTTATTTGTCACCTAAATCTGGACCTATATTCAAAGTTTGATAATGTACTCAGTTGATGAGACACTGTGAGAATATACACTCTTAAATATTGTTTATGATAATACAAGATGGTAACTTCTCCTACGGAGAGGAATTGACCAATATCTAGAAGACAGACTTAGACATTGATTTTGACCCAGAAATCTTACTCCTGGAATCTATTTCAAGGTTACACTAGCAAAAATACATTTTGATCTTTCAAAATAAGCTTTCTTGTTTGCCAACATTGTCACATAAGGCACGTCTATTTCACATGTTGATATCTTTAAATTCCATTTCTTATTAAAAAAAGAAAATCTCATTTTTGAATTGGTTAATTTTTAAGGCTGACCCTGGAAATATCCAAGATAAGCCTGCAATATTTTCCTATTGCCAAAAGCAGGGATGCTATTAAAGACTATTCAGGCCTTGTCAAACTGATTCGGGAAACATTTTGAAATGGTTTCCTGGCCAAAGATGGGGTACTTTTAATAATAATAAGAAGAATAACCATAATAGATTGAACACTTTAAATATGCAAAATCCATAAGGCCATAATATATTTTTTTAAAGAAAGAAACAACTCATTTTTATCTGTGTATGATGCTAAGTAGCCAAATCAATATTTCCAAAACTAGTAAATAATGAAAAATAATCAAGCATTTATCTATACATTCATGTAATAATTTTACCAAATAGTCAATAAGGGAAAATGTCTGCTAAAAAAGTACCTGGTTAATAGATTAAAAAAAAAGGAATAATTGAGTTAGAACTTTGCCGTTTTTTTTTTTTACAAGCAATTGAATGATTACTCTAGGCAATGGTCATCAGTAATTGCTAATGTCTCAAAGCATAAACTGCCCAGGCATTTTGTGTATCCTGACAGAGTCACAGAATGCATACTTTTTTATTTTTGGAGACAGAGTCTCGTTCTGTCGCCCAGGCTGGAGTGCAGTGGTGCAGTGGCACCATCTCGGCTCACTGCAAGCTCCACCTCCCAGGTTCATGCCATTCTCCTGCCTCAGCCTCCCGAGTAGCTGGGACTACGGGCGCCCTCCACCACGCCCGGCTAATTTTTTGTATTTTTAGTAGAGAGGGGGTTTCACCATGTTAGCCAGGATGGTCTCGATCTCCTGACCTCGTGATCCGCCCACCTCTGCCTCCCAAAGTGCTGGGATTACAGGCATGAGCCACCGCATCTGGCCAAAAATATTTTTAACATGAGTCATAATAAGAAAGTAGATATAGCCAGTAAATTGCAAGAAATGTAAGGAACAACAGTATATGTTAGAGTAAAACACAGATAGTCAATTGGTAAAATCTAGATTTTGAAATCGATAATAATTCAATAAATAAATTGTGAAGACAGAGGGATAGAGATTCAAGAGTCATAGCAACCAATTGTGATTTATAAGTCTGTTTCAATCCTAATTTGAAGAAATAAATTTTAAGAGATTTATGAGGACATGGAGTGAATTTGAGCAGTACTAGATATTTCAGGAATTAAGTGTTATCATTTTTAATTAAGCTTTGTATTTTGAGATAATAAATTTGCATGCAGTTATAAGAAATTATTAAAAGAGATACAGTACTCCGTTTACCCAGTTTTTCTACTGGTAATATGTTGCAAAACTATAGTGCAAGTTCACACTAACACATTAACATTGTCAAGAAAAAATGTTTTCATCACCTCCAAGATATCTCAAGTAGCCCTTTTGTGGCCACACTCACTTTCCTCCCTCTCCCACTTATTCCCTAGCACCTGGCATACATTAATATGTTCTTCATTTCTATAACTGTGTCATTTCAAAAATGTTATATAAATGCAGTTACACAACCTATGATCTTTTAGATTGCCTTATTTCATTCAGAATAATTCTCTGCAAATTTACTTAGGTGGTTGCTTTTGTCTGTAATTTGTTCATTTGTTGTTATTCATGTACATAATTTGTTTAACCGTTAACTCTGAGGACATTTGAGTTGTTTATGATTTTTGCCATCATGAATACAGCTGTGTGAATACGTGTACAGGTATTTGTGTGAATGTGAGTTTTTATATCTCCTAAAGACAGAGCAAAAGTATTTAATGTTAATAATGTTCATTTTATCAATTTTTTTCTTTCATGAACCATGGTTTGGGGATTTTACCTAAAGCATCATCACCAAACTCAAGGACACACAGACATTCTCCTACATTTTTTGAATTTAGATCCATGATCCATTTTGAGTTAATTTTATGAAAGGTATAAAGTCTAAGTTTATTTATTTTTTTATGTGAATGTCCAGTTCCAGCATCATTTGTTGAAAAGATACATTTTGTCCATTGAATTACCTTTTCTGTTTTTTCAAAGATCAATTGACTATATTCATGTTGGTCTATTTCTGGACTTTCTATCGCCCAGGCTGGAGTGCAGTAGCGCAGTCTCGGCTCACTGAAGCTCTGCCTCCCAGGTTCACGCCATTCTCCTGCCTCAGCCTCCCCAGTACCTGAGACTACAGGCGCCCACCACCACGCCCGACTAATTTTTGGTATTTTTAGTAGAGATGGGGTTTCACCATGTTGGCCAGAATGGTCTTGATCTCCTGACCTCATGATCCGCCTGCCTTGGCCTCCCAAAGTGCTGGGATTACAGGCATGAGCCACCACGCCTGGCTGGACTTTCTATTCTATTCACTGATCTAGGTGTCTTTCATTTACCAATACCACGCTGTCATAATTTATGTAGCCATACAGCAACTCTTGAAATTGGGCAATGTGAGTCCTCCAACTTTGTTCTTTTGTTCATTATTTTGTGGGCTATTCTGTATTTCACTTTTTCATAGAAATTTTAGGATTAAGTTGTCAATATATATAGTGTTTTGCCTATTTTTGTTAGGATTTCACAAACATTATAGACCATATTTGGAAGAATCGACATCGTAACCCTATAGAATCTTTGAATCCATGAACATAGAATGTCTATTTTATTCAGATCTTGTACTTCTTTCAACAATTTGTAGTATTCTGTATATAGGTGATACTATATATGAATAGATAATTTGTGAGATTTGTATCTAAGTACTTAATTTTTGCTGTTATTTATACAGTGTTTTTAAGTGTACATGTGTTCATTGCTAATATATAGAAATGAAATTGGTTTGTTTATATGCATATTGTATCTTGAAACATTTCCAAACTTATTAGTTGTAGATTAATTTTTTGTTAGATTCTTTAAGATTTTCTACATAGACAAACATGTCATCTGATAATGAGAACAGATTTTTTTTCTTTCAAATCTGTATGTCTTTTATTTTATTTTCTTATTTTATTTTTACTGGCTAGAACTACAAGCACTAAGTTGAATAAGAGCAGTGAGAACAGATATATTTGCCATGTTTCCAATTTTGAGTAATGCATTCAGTCTTTTCACCATTAAATATAATGCCAGCTGTAGTTTTTTTATAGATGCTTTTTTATCAAATTTAGTTCCACTCTATTTCTATCTTTTTTCCCTGAGGAGTTTATTCTGAATAGGTGTTGAATTTTATCAAAGATTTTTTTCTGTTTCAGTTGAAATCATCATATGCTTTTCTGTGGTCTGATAATATAGTGGACTTTATTGATTGGTTTTCAACTTAAACCAGCTTTGCATCGCTAGAATAAACACCATTTGGTGATAGTAGAAATTCTATAATTTATTAAGAACTTCTGTGCATATATTCATGAGAAATATTGGGGTTCATTTTCTAAATGTGTTTGTCTCTCTCCAGTATCAAGATAATATCAACTTTGTTAAGATAAATTCAGTGTATTTCCTCTTCTATTTTATAACATCTTAAATTACATTAAGTGTACATTATTGATTTTATATAGAATAGTGATATTCTCATACTTCAAAAATAATATTTATATTTTGGAGAAACATACTGGACCTTTTTAAAATATAAAGGTATGAATTATTGGACTTGACTCAAAATAATTTAGATTTTGGAGAGGATAGGCAGATAGATGATTGTTCATGAGTTGAAAAACTTTTTTAACTTAGGCAATGGGTATACTAGGGTTTGTATTTTCTGTCTCTCCACTTTTTAATATATATAAATTTTTCTTAATGCAGATTTATTAACCAACACTTCTTTATCATTAATGTATATCAGGTTTATAATTTATTGCTCTGATTATATTGGGTCACCAAATGTTAAATGACAGTTGTTGTACAATTGTTTAAAATGTAATACCATTTCTGAAATAATTTTCACTTTACTTCCTCTTTTGATAGTCTTTTCTAAATATATTCAACACAGTTATGGGGAGAAAAGCCATATGGTGTCTGTCATATGTGTTTTTTTTTTAAAGGCCATTTAATTTCTTCTCATCTGCTGTCACTTGTTTTGCACAAGAATAAACATGACAGATTCATGGTTGGAGGACACAGGAAAAATAACTTGTCAGTCATTTTCAAGATTCTATCTATCTTGTGTATCAGTACACAGAAGTTGAATTGTTGTGAAGGTTGTTTTGTAATATCACTAAACGTTATTTATTGATGTTTTGTATTTTTAAAAATATATAAAATTATTAATTAGAAGTATTCAATCTTATAGGAATGTAAATATTTATTTAAATATTACATATAATATTTATCTTATTGCATTTCTCTTTTTCTTTTCTTGTCTTTTTATTTTGTTTGGTTTTTTGAGACAGGGTCTAACTTTGTAACCCAAGCAGAGTTCAGTGGCACAAACACGGCTCACTGCAGCCTCGACCTTCTGGGTTCAAGTGAGCCTCCCGAGTAGCTTGGACTATAGGTGTGTGCCACCATGCCTAGATAACATAGTTTTTTTCCTTTTTTCTTTTTTTTTTCTTTTTTTGGTAGTGATGGGGTTTCGCCATGTTGCTGACGCTGGTCTTGAACTCCTGGGCTCAAGAAATCCACCCACCTCAACTTCCCAAAGTGCTGGGATTACAGGCATGAGCCACCATGCCCAACCTATGTTTCTCTTTTTTAGGATATTCTTTTGTTCTCACACACACAGACAAAACAAAACCTTAGACTAATTAAATAAATAAAAATTTAAGGAGAAGAAGAAGAGAAATTTGGGTTGTAGTCAGTAGTCCTACCTGTGCCAAAAAGGAAAAAATCTGTATTTGCAAAAATGCTTAAACTGAATTTTCCACTTTTCTTTACCTCACTCTACCCACATATTACAAGGTAGTTATAATAGCTAAATATATAACATTAGAAAACAGGACAATAGAGATTACTTTAAATTAGAAGATGCGTTGACAAAAGAACATAAAATAGATTTTTTAAACCGATTAGAATAAACGATGAGATTAGTAAATGTTTGCATATTAGTCAATATTTATGAACCTTAAAGTTGTTTTGATTTACCTGCTCAAACATAAGTTACGTATGATTTTCTTTCAAAATACATACATATAACAGAAAGTTTGAAAATCAGGTCTGTGTAGTAGCTTATGCCTGTAATGCCAGCATTTTGGGAGGCCGAGGCTGGAGGATCACTTGAGCCCATGAGTTCAAGACCAGCCTGGGTGACCTGGAAACACCTTATCTCTACAAAAAAAAAAAATTAAAATTAGCCAGGCATTTTAGCCTCCCTTCCTTAGGTGCGAGGATAGCTTAGGCTGGGGAGGTCGAGGCTGCAGTGATCTGTGTTCGTGCCATTGGACTCCACCCTGGGAGACAGAATCAGATTCTGTCTCAATAAAAGAATGATTCAGTCAGTAGGTCACGACTCTGGTAAGCAGCCATCAACAACAAAATAATAAATAAATGACCTATCTTTGTGGAAAAATAGAAAATTTAAGTTTCTACAAATGTATCAGGAACTGAAATTATATTACAGGTAACTTTTTCTTCATCTTCAAATATATGATTGCATGCATCTAATAGCCACTATTTTTTGTATGGAATACATAAAATAGAAATCCATGAATAGAATATAAAATAGCAAGCATGCTGTTGACTATCATTTAAGAGGCCTGCCAATATTTTTTGGAAGGAATTAAAAAAAATCTGCTTAGTTTTAACTCTGTGGTATAGCTTTCTGGAATCAAATGTTTCATCAATATTGCAAGTTTAACCAAGTATATAGGACAACAATAATCATTAAAATATAATTTAGGTAATTATTTTGTGCACATATCTGTATAATATTTATTAATATGATTTCACTGGGAGCATTAAATATATATATTTAATTTTATGAATTTAAATGGCATTACTATTCTAGATTTTAAAATATATGCTCTGTTGTCTCTGATATTCATATATATTACTGTAATAATAATTTTTTAAAACTCTCTAAGGCAGTGGTCCCAAACCTTTTTGGCACCAGGGATTGGTGTTTTCAAACACAATTTTCCCATAGATGTAGGGGTAGGGCTGGTTTCCAGATTAAACTGCTCCACCTCAGTTCATCAAGCATTAAATTCCCATAAGGAGAGCATAGATCTTTCGCATGTGCAGTTTACAACAGGGTTCTCATTCCTATGAGAATCTAATGCTGCTGCTGATCTGACTGGAGGCAGAGCTCAGTTGGTAATTTTCAGTTGCCCACTGCTCATCTCTGGTTGTGCGGCCCAGTTTCCTAACAGGCCAATGGACCTGCACGGGTCAGTGGCCCAGGGGTTGGGGACTGCTGCTCTGTGGTCCATGTGGGTGGTGGGTATGTGTGTGTGTGTGTGTGTGTGTGTGTGTATACATATACATATACACACAGAAATATATATATACACACACACAGATATATGTGTGTATATAAATATAGATAGGTATTTGACATATCCCTAACAGTATAATACTGCACATTTGTAAAATGTAAATATATCGTTCAGTTATAATTACTATTTTTACGTTATTTGAAGACCCAGGAATCATTTTTGAAACAAGATCATGTGCATTTGTGTGTTTGTGTTTGTGTGTGTGTGTGTAAGACAGACTGTGTGTTTCTGTGAATTTGGGTGTATGGCATAATCTTTTTACTGTACTTCTAGAAAAGTTTACTAAGATTTTTACTTTTGACCCCTTAATATAAAACTAAAGTGATCATTTCAAAATATAAATCATATCATAGTAATCTCATGCTTCAAAGCGTTGTTGCCTCTCCATTTCACTTAAAATAAAATCCAAAGTAATTATCATGGCCAGCATATTCTTGAGTGACTCAATACTCTTTTACTTGGTGAGAATGCAAAATGGATCAGCTATTTTACAAAACAGACAATCTCTGAGAAAGGTAAACACAACTACCACATGACCCAGCAATTTCATGCCTACTAGATATCTACCCCTGGGAAATAAAAATGTGTTCATAAGAAGACTTTGACACAAATGTTTATGACATCTTTATTCTTAATCACTGAAAACTGTGAAGAACACAGATGTCCTTCAACTAGTTAATGGACTAACAATTGTAGTAAATCAATTCAATAGAATACTAATCAGCAATACCTGAAGAACAAACTGTTAATTCACACATGAATAAACATTAAAAATAATTTGTTTGAAAGAACGCAGACATCAAACTCTTAAATAGAATACAAAATTGTATTTACTTTCTTTATATGATGTTCTGGAACAGGTAAAAAATAAAGGGATGTATAAAAAGATCCTTAATTGTCAGTGTTTGGAATGTAGAGGCAGGAACTTACTACAAAGTATCAACATGAGGAAAACTTGCTGTGAAGCAAATATAAAGTTCTATAATTGTAGAGGTGGATGTATATGGCTTTATGCATTTTTCAAAACACATATCTTTACACCACAAAGATTAAATTTTAATTGACACAATTCTTTTTAAGCAATCGAGATGTTGTAGTACTGAACACTGAGTGGAGAAAGAGACAAATAAATCTATATGTATTACAGATAAACCACATACCACCCTTATGGGCCTTGGGAAGAAAAGAGCTGACCAAAGTAACTTTAAAAATGTTTGTACAAGATTCTGAAGGCTAAGGACAAAAAGACATGTACACAAGCACTATACTTAAAAAGTTAAATTTGTTTTCCAGAAGTGAGGATTAGTAATTTTAAAACTAATTTATATGTGTAACATGATTGAACAAACATATACATATATTATTGCAGGTAAGGAGACCTAGGTCTTTCTGCATAACAGAAGAAGGTTGTGAAATTATAAATAAGGAAAGGAATGCCACTGCACTCCAGCCTGAACAACAGAGTGAGACATTGTCTCAATAAATAAATATAAATAAGAAAGGGGAAGGCTAGCTGTGGATTCAAGTGGGAGGCACCAATATAATCATACACACATGCAAACACACATATGTACATATTATACATGTCTGTATGTGTGTGTATATGTACATGAAAAATTCTAATTTTCTAGGCCTGTGTGTTAAGAAAGTCTAGAAGTATCATGATGGTAGCAGTTGGTATACCTGGTGCCCAGATCTTGGTTTCTAAATATTCTTCTATATAAGAAACATCAGAGTTTCCTGAAAAGTGGTTACTTCTAGGGCAGGGGTAGAGATAAATCAAGATAAACCTAGATCATCTGGTACTGCCAAAAAACAAGGAACTTCTCAAAAAAGAAAAAGAATGCAGGCATGTCAAAAGTACACAGGAAATTATCTGTGATGGCAGAACCTGCTGCTGATGCCTGGCTTCTCTTCACTCCTGGTGCCCTCTCTGATTTTGTAGCAAATTTGAGGACAAGCCTGGGCTCTGTCACCACATGGCTGGGCGTGTATGTGCTCAGGGCAGCACTAACAGGCCAGCCCCCTGCTGCCTTGACCCCCTTCAGACTTTGGGTTCCAACAAGCATGGGAGGGAGGCCGAAGTGGCACTGAGGGCTGCTTGGTGTGGGCGGCTTTCAGCACAAACAGCTTGGATGCTGTGGATGACATGATTGATGGTGGCAGGAGGCAGACAGGCTCCTGGGTAGAAATGGGCAGGTCCCTGGTAAAGACCCACCATCAAGCCAGGGACAGCCTGAAGCATGGGGGCTAGTCTGTCAGTTCCCGGTGGAGACTGCAGCCCAGAGTGAGAACTTATGGTGCTTTTTCTAGGCCCATCCATGACTGCCCGTGGACCAATTAGCATTCATTTCCTCCTTTCAGAAGCCCATAAAAACCCTGGACTCAGCCAGACTCACAGAGACATTGGGACAACCTGTATGTGGACAGGAGCTATCCACTCTGGGTCTCTTCTCAGCTAAGAGCTCACTTGTCAGGACTACCTGCCTATAGAAAGGAGCTACTAGGCTCGGGTCTCCTGAAAGCTGTACTTTTGCTCAATAAAGCACCTCTTCACTCTGCTCACCCTCCAGTTGTCTAAGTACCTCTTTTTTCCTGGACACATGACAAGAACTTGGACCCACCAAATGTCAGAACTGAAAGAGCTGTAACATACATAGAGATGAAATATGCACCCCTGCTCCCACTCCCTCTCTTAATGTTGTGGGCAAGGAGAAGAGAAGAGCTGCAGCCCTTCTGGGAGTCCAGACCAAGGGACTCCCCAAGCCAGGGCTGTGACACCCTCTTTGGGGCCTGTGGCTTCTCGCATCTGAAAGCTTTTGGCCACTGCATTCCCCTCAGCCAGATGTGGGTTCCTGCAGCAGAAGTGGCATGCAGTACATCTGGTCCAGCTGCAGCCTTGCACAAAGCTAGCATCTGTGCTGGAACCTGGGGCTGCCCTCCCCACCGCAGCAGCCAGCATGCCTGGTTTTACGCAGTGGCCAGGCCCTGTGCATGCTCACCCACACACCCCTCACCACTCCACACCTGGCTTGCCTTTGGCAGTTGTGATATCTGGGCTGGTAGCACCTGCCAAGTGCAGCCTGCCAGGCTGAGTGGGTGGAATGAGCCCAGTGGGCGCAAGCAATACTCAGGCAGAAGGTGCCACCAGCCATAGAAGTTTCTGGCTGATGAAGCAACACCCCAAGGATCCTGTGACATCTGAAGGTCTAAATGGTCAATCCTAGAACAATTTGTGTAGCAAAGTAAATAATCATAATATTGGATTATAGCTTAATGAGTGAAATGAGTATTTTAAATTCATTCTGATGCATTATGAATCATAGTATTGGATCATA
Organism: Pongo abelii; assembly: GCF_028885655.2. NCBI lineage: Eukaryota > Metazoa > Chordata > Mammalia > Primates > Hominidae > Pongo > Pongo abelii. The sequence goes on along the minus strand of NC_072000.2, from coordinate 47,287,628 downwards.
GCTTAATGAGTGAAATGAGTATTTTTAACTCATTCTGATGCATTATGAATGAGAAGGGACAACTCTTTTTTGCAGAATAATTCCAATTACCAAATGTAGAAGAAATTAGTAAAATAAAAAAAAGTCCATGCTTAGAACATCACAGTAATAATCACTATAGGCAAGTTCCTGATAGTGGCTAAAAGCAATTGGTGCACACTTCAAAACAAATAGAATCTTGTTGCTATGTATTTGATAGAGCAAATATAGAACATTTTCATCATTATCAGCTGAACAGTGTTTTTAAGTGATTGTCAATAAATGGATGATATATTTTTAAAAAATGAAATCTTTAAGTTTTGGCACATCACTATTGTCTAAGAAATTGGTAATTACTTTACATCTTTAAGTATAAATTACCTTATATTGAACCCAGTTTTGTTAGGTCAAACATATCTCATTTTCTTATTAGACAATAATTGCTGCAATTTATAAATAATAGTGAAAAAATCAATTAAATATAATCATAGAAAATACATAATTGCATGTGAGAAATATACTGTGTATAGTAAGTGTTCTCCATGAACTATAATGATTTCCAATTTATGAGCACATATACATATAGAGAAGTAAATAAAATGGTGACTCTATTAATATGCCATGGTTGTAGGCCCAAATATCTGTTTGTCATCATTTACTGAGTCTGAAAAATTTGGTCTTTCCACTGAATTATTTAGCTCATTTATGTTTAACATAATTATTGAACTATCTGATTATATATATATCTTCCTATTTGTTGTCTATATGAAATACATCTATGTTCCTTTTTTCTGATCTTTATTTGTATTACTTCAATATTGTTTTGTTAGCCCATTTTTTTCTCTATTACTTGTTAATGAAGCATTCTTTCTGTTTTCTAAGTACTCTAGAGATCAAAAATGTAACCTTGACTTATTTCAATCTATTACAAAATATTGCTGTTATGATTTCCTTGATATTACAAGAGGTTTATATTTTAAAGTCATTTATTTCCCTCTCTTTTTCTACATTATTCTATTCATGAATTTCAGTTAGACTTATATTTTAAACCCTATTACTCATTACTATTATTGTTTTATACAGTTAATGTTTGTCCAACATTTATTATATTTATCTAATATTTAGCTTTTTGATGCTCTTCTGCCTTTCTACCTGTAATTTATCTCTCCCATTCTAGCAGAAGGAAGGGTAAATCATCCCCTTTCTGAAAGAAGAAAACATTATCTGGAGTCTCATTTTTCAATAGACATGCCAGAAGGAAAAACCACATGTTAAAGAATCTAGAGAGAGAACATAGCCCATGAAAGCAGAAACACTGTTATTCAGATAACAGAGATAACTGACATAGAACTTTAAATAATTCTTAACAATATAATACATAAAACACAAGATAAGGTGAATAAAATAGATGAGAACATGGAGTATCTCACTGAACACTGAAATGTACAGAAGAATCCCATGTGTTTACATTTAGAAAGTAAAATATAATGCCTGAAAGTAACATATCATCAGATAGACATTTTAGCAGAACTGAAAGAGAAGAAAGCATGATTAGAAAATTGGAAGGCAGGTTAGGAGACAATATATCAACACAACTGCAGGGAAAAAAGGTAATTTAAAAATACAAGAAATAATAAAGTTGAAATCTCTAACATTAATGTAATTGATTTGAGAAGAGAAGAGAGATGGAGTGCCAGCAGTTTATCTCAGTGCACACAGGGACTGCACTGTTTTGAGCCTGGGTATCAGTCCAGGTAAGGCTGGGTCTACCTCAGCTTCACCCCTTATCCTTCAGGCTTGTCAACTGAAAAACTCATTTATTTTCTTTTCCTGGCAAGAGTGCTGTTGCTCTTTGTTTTTCAAAAACTTTTTGATAAAATATTTGGAGTCCAATTTCCTCCATTCTCTGAGGACTAAACAAACATATGCTTGAGACAGGCCCAGTCTCTGTCAACATTTCTGCTAGTCTGTTACACAGCAACAGCCCCCATGGCACAATATGAATTTCCTCACTCTTACTTGTGCAATGTATTAATTTTCCATTGATACCATAACAAATTACACAAATTTGCAGCTCAAAACAACACATGTGCATTATCTTCTGATTCTGCAGGATGAAATCTAACATTGGTCTCACTAGGCTAAAATCAAGCTGTCTCAGGGCTGAATTTCCTTTTGGAGAATATAGGGGATAATCCAATTCCAAGATTTTTCCAGCTTGGAGAAGCCACTTGAATTCCTTAACTTGTACTGTCCTCCATCTTCAGAACCCGCAACATCGCACGTTTTTTGACTCTCTTTGCATTTTCCCGTGCCTTGTGACTATATCTAAGATAGGTTCTCTGCTTTTAAGACTCAGGTGAAAAGATTGTGCCCACCCTATCTCAGGCCAGTTGATTACCAACCTTATTTGCATCTGCAAACTTAATTCCTTTTTACAGGATTTAAATACTATTATTCTGCCTAAAACATGCCCAGAATTATGAAATGCATCCAAGGATAAAGTCTTTAAAAGTCATTTCACCTCACTAAGTGTTGCCTTATCTCGAGTCTTACTTTGTCAAGGTCTCTTTGCCTTTTCAGCTCTCTATTTCCTTGAACTAGTTGATTTATTTGTTTTAAATACATTTTTTTAGTGGTTTTGGTGGGAGCACTGAATATCCACTAGCTAATAAATCTCTCCTGGAAGTTGAAGTCTTCTTTCATGATTTTATGTTTCAACCTAAAGAATTATGTAATACAATCTTTTATATTTGCAGATTAAAAATGAACAAAGAAGCCAACAAAAAGCCCAGTAATCTTAGTAAATGACCTGTTTATTCCTGTGGCATTTAGGTGATAAAACTGGTACATTACTGTCATGATTTTTATTAGTTTTTTTAAGTTTTATTTTGTTTTTAATTGGTATGTAACAACTGTACCTTTTAATGGGGTACAATGTGAATTTTCAATACATATATATGTTTTATAATAATTGAATTGGTCATTAGCATATTCAGCACCTAAAACACTTGTTATTTCTTGGTGATGAGAACATTAAAAATTCTCTCTTTAGCTATTTTGAATTATACAATACAATATTGTTGATTGTAGCCATATTTTGTGCACTAGAGACTGCAGTCATCTTTTGTGCACTAGAATGACAGAATTTATTTCTCCTATTTATCCATAATCATCAAGAAAATGCAAATCAAAACCAAAATGAGATATCACCACACTCTAGCTAGAATGACTATTATCAAAAAAAGAAAAAATAACAAATGGTGGTGAGAATGTATAGAAAGAACTCACAATGTTGGTGGAAATGTATAGTACAGCCATTATTATCTATAGTATTGAGGTTCAAAAAAATAAAAAATATAACTACCATATGATCCTGCAATCCTACTACTGGGTATATATCCAAAGAAAATGAAATCAGTATGTCAAAGAGAAATCCGCACTGCCATGTTTATTGCAGCAGTATTCACAACAGGCAATTAACAGAATCAACTTGAGTGTCCATCAATACGTGAATCTATTAAAAATGTAGTATATATACACAATAGAATACTTTCAGCCATAAAAAAAGAAAATTACATAATTTCTAACACCAAGAGGAACCTAGGGCATACTATGTTAATAAGCCAAGCAAAGAAGCACAAATACCACGTGATCTCACTCAAATGTGGAATCTAAAAAAGTGAATCTCCAGTAGTAGAGTAGAATAGTGGTTACCAGAGGCTGAGGGTGGGGGTAATGGGAAGAGATTGGTTACCAATATTCTCATAAATTTTAGGCTACAAATTCTTAAATTGCACCCTCTGATATAAAAAAAAAATCATTCAGTCTGCTTATATAAAAAGTTCAGAAAACAAAGGGCACTTTACAAGTTAAGTAAATATTTCAAAAATTCAAAACAATAATCAATGACAAAAATGGCTTATCATGTAACAAATGCCTTAAAATATTTTATTTCTATTTTAAATATTTCATAAGTGGAAATATTCTTTATTGCTAAGTTAACTGAAACATTATTAATAGTAGAAAAAATATAAAATCCTTTAAAGGCTTAAATTTGTTTGTGAGGTATATAATAGTAAAAATCACACTGGCTTGGTAATCAAGTCTCTTGAAATTTCAGTAGTTAAAGGATAAGAGTCATGGAGAGTTTAACTCTTCACAAAAGCACAGTGTTGAATTATCCAGAAAATGACCCTCAGGAAAGGTTTATTCTTGTAATTTAAGCCTTAGAAATACCTTTTGGAATTCTCTAATTTCTCTAATCATGTCTATAAGCCCTTCAGATGATCAAAAGTAATTTAAAAGCCTCCATTTTATCTATAATATAAATTTATTTCCCATTGCTTAAAGTTGGGCAAGTGTGACAGAAAGAGGTTTCTTAAGCAGCCATTTGGGATAAAAGCCAGAAAACTCAATTGTCCTTCTTTATGTTCTGAAATTATTCCTCAATTGTAGATTGCTGAATGCCTTTTTTAAAAGGGAAAATCAAGAGCATGTGGCCACAACATTTCTTTAACAATATTTACTAATTCTTTTCAAAACACTAATTTAGAGATGCACAATCTTTGTCTGCCATGTTTGTAAAAAGAATGCTGATGAAGCTGCTGAAAACCAGAGACAGAGAGCATTTTTCTTATTCCTTCTGATATCATTTTGTGGGTTCAAAGTTCAAATTTTTCCATGAAAATCAATAAAGAGTAACATTTAGGACCACAAATGCTGGAAGCCAGATAGCACGTAATGCAACCCCCGTACTTGACCTATTGATTAACTGCCCTATGTCTCAGTTTCTCTATTTATAAACAGAGACTAACAATAGTATTGGTGTGTTGATATAATTGAATTATTTAAATTTTAAATCTCTCAGAATTACACAGAGTAAGTGCTCAATAAGTGATAGGGTTGTTGCTTTCTAGCCTATGGTGCATGCAACCTCTCTCTCTCTCTCTCTCACACACACACACACACACACACACACACACACACACACAGACACACACTCACCCCTCAGTATTCATGGTGTTGTTCCAGGCCCCCCTGCAAATACCAAAATCCTCAGATGCTTAAGTCCTGAGAAATACAAATAAAATTCTAAGTCTCCAACTGACTAAATGGACCCTCCCTTGGCCAAGGGAACCCAAGAGACGTCTTGGAAGCTGAATTCAAGGCCTTAAAGGGATGGAAGATGGTACATGCCTCATTATACATCCTTTTTCCCCAACAACCTTCAGGCTTTCTTCCCTATGGGCTAAACAGAAACCAGCCCTTTCAAAAGACTACTTGCTTATCTTCCCATGTACAGAACAAAGACAAGTTGAAATTCATCTTTCCTTCACTTCTCTCTGAGAAGTCACTTCCTCTATTGCCTTTTTCTTCAAATGTTCACCTTATGTTATATAAAATGTAGATTTACTGTGCACTAATTAAAGTCTCTCACAAGCGTGTAACCTTTGTGTCACTGCTGCTTCTCCCAGTACTTGTAAGACATATGTATAAATACTTAATCTCCTGAAAACTTCTTTGGGAAAAACAGCCACAGATGCTTCTGTGACTCACGTTTTTCCTGGTCACACCCTCAAGCTGGCTCAATAAACTTCTACAATTTAAGATTTATGCCTCAAACACTCATTTTGCTTGTTAGTCCCCTATATTAAGAAGTCTAGTATTTGCACATAACCTACACAATCCTTCCTTATACTTTAAATAATCTCTAGATTACTTATGGTACCTAATGCAATGTAAATGCAATGTATGTAGTTATACTGTATTGTTTAGGGAGTAATAACAAGAACAAAGCTCTGTATATGTTCGATACAGACTCAATTATTCTTTTTTTCCTCTTTTTCTGGTATATTTTCAATCCCTGTTTGGTTGAATTCGCAGATGAAGAACTCAACAAATATGAAATATGGAGAATCCACTGTATTGATACTTCAGTCTTGTGTCACTATTTTGTTTATAGATATATACACAGGGGAAGGGGATAGAGAGAGACAGCTATAGTGTGACTCATAAACATCCTCATTATATTCACCCTTGTGGACATATGTTGAATGTTTACTATGCTTACCATTTGCTGGCACTATGATAAAGCTTTTGCATGAATATGTCTTTTTATTATTAAAAGAATTGTTATATGGGAGCTATTATTATGTCTGTATTATTGAAAGTAAAGAAAGCTCAAGAAAATTACTTGTTATACATCTAGAAGTAACAAGACAAATATTCAGACTGAGTCTTGCTTGACCCTAAATCCAGTGCTTATAACCATGTCACTGCCTAGGCAAGAGAAAAGTCAATTTATTAAAAAAAAAAATAGTTGAAGTAATTAAGTAAAAAGAAAGGTAAAGTAATTGTTAATCTGGAAGTATGAAAAGACATAATATTTCTTCACTGCCAATGAAAATTTGTAAATTTGTAATGTTCAAAAAGCAGAAATATTTTTCTCCCTTCCTTTTGACCGATTTGAACAAAAAGTATTTGATAACTAGTCTCTACTTTTACATTTGTAAGCAGTTTGGCTTTTTACACTTCAACTCTCTTTTTCTATATTTAGAATTTTGGACAAATGTCTGATTTCTTTATACCATTTCTTCTGTTTAAATCAGTTTCCAAAGTTTCCTAGGTAAAATAAGTTGCTTTTTCTCTCACCCACGTTCTCTTCAGCTTTTTGCAGCTACTGTCTTTTTTAACTGGTTTTTCTACTTTGAGCAGCGTACTCGACATATATTAGAAAATCAATGTTTTTTTCTTTCTTAAGCAAAGAAACTTACTGGAAGTGGTCTTAAAACCTGCAATTCACCGAAGCACTTTGAAATGTTATACTCTAAAGAGACAGGCTTTATTTACCCAGTTAATAAGATGATATTTTATGGCTCCAATTCCCGAGTAAGAATATTGGTTAGGTTGGATTACATTTTACTGACACCAGCACAGAAAAAGTAAATTTAAAAAAAGAAGATATTGTATTTCACCTTTCAAATCAGTATTTATAGAAAAAATGTAATCATGCATTTTCTTTATGAAATGACTTTTGTTAAAACTCATTACACGAGTACATTAACATTCTATACTTGAAGAATAAATGATACAGTATGATAAAATGTCAGTGATATACATCTCTTAAATAGTAAAAGAAGGGCTGATTTTGGATTCTTTTAATCATTCACTTACTCATGTATTAACTTATTATCTAATATTCAAAGTTACTTTGGAAAGGATCTAATTATCCTGGGCTCTGTTATTTTTTCTGTTAAAATAGACTGCCTTAGAATCTGACCAATACATTTTCTGACTTTTCTTATTCTTATTATTCATGAAACACAAGTGACATAACATTATGGTTAAGGAAGTATTATAAGGGAAAGAGACAAAGACATATTTAAGTCCATGCAGGGGAGAGGGACAAACTGACAAGAGGCTTTTTTTTTTTTTTCCTGAGACGGAGTTACGCTCTTGTCGCCCAGGCTGGAGTGCAATAGCATGATCTTGGCTTACTGCAACCTCCACCTCCTGAGTCCAAGTGATTCTCCTGCCTCAACCTCCCAAGTAGCTTGGATTATGGGTGCTTGCCACCAGAACAGGCTATTATTTTTTTTTTTTTTTTTTTTTTTTTTTTTTTAGTGGAGATGGAGTTTCGCCGTGTTGGCCAGGCTGGTCTCAGGCTCCTCACATCAGGTAATCCACCTGCCTCTGCCTCCCAAAGGACTGGGATTACAGACGTGAGCCGCTGCTCCCAGCCTAAGATTTTTTTTTTTTTAAACATTACTACAATCTTAATATATTACTTAAAAGAAGGAACACTCAGAATATGGAATTAAAATAAACATTTGTGAGAAAAACAAAACTCAAAAGATTATTGATGGTAATAAGCATTTGCTTAATACCATTCTAAGAAAAGTCTGGAGAATGTGTGGCAGGTGAGGGTTTTAGAAACATTCAAGGTAGTCCACTAAGGTACTGGTTTAGGAATGAACTACAATTAATGGCCCTAAGAGATTAAGAAGGATGGACTTCAGCATCAAATAGGTTTGGATATAAAACTCAGCATTTTCGCCTTATACTTTCATGGAAGGTGAATTTTATCCTGCAGAGTTTTTGCTAGTAGGTTTTGTTTTATTTTTACTGAATTTAGGACATCAGTTTTTCACAAATCCTATCACTCCTTGCTGGCATGTGCCTGGCCTGGTATACCCCATAAATACCACCTCACCTTCTTTTATGATCCATACATGCTCATTGCCTCACTTCTTAGTCTTCTTGTTACTGATTTAAATTTAAGAACAAAAGAAAAATGACTGAGGTAAATATTGAGGTACATATTTAATATGGTTTTGATGTTTGTCCCTTTCAAATCTCATGCTGAAGTGTTATCCCCAACATCGGAAGTAGGACTGAGTGGGAGATATTGGATCATTGTGACGAATCCTTCATGAATGGCTTAGAGCCATCTCCATGGTGATGAGTGAGTTCTTATGCAGTTCAGTTAATTCACCTGAAATCTGGTTGTTTAAGAGTCTTAGAGCCCCTTTTCTCTCTCTTGCTCCCACTCTTGCCTTTTGACATGTCTGCTGTCTTTCATCTTCTGATTGGAAGCTTTCTGAGGCCTCACCAGAAGCAGATGCCAGCACCATGCTTCTTGTACAGGCTGAAGAACCATGAGCCAATTAAATCTCTTTTCTTCATAAATTACCCAGCCGCAGGTATTTATGTCAATGCAAATGGACTAACACAATATTGTTCCCTTTTAACACTATTCTGAAAGATTAGTTAACAGATTGAAAGATTTTTCTGCTTATGTCATTATGGAATATGCATTTTAATAGGCCAAATGTATTTATAAGGTATTAGAGAAGAAATGTATTATTTGGAAAAAATTTAATACTCTACTCTGAAATTAGTACTTTGCTTGAGCTTCTGGATGACATTTTGGGACTGGTAAGACCCTTGTAACAGAAACTGCACTTATATATCTTACAATCTTCAATAGGTGGCAAAATGCCATACACTAGTAGGTGCTCAAAAATAAAATAAAAGGTAAATAATTAGTAATATCATTAAATGATTACCTAATTTTTATATTTCTAGTAAGTAACCACATTCCAAAATGCTATTTCAGGGATCTATAAAAGTCATGGAACATAAATCTAAAACTCATATTTATAATTAGAGAAAAATCCCTGCAGCCTGAAATAGTTCTCTCAGGATATAAGTAGTTGATTTGTCTAAGAGTAGACCTGTGTTCTGAAGCACAACTCCTGGCTGAGGTGGGAGGTAAAAACAGAGACAGCATCTTTGAAATAAGTTAGCATTCCCTAAGGATTGCCTGAGAAAATGAGCATAGGACCTAATAAAATGCAAGGCCTCTTATAGCTAATTAGGATACAGCCATGGGCTACTGTAACAAAAAATAGATGGAAAGTGCAATGGTAATTAATAGAGGCTGAAGGGTAAGGTTTTAAAAATATATTGGTTAAAAGATGCAAAAAATTAAGGTAGGAGAAATAAAGAGATTTATTGTATAACAGGCTAACTATAGTTACAAACAATATATTGTATACTTGGAAATTGCTAAGAGAGTAGATATAAATATTTTCAGTACAAAAAATAAGTAGGCAAGGTAATACATATGTTAGTTAGCTTTATTTAACCATTCCACATTATATGTGTATCAAAATATCATGTGCGCCACAAATATAGACAATTGTATTTGTAAATTTAGAAACAAATATAAATCAAAATGTTACATTGCTGGATAGAATAATTATAAAACAATATACTATAAAAGTATACCTCTTTGAAAATGATATAATCAGGAGAGAATATGTCAAAACATTTTCTTGTGTATTTTAAAATTCTATGTTATATTATATAAAGAATTATAGAACAATCTTATAGAAGATGAGGATGATGTTAAATAAATAACACACAATTACTATGTGCCAGAAACAGCTCTAAATATTTTTATCTATGCTTTCTCATCGAATCCTCATAGAAACTACATAAGGTAAATACTATTATCTCCCATTTTACAGAGGAGGAAGCAAAGACACAGTTAAAAATATACACAATGTCACAGATATTGGTAATGGTGATGCCAGTATCTACTAAAACTGTGTCTACTAAAGGCAATATTTCCTGCAGCTATTTCACTCTCAAATATATACAATACATATATACACAATATATGATAAGGCAAAATAACAGAATATCACACAGCAATGAAGGGGAAGCAACTGTTTTTACATGCAATAACATGGATTTGTTAAAGCTGGTCAGTGGGTATAAAAACTTTTCTTATGAAGTTGCCTATATTTTTGTATGTTTTCTTTATTCTTATAAGTGATATTAGACATCACTTAAATCACCTTAAATTGACAGACTAAGTACTAATGCCTTTTCTTTTTCTTTGACTTTAAATCTCCCTATCAACTCTATCAGTTCTCTTTGATGTTCTCAAATTCTCAAAAGTGTTTTGGAAGGTCTTTCATCTATGTAACTTATTCATAAGTGAATATATACATAGCCAATAAACAACAAGAAATATTTCTAGGTAGAATGATATAATATGTGTTTTTTTTAATTGTGTCACATTGTTTTCCATGAATATTGTACCATCCAACAGTAAAGCATGTAGGTAGACTGTGCTATACAGTAATGTATGAGAGAACTTAATTCCCAAATTAATGTGCTACCAAAAAATTAGATCTTTGGCTATGCTAATGGTTGAAAGTATTTCAGTTTAATTTTAATGTGTATTTCTCTCTTATAAGTGAAATGGAATATCATCATATATGAGAACCTCTTGTTTTCCTTGTAAGTTTACTACTTAAATTAATTTTCAATTGGACATTCACACATTGACCTATTTGTTTATCTTTTAATAAAATTATCTATTTTAGTATATATTGTGAATATTTTTCCAGTTTTTGTCTTTTAAGTATTGTGCATAATTTTTTAAGTTTTAAAAACTTACATATTGAGCTTTTTGATCTTAGAGTTTCTGAAATTTTTATTTAATTTTAAATAAACGGACAAATTCCAGTATATATTTTTATAATATACAACAGGATGTTCTGAAGTATTATGTACATTGTGAATTGGTGAAATCTAGCTAATTAAAAATGCATTACTTCAAATAGCTATCAGTGGATGAATGGATAAAGAAAATGTGGTATAAATATACAATAGAATCCTATTCAGCCATAAACAAAGAATAAAATTCTGGCATTTACTGCTACATGAATGAACCTGAAGAACTTTAGGTTTAATGAAACAAGCCAGGCATGAAAGAAAAATACCAAAGACCTATAAAGAAGTTGATCTCGGAGGACAGGCCAAGATGGCAGAGTAGAAACAGCTCCGGTCTGCAGCTCCCAGTGAGACAAACATGATAAACAAAGTGATTTCTGCATTTCCAACTAAGGTACCCAGTTTACGTCACTGTGATTGACTAGGCAGTTGGCGAAACACACAGAGAGCAAGGAAAAGCAGAGTGGGGTGACATCACCTGGGAGCTGCACAGGGCAAAGGGACCTCCCTCTCCCAGCCAAAGGAGGCAGTGCGGGACTGTGCTCCCTGCCCGGGGTACTGCATTTTTCCCCATGAATTTTTGCAATCCATGGATCAGGATATTTCCTTGTAAGTTTACAACAGCAGGGCCTTGGGTCTCAAGCACAAAATTGAGCAAACCCATGGCAGCTGTTCTGGTTATTCCTGCAGGGGCTGAGCTGCAGGAGTTTTTTTTTTTTTTTTTTTTAATTTCTTTTTTATTATGATTATACTTTAAATTCTAGGGTACATGTGCACAATGTGCAGGTTTGTTACAGATGTATACATGTGCCATGTTGGTGTGCTGCACCCATTAACTCGTCATTTACATTAGGTATATCTCTTAATGCTATCCCTCCCCACTCCCCCCACCCCACGACAGGCCCTAGTGTATGACGTTCCCCTTCCTGTGTCCAAGTGTTCTCATTGTTCAATTCCCACCTATGAGTGAGAACATACGGTGTTTGGTTTTCTGTCCTTGCGACAGTTTGCTCAGAATGATGGTTTCCAGCTTCATCCATGTCCCTAGAAGGGACATGAACTCATCCTTTTTTTATGGCTGCGTAGTATTCTATGGTGTATATATGCCACATTTTCTGAATCCAGTTTATCATTGATGGACATTTGGGTTGGTTCCAAGTCTTTGCTATTGTGAATAGTGCCGCAACAAACATACGTGTGCATGTGTCTTTATAGCAGCATGATTTATAATCCTTTGGGAATACACCCAGTAATGGGATGGCTGGGTCAAATGGTATTTCTAGTTCTAGATCTTTGAGGAATTGCCGCACTGACTTCCACAAGGGTTGAACTAGTTTATAGTCCCACCAACAGTGTAAAAGTGTTCCTATTTCTCCACATCCTCTCCAGCACCTGTTGTTTCCTGACTTTTTAATTATTGCTATTCTAACAGGTGTGAGATGGTATCTAATTGTAGTTTTCATTTGCATTTCTCTGATGGCCAGTGATGATGAGCATTTTTTCATGTGTCTGTTGGATGCATAAATGTCTTCTTTTGAGAAGTGTATTTTCATATCCTTTGCCCACTTTTTGATGGGCTTGTTTGTTTTTTTTTCTTGTAAATTTGTTTAAGTTCTTTGTAGATTCTGGATATTAGCCCTTTGTCAGATGGGTAGTTTGCAAAAATTTTCTCCCATTCTGTAGGTTGCCTGTTCACTCTGATGGTAGTTTCTTTTGCAGTGCAGAAGCTCTTTCGTTTAATTAGATCCCATTTGTCAATTTTGGCTTTTGTTGCCATTGCTTTTGGTGTTGTAGACATGAAGTCCTTGCCCATGCCTATGTCCTGAATGGTGTTGCCTAGGTTTTCTTCTAGGGTTTTTATGGTTTTAGGTCTAACATGTAAGTCTTTAATCCATCTTGAATTAATTTTTGTATAAGATGTAAGGAAGGGATCCAGTTTCAGCTTTCTACATATGGCTAGCCAGTTTTCCAAGTAAAATTTACTAAATAGGGAATCCTTTCCCCATTTCTTGGTTTGGTCAGGTTTGTCAAAAAATCAGATGGTTGTAGATGTGTGGTATTATTTCTGAGGGCTCTGTTCTGTTCCATTGGTCTATATCTTTGATTTGGTACCAGTACCATGCTGTTTTGGTTACTGTAGCCTTGTAGTATAGTTTGAAATCAGGTAGTGTGATGCCTCCAGCTTTGTTCTTTTAGCTTAGGATTGACTTGGCAATGCAGGCTCTTTTTTGGTTCCATATGAACTTTAAAGTAGTTTTTTCCAATTCTGTGAAGAAAGTCATTGGTAGCTTGATGGGGATGGCATTGAATCTATAAATTACCTTGGGCAGTATGGCCATTTTCACGATATTGATTCTTCCTATCCATGAGCATGGAATTTTCTTCCATTTGTTTGTGTCCTCTTTTATTTTATTGAGCAGTGGTTTGTAGTTCTCCTTGAAGAGGTCCTTCACATCCCTTGTAAGTTGGATTCCTAGGTATTTTATTCTCTTTGAAGCAATTGTGAATGGGAGTTCACTCATGATTTGGCTCTCTGTTTGTCTGTTATTGGTGTATAAGAATGCTTGTGATTTCTGCACATTGATTTTATATCCTGAGACTTTGCTGAAGTTGCTTATCAGCTTAAGGAGATTATGGGCTGAGACAATGGGGTTTTCTAAATATACAATCATGTCATCTGCAAACAAGGACAATTTGACTTCTTCTTTTCTTAATTGAATACCCTTTATTTCTTTCTCCTTCCTGACTGCGCTGGCCAGAACTTCCAACACTATGTTGACTAGGAGTGGTGAGAGAGGTCATCCCTGTCTTGTGCCAGTTTTCAAAGAGAATGCTTCCAGTTTTTGCCCATTCAGTATGGTATTGGCTGTGGGTTTGTTGTAAATAGCTCTTATTATTTTGAGATACGTCCCATCAATACCTAATTTATTGAGAGTTTTTAGCATGAAGGGCTGTTGAATTTTGTCAAAGGCCTTTTCTGCATCTATTGAGATAATCATGTGGTTTTTGTTTTTGGTCCTTTTTATATGATGGATCTCTCAGCAGAAACTCTACAAGCCAGAAGAAAGTGGGGGCCAATATTCAACATTCTTAAAGAAAAGAATTTTCAACCCAGAATTTCATACCCAGCCAAACTAAGCTTCATAAGTGAAGGAGAAATAAAATCCTTTACAGACAAGCAAATGCTGAGAGATTTTGTCACCACCAGGCCTTCCTTAGAAGAGCTCCTGAAGGAAGCACTAAACATGGAAAGGAACAAACAGTACCAGCCACTCCAAAAACATGCCAAATTGTAATGACCATTGATGCCACGAAGAAACTACATCAACTAATGAGCAGAATAACCAGCTAACATCATAATGACAGGATCAAATTCATACATAACAATATTAACCTTAAATGTAAATGGGCTACATGCTCCAATTAAAAGACACAGACTGGCAAATTGGGTAAAGCATCAAACTCATCAGTGTGCTGTATTCAGGAGACCCATCTCATGTGCAGAGACACACATAGGCTCAAAATAAAGGGATGGAGGAAGATCTACCAAGCAAATGGAAAACAAAAAAAAAGCAGGGGTTGCAATCCTAGTCTCTGATAAAACAGACTTTAAACCAACAAAGATCAAAAGAGACAAAGAAGGCCGTTACATAATATTAAAGGGATCAATTCAATAGGAAGAGCTAACTATCCTAAATATATATGCATCCAATACGGGAGCAACCAGATTCATAAAGCAAGTCCTTAGAGACCTACAAAGAGGTTTAGACTCCCACACAATAATAATGGGAGACTTTAACGCCCCACTGTCAACATTAGACAGATCCACAAGACAGAATGTTAACAAGGATATCCAGGAATTGAACTCAGCTCTGCACCAAGTGGACCTAATAGACATCTACAGAACTCTCCATCCCAAATCAACAGAACATACATTCTTCTCAGCACCACATCATACTTATTCTAAAATTGACCACATAGTTGGAAGTAAAGCACTCCTCAGCAAATGTAAAAGAACGGAAATTATAACAAATTGTCTCTCATACCACAGTGCAATCAAACTAGAACTCAGGATTATGAAACTCACTCAAAACCGCTCAACTACATGGAAGCTGAACAACCTGCTCCTGAATGACTACTGGGTACATAAAGAAATGAAGGCAGAAATAAAGATGTTCTTTGAAACCAAGGAGAACCAAGACACAACATACCAGAATCTCTGGGACACATTTAATGCAGTGCGTATAGGGAAATTTATAGCACTAAATGCCCACTAGAGAAAGCAGGAAAGATCTAAAATTGGCACCCTAACATGACAATTAAAAGAACTAGAGAAGCAAGAGCAAACACATTCAAAAGCTAGCAGAAGGTAAAAAATAACTAAGATCAGAGCATAACTGAAGGAGATAGAGACACAAGAAACCCTTCAAAAAATCAATGAATCCAGGAGCTGGTTTTTTGAAACGATCAACAAAATTGATAGACCACTACCAAGACTAATAAAGAAGAAAAGAGAGAAGAATCAAATAGACGCAATAAAAAATGATGACGGGGATATCACCACTGATCCCACAGAGATAAAAACTACCATCAGAGAATAGTATAAACACCTCTACTCAAATAAACTAGAAAATCTAGAAGAAATGGATAAATTCCTGGACACATACACCCTCCCAAGACTAAACCAGGAAGAAGTTGAATTCCTGAATAGACCAATAACAGGCTCTGAAATTGAGGCAATAATTAATAGCCTACCAACCAAAAAAAGTCCAGGACCAGACGGATTCACAGCCAAATTCTACCAGAGGTACAAAGAGGAGCTGGTACCACTTCTTCTGAAACTATTCCGATCAATAGAAAAAGAGGGAATCCTCCCTAACTCATTTTATGAGGCCAGCATCATCCTGATACCAAAGCCTGGTAGAGACGCAACAAAAAAAAATAGATAATTTTAGACCAATATCCCTGATGAATATCGATGCAAAAATCCTCAATAAAATACTGGGAAACCAAATCCAGCAGCATATCAAAAAGCTTATCCACCATGATCAAGTGGGTTTCATCCCTGGGATGCAAGGCTGGTTCAACATACGCAAATCAGTAAACGTAATCCATTACATAAGCGTCAGGAGTTTTCACAGACTCTGGAGGCACCCGGAGCTCCAGTGAGGCAGGAGAACTATCCACTCCAGTGGAATGGGGGCTGAAGCCAGGGAGTCAACAGCCTTGCTCACTCTCACAGAACCCTGCAAACTAAGACCCCTGGCTTGGAATCTTCGCTGGCCAGCACAGCAGCCTGGAGTCTGCCTAAAACAACTGAGTTCCTAGGCGGGAGGGGCAACCGCCATTACTGTGGATCTAGTTGGTGGTTCTCCCCATCCAGTGCTAGGGAGGCCTGGCAGTTTGGACTCGGTGGTATTCCGCACATCACAGCACAGCAGCTGTGACAGGTCATGGCCAGACTGCTTCTTCAGGTGGGACCCAGATCCATCCCCACTCACCAGGCAAGGCCTCCCTATGGGAATTCCAGCAATTCCAGCCAGAGACATACAGACATAACTCTTATCTCCCTGGGACATAGCACCTAGGGAGAGGGCTGGCTGTGGTCTCGGGTTCAGTGGACTTAATCTTTCCTGCTTGCTGGTTCTGAAGAGTCCAGACAATCCAGATGAGGGGTATTCCCCCAGCACAGTGCACCAGCTCTGCTAAGGGACAGTCAGACTTCTTCCTTAAGCGGGTGCCTGACCTGGGTGCCTCCTGACTGGGTGAGACCTCCCAACAGCGGTTGCCAGATACCTCATACTGGAGAGTTCCATCTGGCATCAAGTTGGTGCCCTGCTGGGACAAAGCTTCTAGAGGAAGGAGCGGGCAGCAATCCTCGCTGTTCTGCAGCCTGGTGATCCCCAGATAAACAGCGTCTGGAATCAACCACAAGAAAACTGCAGCAGACCTGCAGAAGAGGGGCCTGACCATTAGAAGAAAAACAGAGAAACAGAAAGCAACAACAACAACAACATCAACAAAAAAGACCCCACAAAAACCCTGTCCAAATGTCAACAGCCTCAAAGATCAAAGGTAGATAAATCCATGAAGATGAGGAAAATCCAGTGCAAAAACGCTGAAAATACCAAATGCCAGAATGCCTCTTCCCCTCCAAATGATTTCAAGACTTCTCCAGCAAGGGCACAGAACAGGGCTGAAACTGAGATGGATAAACTGACAGAAGTAGGCTTCAGAAAATGGGTAATAAGGAATTCACTGAGCTAAAGGATTACATTCTAACCCAATGCAAAAAAAAAGCTAAGAACCATAATAAAATATAGGGGTCGTTAACTAGAATAACTAGTTTAGAGAGGAACATAAATGACCTGATTGAGCTGAAAAACACAGCACAAGAACTTCATGATGCAAACACAAGTATCAATAGCTGAATCAACCAAGTGGAAGAGAGAATATAGAACTTGAAGACTATCTTGCTGAAATAAGGCAGGGAGATAAGATTAGAGTAATGAGGATGAAAAAGAATGAATAAAACTCCAAGAACTATGGGACTATGTAAAAAAACCATAGTTACAACTGATTGTAGTACCTGAAAGAGTTAGGGAGAATGGAATTAAGTTGTAAAACACACTTCAGGATATCATCCAGAACCTCTGCAACCTAGCGAGAAAGGCCAACATTCAAATTAAGAAACTCCAGAGAACCCCAGTAAGATACTCCCCGAGAACATCTACCCCAAGACACATAATCATCAGATTCTCCAAGGTTGAAATGAGGGAAAAAAAAGTTAAGGGCAATCAGAGAGAAAGGCCTAGTTACCTACAAAGGGAAGCTTATCAGACTAACAGTGGACCTTTCAGTGGAAACCCTGCAAGCCAGAAGAGTTTGGGGGCCAACATTTAACATTCTTAAAAGAATTTCCAACTCAGAATTTTATATCTGGCCAAACTAAGGTTCATAAGCGAAGGAGAAATAAAATCATTTATAGACAAGCATATGCTGAGGGATTTTATCACCACCAGGCCTGCTTTGCCAGAGCCCTTGAAGGAAGCACTAAACATGGAAAGGAAAAACCATTCCCAGCCACTACAAAAACACAATGAAGTACACAGACCAATGACACTATGAAGCAACCACATAAACAACCTGGAAGCCATTATCCTCAGCAAACTAATGCGGGAAAAGAAAACCAAACACTGCGTGTTCTCACTGATAAGGGGGAGCTGAACAATGAGAACACGTGGACACAGGGAGGGGAGCAACACACACTGGGGCCTCTCATAGGAGGGCAGAGGGACAGAGATAACTAGGGAAAAGAGCTAATGCATGCTAGGCTTAATACCTAGGTGATGGGTTGATAGGTGCAGCAAACCACCATGGCACACGTTTACCTGTGTAACAAACCTACGCATCCTGCACATGTACCCTGCAATGAAAAAAAAAAAAGTTGATCTCATAAAAGAAAAGAGTAAGATGGTGGTTACTAGAAGCTGGGGTTTTCAAGGGCAAATAAGTTGGTGTGAGTTTGGTTAATTGAATTTTTATTCATTTTTGTCATAGAAAAGACTCACTAATTCTGAAATTAATTTTCCCATGCCTCCTTAAAAAAAAATCCTCACCTTTCTTCTTCTCTTTCTCCTACTTTTCTTCTCCTCCTTTTGTACCTCCTCATCTTTCTTCTCTTTCCTCCTCCTCCTCCTCCTCTTCTTTTTCCCCCTTCTGGCTCCTCTTCTGGCTCTTCTTCCTCATCCTCCTTTGTTTGCTCTTTCTCTCATTTATTTATTTATTTATTTATTTACTTATTTATTTATTTTTAAAATACACTGCTTTAGTTTAATTAGAATGTATCTTAGTTTGGGGTTCATGCATAGATCCACATTATTTTTTTTTGTTAGATGAATACTTAGATGAGCTTACATCATTTTTTAACATCCTATCATTTTCTAGTGATCATAAACATGGGAAACACTTCATTAGATATTAAATGTGTTCATGCATCTGTAGATACTTTAAAACTTTCATTTGTAGTTATTTTGCTGTCTGTTCATGTACCAATACCATATGATTTATTTTTATGGCATCATAATATATTTTGTTGTCTGTTAGCAGTACTGTTGCTTTATTATTCTTAATTTTCAAAATTTCTTTGGGTATTTTCCCTGTAAAATGTAGAATCAGCTTTGTTAGTTAAAAATTCCTTTTGTCATCTTTATTAAGAGTACATTAGATATATTAATTAACATAAGAAGAATTGGCATTTTGTGACTTTAAATATTTTTGTCTATAAATCTATTTTTTGTTTGCCTTTGTTCATCTCAACTTAGGGAAATTTTAAGTGTTAAAAGTGATTGAAATAATGTATAATTCTAGTTATATTTATTAATATGTCTTTCATGCTTTTTGTTGTGTTACAATTATAAATCAATGTATCTTCTAATTGGTGATTATTTCTATATGAAGAAGTTATTGATTCCTGAATATTGTTATTTTTTTTAACCAGCCAGTTTCCTATAGCCTCCTGCTTTTTCTTGTAGTGTTATACTTAATCTCCTTGGATTTTCTAATCATCAAGAAATTATCATTAAATAATAATTTTTATAACTCTTCTTTTCCAATTTTTATATCTCTAAGTTCCCTTCCCAGTGATACTAGCTCTGACTTCCAAGACATTGTTGAATAATAATGACAATGACCAAAAATATATCTAAATTCTGAATTCAATAACACTGCTTCTAGTATTTCTGCTTAAAAATCATTCTAGCATTTCTTTTGTTAAACTAAACATGGTTTTTATTGTTAAAAAGTATCCTTATGTTATTACTTTATTTAGGATTTTCTTATTATTAACATAGTTATGACTATTATCAGAAGTCTTTTGCATTATAGAGAGAGATCAGTATGTGCTCTTTTTGTCTTCTCAGATTATTTGCCATGTCATGTTTTCTGATGACTCATTACTTATTGATGTCCTTGTTTGAGCAAATTCCCATTTTTGTGATATCTATGTCCCACAATATTAACATCTAAAAAATGCAATCATTTAGTGTGGACCCATTATAGGCCTAGATCTAGGACTAGGTCATGGACCAAGGATTCAGCAATACACTTACTCCTAGAGACTTTCATTCAGAGTATTTAGAATTTCTATGGAATTCATTTTGCCAGCAAACATGCCCAGATTTCAGTAACAACAGAAGCAAAAGGTTGAATTGTAACACTCAAGTTGCATTGTTGGGGCAGTGTCAGTGAGGGGGTGATAATGCCTTTGTCGAGTGATTGAGTGACTTCAGTGGCTGCGGTTATCTTCTCAAGAAGCCAAATTGATAGCATTGTTTTGAACATTGTAGTTGGAAGCTTAACTTCCTATTTAATTTGCCAGAACCTATATGTTTTTATTAAAATTAATTACCTAAAACCTCTATGAGTTGGGGGAAGATATAAATAAAAGAAGGTGACCCTCAGGGTACTGTTGGAAGTCTGGGAATGGCTTTATTAAAATAAAAAAACCATAGACAAATTTAATTTAACAGAATTTAATTGAGCAAACAATAATTCATGAATCAATTCGTCCATAGAACAGAAAAGGTTCAAAAAGCTGTGCTGCACAGCTGTGGGCAAGAAGCATTTATAGACAAAAAATGGAAGTGAACCACATAAAAAGCTTGATTGGTTACAGTTCAGAGTTTTCCTTATTTGGACTTGGTCTGCTCAGTTGGAAGCTTGTGATTGGCTGAAGCTCAGATGTTGTGATTGGCTGAGACTCAGCTATTTATTACAAAACTATGCTCTTGTTAGATTGCAGTGGTTTTCATACTAAGGTTGAAGTTTACTATGGAGGAATTCAAGGTTCTAAGGTAACCTTAGGCAAAATTTAATTTATTTTAACAGTTTTCCGGCCTGGTTGGAATTCTGTCACTTAACAGTATAATTAAAATATGTAACTCATGGCAGCCTATGGCATGCTTTGGCTAAGTAACTAAATTACCATGTGTGGATAACTGGAATAAAGTTCAAGTGACAACATTTTAATAGAAAAAATATATATTAAAAAAACATGAAAAATCGAAGCAATGTATAATGAGCTGTTTCCTTTATTTATACTGGTCATCTTAAAGAGAATAAAAAGCTTAGAGTGCTAACTTTTTAAGTTCCAAGTAAAGGACAGTAAGTTATATCATTTCTGTGACTGAATTTAAAGAATTTCTCATCAATTACATTTTTAGGGATAATATACCTAAAAGCTTGAATTAAAATTTGGTCCTGTGGGTTTATGAATTACAACATTCACTGATTTCTCGGCCTCAGTATAGTTAAATGTAAGGGTTATAAAACTAGACTATTTTGGTTGAGGTTCTAGTTCAGCTATTTCTAGCTTTGTAATTTGGGGCAACTTTCCATCTCTGTAATGCAATTTTCTCGTTTAAATAATAATGCCTGCTTTATAAGGTATTGTGAGGAGTAAATTTGTTAATATATGTGAATGCTCAAAACAGTCTCTGAAATGTACTTAAGTTTCATCATTATTAATTATAAAAGTTATCTCATGCTAAATTTAAATACTTAATAAGGTGTATGAAGGGATATGAACATGACAATAAAAGTGGTTGCAAGAGGAGGTAACAAGATTGCTGAAGTTTTCCCTAAACGCTGACCACATACTTCCCTGGTCTACAGAGGCAACCTCTCCTGCACACGGTCTCAGGAGGCCATTTCTGCCTTGCTAGGAAACTATAAAAACCTCTAGAGCTGTCAATTCTTCTCATGAACACCTCCACTAACTTTAAATTTATCATTTTATCCAGATCTATAATGGGACTAAGAATCTAGCATCCCCCAGGGGGCCAATTATAAAGTTACCCTGGGAGAAAAAAATGAAAGCATTGGAAAGCTTTGCTAATTTATATTGGAAAAAATCCATGAATGATATTTGTGAGTATAGATTCTGAGAGTATTTGACCAAGTACAAAGAAATGTAATTTTAGTAAGGTGATTTTTAAAGAGCACATTGATTAAAGATTGTGGATTTAATATTCTAACTAGATAAAACAGAAATAGTTCTAGTTGTTTGTTGACTAAGCTTTGGACTCAAAAGTTCTCTCTCACGAAATAAGGATAAAATGCTGGAAATTTCTTGGTCTAATGTAGCGGAAGAAATGGAAAAAAATGATATTTATGAATGTTTAAGTTGATTTAAGATGTGCAATTTACTTTCACTGAGTTCCTCTCTGATGTCCCCAGAGATGGTTCATAAGCATCATGAAAGCATCAGGAACTGCACTTTTGATGAGAATGAAATCATTGTTGAAATATATTCTGGTGATGTTTCTCTGAAAGTCAGAGATGTTGCTATCAGATTCTACTATTTAAATGGACTCCCTTAATTTTATTTGGGATGATGTAACCACAGGGTACACAGCAGCCAAACTTCCCTTAAATGTGAAAACTGACTATGCAGTTCCTGGGATTGAAGAATCACTAAAATCCAAGTTGTATTGTAAAAGGGTAAAGAGTTATACAAAATGGCCAGGCACAGTGGCTCATGCCTGTAATCCCAGCAATTTAAGAGGCCAAGGAGGGCAGATCACAGGTCAGGAGATCAAGACTGACCTGGCTAACATGGTGAAACCCCATCTCCACCAAAAATACAAAAATTAGCCGGGCATGGTGGCGCCGCCTGTAGTCCCAGCTACTTGGGAAGCTGAGGCAGAAGGATCGCTGGAATCTGGGATGCAAAGGTTGCAGTAAGCCAAGATCGTGCCACTGCACTCCAGCCTGGGCACAGAGTGAGACTTCGTCTCAAAAAAATAAAAAATAAATAAATAAATATAAATAAATACAATAAAAAAGAGTTATACAAAATAAAACAAAAATTACAGATATGGCAAGCACAGTGCAATCTTAAATCAATATGATGAAAACTTTAAGCATCTCACTCAGTTCTTAGAAATGAACTGGAAATAAAGCATCTCATCCACTTCTTAGAAATGAACTCACCCAGTTCACAATCACAGGTCTTCTTTGTGAAGTAGAATCTAGGAGACCGACAAAAACAAAAGATTCAATAATAATATCATAAGTGCATATTATACATACTTACTTTTGCCTTTCCCAAAGATACCTGTCAAATGTACGCCATGATAATTGTTAGAGATTTCAGGGTTTGTTTGCCATAGATCCAAGTGAATGCAAATTCCTGGGGACACATTATGTTTCGTGGGTCAGGGTAAAGAGTTAGCATGTAATGATTGAGTTTTCATTCACGATTGCTACACAGTTGGTTCATAGGAGCTCAGATTCATCCTTTCATTAGTTTCTCTGTTCGTGAATACAGAATTTTAACACTTCACTTAATAGTTGGTATATTGTTCATATTAGCTTTCTGATTTATGAAATAAGGGCTACTGTGCAAGAAAAGATCTTATGCTATGTACGTTACTTGAGCCCTAGAAGATCTCCACTTAGTTTACTTTTACACTGTATGGAATGGTCATACAGCTTGAGAAATAACCGTGGATTATAATTCATTTAATCAAGTGATGTCTAGCTGAAGCTTCTATTCTGGATGTATTCTTTATTGCAGCCAATCAACACAACTCAAGGTATTTTATTTGTTGTTCATGAAGTTGCCTTATAGATCTGTACCCAAATAAAGTAAGAATGAGATTGACAAATTAATATTTTAGAAACTGAAGCATGTATAAACTAGGGGACATGTTATTTTATTTTATTTTATTTTATTTTTGAGACGGAGTCTCACTCTATCGCCTAGGCTGGAGTGCAGTGGTGCGATCTCGGCTCACTGCAAGCCTCTGCCTCCTGGGTTCACGACATTCTCCTGCCTCATCCTCCCGAGTAGCTGGGACTACAGGCGCCCGCCACCACGCCGGGCTAAATTTTTTGTATTTTTAATAGAGACGGGGTTTCACCGTGTTAGCCAGGATGGTCTTGATCTCCTGACCTTGTGATCCGCCCGCCTTGGCCTCTCAAAGTGCTGGGATTACAGGCGTGAGCCACCGCGCCCGGCCTTTTTTTTTTTTTTGAGGCGGAGTTTCGCTGTTTCGCCGTTTCGCCCAGGCTGGAGTGTAGTGGCGCAATCTCGGCTCACTGCAAGCTCCGCCTCCCAGGTTCATGCCATTCTCCTGCCTCAGACTCCCGAGTAGCTGGGATTACAAGTGCCCGCCACCATGCTCGGCTAATTTTTGTATTTTCAGTAGAGACGGGGTTTCACTCTGTTAGCCAGGATGGTCTTGATCTCCTGACCTCGTGATCCGCTCACCTTGGCCTCCCCAAGTGTTGGGATTATAGGCATGAGCCACCGCGCCAGGCTGACAAACACACACAGTTTGTCTCTCAGGTAGGGCTAGGTAGGGAGCTTTCCAAATTAGAGGTCCTGAAATTTAAGCTACATTAGCCTCATGAGTAATCTATTTCAGAGTACATCATCACAACTCTTCTTTAAAATGCTACAAACGCTGATAAGCTATAACGAAATTTAGTCTAAAAGGACCTTTCTAATCTGAATATTCAATAAAACATGATGGTGGTCTAGTAAAAGTTTGCTTGATTCCACTTTTCTTGATAGGTCCCGAAGAAAATGAAGTTGATGTTTTAGTGAGACACCTGTACGCCAGAGAGTAAAAGGTAATTCCCAAGCAAATATTGTGTTTTGGTTTGACATCTTATTTAAATTCTGGAATTCTGTGGTCTGTGCATTTTAAGTATTCCCTCTAGAGGACATTTTAACACAACTATAGATACAAAGTTACTATGCATAGTAGGCATGAGTAAAGAGAAAAACAACAAATTTTCTCTTCTTCCATCCATTTTGAACACACATTTAAAGGATGGATATGGTAATTACCCTGATTTAATTATTGTATAATGTACACATGCATTGCAACACTGTACTCCATAAATATGTATAATTATAGGTCAATAATTTAAAGTGATACAACATACACACTATCAGGAAAAACACATAAACCTTGAATTTGCCTTCTAGTTGCTAGCAATCTGATAAAGGTAGAATGTCAGCTGTGTTCTCAGGCAACATTGGTTTTAGCAGGAAAAATAAAACAACAATAACAACACTGATTACTAAGCTGCTTCTGGACTGGAGATACTATTAAAAAAGAATCACACCATAAAAACCTGGGTAAAGCCATAGCTTTGGATTTTTCTGAGCTTGGTAAGTCTTGTCGTTGAGCATGCTCCTTTTTTGGTAACCTGGAAGCTGTTGTGAAACTGCTAGAAGAGATATTGATTCCTGTATGAAGCTTGGGGCCTCTCAAGAGCTCAGAGATACATGCTTGCCTTAGGATTTTTGTTTTAGCTGGTTTCATTGCCAGGATGCTTTTCTTGTGGTTATTTGCTTGGCAAATTCACTAATTCCCTTGACATCTGCATGCAAATCTTGCCTTAATGATACTTCAATCACACTGCCAGCTCCTCATCCTTATCCTGATATACTGACTCTTCCATTTTACTTTGGATATTCTTACATAATATAATATATAAATATAATAACAATTTATATGGTTAGTATGTTTACTTTTCTATCCAGTCCCCCTTCTTCCATCATATAAAGTCCATGAGAATAGGGGTATTTGTCTGTTTTGTTTCCTAATATAACATACATTTCTCAAATAGTGCCTATCATACATTAGCTTCTCAAAAGTTTTATAATAAATAACATATTTGTGGACAGAATGAAATTCAATTTGTCCTGAGCTCATTCTGTCACATTGTTTTTTCTGTCTCTGTCATTTTACTATTTTTTCTTAAGTTCTTATACTTCTATTTAGTTCTATTGATTCACAGAGGTGATTACTGCATTCAGTATATTATTTTATTTGCATTTCACCAAGATGTAACAAAACATTTCTAATAACTGCTTTGTTGTCTAATTAAAAAGATGTTTATTTTCCTTGTAGTATCTTTGCACTGTCTTTCATTTTTTAGGTTATCTGTAGGAGTTTCATGTTGGAAAACGCTTAGTTCCAGATGCTAGTTACTTACAATGTTTTTCTTTTGCTCCTTGGTTTTGAGGGTAAATTTGTTTATTCCTAGTTCTCATTAGTTCTAGAGGATAACAACTCTTCATTCCCTCCTGACGTAGAGATGGCTTCATCCTGAATATATGACCTGCTTGTATGATTCCTTTATTTGCCATTTCTGGGAAGAAAACTGGTTCCAGAGAAGCTGTGCTCACTATATGCTATGCTTTTTCATTACTAAATAAAAGAGATTTACTGGAGGCATGGCCAAATCAAGGAGCCTATTTTCTGGCGACTTCTGAGACTAATTGCCATAGTCTTTTCAAGTTCTTAGAGCAATTACTAATATTTGAGCCCCATTGCATCTGGCTGCAGTTTTACCTAATTTTTAATGTGTTTTTCAGGGATTGTTTAGCTGTCATAATTTTTCTAAAAATTCAAGTTGCGTTTCAATTTCTCAGCTTTCTTATAATCTTTATGTAATTTCCAATAGAGGAAAAGGAAATGCTGCCTTCTTCAAATCATAGTTTATCTAATTTTTGTGTTGATAAATGTAATGCATTTAATCTCTACCTTTTAACTCTTTTTTTAACCACATTTAATCGTTTTTACCTAAGTACTGCTTTGGTATCATTAATAATATTGATATGTGGCAAACTGATTTAAAATCATTTCAAAAGTTTATTAATTTTCCATTTTCTTCACTTACAAGTTACACAAACTTGGTGGCTTAAAATACACATTTATTATCTCACAGATCTGGAGGTCAGAAACCCAACACCTTTCTCACCAAGTTGAGAGCAAAGAATCTACAAAGCTATGTTTCTTTCTGGAGGCTGTAGGGGAGATTCTATATCATTGCTTTCTTTGGTTTTGAGAAGCTGTCCACATACATTGGCTTTTGGCTCCTTTTTCCATTTCAAAATCAGAGAAACATCTTTCTGACTTCCTTTCATTTTTACCTGTCTTTCACTGATTCTCACTTCTCTTGTGCCTCTCTTCCACTTTTACCTGTTATGACGGCGTTGAGGCCACATAGATAATTCAGGATACTCTCTGTATTTTCAATTGTTTAGAAAAAGTTCCATCTGCAAACTTAATTCTCCATTGCATATAAATTAATAAATTCACAAAGCTTCAAGCATTAGGACTTGGGCATCTTCTTGGAGAAGGGACAAGAAAGCTGTTTAACTACAAAAGTTTCCTGTTTTAATTGAAATTTGCATATTATGCATGCCTTTCTTCAGGCGTGAACTTCCTGATTTGTAAGCATACACAGTAGTATTTATTTTTAATTGTTCTAATATTAAACATCCAACTGAAAATGACCCATATATTCATTTTAAATTAGAAAGTGGTCATTTTTTGTGATAATTACTTGATACCTTAGAAGTAATACATATCCTCTATGTAAAAGATACATAATTTTCTATATGTTAATAAAATAAATCCATGCATTTTTCTGCCTAAATCCTCTATTTTTTTAAATAATATGTAGCCTCTTTATCTCACAGATACGTAGTTTATGTTGAAAATTTAATCTTCTATCTTTTTAGTATCATCTAGTGTTTTTTAGTGTTTCTTATATAATATTTATATAATTCAATTTTTAACATATTTATTAATTACTTGCTCAAAATTTGTGGCAGAGATTAATGATTGCTCTACAGATCTAGTATGTCTTTTATACAGCAATACAGTTCCTACATTGTGGTTGGGCATATGGTCAGCTGGAATGTAGACTACATGTGGCCACGTAGCCTGTAGGTAGTTGTGATCTTACCTATATACTCTACCCAGTGGGATATGAGGATTGTATCTTTAATGGAAGAAGAATGGCAAATGCCTCTTCTTCCTTTACTTATCCTGCTACTTGGAACATTGATGTGATATCTAGAAAACTGTTTTGTATAATGATAATGAGAGCCATATACTAGTCCAAGAGATTGAAAAACTAGAAGTACCCTAGTTCTCAGAAACCATGCTACTATAATACTAAACTTGATCTGCCTGTAGTTGCAATGTGAAGATCCATAAGGTCATGGAAAGGTCATTTCTGAGCTCCTGTCTCAGAACTGATTGAAGATTTCTCTACCTCAACCATTACTGGTTGAAATGCGTCTATGTTCTGCTAATGCACTAAAATTAGGACTAGTAGAAGACTTTGAGTCATGATCCTTGAATCTAAAATTTAAGAAAGTGCCAAAAACTCAGTAATCCAGAAAAATGTTTAATGCAGCATTGCAAAACTTAAAGTTAATGCAAAATATTTATGAAGAAAATATAAAAATTGTAAATAATGGCAGGGTATTGTTTACTTGTTTTAGTACCTGCAATTATTGCACATTGGAAACAGTCTGTCCATTAGTCTCATAATTCTAAATTTATAAGGGCTGACATTGACTAGAGAATGGATTGAGCAACAAGGGGCTTTATATGTAATAATGTTTTCTTTTTCTTTTTTTTTTTTGAGACGGAGTCTTGCTCTGTCGCGTAGGCTGGAGTGCAGTGGTGCAATCTTGGCTCGCTGCAACCTCTGCCTCCCGGGTTCAAGCGATTCTCCTGCCTCAGCCTCCTGAGTAGCTGGGACTACAGGCATGCACCACCACGCCTGGCTAATTTTTTGTATTTTTTAGTAGTGACGGGGTTTCACCATATTGGCCAGGTTGGTCTCGAACTCCTGACCTCATGATCCAACCACCTTGCCTTCCTAAAGTGCTGAGATTGCAGGCGTGAGCCACCACACCCAGCCTAATAATGTTTTTTAATTGTTAGATATTAATTCACATTTTTGTCTGGTCCAAAATATAGGACAACGTTTTGCTAAGTGCACATATGGGCACACATTTTCCTTTTGCCTCAGGTTCTAATGTAGCACTGCAGGACACAGTCCTTCAGCCTCACCCCAGGCCTGCAGGAGTATGGGGCTTTGCAATATCTGCTTGGTTTTTGGTCCTCTTTCACAAATGGGAACTTTTCTTTCATCTCACTCCCCACCACTTGTTTTCAAATAGTGAGATGAGGTTTTATTCCTCATTCTCATTAAATTCCTGCATGCCTTTACTTCTAGAATGACAGCAAAGCAGACATGGCTTCAGCTCTAATCACTGTGAGGTGTTCTGATGCCGCATATTATCTCGGATTGTTGATGTTATATTGTGCCCATGTCTGTCTTTTTATTTTTGTGTATTTTGTTAATCATGTATTTGTGTTTAGAAGTGAAGGTGTGCATAAAAAGTGAGGATTTTCTGAGTTACTTTGATCAGTGTTCCATATTTTAAGTGAAGGATGAAACTAAAGTCTAGAGGGATGACTTTTATAATGAATCAGCCATTGATGATGCTATGTCACATCTTGTACTTGAATATGTGCTTTTCTTTAAGGCTTCTACTGGAGAATTACTTAGAATTAATTAGAAATTACTAAGAAATAATACTGGGGCACATATATCTAGGGCAATTTACTACACCTCTGGCTGTTCTTCTGTTATCAAGAATTGAATACCTTTGCCAAGTTATTTTTCCCTTGTGGTGGTTGATCTAATTTCACAAACCTATAAGAGAAAATGTTATTTATTAGGTGTACATATTTTTTTACTTTCCTCCTGCAGTGTGATTCCTTCAGTAAAGCTACGCTAGCATAAAATTTCTATTATAAGAAACTATTCATTTCTCTGATTATTTTATCATTTGCTATAAAAGACTGAAAATAGCTGCTTCCATTCCTAATATTTTCTCTAAGTTCCAAAAAACTGCAAAAGCTTAAAATGCCAGTGATTATCTTAGATAAGTCTTAAATTAATAATCAACAGCTCATTAGATAAAACATAGTTTGGAACATGTATCATGCATATTTAAAAAATCTTTTAGTATAATTTCATGGTAAATCTATTTACTTTCATAGTTTTTAAATTTAAAAAAATACTTTGAAGAAATCAGGAAATTTTTAAGTAATGCAATATATAGTCTGGATATATTATCATGTCCTTTTAAGTAAGTATAGCTTGTTGTTCAAACTTTTTTTAAAGACAGGAAGATTTTCTAACTTTATGTAGAGTAAGAATAGCCATTGCCTATAAAAAGAACAGACCTAAAGTTACAAAACAGTTAATAAGAAAAAAACAAAATATGATTAATATTAGGTTAATATTAATTTTCCCACCATATTATGACATCTGTGATTTTCTTGAAAACACGTCAGCATAGATTATATTGCATGTTCCTTAGGTTAAGCTATAAGCAAAGAGCAGTAAGTATTCCAAAGAACACACTTTCCTATCAGATATTTAATATTGCACAAGGTGTGATTAAAAAGGGATTTTGACTATGTTGTTCAGCACTTTCTTAATTAACGTGGTAAGTATGAGAAATGGGTTTTATTGGTACAAATAGTAACAGATTAATAGGTGTTTTCTGTATTAAAAATGGGTTCTTATTGATAAAGTCAATAAAAAACGCAGATTGGGTAAATTATTTTAGAGATTTTCACTGCCCTTGGCTGAATACATTATACAACAGCAAGACCTACAGATACTACCTTTATAGACAATGGCTTAGGCTAATCCTCTAAGAGGTCCTGTGCCAGCCTTGATCCTGGGGATTGCCTAATTTTTTTTTCTTTTAAAATTGTGTTTATTTAATGCATATGTCATGCTGTTGTATACATATATATGTATAATAAAATGATTACTACAATTAAGCAAATTAACCTATTCATCACCTTCCTAGTTACCTTTTTCGTGTGGTAAGAGCACCTCAAATCTACTTCCTTGGAAAATGTTTAGAATAAATTACAGTATTATTAACTGTAGTCTTCAAAATGTACATTTGATCTCTAGACATATTTGTCCTACACAACTGCAAGTTTGTATCCTTTTGTGTCCGGAATTTGGTGGGTTCTTGGTCTCACTGATTTCAAGAATGAAGCCGCGGACCCTCGCGGTGAGTGTTACAGTTCTTAAAGGTGGTGTGTCTGGGGTTTGTTCCTTCTGATGTTCGGATGTGTTCAGAGTTTCTTCCTTCTGGTAGGCTCGTGGTCTCGCTGGCTTCAGGAGTGAAGCTGCAGACCTTTGCGGTGGGTGTTACAGCTCCTAAGGTGGCGCGTCTGGAGTTGTTCCTTCCTCCTTTCTGGAGTTGTTCATTCCTCCCGGTGGGTTCGTGGTGTCTCTGGCCTCAGGAGTGAAGCTATAGACCTTCTCAGTGAGTGTTACAGCTCATAAAAGCAGTGTGGACCCAAAGAGTGAGCAGCAGCAAGATTTATTCCAAAGAGTGAAAGAACAATGCTTCCATAGTTTGGAAGGGGACCTGAGCGGGTTGCCACTGCTAGCTGGGGCAGCCTGCTTTTAGTCCCTTATCTGGCCCCACCCACATCCTGCTGATTGGTTCATTTTACAGAGAATTGATTGGTCTGTTTTACAAAGAGCTGATTGGTTTGTTTTGACACGGTGCTGATTGGTGCGTTTACAATCCCTGAGCTAGACAAAAAAGTTCTCCAAGTCCCCACTACATTAGCTAGAGACAGAGTGCTGATTGGTGTGTTTACAAACCTTGAGCTAGACACAGAGTGTTGACTGGTGTATTTACAATCCCTTAGCTAGACATAAAGGTTCTCCAAGTCCCCACCAGATTAGCCAAATACAGAGTGCTGGTTGGTGAATTTACAAACCTTGAGCTAGACACAGAGTGCTGATTGGTGTATCTACAATCCCTTAGCTAGACATAAAGGTTCTCCCAAGTCCCCATTAGACTCAGGAGCGCAGCTGGCTTCACCTAGTGGATCCTGCACGGGGGCCACAGGCAGAGCTGCCCGCCAGTCCTGCGCCATGCACCTGCACTCCTCAGCCCTTGGGCGATCGATGGGACAGGGTGTCGTGGAGCGGAGCAGGGGGTGGCACTCGTTGGGGAGGCTTGGGAGGCACAGGAGCCCATGGCGGTGGGGAGGCTCTGGCATGGTGGGCTGTAGGTCCCGAGCCCTGTCCCATGGAGAGGCAGCTGAGGCCCAGTGAGAATTCAAGCACAGTGCCGGCGGGCTGGCACTGCTGGGAGACCCAGCGCACCCTCTGCAGCTGCTGGCCCAGGTGCTAAGCCCCTCACTGCCCGGGTGGGCGGCCGCGGCGGCGGCCGGCGGCTCCAAGTGTGGGGCTGCCCAGCCCACGCCCACCCGGGACTCACGCTGGCTCATGAGAGCGGTGCACAGCCCCAGTTCCCACCTGCATGTCTCCCTCCACACCTCCCCGCAAGCAGAGGGAGCCGGCTCTGGCCTCGGCCAGCCCAGAGAGGGGCTCACTCAGTGCAGGCTGAAGGGCTCCTCAAGTGCAGCTAGAGTGGGCACCGAGGCCGAGGAGGCGCCCAGAGCGAGCGAGGGCTGCCAGCACGCTATCACCTCTCACTTTGACCTACATTTCCCCATTTTCTCCTGCTTTCCCACCCTAGATGCCCTCATAACCACAGTTCTACTCTCTGATTCCATGTTTTTTACTTATTTGCATTCTCAAAAACAAGTGAGATCACTTACATGTGTTTTTCTATGTCTGAATTACTTCACTCAGCATAATGTGTTCCAGGTTCATCCAT
The DNA here is from genome assembly GCF_028885655.2 of Pongo abelii. Lineage (NCBI taxonomy): Eukaryota > Metazoa > Chordata > Mammalia > Primates > Hominidae > Pongo > Pongo abelii. The sequence continues at coordinate 47,255,008 of NC_072000.2, read as the reverse complement.
GTTGTCACAAATAGAAGTTATCTCTTTCTTTTTCAAGGATAAATATTTCATTATGTGTATGTGTCTGTGTGCATGCATGTGCATACCACAATTTCTTTAGCCATTCTCCTGAGATGAACATTGAACACCTAGGTTGTTTCCATACCTTTGCCGTTGTGAATAATGCTATAGTGAACATGAGAGTGCAGATATTTGTTTAATATATTGATTTTATTTTATGGCTGGATACATACCCAAAAGTGAGAATTTGGGGTCATATTATAATTCTATTTTTAATTTTTCAAGGACTCACCATACTGTTTTTATCATCGCTGTACCAATTTACATCCCACCAACAGTGTACACTGTTACTTTTTCGCCACACCCTCACCAACATTTGTTGTCTTTTGCTGCTGTCTTAAAAGGTATGAAAAAGAAACAAAATTCTTAGAGGTAAATTTAACCAAGTAATTGAATGATCTGTTCACTGAAAACTATAAAACGTTGATGAAGGACATTGAAGATTGCAAAAGAAAATGGAACTATATCCCATATTCATAAATTAAAAGATTTAATATTGTCAGAATGTTTCTATTACCCAGTGATACATAGATTCAATAAAATTCCTATCAAAATTCTAATGGTACTCTTCACAGAAATAGAAAAATCTTCTAATATTTGTTTGAAACTACAAAAGGACCACTAATAGCCAAAACAATCTTGAAAAAGAAAATACAAAATTGGAGTATCACAATTACTGATCTCAAATTATATTGCAAAGCTATAGGCTATAGTAATTAAAACAATATGGTACTTACATAAAAATAGCCACATACACAAATGGAACAGAATGGAGAGCTAAGAAATAGAGAGACAAATAGACAAATGCACAAATGGAGCAGAATAGAGAGCCAAAAAATAAACTCAAGTGTGTACAGACCTAAGTTTCCACAAGGGTACCAAAAAGACAGAATGGGGAAAGGATAGCCTTTTCAGATGATGGGAAAACTGCATATATGCATGCAAAAGAATAAAACTAAACCCTTATATATATAATTGAAGTCAAAATGGATTAAAGACCCAAACACAAGACTTGAAACTGGAAAACTACCAGAAGCAAACACAGTAGAAAAGATCTTTAATATTGGTCTTTGTAATTATATTTTTGATATTACACAGAAAGCTCAGGAAACAAAATTTAAAAGAGACAAATTGGATTGCATCAAATAAAAAAGCTTCTACACAGTAAAGGAAACAATCAAATGAAAAGGCAGTTAATATTCAAAGTACATAAAGAACTCACACAACTCAGTGGCAAAACAAAAACAAGACAAAAAACAAATAATCTAATCACAAGATCAGCAAAGGGCATTAATAGACACTTTTCCAAAAAGATATAAAAATGGCAACTAGTATATGAAATGGTGCTCAACATCACTAATCATGAGGGAAATGTAAATAAAAATCACAGTAAGCTTTCACCTCACACCTGTTAGATGTCTGATTCTTATTAGGAAGAGTAGCCAAACTCTGCCTTGGGAAATTGGGTTGGTGTGAAGTAACCATTTACATAAGTGGTAGTATATCACCTGAAAGGACAAGGAGCTGGCATTTGCTTGAGGTTAGTGAAGAGGCTGCGTGAAGTATTGTGCTTGCCTGCTAGTACATTTAGTTAATTAAATGTATGATAATGTCAGAATACTCTAAGACTTATTTTTACTATAATTAGGAAAACTTTTAGAGGAAAGTAGCTAATTATTAATGTCTTCAAAATTTTCTGTTGCTATAATTTTTAGGAAAAATACAAAGTTGTACAAGACTGTAATAGCTTAGGTCACTTCACTACACTACAATATTTATTTATTTGACAAATATTTTTTATTTTTATTTTTTATTTTATTTTATTTTTTTGAGATGGAGTCTCACTCTGTTGCCCAGGCTGGAGTGCAGTGGCGCGATCTTGGCTCACTGCAAACTCCGCCTCCAGGGTTCATGCCATTCTCCTGCCTCAGCCTCCCGAGTAGCTGGGACTACAGGCACCTGCCACCATGCCCAGCTAATTTTTTTGTATTTTTAGTAGAGACGGAGTTTCACCCTGTTAGCCAGGATGATCTCGATCTCCTGACCTCGTGATCTGCCTGCCTCGGCCTCCCAAAGTGCTGGGATTATAGGCGTGAGCCACCGCGCCCAGCCACGTTTTTTATTTTTTATCATATGTATGATAGGCTGAGAAAATGTCAATGTAGATAATTTCTTTAATGTTTAGTAAAAGAAGATATAAACATTATAAAATATTAGTCATGAAAATAAATGTATTTCATTTATCTCCAGGCGTGTGTATAAATTTTATTTTAGTATAAATTTAATACTAAATAAAACTAACAGTAGTTACTAATGAAAATGAAGATATGTAAACCTTACATTCCAGCATCATAAACTTCATTTAATAATAGTAATTTGTAATCATAACCTTGACTTTTCATGGCCAATCTTGCATGCTTTTAATTATAATGTAAGCATATGTTTACAAACAATGAATAACAAATCCTGATCTTTCAGAAAAAAATAGCTTCTGATATGTTAAAAATAAAATTTGGAAATTTAAATTATTGGTCCACTTATAGTGTCTGCCAGTGTTTCATTTGAATATATGTGCTTCTGTTATTCTTGTAATTTAATTTGCTCTATCGTCTCTACTTCACCCTCATTATTCAAGAGCTTATCGACTTGACATATTATTATTACCCTAATCTAACTGATAAGTGCAAAATCTTTGCACGTGTTTTGCATTTAATGAACCATTGGAAATATTGTTTGAATTCCATTAAAAGCCAACATCGATCACATTGCAAAATCTTATTTTTTTACACACAAAATATAAGTACATACTTAATCCATGTTGTTAATTATTCTTTCTTCTGTTTTTCATATTAAGACAATTTCAAAAATTTATTTGGGGCCTTGTTCTAACAGTTTATTTATGAATACAATTTTAGTGGAGTCCTCCCAAATTAAAAGATCATTTCATTCTCTCTTTCAACTATTAGCTACAACATGCAAGATATTTTCTGAAAATGTGCTATGTAAAGGAGATAAAAACCAGGCTGTCAGTAAGGCTGTAGTCAGTCTTTGTCTTGCCACTGTCTAACCCTTGACGGTATAAAGTTACTTTAACCTATTTAAGATGTCAGTTTCTTACCAGGAAAATAGCTATGGTTCTGTTTTAATAATATAATATGTAAGGAGCATAAAGTCAATATTTGGCATAGAACTGAGCCTTCAGTACCCACATTTGTTTTCTATAGCAACTTTTCTATATATGGTACCTTTCCCTATATAAGTATTTATTTATATTTATGCCTGAGTGAAAGATCCCAGGAGACAACACCATAAGCAGATTAACTTTGATTGTGTATGCAAACTAGTATTTTTATTGACCTTAAATATACATCTTTTACTAAAATATTATGAGTTCTGACAAATTCACACATTTGTGTAACAATCACCATAATCGAGATAGGAACTGCTGCATTATCCCCAGAAATTCCCTATGTCTCACTGTAGTCAACACCTCCTCATCCAATTGCAGCTCCTAAAAACTCATTTTGTTTTCTGCCTCCATAGTTCTGACTTTCAAGAGGCCACATAAATATAAATGTACAGTTTGTAGCCTTTTATTTGAAACTATTTTGTTGAGGTATGAATGATTTTTTAAAAAGTTGTACATATTTAACGTATACAATATGGTTAATTGGGTGATAAGTATACACCTATGAAACCACCACAATCTATGCCGTAAACCTATCAATCACTTTCAAAAGTTTCCTCCGACCCTATTTATTAAATTTATTATCATTATTATTGATTTATGATACTGTAAACCACAAATAAAATACTCAGCCAGTGAACAACTAATTGGACATCCTCCCCCTTACCTTAACTCAAGCTGATTTCAACACTTTAGGCAGAGTTAAAGTCTTTCAACCAATTGCCAATATTCACCTATGACCTGGAAGCCCACCCCTGCCAGACAAATAATATACCATACATGTGTTGATTTTATGTCTTTGTGCATAAGTTCTGTCTCTCTAAAATGTATAGAATCAAGCTGTAACCAAACCAACTTGAGCACATGTTCTCAGGATCTACTGAGTCTGTGTCACAGGCCATGGTCTTAAACCTTGGCAGAAAAACATCAAAATTGATTGAGAGCTGCATCAGATACCTTTTGGTTTATGATAGGTACACGTAAGATATACCCTCTTAGTAAATTTTAAGAATATAAAATAATATTATTAACTATAGGCTTTATGGTATACAGTAGATCTCTAGGACTTAATTCATCTTGTACAACTGAAATCTCATACCCTGTGACTAATCCCTCCATTTCTCTCTTTCACCAGATCCTGGCAAATACCATTTCACTCTCTGCTTCTATGAGTTTGACTATTTTATATTGTCCATATAAATGGCATCATGTGGTTGTTCTACTGGATTTAGCTTATTTCACTTAGTATAAGGTCATCCAGGTTCATCCACATTGTCACAAATGGCAAAATTGTCTTCTTCTTGTAAGGTTCAATAGTATTCTATTGTATGTAAATACCACAATTTCTTCATCCATTCACCCATTGGTGAACATTTAGATTGCTTCTATGTTTTGGCTATTGTAAATCACACCACAATGAACATGGGAGTATAGGTATTTCTTTGATGTACTGATTTTATTTCCTTTGGGTTAATACGGAGAAATGGAATTGCTGAATCATATGATAGTTCTAGTTTTTTTTTTTTTTTAATTTTAAGACTCTCCATCATAATAGCTACAACAATTTACATGCCAACCAATAGTATATAAAGGTTTCTTTTTCTCCATAAGGGAGTTGCAGGAGGATCTCTGGAGACCAGGAGTTTGAGCAACACAGAAAATATTTTGTCTCTCTAAAAAAAAAAAAAAAATTAAAAGTAAGCCAGGCATAGTGTTGTGCACCTGTGGTCTCAGCTACTTGAAAGGCTGAGGTGGGATGTTTGCTTGAGCATGGGAAGTAAAGGCTGCAGTAAGCTGTGATTGTGCCACTGCACTCCAGCCTGGGTACAGATTAAGACCTTACCTCAAAAATAAAAAAATAAATAAATAAATCTACTGCAGATATAGATCTATCTATTTATCTATCAATCTACACATATATTTGTGTGTGCAATTGTGTAAACACAGTTTTAATGATCATGACAGTGGTTTGGGGAAAAAAAGGCAGTAGGTGTTTCATTCTACTTTTTATTATATTTGGTATCTAAAAACCCTGAGAATTTTTTAGTAGTTATCAACATAATAAGGAAGAGAACCAACTCAATATTGAGGGGTCACAATCAATGTATCTATTTCTTTCTATTCAAATGCTTGAATAATAAGGAAGGCAGAAATAATTTTATATTAGAGAAATTTTGAACCAAATAAAATTAAAAGAACAAAATTTTCTTTCTATACATTTAATAAGTAATTCATTACTACTGATTTTAGTAGAAAGCATATGTTGACAAAAGTTTTTAAAAACCATACTCTTGAAGATCATTACTTGGTATTTTTAACAGGAAGATTCAGCATTTACATAAAATGTTTACATATAAAGGCTACTACCTATATTACTGTAACGCACATTGATATTTATAGTAATAATGTAGATATGTGTCATTTATCAAATAATAATTATGCATGCCATTTTGATTTCATTTCTTTGTATTGTTAGACATTCTAAATAATTGCATAACTGTAAAATAATGAAGAGTTAAAAGTAAAAGATAAGACAGACAAAAAGCAAAAAAAAACTTTATTCTAGTTATAAAATTTAAGCAAAATCATAATTATGATATGCATTATCAGAGAAGTAATAGCTACCCATGAGTAGCATAATATTTAAATACTAGACTGGGAAACCAATGGGATTATACTATTAGATGGCTAATTTTTTCATTTGATGAAAGACAATCCAAAAATCTTACCTCTGTTATAAAACTTCAAATTCCATTAGATTTCTTCTGGTTTAGGTTTTAAGATAGGAAAAATAATATAAACCTTACTATATTTTCATCTTTGAAGAAGAAAAAAGATGGAATAGAGCAGAAAGCATAAAAGTGCCTTTCATATTTTCAGAGCAGTCATGCATTATAAAAATCTGTGATATATAAGACTTCGTAATAAAGAACCCAATGTTTATTAAAAAGAAGTATAATTTTTTCAGAAGTCTAGAACTTTCCAAAAAATATATTAAATTTTGTTTTATTTTGTTTTGTTTTCTCATTTTCTTTCCATGCTACACTTTACCATTCTTTTAATAGCTGGAAATAGTCATTTTTATATGTTTTTTTTCATTGATGAGGTTACTCTCTACAGCTTGTCAAAGTTGTAGCCATGACACTCTCAAAGGAAGGGCAAGAATTAACAAGAATTAAACACTAACTAAGCTGCTCCTCTTCTCCATATGGAGATGGCTCTGGTAATTGAACCATGCCTGGGGACAGACCTCCCAGAAGTTTAGAGTAGTTGGAGTTATGTGTTTTCTTTTCCTATAAAATCTGCAATCAAAATGCAGATTGAAAACTAAATTTTCCTTAAAAGTCACTATCAATTTAAAAGCTCTTTTAAATATTCTTTTCAAATTCTGTAAATTACCATAAAGCTCTAAGTCTCATATTTCTGGAATATTTAGCAAAGGTGAAACTGCTTTGTCCAGAATAGCTTTTTTTCAGTTTCTTCTGATAAAAAAATTGCAAGATGAAATTCTAAGTAGACAGTAAGTTATATCATAATCTGCAATGAAGCTTCACTGGCTCCTTATTAGTTTCATCTGAAGGTATGGGGTTATTTAGGATGCAGTAAGGTATGGTGAAATTGCCCATGAAACTGTTTCTAACCCTAAATAATAAAGTATAGGAAGAGGAATATTAATTTAGTTTTACCAGAATTAGAAAGTTTAACATGCTGAACATTGAACTTCATCATTTAAGTATTAAAAAAGCATGACAATATTACATGAAATCTTTTATCTGTTATGCAAATATATGCTCAAATTTAGTATTATACTTGACATGTAGACCTTAGGAATTTAAGGAAGGAAGTAGATGTATCATATCTAAGGGATAGTTAGAATTGTTTTACAAGTATACACATTGAAAATCAGAGTTCTGTTATTTTATAGGAATTATTCCCTTGTCACTAGTTCATGAATCTGTAAGGTTCTCCTGATATATTTACGTATGTTCCAACACTTTTAGGGATATATTTTCATGTCCATCATGTTTTTCTCCTATTAAAGGAAAACATTAGCTAAATTAAATTTAAAAGGGTTAAATGGAGCAAAGAAAAATTTGTGAATCAGGCAGCCTCCCAAGCCAGATTAGACTCAGAGACTTCAGCATAGCCACATGGCAGAAGATTTATGGACAGAACAAGGAAAGTGACATACAGAAAATAGAAATAAGGAACGGAAACAGCTGGATTGGTTACAGCTTGATGTTTGCCTTATTTGAACACAGTTTGAACAGTTGGCCACCTTTGATTGGACAAAACTCAGTGATTAGCACAAGAGTAGGCTGCAGTGTGCTTACAACTCTATTTAGGTTATAGTTCACGATGCAAAGAGAAACATTTAGGCTGAACTTAAAATATGTAAGGAGGCAGCTTTAGGCTATACTTGATTTAATAATTCCCCCCCTTTGGTCAATTTTTTCAACCATGAGAGATTGACCAAAACTTTCTCACCATTGTAAGTGTACTTATTCAATCTTGAAACCCACTGAGAAATAGCAAGCAGATCAGTGGGTTTGGTAAGGGGAACAAGGACTTCAGGTTATTTTTTTGTAAGGGTTACAGTAAAGGGTAGCTCATTATGCTGGAATGGCCTGTTTACAGGAGAAAACAAAACCTAGTTTGTTCTAGGATCTACATGTTTCCTTAAAGTTTTAGTTTGATTATGTCACATTTAGCATGAATGACTCAATTTTGGTTTGGTCTGGTCTATTGGGGTCTAGTGCATGTGCTTAGTCCAAAACAATGGGCTCCCACTATTTTGTTTAAAAATTCTCCCCTTTTGGTTAGGTTCTCACTTATGTGAGAGTGTGATTAAAACTCAGGGCCTTAGCACCACTCTCAGTTACCATCATTTTGGATTTCTCATCTCAGCATGTAATTCATAGGTTACAGTGCCCTCATGATCACACGTCTTTTTCAGCTCTTGTCATTCCCATTGAAGAGAGATCACTTGACCTTCTAGAGATGTCTGTATGCAAACATTTAATACTTTTGAGAGAATATAGTGCACCAAGAAGATTACTGTTATGACTATCAGGAGGATAATACCAAGAGCTTGGAGTAAGCTCCTTATGGTTGGTCCCCATAAACCAAACCAACTAAAATCAAATAGACCAAAGAATAAGCTAATTAATCTACTCACTTTAATTAAACAGTCTCTTCATTAATCCTGTACAACTGAATCTCTATAATATGCACTATGATGTAGTTCTCCATGGGCAACAAGAAGTGCCACCAGCTGCACAGATACTTCTCTGTTTAGCCAGTAAGTAATCTAGAGCAATAGAGCAATTCTATTATTTAGCAGAATTTTCACAAGATAATTTAAAGTCTGTTGTGTAACCATAATCTTTAGAGTACAATCTGCTGTAAAGCCTATCATCAGTGGTAAATTTTCAATCATTGCCTCATTTACTCCTAACCAAGGGGGGATAAAAAAAAAACTTAACAAATGATGCCCTTCTAGAATAGTGAAGACCTCCTGACGATGTTCTCCTTAACCCATAGTGTAGGTTAAGAGAAGTGGAACAATGTTCTGTTTCTGACTGATTATCAGGCAACATATGTACTATTAAAGCTTTTCACCTACATTGGGCCTTCATCTTCCAACTATCAAGGTATAAAGTTATCCATGCATAATGCTGACTGCAAACTCCTTCACACACACACAAATATATATATATATATGCCATGAGTGCACCCAACAGCACCCTTTTCACTTCTATTTTTCATAGATGAATAAAAAAGGAAAAAAAAAAAGAAAGATAAGAGTCTCATGATAGTAGAGAAGTCTTGATTCTTGATCTTGGCAAAAAGCTATTCACATCAAGGATGCCACCTTCTTCTGGGGAGAAACTTCCCTGGCTAGCTTTACCTTAAGGTTTTCCAGTGGGTGTACAGTTCCAAGAGTGTGGAGGGACCCTTCTCAGTTGTGAGATTATGAATCCAAGGTTCAAGGTCCCTAAGTTTTGCTGCAGTGTGAATAGCAAGGGCAGTGATTTCTCTGATGTTCTCCAAAGATTCAGTCTTTGCGTTCTAGATTGTGAAGGGGACAATTGTCCTCAGACAGTAAACCATGAAAAGCTCTCTTTACCTGGTGAAAATACACTGTGGAATAATGAGCTGCTATTATAACATCAGTCTTCTTGCATGAGAAAGCTCTAATACAACCAGAAAACATGCATTAAAAATGACAATTGAATGAAACCCCTCTATAGTTGTTTAAATGGCCCATCAGGTAGCAGAATGTACATGAAATTTTGATTGTCTTCCCAGGAATATGAGTTTGACAAACCAAACACTGGTCTTAAACTATGTAAACTATTTTAGCCATTTAGAAGTCACTATCTAACTATCTATCTATCTATCTATCTATCTGTCTATCTATCTATCTCTATATATTTAATTTGGATCATTTTACTTATTCCATGATGAGTCATGAAATGCAGAACTTTTAATAACAAAAGCTTTAAGGACTCAGGAAGGACAAGGCAGCCATCCTGGTCCTCCATGAGTCCATGCTTGACATTGTACTTAGTCCTCTTGAATACCAGTTGTTTTTCCAATTTAGGGGTATAACACTGATAACTGATGGGTTATCATAGGTAATCTGACTTAGACCATGCAGTTCATTCAGATTGTATATCTACACAATTTCAGTACTGGCTGATTCAGCATGAAAATCTGCCAAAGTATTTTCTCGGTATTCAATTAATTTGATTCAATTTGAGTTAGCAGTTTTATAAACCAGTCTCTTCATTAAAGTCCTAGGAATTCTTACCCAATCCAAATGATATGATTCTAAAGTTATTAGAAACCTGCATTCAAGAGTGCTTTTCAGAGTTGTTTTCATCCTTTCATGAGCTCCTTAAAGACTCCATATTCTAAAATTTTGTATGCTTGTGAAGTTTTCAGAAATTGCATCAAAATTAAGCAATTAACTGTGGAAATGACTTTAAACAAGCATTTTAAAGACACAGTTGATAAAAAAATTTCTTTATTTCTGTGGTCTACAATAACAACATTATAACCATAAGTATGATTGATAGTGCATACTCAGACATATTAGAATTTTAGAAATCCCATACAATTTTGGAACATATATTAATGACATTCATTAAATATAACCTGAAGAAGGTTAAACATTATTCCTTATTTGACAGTGCTTCCCATGTAACTTAACATGTCAAATAATTCTGCTTACCTCCCTACAGAGGGCTTCAGTGGCCCTCTTTAGCATCCCTAAGTTAGAGGTCAAAGAAGACTTAATTTTGAGGCTGAAATATGATTTTGGGAAGCCTGTCAAATAAGTTAAAGGTTTAAAACACTTGAACAAAATAGGATCAGTGGTCACCATAAAACAATAGTTGTTCATTTAACCAAAGTGATAATTTTAAAAGATTTTTAAAGGCAAACACCCGTACTCTGATAAAAGAGACCCAGTCTTCCAAACAATCAAAAGACCTAAGACAGCATGAGACAGAATCTGTCTCTTCTTTCCTCTGTCTTTTTCATCCTTTTGGTAGTTTACTCAAAAGGTGAATGAAAATATTTTACTGTGTGTTGTTAAAACTACACAAAATTTTTGTTCAAAAGAGAAAAGCAAGTTTTCTTTTTGTATTAGTGTATTATCAATACTAAAATTAATTTTAATAAAACCTTATAAATACATGTATCAAATCTGTCATCTTTTAACCACACAAGATTTCCATAAACCTTTTGTTTTACATTTTCCCCCAACTTTCTTTGTTCATTGTGTTTAATCTATTTTATTACTCTTTCAACTTGAAACTTTTAAGTAACTTTAAACCAGACAACATTTTAAACACACATTTTTATGCCTTTATAACTTTCCCCATTGAACACATATCTTGGTTTTGTTTATACACTCTGTATACAGAATTGTCTCATATCTAGTAGTTTTTAACTTTTATTATCTCTATTTTTTAGTGAAAAACCTAGAAAGTAATTTTGGACTGTTTTATATCAGTATTTGTAGATAAAAACCATTTTATATTTTTTAAGAAAAATAGTTCTTCAAATTATTGTTTATTGACAGATCTATTTAGCTTTTCTATATCATGTAAAAATAACATGTGAAGGTATATAGACTTAAACTCATGTTTAATATCTATATTTCAATATCAACTTACAGATGACAGACATTTTATAATTATCTATTACTTAATTTTACATAACATGACTAAAATTTTAAATTACTGAAAATAATTTTGAAATTGACACAGGTAGCCTTTCTAATGCCTTCCCCTAGGCATTCTAGGTCTCAGGTAGCCACAGGGGACCCAAGAGGATTATGAAATTCAAGGCCTTTCTGAATCCATAAGGACAGAGAACAGAGCCATGAAGACTATACCTGGAAAATCCAACCCATCCCAAAATAGCCAGGAGGCAAACAGGAAAAGCAGAGGAGGAAGCAGCCATATTGGGCTTGATTCTGGCTGGTATAGGCATAGAAAATGGTATAGAAAATGTCTTCATAGCTCATCATGACTACCTATTCAGATCCCTGAATCCAGAGACTCTAAACCAAAGACATAATAAGCTCACAGTCAAATGAAGCAAGTATCTATATTTAACTGATAATTTTGAAGCCATTTTTATTTTACCAACATTTTAAAAACTAGCTTTATTTACTAAATATTATCACATATAGACACACAACATATAGAAACACAACATATAGCATTACACATATAGACACACACACATAACACATATAGACATACAAACACACAGAAGCTTTCATAAAGGATTTTCATTTGGTGGCTTTTAAATAGTTCCCACTCTTACACCCCATTTGGTCTATCAGTCTTCCAATTACCTGTTTCTTTGCCCTAAGCTATTGTTAACGAGGCAACAACTCTTAGGTGAAACAAATACATATATATGTAATTTCATAAGCATAGAGCTAAGATTTTAGGCCTAAATATTTTATTATCACTTGCACAAACCAAAGGAAAAAATGGCTCAAACGAAATGTCACTTAAGACAAGATGGCCAGAAAAGCACCTTAAACAAAGGTATGACTTATTATGTAAATTTAAAAGAATTTTATGAGTTTCTAATATACATAGACAGACATCCTTAAAAATGGAGATTTCCTTTATAGATGTAAATTTCTTTTACAAAAGTGTTTCAAGATAACCAATTTAATTTCAGAAAGGTGTATTTTAGTTTAACAGGGTGTTCCTGTAAACTTAGCTACTGTTTTTTATCTAAAATTACTGAGTTCAGGGTGGAGTCCACTAAGGACTAGGGCCAAGAAAGCATTTTCTATGCCTGGACTCAGCATGGATAGATCTGAAAAAGAGTCAAGCCTTCTTTACCTGAGGGACTACATTTTATTAACACTTAGGATAGCTTTCTTTCCACCTTTGTGGTGGGATAGTAATAAGCCAAAAGTTTAGCAGATTTAATTTTTCTTGTCAATTAATCACTTTAGCTTTTTATTTGCCTTTTATAAAGACTACATGAAAATACTGGTATATTTTAAGAAGTTTCTGCATATCAGTAGTCATTCTTACATGAGACTAATTTGGGAGCCCTCATTTTCAAATGCATTTCTTTAGTGCAGTACTGTTCATTTGGAATGTTCCACTGTAACTAATCTTTAGTAAGATTTTGTCATTTCTATAAGACCTTGCTGCTTCCGGGGCCTAATACCTATGCATGTATAAGCTGGAAGGAACTCAGTTCTTTAGAAATTAAGGAGCCTATTTTTACCACAAATATTTTCCAATGATCAATTAGCCAACGATCAACTTTTTCCTACCCAAGTGTGCAAGAAAAATGAAACAAAGTGGATAGAACACAAAAATTCCTACAAATTTCCAAAAGACAAATTTTACACCCCCTGCAACACTGCCATTTACTACCGGTTTCTTTCTAATCCAGTCAGACATAAGAGGCTTCTAACTGGATCCAAGCCAGTTAATTATCAGGTCTAATCTGATCCTGGACACAGTCCAGTTTCTGTTATGACTTCCAAACCCAGTTTGGATCAGAATTTTGCTCAAAGAAACTCAGAGAACTCAAAACACAATCAATTCAGCTTCAGAATCTGAGAGAGAACTTACCATAGTCCCCAGCTGCTCCAAGAGACCAAAGGACACAGTAAGACTGGCGGGTACCTCGGATGGTCACTCAGTGCTCATGGGGGTCATTAGAAGCTCTACTTTGGATCCCAATTCTGACACCATCTGTTAAAAGAAAAACTTTAGCTGAATTAAATTTTAAAAAGTTTAATTGAGCAAAGCAATATTCATAAATCCGGAAACCCCCTGAGCCAGAGTAGGCTGAGAGACTCCAGCACAGCCATGTGGTAGAAAAATATTTATAGACAGAAAAGGAAAGTGGTGTACAGAAAATGGAAGTGAGGTATAGAAACAGCTAGATTGATTACAGCTTGGCATTTGACTTGTTTGAATACGGTTTGAATTCTTGGCCACCTTTGATTGGTCAATATTCAGTGATTGGTACAAAATTAATCTACAGTGTGTTTGGAACTCCATTTAGCTTTTAGTTCACAATGTACAAAGAAACCTTTAGTCTGAACTTAAAATATGTAATGATACAGCTTTAGGCTAAACTCTATTTAACACTGCTTACTTTTTAAGTGCCCTTAGACTGTATCATTTTGGACAAAATGTCTCTACTGTTGACGAAAAGAGTCAAACTGTAAAATATTCGAAGAGATTTATTCTGAGCCAAATATGACTGGCCCATGGCCCATGACATAGCCATCAGGAGATCCTGAGAACATCTGCCCAAGGTGGATGGGGCACAGCTTGGCTTTATATATTTTTGGGAGACATGAGACATTAAATAATATGTGTAAGGTGCATATTGGTTCAGTCAAGAAAGGCAGGACAACTCAAAGTGGGGCTTCCAGGGAATGGGTAGCTAAGAGACAAATGATTGCGTTCTTTTGGCTGTTTGATTAGCCTTTCAATGAATACACAATTTACATGTGACGTCGGGTGGGGGGTAAAGGAATACTCATTGATGCCTTAATCTGGCTCAGTGAATCTGCATTTTTACATAAACAATAGGGCTGAGAAAGCAATTAGATATGCATTTGTCTCAGGTGAGCAGAGGGATGACTTTCTGTCCTACACCTGTGAAGATAAGCTATCAATTTACTTTGCCAGGGTGAAATTCAGCAAAACTATTTTTAGAGTTAAAATCTTGAGGCTCACAAGAAATTTCCTTAAAAAAATGGGAGGAATGATTGCCTGATGCAGTTTCCAGCTTGACTTTTCTCTGGTTTAGTGATTTTGGGGTCCCAAGATGTATTATCCTTTCATACTACTATTTTGCATATTGCATTAAAAATACCATTTACCAATGTTAAGTACTGGGTAGATTTTCTCCCTAAAATTTGATTCAAGAAAAATTGGGACAACTAGACCTCAATATAAGGTTACCACATTTTTATGATTATCTCAAGCTCTGCACCCCAGTGATAATCCTCATTTCTCTGTTCTTATCTAAAAACTATAGGCTCCTTAAACATTACTTTTGTTCACTTAAGTTCTCCTGCATTGTGGATTTGTAATGTAACATTCTTTTCAATTGATTTGCCTGTACATGATAGCGTAACTACATATACCTGTGTTGTTTGTTCAGCTGTCTCCTCCGGGGCTGTTAGATTTTTCCTGGGTAATTTTGTTTTATTTTAACCACACTCTCTAGTGACAGCAGATGGCAATGTCAGAGGAAGATTGTGGAGAAAATATGAAACAATTAATTTACAGTGTTTGGAATTATGCTTAATTCAGCTCAGTGTCCCCAAACTTAGGTGAAATCAAAAAGTATAATTATAGTTGGTTTATTGAGATTTATGTACAATAACAGCAACAATTAAGATATTTGTTTGGCTGGGCGCAGTGGCTCACGCCTGTAATCCCAGCACTTTGGGAGGCCGAGGCAGGTGGATCATGAGGTCAGGAAATCGAGACCATCCTGGCTAACATGGTGAAACCTCGTCACTACTAAAAATACAAAAAAATTAGCCGGGCGTGGTGGCGGGCACCTGTAGTCCCAACTACTCAGGAGGCTGAGGCAGGAGAATGGAGTGAACCCGGGAGGCGGAGCTTGCAGTGAGCCGAGATTGGGCCACTGCACTCCAGCCTGGGCAACAGAGCGAAACTCCATCTCAAAAAAAAAAAAAAGATATTTGTTTTTTGATCTGTTGAGAAATATGTGTTGTTTTTTAAAAAGATAGATTAAAATATATTCTAGCTGTTATAAACCTGCATTCTGAAAATTCTACTCAGATTTATACTTTGTTATTAATATAACACCCAGAATGTTTCCCTAAAGTAGTACCTGAGCGATATTTTATGTACAGGTCTGTCAATTAAACTAATACACATAAATTAAAAACTAAATACTTAGAACATACTTTGCCTTTTTGATAGTCTCTATTTTGTTCATTGTTTTAATAACATAAATTGATTTGAAATTAGTTGATTTTTTGGAAAAGTTATTAGATAAAATATTTAGGTAGAGTACAACCAAAATAAGGCAATGGTTTTATAAAATTGCTAAAGCTATATGTCTAATGAAACAACTGTAATATATGACTTATAGGTTGCTATACTATAACACTAACATAAAGTATCTATAAATCCTAGATCAATGTATTACTTTTTTTTCTACTTCATACACAATTTAATCACAATAAGGACATATTAGGGCAGCTTGGAGCTATAGGAATGTCAAATAAAACTAATAAAATTGATATTTCAGAAAGATTCATTTGTAACAATTTGCTGGGCAAGATAAATAGAAACTAAGAGAAACAGGGAAGCAAGAGAAAAGATATGACTTTATTATATTAATTCAGGAATAAATTGATAACACTATAATTTTGACCTCCCTTCCAATATTTTCACATCAAAATATACTACCTCTGCATATTTTTCTCTAGTCATAGTTTTCATGAATCTGAGTACTGTTTAAGATCTCCCTAAATTTTCTTGCTCACTATAAATTTCAGAAATGCTTACAGGTTATATTTTCTTCCACTACTTTAAAATTCTCCCCCAAGCTATGACCTTATTTTTAAAAATTCAAGACCACTTTTATCTGTACTCCACAATTCCCAGATTTTAGTACAGTTGACATTTGGCAGTTTGTTCTTAAATCACAAAATAAATTATTCAAATATTGCACTTCTTGTAGACATGGGTAATTATGTCCAACACCAAATCCTCAAAACTAAAGCCCAAAGCAGGCTATTTCAATAGCATAATGGAAAGATATATAGAACAATATCCATTTACATTATATTTAGATTGGGAATTTGATTATCGGTTATAGTGGTACCAAAATGTTAAAGGAGTCATGTGAGACAAGGCGTATTTATCTACATACAAATAAAAGTCTAGGAAAGAGATCACTAGTGTAATGGCTTATTGGTTAACATCAAATGTATTCACTAAAAAAGAAAAGACTCTACACATCATACATTGAAAGAAATAAAACATAAACTAAATGTAACAAACCATAAGAAAAAGCCATACTGGGAAACAAACCATGTTATTTAAAGTAAATCCAATCTTAATTTATTTTTATGTACATTTGGTTGAACTGCTCACTTCATACGGACATAGTATCAACTTAGTGAATACTAGAGCAAATTCTGGTAGGAGTAAGTATGTAAAGACTTTAGGTGCTTGACTTGACATAAGCACAATTACACCAACAAATACAAACTTATTTTTAAAATAAAATAGTCAATTATAGTGTTTTCCCTGAATACACATGATTTTAGTTTATCAAAGTAGTGACTGACACATTTCTCGATGGAAAGGTAGAAAATCTCATCGCTGTTATGAAAATATTCCCAGCAAAATGTGTTCCCAATTTCTTTTCAGCAAAATATGTATTGATGTATGATTTTAAATTTAATGAAGTGTAGAAATTCTTTACCATTGACATCACCATGCTGCATTTTATCATTTACTACCTCCAGGCACAAAAGCAATACCTGAGACCCAAATGTCCATTCTTGGCTAACACTGCCTTATGTAACTAACAACACAAATATGTGCACTTAATATACTTACCTTAAACCAGAACTCCCAATATAGAAATCAACTTTAAATTTGTCAATAATTTTTTTAAAGCAGTGACAAGGTAGACTTTCATTTAAAAATAATAAAAAAAACTCTTCTTGTTATGACGGTTTTTGAGATAGTACAGGTCTACTATCTTTCAGTGTGAATTACTGTGTCCTTCTCTCAGTAGATCTGGTAACACCTCAAGATGTAGTCAGCTCTCATTACTCACGGTAGTTATGTTTTATGAAGTCACCGTGAACATGGAATTTAAAAATATTGAATGACTTATTCTGGGAAAAAGCAGGGTTAAGTTTATGCAAGCCTTGAGTCACAACATGTTCCTCAACCAAAACGTCATTTGTGTTATATAGGTTAATTTGCCTATGTCCTTATTAAACAAGGCAGTATTTAATCATCAGCACTGAAAACCTGCTCTTCCACCTAATCTTCCTCCTGTATAATATTTATCAGGCATTCTAAATTATTTTCTGAAGTCTCCAGATCTGTAGAAACCACCCTGTCTGTTAAACCTTCAAGTTTAACATTTTTCAGAGTGTGCTGCTTTCAAAACATGTAAGACAGTCAGCATTGGCCAAGAAGGATTTAGCGTTTTCTTGACCCTGATTAACATGACTGTATATACATATATATATATTTGGCTTTAAGAATGACAACAATGCTGTTCATTACACATTTTTATATGTGTCATCTCATGAATTTACAAATTTGGCAGGTTTTCCATCTTTTCCATGTCTTTCTCATGCATTGTAGATGTTATTTTAGCACTTTGTGGATCAGCCTCATGTACAGATCAGCAAATTTCCTCTTTATTTTTCTGGCTATACATAGTGTTGATTTACTAACATTGAGATAACTGTCAACAGCTTATAACTCATGCCTGAATGAAAATTATCTAACATATATTTTCTCCATATGGCACACATGGATATACATGAACATTAAATAGCACTTTAGCACTATGCTTAGGGACCGTTTTAAACAGCAAAATCACCAACAAAAAGCACAAAATGTAGCACCAAATAGACTGTAAAAAGGACACTTGTTTAAAGTATGAAAACTAAAACAAGAAGGCAGAGTGTTACCTTGTTCAATTTCAGTTGAGAATAAGAACATTTACTGATTCAAAATTTTTGAGGTTTTGAGCATGTCTACAAAGGACTGAGAAAATTCATGAGTATTGATTTTGAAGTTACACATAACTTTTAGTGAGTGGGCCAATTCACAGAATCCATGAATAATGAGGATTGACTGTATACAGGTAAAGCAATGTCCATACTAACTAGAACGTCTAATACTCCAATTGAATTATCTTGGGAGGAAAGTGTTTATAGTGAATAATAAATATAACATTTATAATTGTCTCTGTTTTAAGCATTTTAAATTCAGTTTTTAATTAAATCTTTATAACAACCCTATATGTAGGCAGTATTGCATCCATATTTTTTGAAGAAACTGAGTCATAAAAGTTAACTTTTATAAGACCACCTGGCTCATGAGTGATGGTGCTAGTATTTAAACACATGTGGTATGATTTTAAAGCCTACAGTATTTACCACACAGGTACAGTGCGTTTAGATTCCTTGAAAACATAAGGGCTGATAGAAACATTTAAAGGCAAAATAATAATAGTGATAATAAAAATATATATTATATTAAATATATATCTATTTAATTACATAACATAAAGGGAATTAGGCCCCATAATGGAAGCAGAGCTTGTCATAGATCAAATTCAATAACCTAATTAATAGGAGATGTCATTAAATAAAATGAGAAGAAAGCATGGACCTTAAAGTCAAAGAGCTAGTCTGAGGTCGTGGCTTGTGGGACTAACAAAATAAGTCAGGCCAGAGAGTATGAAACACAACTGTTCTGATGTACCATGTTGTGTTCAGACAAATCATAGCGTTTGCCCTGCAGGAAGGAGTTTCCTTTTGGTACATAGCCTCATATCTGATCAATGTGGCTTTGCTAGACTGGCCCAAGTACTTTATAAACCTTTATGACACAAACCATGTTACTTTAATGATACATGAAATAATCAAATGTACTCATTTCTCATTGCCCCTAGCAAGCAAAGAATTAACTCAGTGGTATTACCATCAAAACTGTCAAGATACCATAACCTGGCATCTGCAGCACCAGATGGTTTTTTGTATTAGGATATGATATTGCTCTTCCAGAGTTGACAAGAAGAGTGTTATCATAAATATTGAACAAAAGATACCCATGTGGTATGTGCTATGATTTAATTATGGTCATGGAAATCCTTAGAAGAATTCTAAAATTAGTACACATTTTAAAAGTACGGTCATGGTTATAGATGTGTATATCCTAAACACCAATTATAACAGCAAAGGGATGGTTACTGTTAGCTTGCTTACCAAAGGTCTATTCTGTAGATGATACTGCTTTTGCATAATACATGATTGATTTATCATTACCATCTGGAATAATCTCTTTAACACATTCAAAGTAGGTTCTATGCTATCTTGAACTCCTATACATATATTTTAGCATAGATGAATAATATTTCTGTAGCAAAATTTGTCAGCATATAAAAACATAAAGATTTTGCAAGAGTGGCCAATTTTCTGTATCCTTGTCAAACATAAAAGTAATGATTTTTCTTTTTGTCAAACTAATTGTCATTCCAAAATAGTGACTCACAGAATTTGTATACCCTTTTTTATGAATGTGGTGGCACATCATCTTTTCATGTTTCATGTTTATTGGGACTTTGTCTTCTTATGGTTCTATTTGTCATGTTTTTCCTAAGCAGATTTTTTTTTGCTTCCCTTATTGATTTGTAAGGACGCTTTATATAATATATTCTAAATATAAGCCATTTTTCTGTTAATTTTAAGCCACAGGTTAAAGCAAAGTTCTGGAAGTTCATGCATTTTGCGGTGGGGAGAAGCCTGGCCCCTCCTCTTCCTGTGTGGAACTGGGGATTGGAATGGCCAGGCGGCAAGCGCTCTTGCAGGGACTCTGGCCTAGCGAGAGTCCCTGTTTCCCCCTTTTCTTCCTTTTCTCCCAATAAAACCCTGCTTTACTCACCTTTCAAACTGTCTGTGAGTCTAAATTTTTGTGGTTGCAGGACTTTTCCTTAGTTCAGCTAAATGCAACCATTGCGTACAAAAAAGTTTGGTAATATCTAAGGAGACTATTACGATAACTAGCATAATAATGACCTAGTAGCTTACCACTACCCACTTCTATTTATTTTCAACCCATTAACAAATATATTCTGTTTGGAAAGTTTCATGTTCTAAACTCTCTCTGTAAAAAGTTTTCCGGATGAATTAATCCTTTCAGTTTATTCCTTGTTCTGTAATATTGGAGCAGTTTTATAGTATTAATTATATATCTTGATTAGTTTTTACAAATTATAAGAATTCTAGTGTGAAGCCTTTACTATGTCTAAATATAGCTAGAAATATGTGGTTTCATGGAATGAGAACAAGAGAAAGCACACACATGAGCTTCTGTTTCCTATGCATGAGATTAATCCTTGGTGTCTCCACTACAGAGGAGAGGATATATAGATAAGAAAAAGAAAAGTCAAGATAGGGAAGAGGCTACCAGAAAAATATAAATTATTGTTGGTATATCTGTTGAGCCCAGCCAAATGACAATAATTTTTGGAGTGAGAAAGTGTTGAAAGAGATGTAGAATACTGTGTTTTTATATAGAGATGCAGAGACTTACAGCTGTGGGTTTAAACTGAAAAGACCTGAGTTCTTAGATCTGAAGCAGATATGTGCCAGCATAAGATAAAAAAAGAATTTTCACAGTAATTAATCTTTATTTAAATCACAGAAAGGATTTAAAAGGTTCTGAGGTGAACAGAGGAGAAATCACAAGTATTAGGCATTATGGCTATTCTGTGTGTAATAAAGAAACATAACAGATAATGAAAACTTATCCTTATCTCATTTTAGCCCATGGATTCATCTGGCATGAGATTAAACCACTGCTTTTTTACATCTTACTTCTTTAGAAAAGTAAAACCGAAGTGAACTTAATTTTGAAAAGGTCATACTACAACCAAAATGCAATAATCTGGATAACTCAGTTTAAGCATAAAATAATGGTACACTTTAGTTCCTATGACCCTACATAATAAATGTAACAAAAGTCAGGCTTGGCATACTTGTGAAAGAATGAAACTAAAATTTTGATTTTAGAAGAGTACAGCTCCAAGCACAATATCTGATCCTTGAACCATATATATATATTTTAAAAGATCCACAAAAGATAGATAAAACAGTCCTAGACAAAATAAGTTTTGACCCAAACTTTTCCTATTACTTTATTGGAGTTCCAAACATGCTTAGTATATCACTTTTATAGTATTGTATTTCCTGTATTTTAAAGAAAGCAGAGTTTGAAATTGTACTTGCTGGATTTCTGACCCAGTCAATGTACAGACTACTCTAAAAATCTTGAGAATTATAAGTCTTTATCTTCATAGCTTTTATGTAATATATGTATACAGTTGGCCCTTGAACAACATAGATTTGAACTGGCCAAGTATATTTATATAGAGAGTTTCTTCCACCTCTGCTATCCCCAAGACCTGAAACAGCAGGAACAGCCCCTCCTCTTCCTTCTTCTCAGCCTACTGAATGTGAAGATGAGATGAAGATCTTTATGATATTCCACATCTACTTATTCAATAGTAAATGTATTTTATCTTCCATATGATTTTCTTAGTAGCATTTTCTTTTCTCTAGGTTATTTTATTATAAGAATATAGTTTAAAAACATATACAGCATATGTGTTAATTTACTATTTATATTATCGGTAAGTCTTCTGGTCAACAGTAGGTTATTAGTAGTTAAGTATTGGAGGAGTTAAATGTTCTAGGCAGAGATTAGACTGTGTGGGGATTGGTGTTCCTTAATCCTGTGTTGTTCAAGAGTCAACTGTAGTTTTTTCTCTGGAATATATTGACATAGAAAAAAACTAATACATTATTTTCATAATTTAATTATATTCTGTGGTCTTAAACTGACTGTGTTAGTTTTAAAAAGTCACTTAAATTGTCTGAAACTTTTTTTACCTATAAAAGTAAATTAATAATCCTCCTACTGCTCTTTAACATTTATTAAAAATTTACTGTTTGCTAGACATTGTGTTAAGCATTATATACAGATGAATTCATTTAATACTCATATTAAGTCTGTGAAATTAAAAACTACCTTTTTTACAGATGGAGTAGCTGAGGTGCAGAGTTGAAATATTAAACAAAGGTCACATACTAATAAATGGTTGAACAGTATTTGAAATAAAAATATGACTTCTTTTAGATTCTTAGATTTTTAACATTATTTTTACACTTCTTAGTATTGGACTATTGTAAGAATCAAGAAATGAAAAATCTTTTGTAAACTTTGAAAATAGTTATCTGCTATGTATACTGAGGTTGTTGTTATAAAGGCATCAGTTATTAGCCAATTCCTCTAGAAAAATAAAAGGAAATTTTATAAAATAATGACATCCTTTTGCAAAGCATTAGCAAAGAATATGGGATGGAAATATTTAAACTTACAATATAGATGGAGAATATATGTGTTTGTGTATGTGTGTACGTGTGTGTGTATAAAAGTTACTGAGTTACTTGCTAATTACATTTTGGAGTTATTATTATGAAAAATATATCAATGTCCTTGTGATCATGAAGTCTGCATTCTAGTGTGTAAAGAGCAAACACAAATGACCAAAAGGGATAGGCAGATATAGTAAATATGTGAATCAGAATATGTGAAAGACCATCAATTGTTATACATCTATAGAGAAATGGAAGAAGAGGTTTGATAAAATTGGTTCATATTCACTAAATCAACATTAATAAGAATAGATTCTTGACCAATAAATATAACACATCTATCATCTTAGATTGGCAGTGTAAAATTTCTGGCTACCTTAAAAGAGTCCGTGTCATACAAATCTGTTAAAATAAATAACGTATAAGTTTAAAATATCTTAACCTAGGAAACTGTTGATGCCACAAAAATTAATGCATAGTTTAAAAAGAATTTTTTACCTGAAGAATACAGTTTAATTTTTCTTTTTCAGAAATAATAGTTTATTTGAAAATATGACACACTTGAGAATCACTGTACCAGAATTTCATATACATTTTAAAATTTGTAACAATTAAAATCAACTATTGAAAAGCATGCATATAGGAGAATAATTATTTTTTACTGATTATGCTTTTAAGACTATTAGCTTATATAAAACGTGCTTTTTATGAGAAGTTAAAAAGAAGAGATATTATTCAGCCTAGTGAACCAATAACAAGTCTTTCAAAAGAATATACCCCCTATCCCAATAAAAATAGTTTAAGACATTTGCTTCTTGATTTAAAAAATACTTAAATGCTTATTTGGCATGAAAGAATAAAGTTCCAACAGTCAAAACAAATAAGGTAAAAATATTATTGAGAATAATATCAATGCCCTAAATGATCAAAGAAGACAATAAGTATACCATATGATTTTAAGAAATAGAATAAACATGATTACAGATACTGGCAAGTGATTTCAAACCCTTTATTCTATGCATTATGATATAAAAATTTACTTAGGAATATTTCGGAGCTTGTAGCAATGAACACACAAACAATCATTTTTTTTTTGAAATATTATTGCCTTGAATTTATTCCATATGGCTCCTGTTGTTATACCATATTTCCTTTACTATCTCTGAAAAAGATTAATCTTTACATTTAATCTTCACATTTTGTTATCAATTCTTACACCATGAAAATTATATAATTAATTATCCTCATTGTCTTTACAACTGATCCACCCTGGTATCCCAGTTGGTCATTGTGTATTTCTTTAAATACATAAATAAAGTGTTAGCTCAAGTTGCTAACACTTTATTAGGAATGCTTTCATCTCTGCCAATGAGGCATATTGGTCTGCAGTTCTTTTTAAATCTGATACAGTTTTCTAGATTTGATATTACTGTAACACTGGTCTTATGAATTGATTTGGCAAATGTTCCAACCTATATTATTTTCTGAAAATAAAAAGTATATGGTTGGTATTTTTTCTTCCCTAAACATTCGACAATTCACCAGTGAAGCCATCTGGGCCTAGAGTTGTCTTTGAAAGTTTCTTATTTTTGATTCAATTCCTTTTGAGTAATAGAAGGTACTCATATTTCTTCTAGGGTATGTTTGCGTAATTTGTGTGCATGTGTGTGTGTTTTACAGATATAAGAGGTATTAGCGCAATTTTATTACATGAGGATATTTTCCACAGTGGTGAAGTCTGGGATTTTGGTGTAATCATCACCCAAATAGTGTACTTTGTACCCATTAGATAATTTCTTATTCTTTCTCCCCTCTCCCACCCTACCACCTTTCAGACTCGCCAGTGTCTATTATGCCACTCTCTATGTCCATGTACACATTATTTAGCTCCCACTTATAACTGAGAACATGTAGTATTCGATTTTTTGTTTCTGAGTTATTTCACTTAAGGTAATTGTCTCCAGTTTCATCAACGTTTCTGCAGAAGGCATGATTTCATTATTTTATGCCCCTGAGTGGTATTCCGTGGTTTATGTGTGTTTGTGTGTGCGTTTATGTGTGTGTTTGTGTGTGTGTTTAGGTATGTGCTATATTACATTTCCTTTTTCCAATAATCCATTGATGGATATTTAGGTTGAATCCATATTTTTGGTTAAATGTATACCAAGGTATTTTTGTGAATGTGGTTATTGTAAATGGGATTTACTTTTGATTTGGTTTTCAGTGTGATTGTTACTGTTGTATTAAATGCTACTGATTTTTGTATGTTGATATTGTAACCTGAAACTGTACTGAAGTCATTTGTCAAATCTAGGCGTCTTTTGGAGGAGTCTTTCTCATCAGCAGAGACAATCTGACTCTCTTTTTTTTTTTTTACAAAGGAACATTTTACTTCTGTTGTGATTTAAAAAAAAAAGTCAAATTTTACAGATAAAATGTAGAACCCTGAAATACTGACACATTCTCTTATTGTGCACAATGCTGAGGTTCTCTTATGATTCACTTTTAAACTGCAATTAAAAATGTACAAAAAAGAAAAGAAAAAAAATCAACTCACAAAGCTTCTAAAAAAGGAACCCGCAGGCAATTCCTCTTGTGGAATGTTTAAAAAGTTAGCTTACTAAAGAAAACAGTCGACTTCTTGTGAAGGTTTTGGAGAAATATGTATCAGTTTGTTTTATTTGGGTATTCAATAATATCCTTGGGGATAATGCTGACTCCATGGCTTCTGACCCCAGAATTGACCCTGCTGCCACTGGTTGTAGCCCTGAGATTGATTTTTGTAGCCACGATTGTTTCCTCGTCCTCTGAAGTTCTGGCTGTAGTTCCCTCTGTTGGGCATTCCACCTCTGTTGTAGTTCCCTCTGTTTGAATAACTACCACAGCCAGGAAAAACAGGGGCATAAGGGTATGGATAGCCGATTACACCACTTCCGCCGCCACCACCACCTCTCTGTGGCATGTTGCCCCTCCTATTATATCCGCCACGGTTCCCAGGGGCTCCTCCTCTGAAATTTCCACCACGGAGGATTCAATTTGACTTTCTTTTGTCCAATTTCGATGGCTTTAATTTCTTCTCTTGCCTGATTGCTCTGGCTAGGACTACCAATAGTACATTGAACAAGAGTAAAAAGATTGGGCATCCTTGTCTTGATACATTACTTGAAGGAATACTTTCAACTTTCCATTGTTACATATGATGTTGGCTGTGAGCTCATCATATATGACTCCTATTATTTTGAGGTGTTCCTTTCATGCTTTGTTGATAGTTTTTATCATGAAGAAATGTTAAATTTTATCAAAAGTTTTTTTCTGTATTTATTAAGATAATCATATTGTTTTGTTTTTAATTCTGCTTATTTGGTGAATCACATTTATTGATTTGTGTATGGGGAACTCTCCTTGCCTCTCTAGAATAAAACTCTCTAGATCATGGTGAATTACCTTATCAATCTGCTGTTATAATCAGTTTGCTAGTATTTTGTTGAGGATTTTGCATCTTTGTTAATCAAGAATATTTGTAATTTTCTTTTTGTTTCATTTTGCCTGGCTTTTGTATCAGGGTGATGCTGGCATTTTAGAGTGCATCAGGGAGAATTCCCTCCCCCTTGATTTTTGTCGGATGATTTTAACAAGATTGATACTAGCTCTTCTTTGTATGTTTGGTAGAATTATCCTGTGAGTTCACCCAGTTCTCGGCTTATTTTTTGTTGAGATATTTTTAGTACGTATTCAATATCACTTGTCATTACTGTCTGTTCAGGATTTTGAGTTCTTCTTGGTTGAATCTTGGGAGCTTTTATGTTTCCAGTAATGTATACATTTCCTTAAGCTTTTCTAGTTTGTAAGTATAGAGATGCTCATAGCAGTGTCTTATAATCTTTTATATTTTTGTGGTATCATTTGAAATGTCTCGGTTTTTATTTCTTATTGGGCTTATTTGGATCTTCCCTCATCTCAGTTATTCTAACTCGTGGTCTCTCACTTTTATTTATCTTTTCAAAAAACCAACGCTTCGTTTCATTGATCCTTCATATCCTTTTTTTTTGCGGGGTTGGCGGGGGTCACAATTTTGTTTAAGTCTAGTCTGATCTTTGTTATTTGTCTTCTACTAGCTTTGGAATTGATTTCCCATTAGATAATTTCTTCTTTTTCAAATTTCTTGAGGTGCAACATTATGTTGTTAATTTATAATCTTTTTTTTATATAGGCACTTAACAATATAAATTTCCCTCTGTATACCACAGGTTTTGATATGTTGTTTTACCTTTTTAATTGTCTCAAACATTTATTTTTAAATTTCTGTCTTAAATTAATTGATCCAAAGATCATTCAGGAGGAGATTGCTTAATTTCCATGTATTTGTATAGTTTTAAAGAAAGTTTTGACTGCATTTTGACTGAAACCCATCATATGAGGTCAGTTGTGAAATTTTTCACTTGTGGCATGACATTAGCCCTCAAAAAGGTTCTATTTTGGAGCATTTCAGATTTATGATTTTCTGATTATGGATGGCCAATCTGTATTGCTCATCCCAGAAGACAATATTTTAATCTTCACTTTAATAAGTTATGTGTTTTAAAGCAATTAAGAAAGCAGTAAGGAAATAATTATTTTAATTTACCTAGATATTTACAATGTCTGATACTCTTTTATTCTTATGTAAGAATTTACATTTTTATTTAGTGTTATTTCCATATAGCCTGAAAAAATGCTTTTAGCATTTCCCACAATAAAAGTTCTCTTTCAGAAAGTTCTGTTAGTTCTTCATTTAAAATGTTGTATAATGTCTACATTCTTGAATTATTAAAAAAATTTAACTGAAATTTATAAATGTTTGGTAAGATAACATTTTTAAAAACATTTTAAAACATCTTAGTCATTTTTAAATGTGTGATTCCACTAATTGAGTATAGAATTTTGGATCAACTTTTTTTTTTTCTCTTTCAACATTGTAAATGTGTTGCCACACTTTGTTTCTGGCCTCCGTGGTTTCTGCCAAAAATCAACTTATCATTCAGATTGTAATTTAACTGGAATGTTAATATGTTACTTTTCACATGTTCCTTTTAAAATTTATTCTTACTTTTAGATTTCCACTGTGTATTGTAATGTATTTCAGGGTGGGCCTCTTTGGTCTTATTCTGATTGATGTTTAGTACTTTATATTATTTAATTTCTTTTTTATGAAATCTGGAGAACTGTGAGTCATAATTTCTTCTAATTTTTTCTTTTTATTTTTCATTCTTTGTTTTCTATCTTCCTGAGATTCTAATCACACTGATTTTAGGCCACATATTATCTAACAATTCTCTGTGTCTCTGTTCATTTTTTTTCAGTCTTTTCTCTTTTTATTCTTCACTGTGGACAATTTCTAATTATCTGTCTTCAAGTTCATTTTCTCCTGCTCTCTTTTTTTTTTTCTTGTCTTCTCCTTGGATGTTATCCAGATAGCGTTTATATTTGTTTTTAAATTTCAAATATTTTTCAATTCTAGAATTTTCACTTGATTCCTTTAAATCTTTTCTGTTCCATGACTAAAATTTCTTATTCATTGTGGAATCTTCTTATTCATTGTACATCACTTTTAAATTAATTAATTAGAATTATTAAAATAATACTTAAAATTTTTTTAATACTTTAAAATTTTTGAGTGCCACTTCTAACACCTAGTTTATTTCTGATTAAACCCCGCTTTTGTCTTTAATCTAAGACATGCATTCCATTTTCATTTTTTGTACTGAGTAATTCAGATTGATTCCTGAACATTATAAGTGCAAATGATTCCTGAATTCATGGTTCATGCGTCAGTCAGAAATGTTGGGGGTATTCCCTCTCTGAATTCCAAGATTTCCTGACTTTCTTCAGCAGGCTCAGTTTCTTCGGTACTCTTTTCCTCTTTTCTTTTTTTTTTTTTTTTTGTGTGTGTGTGTGTGTGTTTTGTTTTTTGATTCCTAGACCAGAATTAATCTTTTTTTTTTTTTTGCCTTATTGTCACCCCAATTGCCTAATGCACACAGTATACCAATTGTCCTTAGCCCAAGGCTAAAAGACAAAAAACAAATTCATATTTTACAGCCCCTTTTTGCTTCCTCCAGTGTGTACCTCCAATGACTGTGTGTCTGTTTCTACTCTGTTTACTATTCAGTGCCTCTAGGAGGTTTTTTCATTGTGTTCAACATTTATCATCATTTTACTGGAGGACATTTTCTAGCAGTCTTAGTTTGCCAGTAACAGAGTAGAAATCTAACTGAATATGGTAAAATTAGAACTTCTTTAATGTAATAAGTTAGATTCATTTGAAAACATCTGTAATTGTTTAAATTTTGTAAATTGTCATACATGTGTAAAATTATATAAATGTACTTAATGCTATAGAGTAGTATCATAAATTTAATTTTAATAATTTTCTTTCAGCCACACTCCTTAATTTTAAAATGCTAAACTTTATTTCAAGTTGTACTGTCGTTATAAAACTAGAATGTAAAATGTTTTTAAAAATTATAATTTTTTATATTGAGGAAAATTAAATACTCCCACCTACATATAAATGAAGTGCAAATGTTTAGTATTAACACTTAAGAACATTCACTAAAAACTTCAAAAATAAATGTCCTGAAGGCTATATTATTGAAAAAGTGATTGGGCCTTCTGTGTTTTCTTGTCCTTTGATTGGGTCTTGAAACTACTTCTGTCTCAATCCTTTTTATAACCTTTTATTTATGTTTTTTATTATTATTATTATACTTTAAGTTTTATGGTACATGTGCACAATGTGCAGGTTTGTTACTTATATAAACATGTGCCATGTTGGTCTGCTGCACCCATTAACTCGTCATTTAGCATTAGGTATATCTCCTAATGCTATCCCTCCCCCCTCCCCCCACCCCACAACAGTCCCTGGTGTGTGATGTTCCCCATCCTGTGTTCATGTGTTCTCTTTGTTCAATTCCCACCTATGAGTGAGAACATGTGGTGTTTGGTTTTTTTTCCTTGCGACAGTTTGCTGAGAATGATGGTTTCCAGCTTCATCCATGTCCCTACAAAGGACATGAACTCATCATTGTTTATGGCTGCATAGTACTCCATGGTGTATATGTGCCACATTTTCTTAATCCAGTCTATCATTGTTGGACATTTGGGTTGGTTCCAAGTCTTTGCTATTGTGAATAGTGCCGCAATAAACATACGTGTGCATGTGTCTTTATAGCAGCCTGATTTATAATCCTTTGGGTATACACCCAGTAATGGTATGGCTGGGTCAAATGGTATTTCTAGTTCTAGATCCCTGAGGAATCGCCACACTGACTTCCACAATGGTTGAACTAGTTTACAGTCCCACCAACAGTGTAAAAGTGTTCTTATTTCTCCACATCCTCTCTAGCACCTGTTGTTTCCTGACTTTTTAATGATCACCATTCTAACGGGTGTGAGATAGTATCTCATTGCGGTTTTGATTTGCATTTCTCTGATGGCCAGTGATGGTGAGCATTTTTTCATGTGTTTTTTGGCTGCATAAATGTCTTCTTTTGAGAAGTGTCTGTTCATGTCCTTTGCCCACTTTTTGATGGGGTTGTTTGTTTTTTTCTTGTAAATTTGTTTGAGTTCGTTGTAGATTCTGGATATTAGCCCTCTGTCAGATGAGTAGATTGCAAAAATTTTCTCCCATTCTGTAGGTTGCCTGTTCACTCTAGTGGTAGTTTCTTTTGCCATGCAGAAGCTCTTTAGTTTAATTAGATCCTATTTGTCAATTTTGGCTTTTGTTGCCATTGCTTTTGGTATTTTAGACATGAAGTCCTTGCCCATGCCTATGTCCTGAATGGTATTGCCTAGGTTTTCTTCTAGGGTTTTTATGGTTTTAGGTCTAACATTTAAGTCTTTAATCCATCTTGAATTAATTTTTGTATAAGGTGTAAGGAACGGATCCAGTTTCAGCTTTCTACATATGGCTAGCCAGTTTTCCCAGCACCATTTATTAAATAGGGAATCCTTTCCCCATTGCTTGTTTTTCTCAGGTTTGTCAAAGATCAGATAGTTGTAGATATGCGGCATTATTTCTTTCCAAAGGGTTTTTTACCTCACATTATCCATATTAAAAACTTATAGATTATAGGGTCATTACTTTGATATTTTTCATTCCTGCTCAAGATTGATGTGTGAAAATTGGCTTATGTTTTCATACATGAAAATACCAAACATCAATAAAAATTGTAATTTTTAAAAAAATTAGTATTTTCTTTGGTCAAGCTTTCTATGTTTACAATTCTGCTTTTTAATTTTTAAGTATCTTAGTCTTTGCCTTTAATTTTTTTGCAAATAGAAACTCATTATCAGGTTTTATTTTGAATATTGTTTTATTTTAGAAGTGTTTATATTAAGACTGCTATGTTATTAACCAGCCCACTTCATATTAACCTCCTGAGGTAACAATATTTCTCATTTGTCTTTGTGTACTTTAGTTTTTAACCAAACCTATTTTTTTATTATTTAATTTTTTATTGAGTGTTCACAGGCATACTTTCACATCAGGACATCAAGATTTACTTTATACTTAAGTCCTATAAAGTGTAGCTGAATTTCCCAATATTTATACTCCTTTATCTATTTTATCACTGATAAAAATTTGGGATAGTTTCAATTTTTGTTTTCTAAAAATACAAATACTTTATTGACCATCCATTACAAAATCTTAAGCATTTTTGTTAACACTGGCATATGTGTAGAATCTCCATGTTACAAAATTATTCTCACCAATTATTAGGAAAATATATTAAAGTTGAACAATTATCTTTTTCTGAAATACTCTTCAACTTTTTTTCCATGTATTAGAAGACCTTGTTTTTCTATTTTTTCTGCTGTTGCCATTTCTCAATAACTTTTGCTTTTCTCTCCTCATCTATTCTACCAAATATGGGCAAATCCCAGCATTTAGTCTCTAAATGTTTTATTATTTATTGCTTGGTGATCAACTTTTCTCAGTGATGTCTGATACTGAAATCTTTCAAATTTATTGCTCTAGCCATATATTTTTCACTGAACCCAAATCAAAAGTCTCAATTACCTATTTTACATCTTCTCTTGGAAGCCTAATATGTTTTTCAAATTTTAACTCGCACATCTACACTCTACCCTCTAATTCTGTCCTCAATCTACTCATTCTTTCATCTTCGCTATTTTTCCTTCATGTTCCGTAGGTTAAGAGCTTTGAAATTACCACCAATCCTTGTTTTCTTATGCAGCAGCCAATCCTCTCAGTATTACAAAACAAATAACAACAATAAAAAATAACTTACAACAAAACAAGAAACAACAACAATAAAAAATCAAGAATCCTATATTTTTAGTAGAAAATCATTTTGGTCTATGCTTTCATAATCACTGAACTATAGCAATATTGTTATATACAATTTTTCCTTTTCTGCCCTTTCATCCCTGCAGCCAATTTCCTAAACTACAGCTAAAATATATATTTTTTAAACAACTCTTTTAATTCAACTATGTTAAACTAATTTAGCTTAAAGCTGTCTCCATACATAATAATGACAAACTAACTTGGTATGTAAACAAACTGTTACCTAATTTAAGAGTATATTGTTTGTAACAATCAGAGCAATGGAGATTCAGCCTGTCTCAGGCAGCCAATTGATCAGATCATTTCCATATGAGACAAATCCTGAGCTGGAGCTGTAACCAGTGATGCTGTTTCTGTATGTCAATTTCTTTTTCTGTTGGATGAAGATCTCTGAACCTCTCCTGGGTGTTTTTTTTGTTTGTTTGTTTGCTTGTTTGTTTTTTGACACATTTCACTGTGTCGATTAGGCTAAAGTGCAGTGGTGCAATCTTGGCTCACCACAATCTCCACTTCCCGGGTTCAAGAGATTCTCCTGCCTCATTCTCCCGAGTAGTTGGGACTACAGGCACACGCCACCATGCCTGGGTAATTTTTGTATTATTAATAGAGACAGGGTTTCACCATGTTGGCCAGGCTGGTTTTGAATTCCTAACCTTAGGGGATCTGCCCACCTCAGCCTCCCAAAGTGCTGGGATTACAGGTGTGAGCTACCCCACCTGGCCCACTCCTGGTTCTAAGTGTGGCCTGACCCATGAATCATTATTTCCTCACATAAACTGCTAAATTTTATTTGTCTAAAATTTTCCTTTTAACCATTACTTCTTCCAATTTCCAATAGCATTTCACTTCAATCAGAAAAAAAAAAGCCAAAACCTTACAATAGTCTCCAAGTTTTATATAATCTAGCTCCCTATGTCTGTACTAATATGATGTAACTTTCCTGTTTTCTCACTCTGCACCAATAACACTGATATGTTCTCTAACCTTTTCACCTCGGGGAATTTGCATTTGTTTTTCTGTCTACCCAGAATAATACCCAACATCTACAGTCAGATATTTATTTAGCTGTCTATATTATTTATAAATTATATTCTCAGAGATGATTTTCCAGCTCATAGTTTTTAAATTGCAAATATACTTCCTTTGACAAACAGAAACACATATTCACTTGCCTACAAAATTGTTTAATCCACCTCATTTTTCCAAAACATTTATAATAGTCTGGCATAAATTATATTTCACTCATTTGCTCGTATGTGTTGAGGGGTAGCACTTTTATTATTTATTTATTTATTTATTTATTTATTTATTTTGAGATGGTGTCTCTCTCTGTAGCCCAGCCTGGAGTGCAATGGCTCAATCTCGGCTCACTGCAACCTCTGCCTCCCAGGTTCAGGTGATTCTCCTGCCTCAGACTCTTGAGTAGCTGGGATTACAGGTGCCCACCACCACCCCCAGCTAATGTTTTTGGTATTTTTTTAGTAGAGATGGGGTTTCACCATGTTGGCCAGACTGGTTTCAAACTCCTGACCTTAAGTGATCAGCCCGCCTAGGCCTCCTGAAGTGCTGGGATTACAGATGTGAGCCACCGCACCCGATCCTTGGAACTTCTTTTTAAAGTCAGATTTATGGAGGCATAAATTGCATACTTTGTATCTGTACTGTACACTAATCTTTGATGAGGTACATAATCATGTAACAATCATCACCACTGTCTAACATTTGGATAATTTCAAAACTTCCCCTTTGGAACTATTAACTCACACCAAGCTCCTAACAGCCACTGTTTGGAAGTATTTGTATAAATTTATCTTTCAATGAATGGAATTCAATAGAATAATTCAGCATTTAGACTTCTTGTTTCTGTACCTTTTCGTTTAGATTAACAAATGTTCTTGCTCATATATATAGTTCATTTGATTTTGTTGCAGAAAACAATTTCATCACATAGATATATCACAATATATTTATCAGTTGATGAACATTTGGGCTGATACAACTTTTGTAAATAAAACTGCTATAATCTTTCTTCTACAGGTCTTCATGTGACAAACAATTTCTATTTTTAATTAATAAATATCTAGGAGTGAGATGACTAAGGCCAATGGGAAATGTAGGTTTAACTTAGTACAAAACTGCCAAAATACCTTTTAAAGTGGCCCTACGATTTTGCATCCCACCATATGCATATAGAAATTTTAGTTGCTTCATAATTATCCCTATACTTGATGATTTTCATAATTTAAAGTGTAGCTATCTGGGAGAAGAGTGTACCTGTATTTCCCTATGATTTAAATTTGTCTTTTCCTAAAGATGAAATTTGTGAGCATTTTTATATGCTAATTTACCATCCATATGTTTTGTAGTAAATTTCCTGTTTCAATCTTTCACCCACTTATTTATTTTTATGTTTGAATTAGCATTCAAAATATATTCATATAATCCATATATAATATAATTAATGGAAGTTTAATTTCCATACAATAAATTTAACTGTATATAAAAGTATACAGTTTTATGACCTTTCACAGATCTATAAAGCCATGTAACCACCACTATGTTTAGCTTGTAGATTATTTCCTACAAAAATATCCCCATTCAATTTTGCAATCTGTTCCCTTTTCCCAGCTCTAGTCTCTCGCAACAACTAATCTTATTTATCTTTATAAAGTTTGCTTTTAGAGAATATTATATAATGGTATCATACAAATCAGGTTATGTTGGCTTTTCTAGCCATTATATTTTACTCAGCATAAAGCTTTGAGATTTATATTTTTGTACATATGAATAATCCTTTCATTTTTATTGTTGATGTGAAGGTAACATAGCTTTTAGCCTATTAGCCAGTTAATAGATATTTGGTTTTTGTTTTTATTATCATTTAGAAACTTGTGATAAACACTGACTAAGGTATTTGTGAGAAAATGTGCTTTCAATTCTCTTGGGTAAACATCTAGATGGGGGATTGTTGGGTCATACGATAAGCATGTATACGTTTTTACAAGAAATTTATAATTTGTTGTACAAAATGGCTATATCATTTAGCCTTCCCACCAACAAAAAATGCAAGTTTTTAATGCTTTTCATCCTGTTGATATTGCCAAATTTCTTTTTTGTTTGTTAAATATTTCTTGTTTTTAGCCATTCTGATTAGCATTATTAATCACAAAGTAATATAGTCTGCATTTTTTGTTGTTGTTGTTCTTCGGTTTTTGGGTTTTTTTTTTTATGAGACTCACTTTCTTGCCCAGGATGAAGTGCAATGGAGCAATCTTAGCTCACGGCAAACACTGCCTTTTGGGTTCAAGGGATTCTCTCACCTCAGCCACCAGAGTAGCTGGGATTACAGATGTGTGCCACAGCACCCGGCTAATCTTGTAATTTTAGTAGAGACAGGGTTTCACTATGTTGGCCAGGCTGGTCATGAACTCCTGACCAGGTGATACACCTGCCTTGGCCTCCTAAAGTTCTGGGATTACAGGCTTGAGCCACTGCACCCAGCCTGTAGTCTGTATTTTTAATGACTAGGGAAGTTTAGCTTATTTTTATGTTTTATTTGCTATCCATAGCTTTTTTTCAGTGAAGTGTCTGTTTAAATTATTGATTCCTATTTTTATTATCACCTCATTATTAACTTATATACTGTGTCTTTATATATTTGCAACACAGTTTTTTAGAATATATTTGTTTTGCAAATATTTTTACTAAATCTAGGCATATATTTTCATTTTTATAAAAATGTCTTTCAAATAACAATTTTAACTTTTAATGAAGTCTAACTTATCATAATTTCCCCTTATTATCTGTAGTTTTGGCTCCTTTCTAAAAACAATGCATGAGTAACTCAAGATCACAAAGATTGCTAAATAGAAACATTTCTATAAGTTTTATAGTTTTAGACTTTTGTTTTACATTTGTGCTCCTGTTTCAAATTAATTTATTATGTGGTCAAAAATAAGTTCTGACATACTTTTTATGTAGATGTCCAATTTTTTCTATGTTGTTTTTTAAGAACATTATCCCTATACATCAAATTGCTTTGGCATCATTGTTGAACATCAATGAGTCATACATGTTATGTGTGAATCCATTTCTGGCACCCGATTGGTTTCTTTGACCTGTCTATTCTTATGCTAACATCATGCTCTATTGATTATTATACCTTTACAGTAACTCTTGAAGTTTGCTGGTGTAAGTCCTTCAAACCAAGATAGGTAAGATAAACAGAAAACAAATGGTAAAAAGGTAGACATAAGCCTAATGTATCAATAAATATATTAAATATAAATAGACTAAATAAGCTAATATGTGCAAAAGTATCTGATAAAAGTTTAAAAACTATATTATTTATAATGGACGAACTGTTCAAACACATAGACACAAAAAGATTAAGAATACAAGGGTAAAAAAAGTTGTATCAGAAAAAAAGAGGCTAAAATAGTGTTGATATATTTGTATTAGGTAAGGTGAACTTTAAGGTAAGAAAATTTAATACAAATAGATAGCATGTTATGATAAAATGATCTACCTACCACCAAGGTATAACATTTTTAAATATTCAGACACCAGTATCAATCACTTATGGCTTCAATAATGTTGTGAAACAACCAAAAACGTAGTGGCACAAAGCAAAATAAAATATCAATAATTTCTTTCGACTCCATGGATTGGCTGGTGGTTATGAGTACTTGGCTGGGTCAACTCATCTCTAGTGGGCTTACTAATGTATTTGTGGTAAAGTTGAGGGGGCCTAATGGTACAGAGTGGACTCTGCTGAGTCAACTCAGCTCTTCTCCATGCCTCCCTGACATCCCTCCAGCATGCTAGTTAATGTATATGGTCATGGTTGTTTCAGGGGACCAAATGAGGAAGAAAAAAAGCACAACATTTTTAAGCTCCTGCTTATGTCATGTTTGCTAAATACCCATTGGGTAAGTGATGGCCAAGCCAAGAGTCACTGTGGGAGAACACTACTGAATTGTGAGGATACAGAGAAGTCTGACAATATGGGGTCATGAGTGTAATCGACCAAAGCATTTAGTGACATAGCTTAACTATGACACACAACTTTAATACCTGTGATAATTGGAGAAGACAATAAGGAATATACCATTCAAAATACAGATAGCTTTTTAAATTCTGCAATAAAGCATAATTGAAAGGAACAGAGAAAATTCTTCACAAGTCCTTCATACTATAAAAGAGTACAATGTAAGTATTAATTTGACAATATTCTATAATACACAAAACATGCTAAAATGGTTAGGTAGCAAAGAGATTGAAAATAAAATTGTAATAAATACATTATTATGTTCAAATTCAAAGTGTTTTTGAAACAAGTAAACATAATATAACACACTGGATATTTTTGTCCACCCAGGATTACATTGAAATCCTAACTCCACAATATGATGATATTAGGAGGTGGGATTTCAGGAAGTAATTAGGTCATAAAAGTGGAGCCCTCATGAATGAGATTAGTACTCTTATAAAAAATATTCTGGGCCGGGCGCAGTGTGGCTCACACCTGTACTTTGGGAGGCCAAGGCGGGGGGATCACGAGGTCAGGAGATCGACACCATCCTGGCTAACAAGGTGAAACCCCGTCTCTACTAAAAATAAGAAAAGAAATTAGCCGGGCGTCGTCGCAGGCGCCTGTAGTCCCAGGGAGGCTGAGGCAGGAGAATGGCGTGAACCCGGGAGGCGGAGCTTGCAGTGAGCTGAGATCGCGCCACTGCATTCCAGCCTGGGCGACAGAGGGAGACTCCATCTCAAAAAAAAAAACCAAAAACAAAAACAAAAAAATTCTGAAGAGCTCTGCCTTGCTCTGCCTTTCAACCATGTGAGGATACAAAATGTTGCCAGTCTGTAACATGGAAGAGGGCCCTAACCAGAACTCTACCATGCTGGCACCTTGATCTCAGACTTCCATCCTCCAAAACAATGAGAAGTAGATTTCTGTTGTTTATAAGCCACAATGTCTATGTTAATTTTTTATAGCAGCTGAACTGACTGAAGTGCAATCTAAATAAGAGCATGCTCACATCAAAAAAGCAGAGTCAAAGTACATAAACAGAGATAGAGATAAGTACATTTAACATCAATGAGATATATTGGAAAGTCAATGTCTGATTATTTTCGTAGTGTTGAGCAGAAAAAACAAATAGTTTGCTCACAATTAACAGAACACAAAACAGATCAAAAAAGGATTGTACAAATAACAAAATAACCTAGAATCCATCCATTCTATTAATTATAAACACATGGCAATACAAAGAGATTATTTACAAGCTTAATTTAGGCAAGGGGTTAGCAACATTCTGATACTTTCCATCAGTGCAACAGATAGTCCCTAAGAAAAAACTCGGTGACAACATGGGTGGTAAAAATAAATGAAGAAAAAAGGACTTTTAAGGAGGAAATAAATAGCTTTTACCACTGCACCCTATTCAAAGGACTAACAGTTCAGAAGCTGGCTGCAGATAAAACAGGTAAAGGGAAGCACAATTTACTTATGGTGAATCTTCTCCAGTGGAAATCAGAAATCCTTATTCCTAAGTGGGAATAGAAAAAAATCTGGCAGGTGCTCTGTGATTCTTATTGCTTTACATTCCCAGTCATCTTTATTCTACCCTGGATTAGCTAAATGTCATAAATATACTGGCCCCAAAATGGAAGTTTCCTTCCATGTAATGAATAGAGAAATTAAAACCATATTCATTTACAATTGTTTCTATAATTTTAGTATAAATAATGTACAATGGAAGATTGAAGAACTTCCTGAATCTGTCTGGAGAGGTCATGGAAACTTCCAAGGAGATATCAATATTGATATGAGATTTAAAAAT
This sequence comes from Pongo abelii, assembly GCF_028885655.2. Classification (NCBI taxonomy): domain Eukaryota; kingdom Metazoa; phylum Chordata; class Mammalia; order Primates; family Hominidae; genus Pongo; species Pongo abelii. The sequence continues at coordinate 47,215,859 of NC_072000.2, read as the reverse complement.
AAGAATGTACTTTAACTTCAGACAAGTAGCGTCTGCATAATTCAGATAGTGGAAGTATCAAGTTCAGGGCACAGAATCTACAGATATGGAATATTTTGTTTGTTACAAATGCTTAAATATTACTGGAATACATAATGCAAAGAGGCTATTAGCAACAAAAATGTGATTAGAAGTCAGCAAAGACTTCCTATACTTCACTTTCCCCATTTGTAAATATGAGAAAATAACATTACTTCCTCATAGTGTTCAGTGTTAAACCTTAAATGAAGTAATATTTATAAGTTAAAACAGTATGTAAAAAATGTTAAGGTAGGCATTTTTTTGTTAATAAAATCAGAATAGTTTTAAAAGCATATTCTATAAAGGATGTATTTTTCATGTAGTCAATAAATCTAGCATTTCTGTTCAGGAGAGTAATAAGTTGAGATTAGTTGTATATTAGGCAGTTTTACACTGATAGTTGCCTAGAATTCAACATTTCTTCTTTTCTCATTATCTACGTACATTTTGTTCATCATTAAATAATGCCATTTAAATTGCAAAAATGATGAACAGTTTAAGTTCATCATAATTTCTAGTGTGAGGAAAATGCATTCCAGTGCATAATACTAAAAGTACGATAGAGTAATATACATAATTAAAATTAAATAATAATTTATGTGCTAATTTTTTAAATGTTTTAACATTAGAATATATTAAAATTAATATATTTTTTCTCTAAGAATATCTCATTGTTTAAGATATGCAATGAACCGTTAGTGACACATATTGTACATTGATCCACTAGATTAAGTTAGCATGCAAAATAAATATGTGTATAAAACACTATTTAAAACAGTAACTATGGTGAAATTACAATTTTGTAGCCCTTCAAAATCTTGCCTCTTTCCTACCAACTAAAGTAGTATCGTGTGTGTGTGTGTGTGCGTGCGTGTGTGTGTGTGTGTAAAAATGAATAAATAAATTAATATATGAATTAACGAATTGTCTTAAAAGTTCCTAGTTTTTTAAAGGGATTTTTGGTCATGTTATAGATTCAATGTAGAATGAGTTTGCTTTTCTTAAAAAAAAAAGTGAATTGCTGAAGATTAAATTTCATTGGTCAATACCAGTTACCAACTAATGTAATGAATCATCTTCTTTAAATATATCATGAAGATAAAATAGACTTAAATAAAGCCTTTCAATTAATCAAGAATTATTTTCTTTTTTCTATAAGATTAACTTTTATTTTCTAATAAGAATAGAATAGATTTTGCATCAGCATTTGGTTCTTTGGAGCCTCTGGGGAAGTAGCCATATTATTCCTGAGTCCTAGTTTGGAAATAGAAAAATACTATTTTTTTGGATCCTGTTAAAATGTAGAGAGCTAAAATGTAAGAAGTGCAGAATATTTAATGCATATGATAAACTCCTCTTTGACACAAAATTAAAGGGTAGAAAAGTATATTTTAATGAAATTGGCTCTTGTTGCCATCTGTTTTTCAAACTACTTTAAAATACACTGTTCAAGATCATATTACAAATTGCAGTGCAAGTAATTTGCACTTAATTTTCTTCTTTATTTCTCCATGCTTTACACATTATCTAAAGTAAAATAGATTCTAATTTCAAATCTGAACTCCCAAATTTCTTTTCTGTTATATATTTAAAAAGTATAATATATACTCACTTATTTTATTTACTTCCAACTCACTGTGATGCAAATATGGTTTCTTTAAATGTTTGATATCTATGAATCTCTGGGAACTTGATCTATTTACTTGAATTTAATAATATGTCCTAAAGCTTGCTGATTAACAAAATAAAATCAGTAGGATATGGATAGTTTGTTCCAACTTCTCTATATCATTTTCAACCCCCCTTTTATATTATCTCTACCTGTGATAATGTTTTCAATCCCCTCCTTCTATGTCATGACTCCCCCAACCCTTTTTTTGCAGTCCAAAATTCTACACACCAATATACATGGCTCTAGTGTACACATGCTCTGAGCTTTTCAAATGGCTGAATCTGGTTAAATTAAAAGCAACACAAACACTTTTTTTAGTACTATCTGAACAATTTATTTAATATAATTTTCTGGAAACTCTAGGGTTATGGCACTACTCTGTGGAAACCAGACCTTTCTCATCAAAATAATACATTGCTAAGGACAAATAGCCTTCCACAACATAATTGACAGGGAGAGAGACAAAGATTATAGTGCAGGGCACAGAAAAGAGAAAAAAAGGGAGAGAGTTCTACAAAATGACATTAAAAATAAGGAGGAAAAACAAACCACTATACGAATTACAGGAAAAAGATGAATAGTTTAAGAAAGAGCAACAACTGATCTGTTTTTATTTGAATAAATAGGTTTGGTTATGTGTACACCATTTTTATACATCAAAAGAGATATGATAATTACATATAATTCCTTTACATTATTTTACATTTATGGATAATTCCTATTACTATTATGGGTATTATAGAAAATACAGAAAATATTATGTGATTTGTTCCTTAATTTTTATCATTCTATTGATTTTTTAAAATCACAGACAACTTAAAAACATGTTTTAGTGACTTTTATTATATGCATACGTGTTATATTTATACCTTCATAATCTTATACATAAGAATTATGACTATAAAAAGGGAAAAATTTGCTTCAATTTATTTTTACCTTGGAATTCCAATAGAAATATGAGAATTTACCTTAGTTTAGAATCTCACTATCTCCTAGAATCCACTCAGATAAAAGAATGAGAAGAAACTACATATTTTTTAATGAAACAAAAAATTAAATATAAAATTAAAAAAACAAACTGTTGTAAACCCCAAATAGCTGCTGTTTAAGAACAGCAGTAGCTTGAAATAGCAGAGTATATATGCAGCCACTAGAGAAAATTATAGTGGGAAGAATAGAGAAGAATGGTGACTTGAGATACATCCTGTATGAGTTAGATGTCTTTTTCTCCATCCCTGTCCATAGGGCCACCAGAAGCAATTTGCCTTCAGCTATCAAACTCAACAATACACCTTTACTGTTCTAAATCAGCGGTATGTTAACTCTTCAGCTCTAAGTCATAATCTTGTTTGCAGAAATTTTGATCGCTTTTTCCTTCTGTAAGATATCACAATGGTCCATTACATTGGTGATGTTATGGTGATTGGACCTAGTAAGCAAGAAGTAGCAACCACACTGGACTTATTGGTGAGACATTCACATGTCAAGGGATGGGAAATAAATCTGACTAAAATTCTGGGGCCTTCTACCTCAGTGAAATTTCTAGAGGTCTGGTGGTATAGGGCCTGTCAAGATATTCCTTTTAAGGTGAATAATAAGTTATTGCATCTGGCCACTCCTACAACCAAGAAAGAAACACAATGCCTAGTGGGCCCATTTGGATTTTGAGGACAACACATTCCTCATTTGTGTGTGTTGCTCTGGCCTATTTATTGAGTGACTCAAAAGGCTGCTAGTTGTGAGTGCAGAAGACTCTGCAATAGGTCTAGGCTGCTGTGCAAGCTGCGCTGCCACTTGGGCCACATAACCCAGCAGATCCAGTCATGGCTGAGGTGTCAGTGGTAAATAGGGGTGCTGTTTGGAGCCTTTGGCAGGTCCCCATAGATGAATCACAGTGGAGGCCCCTAGGATTTTGGAGCAATGCCCTACCATCTTCTGCAGATAACTATTCTCCTTTGGAAAGACAGCTCTTGGCCTGCTACTGGGCCATTGTAGAAACTGAACATTTGACTATGGGTCACCAAGTTACCAAGCAATCTAAACTGCCTTTTATGAACTGGGTGCTTTCTGACCCACCTACCAATAAAATTGGGCATGCACAGAAACATTCCATCATTAAATGGAAGTGGTATATATGTGATCAGGCTTGAGGAGGTGCTGAAGGTACAAGTTACATAAGGAAGTGGCCCAAATGCCCATGGTCCTCATTCCTGCTACCCTGCCTTTTTTCTCTCAGCCTGTTCCTATGGCCTCTTTGGGAGTTCCCTATTATTAGTTGACAGAGGAAGAGAAGACTAGGGCCTGTTTTACAGATGGTTCTGTATGACATGCAGGCACCACCTGAAAGTGGACAGCTGTAGCACTATGGTTCCTTTCTGGGACATTCCTGGAGGACAGTGGTGAAGAGAAATCTTCCCGGAGGGCAGAACGTCAAGCACTGTATCTTGTTATGCACTTTGCCTGGAAGGAGAAATGGCCAGAAGTATGATTAGATACCAATTCATGAGCTGTAGCCAATGGTTTGGCTGAATGTTCACACACTTGGAAGGAGCGTGATTGAAAAATTGGTAACAAAGAAATTTGGAGAAGAGGTTATGTGAATGAACCTCTATGAATAGTCAAAAATTGTGAAGATATTTGTGTCTTATGTGAATGCTCACTAAAGGGTGACCTCAGCAGAGGAGGATTTTAGTAATCAAATGGATAAGATAACTCATTCTGTAGAGAACACTCAACCTCTTTCTTCAGTCACTTCTGTTATTGCTCAATGGGCTTGTGAGCAAAGTGGTATGGTAGATGTTATGCATGGGCTTAGCAACATGAAGTTCCACTCACCAAGACTGACCTGACCATGGCCACTGCTGAGTGCCCAATCTGCTAGCAGCGGAGACCAACACTGAGACATAGATATGGCACCATTCCTCTGGGTGATCAACCAGCTACCTGGTGGCAGGTTGATTACATTGGACCACTTCCATCACGTAAGGGGCAGCAGTTTATCTTACTGAATAAACACTTCTTCTGGATATAGATATGCCTTTCCCACATGTAATGCTTTTGCCAAGAGGTACTTACAAAAAGCAAAGGAAATACAGAATGGATAGAAGAAGGTAGTTATCAAATACCAGCTGCAACCATGCAGCTAATTAAAGAAATGAAGATGGTAATTTTTATGAATATTTCCTCCTTATTTTGTTAAGAATAAATTTGTGCATATACACACCTGCATTAAGCAAATATCTTTGTTTTATTACCTTTATTATTATTTATTATGTAACAGATTTATTGACTTCAAATCAGCATTTAAGTATTGTTAATTTTATGTAATCATATTTAGGTTAGTGTATTTTTGGTTGTATGAAGGATAGTTTTATTATCTTAGCAGAATTATGACCTTGTTATTGTCTTTATTTGGAGATTAAGTATGATTTAAGAAGATGTGTATGGGTGCCAAGCTGACAAGGGATGGACTTGTGATAGTTAATATTAGATGTCGACTTGACTGGATTGAGGGATGCCTAGATGGCTTGTGAAGCACTGTTTCTGAATGTGTCTGTGAGGGTGTTGCCAGAGGAGACTGGCATTTGAGTCAGAAGACTGGGAGAGGAAGACCCACCCTCAATATTGGTGGGCACCATCCAATGGGCTACCAGTATGTTAGAAAAAGCAGGAGGAAGAAGAAGTATAAGCTGGCTTGCTGAGTCTTCTGACTCTGTCTCTCTTTTCATGCCAAATGTTTGCTTGCTCTCCTCCTTCTCATGTTATTTGGCCTTTGGACTCTGGGACTTTCACCAGGAGCCTCCCAGGGGCCCTCAGGCCTTTGGCTTCAGACTGAAGGCTGCACTGTTGGTTTCCCTAATTTGGGGGCTTTTGGACTTGGACTGCCCCATGCTGCTGGCTTCCGCTTTTCCCAGCTTGCAAACAGCCTGTTGTGGGACTTCACCTTGTAATCGTGCAAGCCAGTTATCCCTAATAAGCTCCCTTTTATATATATGTATATCCTATTGGTCCTTTCCCTCTGGAGAACCCTGACTAATGCAGACCACACATAGCTGGTGTTTAAGAACTGTAGTAGCTTAAAACAGCAGAATTATATATGCAGACACTGTAGAAAATTTTAGTAGGAAGAACAGAGAATGGTGACTTAGATTAGAGTTATGATTAGATTTAGATAACTAATTAAACCTGATTAAAATGATTAAAACTGATTAAATGATTAGAGTTAGGTAACTAAAATACCCAGCAAACACACCTTCCTAGAAGTCTCAACCTATAGTGGAAGTTACTTTGATCAGATATACAATTAAACTGCATGCAAGCACCTGGGAGGATTGAGAAAGAAGGGATACAAGTTACTGTGGAGTGTCCAGAGATGGTTAAACTCAAGAATATTAGTAAAATGTACTTTCTGAAAGTGAGAGGATCATTTTAGAGGCTAGAAATTGGTAGGGGCTAGTGAAGCAAAGATATAGTTCAGGCCTCATGAGATAAGTCATTTGGAACGAGGCTAGGTTTCTATAGGCGTAAGAGGTGTGACCAGGTAGAGGTACACTGTGTGTGAAAGTATATACAACGCATGTGTGTATATGTCTATATCTATATATCTGTATGCATCAGAGTAGCCACAATGGAGAGAGTTTTTTAGTTAAAAAGGCTAGTAAGGAACTTTGGACCACTTTTCAGAAGAGGATAACATGTATGAAAGTGACTCTTCCATCTCTACTAAAAAAAATACAAAAAAAATAACCAGGCGTGGTGGTACATGCCTGTAATCCCAGCTACTCGGGAGGCTGAGGCAGGAGAATTGCTTGAACCTGGGAGGCGGAGGTTGCGGTGAGCCGGAGGTTGCAGTGAGCCAAGATGGTGCCATTGCACTCCAGCCTGGGCAATAAGAGCAAAACTTCTTCTCAAAAAAAAAAAGCAGACACAAAGAAAGTACCAAGTAAATGGCACAAGTGGAAGAAATTTCATCATGAAATTAAATTTCATGATGAAATTAAAACCAACAAACTTAATGAAAAGAGCCCAGAAAACACACAGGAATTCAAAGACACAGCCAAACAAGTGAGGGTGCCACACATAGGAAATAGCAGACGTTAGAAATGAGCACTAGATTAGAAGGGGCACAGAGCAAATAGACACCAGAGAAAGTTCAGTAAGAGGCAGAGAAGATAGAAATGGGAAAAAGAAAGAAAATAAGGCAAAATTAAGGAGACGCTTCAAAATCATTTAAAATGCTAGAGGACTCCAGCATAGAAAATGTACTGTAATCATAGTCGGAATCCCTAAAAAATAAAATCAAAGATACAGACACCTTGTTTTGTTCTTGGTCAGGTTTTTGGAACCTATTTGAAGCAAAATCTACCCATTTTTAAAAATATAATCTGAGCTTTAACAAGCATATACGGTTTTTAAACCTACACTAACAATTTATACAAGTTCCGTCACCCATGATTAACTCATGACCCCCTGGTGTCAATATCCTCCCCAATTCCCGGTTTCTGGCAAACACTCATCTATTTTTAATCCCTATAAATTTGCCTGTTTCAGAGGTCATATAAATAGAACTTTATAGCATGTGGTTTTTAGAACCTGGATTCTTTCACTTAGCATAATGCTTTGAAATTCGTCTATGCTGGATGCATGTATTTGTAGTTCATTTTTTTTATTGCTAATTAGAGCTCCATTGTAAGGCTGTATCACTGTTTATCCACTTACTAGATGAAGAATATTTGGGTTATTTTCTGTTTTAATTATGTACAAAACCTCTATCATCATTAGTATACATGTTTTTCTGTTAACATTTCATTTTTCTTCAAGAAATAGGTATTTCTTGAGTGAGATGGGTGATAACATTTCACTTAGCAAAAGAGAAAAAAACTGATAGCCAGGATATATAAAGAACCCCCACAAATCAGTGTAAGTAAAAAAGCCAAAATTTTAATTAGGCAAGTAATGTGACTAGATTTTTCAGCAAAGAATGTATGTGTGTATGTATATATGTACACATACATATATAATAAACACACATATGGGTGCTCAACATCATTAGTTATTAAAGAAATGCAAAGTAAAACAAAATGCCACTATACACATCTATTAGAATATATAAAATTTAAAAGACTGAGAATATTAAAAGCTTATAAGGATGTAAGCAATGTGAACTCCCATCAACTGATACTTGAAATGCAAAATGGCACAGTCCCTTCAGAAAACAGTTTGGCAGTTTCTTCTAAAATTAAACATACACTTATTATATACTTATTGTGATTCAATTGGTTGCACAACCATATAATTTAGAAATTTAAAGAAGGTATCATTTATTATATAACTAAATACAATAAAATTATGAGAAATAAGTCTGACAAAATTGCAAAATCTACATTGATGTGATAAATATATAAAGACTTACACAATTTTTATGGTTAGAAACTCTTATAAAGTTGTCAGTTTCTCCCAAGTTGATCGATAGTTTCTGTGGAACTCTTACTAGTATATCTAAAGAAGTTTTCTAGGCCCTAGAATCTGAAATTTAAATTTGACTCAAGATAAGCTAAAATGCATCTGAGGAAGTGCAATAGTTTGGAGATATTGCCCTATTACAGATCAAGACTCACTAAAACATTGTAGAATTGCAAACAATGTGGAATCACACAGAGAAGACAGATGTATCAATTTAACAGAATAGAGAACCAAACATATATTTACACTTATCAAAGTTTAATTTATGGCAAATATTGTATTACAGTTCACTAGGCAAAGAGTGGAATATTCCTGAAAATAATACTGGGATAATTAGGTGACCATATAGAAGATCTTGCCTGAAAACTAAACAAAAACAAATCTGTTTAGACTGATTAAAAAATTAAAATTGGCTGGGCATGGTGGCTCACGCTTGTAATCCCAACACTTTGGGAGGCTGAGGCGGGCAGATCATCTGAGGTCATGAATTCGAGACCACCCAGGCCAACATGGTGAAACCTCATCTCTACTAAAAATACAAAAAATTAGCCAGGCATGGTGGTGGGTGCCTGTAATCCCAGCTACTAGGGAGACTCAGGCAGGAGAATTGCTTGAACCTGAGAAGCGGAGGGTGCAGTTAGCTGAGATCATGCCATTACGCTCCAGCCTGGACAACAAGAGCGAAACTCTGTCTCAAAAAAAATAAATAAAAATAAAATAAAATTAAATTAAATTAAAATTAAAAGTCAAAAATATAAAGCTCTTAATAAAGTATAAGGGACAATAAACTTATTAACTGCAGGTTGGAACAATTATTCAAGTAAGAAAATATATAATTTATAAATTAAACAATTTAAAATTTTATCTACTTTGAAATAATTAAGTTCTGCTCATCAGAGACCACCTAAAGAACGATACAAAGCAAATTACAATTTAGAAAAAAAATTAAAATATAAATAGACTAAATTCATAAATATCTCCTATGAGTCAATGAAAATAAAAAAAGGAATTATATGAAAAAAAGATTTATATATAGTGCCTATTGAAAAGAAAATAAGGAAATTGCAATACTTTAACAAAATGAAATTCTGTATATAACATTAAGAGAAAATGAACTATCGTAACATAAATCAACAGATATTTTCAACCACACAATATTGTAAAGAGAGCATGTTCAAGGACTTCATACATTATATAAAGCTCAAAAAATAAGAAAATATGAACAACCTATTTTTTGAGAATGTATGCACATATGAGAGAATTAAAGCTATAAAAAATAAGGCACAGGCTAATCATATCAACCCAATTAGTGGTTACTTCATGAGTTTTGGAGAGTTGGAAGGTGAAATAATTAGGAAAAAGTCATGTAGATTAACAATATCGGTGATATTGAGAGAAGAGGAAGGAAGAAACCAGTCAGGCTGGCAGTTAGGGTGGCTCCTTGGCAAAAGTCCTTCCAGCCAAGGACAGCCTAAAAATCAAGCTGCAGGCCTCAGATAAGAAAGAGCACGTGTCCTTGAATGGAAAGGCCTATTTTGTGAGCCCAGATGAGCAAATTCCACTTCTCTTTTGGACACATTTCTCTCTCTTTGGTTCATCTTTGTCTTGCTTCCTCCATATTGGTCCTTACCTTTCATCCATTTTATATATGCCTATCTCCTGTGATTGTAGGCCAAATCTTCATTTACATAAAGTGTAATGTTACATCAGCCCCTGATTGGTCCAGGGCCAAGGCCCTAGGCCAAGCCTTCACTTCAGCCCCTGATTATTCCTGGGCCAAGGGCTCAGGCCAAGCCTTCGCCTCTGCCTTCAATTGATTCTTTTCACTATCATGTCTTTTTCTGAGTGGTACTTTCTTCAAGACAGCAGGCAGACCAGTCAGCACACTCTTCCCCTGTCCCACTCCATAAAAACCCCTGAACTTTGCCCTGCAACTGGCAAGCCTCTTTTGGGACACCACTTTTTGCTGAGAGCATTTCTGTCACTTAATACATTTGACTCTGCCTTACTCACTCTCTGGTGTCCGCCTGCCTTATTCTTCTTGGTCTTGAGACAAGAACCTGGAGTTTGCCAGTGGTGAGTGTAACCAATAAACAGGAATGAAAAAGCTGCAACAACATCCTAGTAATTTCATTTGTTGGTGTTTCCCAGGTTACTTCCAATATGTTCTTTTTCTTATTATACTTAACATTTATATAATTATGTAAAATGATTAAATGAAATATGCTTTGGCTTCATATCATCCTTAGTTAAAATATCCAGGTACAATACATGCAAAGGGCATAATTTATTTTTAATACTAGTAGAAGATTACTCAAAAATTCATATTTCAGATAATCTTTTGATAATGCCAAATGCTGTATCTCATTGCCACTTTTGATATTTCAAATTAGACTGCCATTATTTTTATACCATAATATGGCTGAGAAGAACACTTTAAGGAGTAGCAATACCAGCTCTATCAATTATTTTTGCTTCTTCATATCAGTATCATCATTACATTGAGGCCTCAGTTTCTAAACAGGAATCATTGAAAACTACTCACCTACTATTTAAGGCCAAATTTCAGTATTGTAGATAATGGAACCTACAGTCAATTGAAGCAGTCTTAGGGAGAGAAAAGAAGCATGATAAATTTCCACTGCAATTGTCTATCTTGTAGATCTCTCACTTTACTTTTATTTCATTTCAAGTGTTAGTGTGGCCATGGATTCATCTGCTGCTATCAATTAATGCACTACTCATTTATAAAATTATTGCCTTTCTTATTCCTTAGATAAAAAGATGACTATAAATAAGATCTTTAACAGTTTATTTTTAATCCTCAACAAATCATCTTGAGCACTCTACTCTGGAGACCACTGATATAGCAGGTTGAACTTTTTCATTTATCAGAATATTTTTACAATTTTATTTTTATTCAGCCTTCCTCTCTGCCTTCTTTTCATGTTTCAGAACTGAGGATAAAAATCAACTCAGTAGATGAACTTGTGTGACTACATTAAGTCAGGGTCTTCCAGTTTTGCTATGATTTTCATAACACCTTGTTTATTTGTCATTACATTTCAAAATCCCAAATTATTCATGTATTTTTTTATTTTTGCCCATAATATGTCTTTCTAATTAGATTACATAATATATGAAGACTAGAACCATGTTTAGTTTATCAACTTTTGTTTCCATAGGACCTAGGTCAATGCTTAGCACATGGAAAACATTTATTACCTATTTATTGGAAATAAATAAATAAATGAACAAAAACATTATTCCCACTGGGAGGTCACTCAAATTTCTTAAATTAGTTAAATACTCGGTGACATAATGCCTGGATTTTTAAAATGAAATTTGACCTTCTGTAATCTTTATGGTCTAAGTAAAATTTGTAACATAGATGAGAAATAACCTGATTTTCTTTAATTACAGCTAGTCTATAAAATTGTTTATGGGGCAATTGTATATGTAATACCCTATAGATATCTTTTAAAGAAGTATACCACACTTTACACTTTTCAAGTAACCTTTTTTTTTTCTATGAGAATGCTTTATTAAGCAAAACCACATACTATGAAAATGCTTTAAAATGCAACAAGTTGTGAGGTAAAGACATGAAGAACAAGTGCACAGTGAGACATGGCTATCCCAGAACACACTGTGAATAAATAGAGAATCCCCATACTCCTTCTACTATTTACCCAGTAACAGAAAGATCTAGGCCACCTCCTCCTCAGCACACTCCTCAAACTCTACCTCCTGCTGAGCTGTGGCATGCTGGTAGTACTGTTGGTACTTGGACACAAGATTGTCCATGCTGCTCTTGGCCTCAGTGAACTCCATCTCATCCATGCCCTCACTCATATAGCAGTGCAGGAAGACCTTGCCCCTGAATATGGCTGTGAACTGCTCCGAGATGTGGCCTGAACAGCTCCTGGATGGCCGTGTTGTTGTTGATAAAGGTGTCAGACATTTTTAGCCCCTGGAGTGGGGTGTCACAGACAGCTGTTTTCACATGGTTGGGGAGCCAATAAGCAAAGTAGCAGCTGTTCTTGTTTTGACCATTGAGCATTTGCTCATCCACCTCCCATGTGGACATGTGGCCTCTGAAAATGGCAGGCACTGTTAGGTAGCAGCCATAACGAGGCGGGGTGTCACAAGCAGCTGTGATATTCTTGGTGTCAAACATCTGCTGAATGAGTTAAGCCACAGTCAGGGCGTGGTACTGCTGACTGCCCTGGCTGGTCAGTGGGGCAAAGCCAAGCATGAAGAAGTACAGGTAGGGGAATGGGACGATGTTCATGGCCAGCTTCCACAGGTCAGCATTCAGCTGGCCTGGGAAGCGCAGGCAGGTGGTGAACCCATTTATGGTGGCAGATACTAGGAGTTTTAGGTCACTCTAGGTGGGCATGGGCAGCTTTAGCGTTCTGAAGCAGATGTCATAGGAAGCTTCATAATCAATGCAAAAAGTCTCATCTGCATTTGCTGTGAGACTTGGAGGGTGACATTGTGGGGCTCTAGCATGGTGCCTGACACCTTGGGCAAGAGCAGAACGCTGAATGTGTTTATGATCCTTTTTAAATACTCTGAATAACTATGATGAATTTACTTGTATAATCAGAATTCAGATTAAAAATTAAGACAACTGTTTTGTTTTCAACAGAAAGAAAAATAAAATAAATGAAAAAAAGGAAAAAGGCATTTTTTAACCACCTTTGAAATGTTCCTTGCTCTAGATTGAAAATCTTGTTTTTAGATTGCATAATGACTGATATTTCTTAAATTTCTTTTCCTTTCATTAATATTGCTATTGTATGGGGGTAAACATTGTCTTGCTTTCATCTTAAAGAGTAGATATAGATTACCAAGTATCTGCATTCTATAAACACAGATTTGTATACATAGTGAATATATATGGAAATGTAATTGCTCAGAGAACTTGGTAATTACAATTTACTTTTTATGCAGAATTAAGATAAATTTATTGTATCTGTGTTCACATCAAATACCTTGCTACCTTTCATAACATTGGCATTATTGATTTCAAAACCAAATAATTATTTGTTGGGGTGGAGCATCTTCTGTTTATTGCAATATGTTTCATAGTATCACTGGGTCCAATCTGTCAGATGTCAGTAGCAATCTTAGCCCAAAGTGTGACAAGCCAGATTTTCCCAGATATTGCCAAATGTGCACTGTAGGGCACAATTGTCCCTAGTTGACAATTGGGGGCTGATTTATATTTATATTTATCTCTGTGTATTCATCTATGTCTGGGAAAATTTGGCTTGTCACACTTTGGGCCAGATATTGCCAAATGTGCACTGTAGGGCACAATTGTCGTTAGTTGACAACTGGGGGCTGATTTATATTTATATTTATATTTATATCTATCTCTGTGTATTCATCTATGTCTGTCTATCCATTGGATAAAATTATAAATGTAGAAGCAGGTTGCTTTCATTTATTTATATTTTTAGTTTCTATTTCTTTACTGTATTCTAATTAACTGTTGGTGAGTGTAGGTCACCAAAATATAACGTTAAATTCCTCATTTCACAAATTTGCTCAGGTTTACTCACCTAGGTATACACTAAGATAAGTTTTGAATACTAACTCTGCATAAGCCACCGTTGTAAGTTATAGAGACACTTTAAATATTACTGAGAAGTAGTTGTTCCAGTCCAGGAGTTTTTAACATGGTGTAATTGTTGCTATCACTTGTCTTTCCAGCACCAGTCAAGGTGTATGTAGTCTAACAGAAAGATGAAAATTTTAGACATATTTCCACCAATATATTTTTAACTTAGAACAAATGCCAGTATGTAGGGAAACTACTTGAGAAAATATAAAAATATAGCTTTACTTTTTCTGAATATTCATAATAAAGAATTTAAAAGTTAGACTCCTTGAAAATTATCCATGTGGTAATTGTGTTTGCATGGCCTCTGAAATGTGGATAGGCTATTCTGCATACAGTAAGATCCACATGAGCAGGGACCACATCTGCAATATAGTCTTAGCATTTTAACTTTGAGATCTGAACAAGGCCTCAAACATAAAATATTCTCAAATATTCTTGAATGATTGAATGAATAAATGAGTGAATTAATAAAACAATATTCAACTTAAAAGAAACTGAACTTGAAAAGAAAGGAATGCTTCTACAGCTCTTAGAAAATATAGTTAAAGATATAATTTCCTGTGAAAATTATTGAAATACAAACAATTTCAAATCCCCCCCAAATTTTTTTATCTGAGCAAAGATTTTATAAAAACAGAATTAATGGAAAACAATTGGCAATTTTTCCATAAGTTTTATACAGCTATTTCACTTACACATGAAAGCCTCATAAATGACTTTTTTAGTACACTGTTATATAATGATTTTCACAAGTGAAATAGTTATAAAATTTCAGAATCCTTACTGATTTTATAGTTTTATTATAATTGACTAATAACATTTCCCTTTTATTGTTTTACCCTTTCTTAATATATAGTATTTTTATTTGCCAATTTTCATGGGGCTAAAAATATAAAATTTAGCTACTGTTTAATTCACAGTCATTAACTCTATCATCCCCCAAGCCAAATTTTATACTAAGTGATTAAAAATTTGTTGTTATACTAAATGTTTAAAAATTTTATACTGATTAAAAATTTGTTATACTAAGTGATTAAAAATTTGTTATTTCTTATGTTTCCTGGTTCCTGGAAAATTTACATTAAGTAGATTTTTACTTCTTCTTACCCAATTTCCATCCATTCTTCTCAGCTTCTATTTCAGCATACTCAGTTTATTAACTTCAGCTTGAAATTAATCTGTTAGATTGTTTAATTTGGATATTTCTTGCTTTTTTTTCTTGTACTTGAGCATATTCAAGTTTCTTAGCACTTCCACTGGGAAACATCAAGCTAAGTTCTTATTATTTAAACATTGCAATATCTGTGCAATATACTGGTCACTTTAGAAGTTGGTTTAAAACTGACTTCTCATTGCAATCATTATATTTCAGTATCTCTGCATTATATTGTTCACTTTAGAAGTCAATTTATGACTTTTCCATTGTGAAAAATAAACTGTATATTCAAGGAGTCAAATAGCTAAAAACATAAAACAGCTATAACTGAAAAGTAGTGGAGACAAATAGTCCTTTACATTTTTTTATGTGTAAAAGTATTCGTTCAATTAATTAGAGAAAAATCAACATTTACAACATATTAGGATATAGATAAATTTAATTTATTTTATTCCAAATTACCAAGTCTAAAAATATTGTCATTGTTGCAATTTACCACTAATGAAATAATATATTTTAAATTTTTTTTTCTATTTTCCCCCTTCCTCCCATCTTTTCTCTTTTTCTCTGTGTGTATTACCTCATGGGGTCACATCCTATAGAGATTTGCCACAAGAAAACACCCTGTGTAAAGGGCTGCTTCCTCTTGTTGCCTGCAGTTCCAACACACGTTGAGTCTGTCTGCAGTGTTAAAGCACTTTGTTAAAAAACTTTTAGGACTTTCTTGTGGGCTTCAATAATTTCTTATAAAAAAGACTTACTATATGGACCTGAAGAAATCAGAAAATGAAGCAAATGCATTTAAACTACTTAGCAAGAGTCATCCTCCTCCCAGTCCTATCACAATGGCATAAATCAATAGAAGTTTATTTCTCACTCTCAAAGTGTCTGATGCAATTCTTGTGCCCTTCCTTGATTTATAACTGGATAGTCTGGACCATTTGTGTCTTAAAGGCAGTGTTCCAGCAGAAAAGAGGTAGGGACGAGACATGCACACATTACTTCAACTTAGAGGTGACCGGCCACAATTAAGCCCATGGTTCTAAGACTTCTACAAAGAAGGCTGAAATACACAGCAATAGCATATCAAATATTTGGCTTAGACTGTCAATTCTATATAGGGTTTAACCAAGTTATGAATAAAATTTATGTATTAGCAAATTTTAAATTGGTTTTAAACTGACAGTAAAATAGCATTGTTTTAAAGAAAATACTGATCTCATTTGTATATGTGTTTATGTATGTAATACAAGGATGATACTATCATGATGTTTCTCAAAGTTCTTTGGGATCCAGGCTTCTTTCAGCTTACTGCACAATTATCCTTATTATGTGACCAAAATCACCAATATGGTAGAGAAAGGAACAAAGTAATAGAGAGACAGGTATGAATGCCAACTAGATTTTAAGAAAGTCTATTCAAACTGATATATGACATTTCCTTTTCATCCCATTGTTCACTGTCTTGTCACATAACCAAATCAAGAAGCAAAAGGGTTTTGCAAACATATTGTTGGCTAAAATTTCTATAATTACGTAGAGGTAGAAACAGATACTTAGGAAAAAAGCAATCTCCATCACCATTAATCATAAATTAGTAGAAAATGCAGGATCAAATTCTAAGAGGCAGGAAAATCAAGATATCAAGTTTTAATTTCTGAAAAGTGTGAAGATTATTGTATGATATTAATTAACAAAAAGAATTTTCATATACTATGCAAACAACTAAAGATGTTTATTCCTTATATTTTCTTCTGTGGATGGACCTATATTTTCTTTGACTAAGCTGATAAGTGGTATACATACTTAGAATTTACTAATTATTTTCTCTTAATCTTGAAATTATCAATTTCATCTATGTCTGTATTTCATTTTACTTCTGCATTTTATTTTCTGTACTTACTCTTTAAAATAGGGAAATACTTGTATAATGGCAATCTTTCCTTTCATATATTTGTATAAATCTGTTTTTTGAAAGTAGTACTTTTAAAATAACATTACTATACAAAACCATTTGAATATCGTTTTTTTAAAAATAATGAATGAAGATATTTTTAGTTGTTTTTAAAAGGTTACATTTTTGTAAGAGAATAAGGAAGGTTGATTAGCGTTCCTTTGTTTTACAGATATATGACAGATTGATTACAGAAAATTCATGTAAAAACCTGCTATTTCTGTTATTATAGTTGAAATTATGACAGCAATCCTATTTTATTGCTTTATTTTCAAAGGACAATAAGTCTAGAAAGTCACAAAATTTGTCAAAGTTGTAAAGTGATATATGAATTTAGAAATTCTCTTGTCATTATCTAGCACTTATCTGAGCCAAAAAAAGATTTAAGCACAAAAACAATAGCGAAAACATAAATGATGATGATGGTAGTAAATACATGGAGCAGTTAATTTCCATTAGGCACTGTGCTAAGCATGTAAAATGTGTCAATTATTTTAATACATTGCATATGGTGGGAAAATTTAGACTTCTGTTTTATGTATGTTATATTAAAGCATATATAAGTAATTTTTTTCAAATTCCACAACTAATAATCAAGAAAAAAAATGAATAAATTTGAAGACCAGCCTAGAAAATATGGTGAGACCCCATCTCTGTGAAAAATTTAGAAATTAGCCAGCTACTAAGGGGGCTGGGGCAGGAAGATCACTCGAGCCCAGGAGTTGGAGCCAGCAGTGAGCAATGATTTCACCACTGCACTCCAGTCTAGGCAACAAAGTCAGACCCCCATCTGTAATGTATATATCTGAATAAGTTTCAGAACACAATGGTATTATCTAAGAGACAATAAAAGACCAGAATATGAAATGGACATAAGTTGGGAAAATGGTTCAAAATGTGTACAGCAGAACAAGTGTTTGAGTATTTGTGCTTGTATGCACATATGGTACAACTTTTAATTATTATTATTATTATTTTTTTTTTTTTCTGAGACAGAGTCTTGCTCCGTCGCCCAGAGCTAGAGTGCGATGGTGCAATCTTGGCTCCCTGCAACCTCCACCTCCCAGGTTAAAGCAATTCTCCTACTTTAGCCTCCCAAGTACCTGGGATTACAGGTGCGTGCCACCACGCCTGGCTAATTTTTTTATTTTTAGTACAGACGGGGTTTCACCATGTTGGCCAGGCTGGTCTAGAGAAACTTTTATTGTTAATATACAAAAATATCATTAATAATATAAAAAAGAATAATTACTTGGGGAAAAAAAAGAATTGTATGAGAAAAAGAGTGTGATATAAAACAGTTCTAACAAAAAGCTGAAGTTTACCAAATATGTGAAAAGTTTAATTCTCCGAGAAATAAAAAGAGTAAAAAATAAGTGAAATTTTAAAATATTATTGTTAATAAAATGATAAATAAAAATAAGATCTTAAAATGTTAAGAAAATAAAATAAAAATAAACAATAGTAATAGGTACGATCAGAGACTGGCAACTTCACATAGGGCTAGAAGTAAACTGGCTGACAAATCCAGTGACTACATATACCTTTGATTATTAATTTTGTATTCTAGAAATTTAATGTATTAATCACTAAACAGAAACAAAAAGATAAATAATTTTTAATTAGCATGTTATAATAATTATATATAATCTTTTACATATTCAAAAACAAGCTAATAAAATTAAGCTTTATTTAAACAATTGATATATAGTATTTCACTTTACCTTTAATAATATGTAAAAGTGCTCTAAGCCATAAGTGTTCTAAACCACATATTAATATAAAAAGATAATCTTTCAGTTAAGATATCAAAGTAAGCCATGTGATTCACACACCACTGGCTAGTTCATAAATAACTAAATGATAGCTGGACACAGAGATAGACATAAATATAGGCAGATAGATGGATATCTAAAGGTTTTTTTTCTTTAAATATGAATCTAGTTCATTGACATTGAATATAGGCTATGGTTTATCCTCCTACCAGATGCATCACAAAAAAATACATAATATAAATATATGTCCAGAAGAAAAGAAGGCTGTATATGCAAGTAAAAAACATAACTTCCAAGAAAAATAGAGTCCCTAGAAAATAATTTAAGAAGACCCAAACTATTAGTATTTGTCCCTTACGTTCAATGACTGAAACATTGTCAATATTACTTATTACAAATTTTTAAATAAGTTATATATTTCCATAAATATTTCCATTGTGTATCTCTATATCCTGCAATTGAATGTATAAAATATATACACATTTTATGTACAGCTATGTGGGAATTTATATGTACATGTACATGCATATGCTCTAGTTTGACTTGCTTTTTATCCCCATAGTGCAGCCCTCATCAAGTGTGCTTGATATTCTTTTCAAATAATTCTTTTTTATAACTTAAATATGTCATGGCTCCTCATATGTTTCAGTATGTCTTTTGTCTTTATTCATGAAAACCTGTGAGTTTTAGCCAGCTTCACTAAGGAACACCTATATCTTGTTCTCCTTTTCTTCCTATGCAAAAGGCAAACTTCTTAGCCCTATTACAATTAGATGGAGCTAATTCATTTTTCTCCAGACAAGGAAATGTATTGGAAGTGCTGCATGTCTTTTGGAGGGTAAAACTATAAAACCCCCTGTGAATAGTCCAGTTCCTTTCTTCTTCTTCTTTCATAAATATGGAGACCGTATGTGATGGCTAAACTATTATCAACATAACATGCACAGTATGTAATGCTATGGGCTTGATTATCTTCTTTGCCAACTGTCCTAGAATTGCTGTCATGTTTAATTATTTTTAAACACTCACATTAATGGAAAGTCAAGCTCTGTCAAAATGATCTTACCACTGTTCCTTACATTTCCCCTCTTTTTCTCTTCCAGAGATACTGATCAGATTATTGAAATTATTACTTGCTTTCCAGTAGACCCCTCACTATTCAATTCTTGCAATATATGACTGTGAAAATAAAATTTCTAGACATTGATGTTGAGGTGTTTGTCTCATGATAAAGAAAATTTTTTATGGCTTTCTATTGATTATAATATACAACTCAAATTCCCAAGTATTCATGATCTTCTCAACGTGGCCCCAGTCTACATTTCTAATCTTATAATAACTCACTCCCCCAAAGCCCAGCTACTATAATCTTTATTGTAACTACACAAGAACTGCCTTATATTCTATGGAATTGCTGTGCACTAATACAATTTCAAACCTTGCTATTTCCTTACGCAGTATGCTCCTGCTTCTTTGATTTACCAGTTATAACTCTCACATTCACTCAGATGTCACTTTCTCTGTTAACTTTCCAAGGTTCCAACTCCCATTCCAAAAACTAGTGTAAAAAATTTTCCAGCAGTCCACATATTTAAGAGATGTACACGGTCAAAAAGATAATAAAGCACAGAATTTCATTTTTAGTTTATTTTGAAAGATAAAATGAAGTTCTAAATTATTTTTAATAATTTGATACAATAATTATTGGAACAAACATAATTTCATGTACAAATTCAATGTGTAAAAAGATAGAGTGAAGAAATTGTAACAAAATTAAAGCTATCCCTCGGCCCTTAGTAGAAGGATAAAATAATATGACTTGCGTTTATAGCATAGAGGATGTTTTATCATAATCTCCAACATTTTATCACAAAAATAAGTGAAACATTGAAAAATTTAAACTACAATTATTCATTCTCTTTCAGGAACATATTGTCAGACAATACTCCATATAATAGAAACAACTGTGAATGAGAGTAATAAATCTTCATCCTTGTAAGGAATTCTCACTATATTAAAAGCTGATAGATTAAAATAATATACATATTTCACTGGTCTTTAAAAATCATTTCAGATCCTGTGATCAAGATATGGGATGTGGCATACAATGTAAAATAATAATGCTATGCGGATAAACAAAATTAGGTGTAATTCCCAGTTTGGCAGCTTTTTCATTTGGTCTCTCTGATCTTATTTTTGTTTAAATCTGACTATCGTGAAGTAACTGCTAACTATACCTATCTGTTGTTTTTGTTTTATAAAGCACCACATTTCATTTCTTTAACACAGCAGTGAGTCTAAGTAGCTACTTCAAGCATCTCTGCTTTTACAATTTTTTTTTTACTTCAGCAGGCTTCTTTGGTGCTGTTCCATCTCAGAAGTCCTTGCAATCTTTATAATGTTTTCAAAGAAGAAACAAACAAACTCAAAAAACTTTGAATACACTTTAAGAAAAATGCTTATTCTTAAAAGAATGCAGACTTTTGAATTTGGTCTTTAAAAATAAGATGAGTTCTTTTTGATATAATAACCTGACTACAAAACTGAATGTAGGTTTATATTGTTGTAAGAAAAAAATAACTTAAAATGCCTTGTCACTTCTTCTAAGATAATGAAAGGAAAGTTCATGGAAAAGTTTTCTAAAATAAAAAAACACATCAACAGCTTGCATTTCTCACAAGCACACTCAACAGTGCTCTCTCAAGTATCGCTTTGTCATGATGTTTGTATACTGGTGAAAATAGTTGTTTTTAGAGGAACTTGTTTTGTCCCCATTGAGCAAGTTTGCCACAGTGAAATAGGTGCAGATAATTGTAATGTAGCATAAGAATCACTGTCCCATTTGTGGATTTAAGATAATTGCATAATTAATGCAGAGTCTTAGCTTATTAAAATTTAAAAGATAGTGGGGAAGGTGAATAGAAATGCTAACATTTAAAAAATTGCTCCCTCTATTTATATTTTTCTACCTTAAGTTATATAAAGACAAGTCCTTGATTTACAATTAATTTCAAAAACAAACACCAATACATCAAAATGTATGTTAACAAGAAAATATGCATGCTATTAAATTACATTAGTACATAGAAAATGAGATACCAGAGAAGATATTATAACCAATTTGAATACTACACACTGATATTTAATACCTCTGTAAGTAGTAAAGCTTATAAATAAGTCATGGATAATTTATTTTCAACAAAGACATTTCTATGTAATTTCATTCCACTAATGCAAGCTATAAATGTTCATTTCTACTAAGAAGGTAATGGCATTTATTATTTCCATAAGTGAAAGCGTATGCTTGATGTCATCTAGGAAATAGATAAGTAAAGGTAGTGCTTTCATGGCACGCTGGGCCTGCATGTTCCCTTTTGAAATAACACCATAGTTTCTTAAGTTTCAAAGTACTTGACATGATACTCAAAATTTGCAATGTGGAACACCATTTTATTTTTTATTCTCATAACCTATAATCACTCTATATTGTTCTTGATTCAAAAACAGTGTTGCAATTACGTTATTCAGCTAAGCCGAAATATATTGAACATCTACTATGCTTGCCAGTCATGTGGTTCAAAGTAAACAAGATATTGTTACCCATTAGAGAGATGTAATTTAACAGGGAGACTGACATCTAACTAAATTATAACTATAAAATTATATGTGTTATAATAAAAATATATTAAAAATTACAGTATAAATGTGGGGGAAAAAAACCCTTAAACTTTCTGTGGGAGTTTATATCAGACTTTACAAAAGAAATGGATTTTGAGTTGAGACTTGAAGTGAAAATTCATGAAGAGCATGAACAGCTGCTTTATCAAGTTGGAATCCCTATGAAGGAGAGATGCTTATACAATGGCTTGACGTTATCAAATAAATTTCCTTATTTCTCAAACTGCTGTAATGTTAATTGCATTAAGTGGCATATTTTTAAAGATTAGGCTGAAAGGGCAGGGAGCGAACTGCAAAGCCAAATCTCCTAGATCTCTCCTCTTCCATAAATTAAAAAAAAAATTAGTCTGGGTAGGTAAACTAAAACAAAAATACCTATTAATCATTCAATTAAACTTTATGGTTTATGAACACTGTTTTCTTTGACTTCTACTACTCCTATCCTGGCCAAACTGTCCCTGAAACATATAAAGGTTGTTTCTATCTGAATAATTTGCATTTGTGCTCTCTGTACCTATTCTGTTCTTACATCTGATAGTCATGTGTCTGGCTCCTAATCACCATTAAGGTTTCTCTTGCCCAATATCTTCTGTAGTTTTCCACAGACAAGCATACAGTATTGTACTCATGGTTTGTATTTTCTTGAGAGTCTCTTACCAGTGAATCCATTTTATTCATTTGTGTGTGAAAATGCTTATTGTCTACATCTTTGCCGTAAGCATAGGGAGAAGGATATGCTTAGTGTCAGTAGGTGATTAGTTTACATCATTGTCATGTATATTAGACAGTCAAACGTTTCTGTTGATAACATCTTGGACAGAATAAAATCAATTTTTTCAGTTAAATTTTTAAGGTCAATATAAAGATGGGTATATTGTTCCTTAACCTAATGAGAATAAATTTAAAATGAAAAATATTTTATTTTTAATCTTTTAAAAATTGTTTTTCAATTCCTAAATGAACATACTCAAGTTAATGACTTACTTCTACTAAAATTAGTAATAGAATATATCAATATTTGAATGATAGTAATGTAAAATATATATTAATAAAATGTTTTTAACATATTGTAAAAGCATTTTAATTCATTTTCAATGCCAATCAGAAATATAATTCTGACAAGCTTTATGTTTCCAAGAAGCATATCATAAATTTTAATATTATTATGTATGAGTAGTCAAGTCTGATACCATTTCACACATAAATAATTATAATCAGGAAATCAAAATTCAGAACAAAAATATATCCTCTTCCTTATGCCATTTAAAAGAATAAAATCAAGGGAAACATCATTTATTCCACATATGATCTTTCCTTCATCTATGAATATATGTATTGCTTAAGAAGATATTAGGATTCTTTTTTTTATTATTATTATTATACTTTAAGTTTTAGGGCACATGTGCACAATGTGCAGGTTTGTTACGTATGTATACATGTGCCATGTTGGTGTGCTGCACCCATTAACTCATTTAGCATTAGGTATATCTCCTAATGCTATCCCTCCCCCTCCACCCACCCCACAACAGTCCCTGGTGTGTGATGTTCCCCTTCCTGTGTCCATGTGTTCTCATTGTTCAGTTCCCACCTATGAGTGAGAACATGCAGTGTTTGGTTTTTTGGCCTTGCGATAGTTTGCTGAGAATGATAGTTTGCAGCTTCATCCATGTCCCTACAAAGTACATGAACTCATCCTTTTTTATGGTTGCATAGTATTCTATGGTATATATGTGCCACATTTTCTTAATCCAGTCTATCATTGTTGGACATTTGGGTTGGTTCCAAGTCTTTGCTATTGTGAATAGTGCCGCAATAAACATACGTATATATGTGTCTTCATAGCAGCATGATTGATAGTCCTTTGGGTATATACCCAGTAATAGGATGGCTGGGTCAAATGGTATTTCTAGTTCTGGATCCCTGAGGAATCACCACGCTGACTTCCACAATGGTTGAACTAGTTTACAGTCCCACCAACAGTGTAAAAGTGTTCCCATTTCTCCACATCCTCTCCAGCACCTGTTGTTTCCTGACTTTTTAATGATCACCATTCTAACTGGTGTGAGATGGTATCTCATTGTGGTTTTGATTTGCATTTCTCTGATGGCCAGTGATGATGAGCATTTTTTCATGTGTTTTTTGGCTGTATAAATGTCTTCTTTTGAGAAGTGTCTGTTCATATCCTTTACCCACTTTTTGATGGGGTTGTTTGTTTCTTTCTTGTAAATTTGTTTCAGTTCATTATGGATTCTGGATATTAGCCCTTTGTCAGATGAGTAGATTGCAAAAATTTTCTCCCATTCTGTAGGTTGCCTGTTCACTCTAATGGTGGTTTCTTTTGCTGTGCAGAAGCTCTTTAGTTTATTTAGATCTCATTTGTCAATTCTGGCTTTTGTTGCCATTGCTTTTGATGTTTTAGACATGAAGTCCTTGCCCATGCCTGTGTCCTGAATGGTATTGCCTAGGTTTACTTCTAGGGTTTTTATGGTTTTAGGTCTAACATTTAAGTCTTTAATCCATCTTGAATTAATCTTTGTATAAGGTGTAAGGAAGGGATCCAGTTTCAGCTTTCTACATATGGCTAGCCAGTTTTCGCAGCATCATTTATTAAATAGGGAATCCTTTCCCCATTTCTTGTTTTTCTCAGGTTTCTCAAAGATCAGATAGTTGTAGATACGTGGCATTATTTCTGAGGGCTCTGTTTTGTTCCACTGGTGTATATCTCTGTTTTGGTAACAGTACCATGCTGTTTTGGTTACTATAGCCTTGTAGTATAGTTTGAAGTCGGGTAGCGTGATGCCTCTAGCTTTGTTCTTTTGGCTTAGGATTGACTTGGCAATGCGGGCTCTTTTTTCGTTCCATATGAACTTTAAAGTAGTTTTTTTCCAATTCTGGGAAGAAAGACATTGGTAGCTTGATGGGGATGTCATTGAATCTATAAATTACCTTGAGCAGTATGGCCATTTTCACGATATTGATTCTTCCTACCCATGAGCATGGAATGTTCTTCCATTTGTTTCTATCCTCTTTTATTTCCTTGAGCAGTGGTTTGTAGTTCTCCTTGAAGAGGTCCTTCACATCTCTTGTAAGTTGTATTCCTAGGTATTTTATTCTCTTTGAAGCAATTGTGAATGGGAGTTCACTCATGATTTGGCTCTCTGTTTGTCTGTTGTTGGTGTATAAGAATGCTTGTGATTTTTGCACATTGATTTTGTATCCTGAGACTTTTCTGAAGTTGCTTATCAGCTTAAAGAGATTTTTGGCTGAGACGATGGGGTTTTCTAGATATACAATCCTGTCATCTGCAAACAGGGACAATTTGACTTCCTCTTTTCCTAATTGAATGCGCTTTATTTCCTTCTCCTGCCTGATTGCCCTGGCCAGAACTTCCAACACTATGTTGAACAGGAGTGGTGAGAGAGGGCATCCCTGTCTTGTGCCAGTTTTGAAAGAGAATGCTTCCAGTTTTTGTCCATTCAGTATGATATTGGTTGTGGGTTTGTCATAGATAGCTCTTATTATTTTGAGATATATCCCATCAATACCTAATTTATTGAGAGTTTTTAGCATGAAGGGTTGTTGAATTTTGTCAAAGGCATCTATTGAGATAATCATGTGGTGTTTTTCTTTGGTTCTGTTTATATGCTGGATTATGTTTATTGTTTTCATATGTTGAACCAGCCTTGCATCCCAGGGACGAAGCCCAGTTGATCATGGTGGATAAGCTTTTTGATGTATTACTGGATTCAGTTTGCCAGTATTTTATTGAGGATTTTTGCATCGATGTTCATCAGGGATATTGGTCTAAAATTATCTATTTTTTTTGTTGTGTCTCTGCCAGGCTTTGGTATCAGGATGATGCTGGCCTCATAAAATGAGTTAGGGAGGATTCCCTCTTTTTCTATTGATTGGAATAGTTTCAGAAGGAATGGTACCAGCTGCTCCTTGTACCTCTGATAGAATTTGGCTGTGAATCCATCTGGTCCTGGACTTTTTTTGGTTTGTAAGCTATTAATCAGGTCCTTAGTGACCTACGAAAAGATTTGGACTCCCACACAATAATAATGGGAGACCTTAACACCCCACTGTCAACATTAGACAGATCAACGAGACAGAAAGTTAACAAGGATATCCAGGAATTGAACTCAGCTCTGCACCAAGCAGACCTAACAGACATCTACAGAACTCTCCACCCAAATCAACAGACTATACATTCTTTTCAGCACCACACCACACCACATCTATTCCAAAATTGGCCACATAGTTGGAGGTAAAGCACTCGTTAGCAAATATAAAAGAACAGAAATTATAACAAACTGTCTCTCAGACCACAGTGCAATCAAACTAGAACTCAGGATTAAGAAACTCACTCAAAACCGCTCAACTACATGGAAACTGACCAACCTGCTCCTGAATGACTACTGGGTACATAACGAAATGAAGGCAGAAATAAAGATGTTTTTTGAAACCATTGAGAACAAAGACACAACATACCACAATCTCAATTCTAAGCAGTGTGTAGAGGGAAATTTATAGCACTAAATGCCCACAAAAGAAAGCAGGAAAGATTTAAAATTGATACCCTAACATCACAATTAAAAGAACTAGAGAAGCAAGAGCAAACACATTCAAAAGCTAGCAGAAGGCAAGAAATAACTAAGATCAGAGCAGAACTGAAGGAAATGGAGACACAAAAAACCATTCAAAAAAATCAATGAATCCAGGAGCTGGTTTTTTGAAAAGATCAACAAAATTGATAGACCGCTAGCAAGACTAATAAAGAAGAAAAGAGAGAAGAATCAAATAGATGCAATAAAAAATGATAAAGGGGATATCACCACCGATCCCACAGAAATACAAACTACCATCAGAGAATACTATAAACACCTCTACACAAATAAACTAGAAAATCTAGAAGAAATAGATAAATTCCTCAACACATACACTCTCCCAAGACTAAACCAGGAAGAAGTTGAATCTCTGAATAGACCAATAACAGCCTCTGAAATTGAGGATTCTTTACTTTTATTTAAGATTTTTGTAAATTAAATATCCTCTGTAATACATATTTACAAAAATTATGCTAAACTTATTTTCCTGTACAATGATTTTTTTAATGATTAAAAAAATTAGAGGCTACATTTTCCTCCAGAGTGTTAGACTTAGCTAGTTAAATAAATATAATATTTGTATATCAACACATCATACAAAAGCATGAGAATAAAATTTAACAAGTATGCTTTGGAATATAAGAAAGTTTGTGAATTTTAAAATCTGTAAGGTTAACTTAACCAGAATCCATGTAAACACTACAAATTAAAATCAGGAAAGAGCTAGCTGAATGTGATGGTGATGGTAAATAAAGCCCATAGACTCAGCATAATCCTGAAAAGTAGGCTTTTTACAATAGGCAATTTAGCAACACATTTTTTTTTTTTTCTAACTGAAAGCAATGAGGGATTTGAATGGGTCTCTTCCAAAAATCAGCATTCAAAATACTCTGATCAGCTCAACACTGTCCAGCTCATTCTCTCTGGTCATAAGTGGGGAATTTTTAACTGAAAGGTGATTTTTTTTTCTTATAGAATCCATCTATTTTGTCTGTCACTTACTAAACAGTGAGTAGGCAATTATTCTCAACAAGTCTGCTTTTCATTCTGTATATCTCATCATAGGATTTTGAAGTCAAGAAATCTAGATGTTATGAAAGACCATGACATTATTAGATCTATTTCTTTGCCTTAAATCAATACTCATTTAAATCAATTCTAAGAAAAAGAAAAAGAAACATTGTCACATGTCTACTCACTGGCATTATCCCTTATTATTCCTTATCATGATTCATTTTTCCTGCTTTATGAACAAAATTCATCACTCAAGTGTCTGATATTTTCTTCTGTTTTTCCTACTTAAGAAAATCCCTGCTGTACTCCCCTTTGTAGAAACACTGTGATAAGTAATGAACCACATCATTTCTCTTGTTTTAATTTATCACCAAGGTTGTTCACACATATAACAACAACTATAGTCACCATGATTTAACATAACGGTTCCAATGTGCTAGTTATAAAAACATTTATAAAAGAAAGGAAAGATTATTAGAATAATAGTTAATCTTTACATAAGTAGCCTTGTAATAGAATTTTTTTCTCCTGCATTGATGCATTGGGCAATATGATAATTGAAATAACCTTAGTGACATTGTTTCTCTGTGCGTTGGTCATATTGTTTAGAAAAAATATTTATAAATAATTTTTAAAATTAAAAATAGACAAATTAACAAAGTATGGCCTATCATTTTTTCAAATATCAGAATAAAATGCTCAATATATTATTGCAATATAAGTTAAATATTTTTTCTTTATAAAGTATATATAATTTTTTAATATTTACTAGACATCATTATTTATAATGGCATCAGATAAAAGGCATACCTTGGCAATATTGTGGGTTTGGTTCCAGACCACTGCAATTTATGTGGTTTGGCTCTGTGTTCCCACCCAAATTTCATCTCGAATTGTAATCCTCATAATCCCCAAGTGTCAGGGAAGAGAACTAGTGGGAGGTGACAGGATCATGGGGGCAGTTTACCCCATGTTGTTCTCAGGATAGTTAGTTCTCAGGATATCTCATGGTTTTTTAAGTGTTTGATAGTTTCTTCTTCACATGCTCTCTCTCTCACCTGCTGCCATGTAAGATGTGCCTACTTCCCACTTTTGTCATGATTTTAAGTTTCCTTAGGCCTCATCAGGCATGCAGAACTGAGTCAATTCAGCCTCTTTTCTTTATAAATTACCCAGTCTTGAGCAGTTCCTTATAGCAGTGTAAGAATGAACTAATACACTAAATTGGTTCCAGTAGAGTGGTGTAGTGCTAGATAGATAGCCTGAAAATGAGGGAGCGACTTTGGAACTGTGTAATGGGCAGAGATGAGAACTGCTTGGAGGGCTCAGAAAAAGATTGGACAATGTAGAAACTTTGGAACTTTCTAGAGACTTGTTGAATGGTTTTGACCAAAATGCTGATAGTGATGTGGACAATAAAGTCCAGGCTTAGGTGGTTTCAGAGGAAGGTGAGAAAGTATTAGAAACTGGAGTAAAGATTGTTATTGCTATGCTTTAGCAAAGAGACTGGCAGCATATTGCCCCTGCTCTAAAGATCTATGGAAGTTTGAATTTGAGAGAGATAATTAGAGTATCTGGTAGAAGAAATTTCTAAGCAGCAAAACGTTCAAGAGGTGACAGAGTGTAAAAGTTTGGAAAATTTGCCGCCTGAACATATGGTAGAAAAAAACCTGTTTTCTGGGGAGAAACTCAAGATGGCTGTAGAAATTTGCTTAAGTAATGAGGAGTCAAATGTTATATTCACCAAGAAAATGGGGAAAATGTCTCCAGAGCATGTTAGAGATCTTCATAGCAGTACTGCCCATCACAAACCTGGAGGCCTAGAAGAAAAAAATGGTTTTGTGGGCCAGGCCCAGGGTTTCACTGCTGTGTGCAGCCTTGCATCCTAGCCAATCCAGGTCCAGCCATAGCTATAAGGGTCCAAGATACAGCTTGGCCTGTTGCTTCAGAGGGTGCAAGCCCCAAGCCCTGGTGGCTTGCATGTGGTATTGGGTCTGCAGGTGCAGAGGAGTCAATAATTGAGGTTTGGGAACCTTAACCTTGATTTCAGGAGATGTATGCAAATGCCTGAATGGCCAGGCAGAAGTCTGCTGCAGGGATGGAGCCCTTATGGAGAATCTCTGCTAGGGCAGTGCAGAAAGGAAATGTGGGGTTGGAGCCCCCACATAGAGTCCCCTATGGCTCATTTCCTAGTGGAACTGTGAGAAGAGGGCCACTGCCTCCAGACCCCAGAATGGCAGATCCACTAACAGCTTACACCATGCACTTGGAAAAGTTGCAAGAACTCAAAGCTAGCCTGTGAAGGCAGCTGCAAGGGCTATACACTGCAAGGCCACAGAGCTAAAACTCTGGGCTCTGGGAGCCCACCTCTTGCATCAGCGTGCCCTCAATGTAAGACAGTGAGTCAAAGGAGATCATTTGGAAGCTTTAAGATTTAATGGCTGCCATACTGGGTTTTGGACTTGCATAAGGCCTTGTAACCCCTTTGTTTTGGCCAATATCTCCCTTTTGGCATGTAAATTAGTTCATTTTCACACTGCTGATAAAGTCTTACCTGAGAATGTGTAATTTATAAAGAAAAAGAGGTTTAATGGGCTCACAGTTCCATATGGCTGGGAGGGCCTCACAATCATGACAGAGGGCGAAAGGCACATTTTACATGGTCAGGCAAGAGAGAATGAGAACCAAGTGAAAGGGTTTTCCTCTTACAAAGCCATCAAATCTCGTGAAGCTTATTCACTACCATGAGAACAGTATGGGAAACACCACTTTCGTGATTCAATTATCTCCCACTGGGTATCTCCCACAACATGTGGCAGTTATGTGAGCTACAATTCCAGATAAGATTTTGGTAGGGGCACAGCCAAAAAATATCAGAATGGGAGTACTTACCTAATGCCCGTACCCCCATTATATCTTATAAGTACCTAATTTTCCTTTGATTTTACAGGCTCCTACACAGAAGAGACTTGCTTTGTCTCAGATGAGACTTTTGACTTCGACTTTGGGTTAATGCTGGAATGAGTTAAGACTTTGGGGGACTGTTGAGAAGGCATGATTGGTTTTAAAATTTTTTAAAATTGTGAGATTTGTGAGGGGCCAGGAGCAGAATGATACAGTTTGGTTCTGTGTCTTCACCCAAATCTCATCTTAAATTTTAATCCCCATAATCCCCACATGTTGAGAGAGGGACCTGGTGGGAGGCGACTGAATTACGGGACAGTTTCCCCCATGTTGTTCTCAGGATCGTGAGTTCTCAGGAGATCTGATGGTTTTATAAGTGTTCAACAGTTCCTCCTTCACATGCTGTCTCTTGCTGCCACCATGTAAGATGTTCCTGCTTCTGGTTATGTCATGATTGTTAAGTTTCCCGAGGCTTACCAGCCATGTGGAACTGTGAGTCAATTAAACTTCTTTTCTTTATAAATTACTCAGTCTCAGGCAGTTCCTTATAGCAGTGTGAGGATGGACTAATACAGCAATAAATCAATTATCACATTAAAGTGATTCACACCTTTTTTTTGTTTATCAGTGCATATAAATGTTATGTTTATACTATATTTTGGTCTATAAAGTGTGCAATAGCATTATGCCTAAATAAAAATGTGCATATCTTAATTAAAAATACTATATTCTTTAAAAATGTTAACAATCAACTGAGCCTTTGGTGAGATATAATTTTTCTGCTGGTAGAAGGTACTGCCTAGATGTTGCTGGCTGCTGACTGATCAGAGTGAGAGTTGCTGAAATTTTGTATGGCTGTGGAAATTTTTAAAATTTAGAAAAGTGAAGTTTGCCACATCAATTGACTCATAATTTCATATGATTTGTATCATAATGCTATTTGATGACACTTTACCCAAAGAAGAACTTCTTTCAAAATTTAATTCAATCTTCTCAAACTCTACAACTGCTTTATCTATGAATTTTATGTAATGTTTTAAATTATTTGTTGTCATTATAACAATGTTCACAACATTTCAGGAGTAGATTCCATTTCAAGAAAGTACTTTCTTTGCTCATCCATGAGAAGCAACTACTTACGTCTTAAAGTTTTATCATGAGATTTCAGTAACCCATCATATCTTTAGGTTTTACTTCTCATTCTAGTTCTCTTACTAGTTCCAACACATCCCTAGTTACTTTATCCATTGAAGTCTTAAACCACTCAAAGTCATCCATGAGGATTGAAATCAACTTCTTCCAAACTCCTATTCATGTCGTTTTTAGACCTCCTCTCATGAATCATGAATGTTCTTAATGGCATCTATGTAACAGTAAGTAGTCAGAGGTGGTTGTTAACTGTCTCTCTAAAATAATAATTGGTTCCAGCCAGCACTAGGGAAAGGCAGTCTCTTACTAGATTTCTACTGACCAGAAACTGGTGATAAGCAGCTTCCTGATAAGAGCTCAGGAGTTGGGTGAATAGGCTCAAGCATACTCACTAGGAAGAATAATGGTGGAGTGTAACTGATATAAGGTCTTCTAAAAAAATATTCGGCTGGTAAGGAAAGAACACCTCAAGTGAGGATATTTAAAACTCTAGTAAATGCACTGCACGTTCAGCCCTACCCCAGTGCTGGCAGGCTACTACACATGCAAACAGCCCACCCCAAGGAAAGAATCAGGGGAGAAGGGGTGCAAGACCATGGAAGTGTGCCTATGTATAAAACCTCAAGCCAAAAGGTCAGACCCTGCACTTGATATCTCAAATTGCTCACATGGCCCTCTTCCAAGTATATTTTAATTCCTTTTTTTCCTGCCCTAAAACTTTTAAATAAACTTTCACTCCAGCTCTGACTTTCCTCAGTCTCTTACTCTGCCTTATGCCCCTTGGTCAAATTCTTTCTTCTCAGTGGGGAAGAAATGAGGTTGCTGCAGACCCATGTGGATTAGCCACTGCTGACATCTAGAGTAGTGAATTCTTTCCATGTTTTTAATTTTCTCAGATGCATCAGAGGAATACTATATTTGACAGGTATAACTTTGCAATGTGTTTCTTCAGTAGTAGGAAAATCCAGACTTTATTGTCTTATGTATGGAGCCCAGGCAGAATAGATGGCATAATTCTAGAGGGCCCTAGAACTTTTAGAATGCTAAAGGAGCATTGGTTTCAACTTAAAATCACCAGCTACCTTAGCCCCTAAAATTAAGTCACCCTGTCTTTTGAAGTTTTGAGGCCGGGTATTGACTTCTACTCTTGAGCTTTGAAAGTCTT
Organism: Pongo abelii; assembly: GCF_028885655.2. NCBI lineage: Eukaryota > Metazoa > Chordata > Mammalia > Primates > Hominidae > Pongo > Pongo abelii. The sequence goes on along the minus strand of NC_072000.2, from coordinate 47,182,625 downwards.
AGATGGCATCTTCTCCCAATGTAAGAATATTTTGTCTACAATGAAAATCTCTTGTTTGGGATAGGAAGCTTCATCAATTGTCTTAGCTAGATCTTCTGGATAACATGCTGTAGCTTCTACATCAGTATTTGCTGCTTTGCTTTGAACTTTTATATTATGAAAATGTCTTTTTTTCCTTAAATATTATGAAGCAACTTCTGCTAATTTCAAACTTTTCTTCTGCAGCTTTCTCACCTATCTCAGCCTTCATAAAACTGAATAGATTTAGGGCCTTAGTCTGAATTAGGCTTTGGTTTAAGTGAATGTTTTTTGGTAGGCTTTGGTTTAAGTGAATGTTGTTTGATATTGAACTTTTATATTATGAAAATGTCTTTTTTTCCTTAAATATTATGAAGCAACTTCCGCTAATTTCAAACTTTTCTTCTGCAGCTTTCTCACCTATCTCAGCCTTTATAAAATGGAATAGATTTAGGGCCTTAGTCAGAATTAGGCTTTGGTTTAAGTGAATGTTGTTTGATATCACCAAAACTGTCTCGAAATCAGCAATAAGGTGGTTCGGCTTTCTTATCATTCATGTGTTTATTGGGTAGTCCATTTAATTGTTTTCAATAACTTTTCCTTTGTATTTGCAACTTGGCCAACTATCTGACACAAGAGGTATAGCTTTCATCTTATCTTGGCCTTGACATGCCTTCCCCATTAAAATTAGTTATACCTAGCTTTTGATTTAAAGGTGAGATAGGTTTCATTATTTCTTTACTTGAACACTTAGAGGTCATTATAAGGTTGTTAATTTGCCTAATTTTAATATTGTTGTTTCTCAGGGAATAAGGAAGCCTGAGGAGAAGAAGAGAAATTTGAGAAGAGTCAGTTGGTAGAACAGTCAAAACGCATACAATATTTACCAAGTAAATTAGCCATTTTGTATGGTGGCAATTCATAGTTCCTCAAAGCCGTTATGACAGTAATATCAAAGATCCCTCTTTACAAATCACCTCAACAGATGTAACTATAAAAAAAGTTAAAAATATTTGCGAATTAACAAAATGTGACATAAGACATGAAGTGAGCGCAAGTTGTAAAACTGGCACTAGTAGGCTTGACACAGGCCTGCCGCAAACTTTCAATCTGTAAATATGCAATGTCTACAAAGCACAATAAAATGAATTGTGATACAATGAAGTATACTGTAATATGAAGTTACTAAAATAATAAGAATTGCTATCCTTTAAAAATGCTCCCGAGTTTTAATGTCAGGTGTTCTCCTGATCTCTTTATATAACTCATATACTACAATAATCTTGTGAGGTAGGTGTTATTATATTTTATAGATGAGGAAACTGATATGAAAAAATTAAAAAATTTGTCCCAAATTCCGTAGCTGTAAGTGGAAAAAACTTGATTCAAACCCATATAGATTGCATGCAGAATCTACACATAACAACTGAGCAGCAGTACGGATCACTAGCTAGATATTAGTTTATATTTTAAGAATTGTTTCTGAAATACTCAAAAAATTGTTTGGTACCTTTTAGAAAGAGACAGTTTTTTGTTATATACCATACTCTCTATAAAAATATGCTTAATTACTGAAAAATTGAGAAAATAACATGGGGATGTTGGCAATTGCTGACATGAAATATTGCCATTAAAATTGTAATTTGGGGCCAGGCTTGGTGGCTCATGCCTGTAATCCCAACACTTTGGGAGGCCGAGGCTGGCAGATCACAAAGTCAGGAGTTCAAGAACAGCCTGGCCAACATGGTGAAACCCTGTCTCTACTAAAAAAATACAAAAATTACCCGAGCATGGTGATGTGTGCCTGTAGTCCCAGCTACTCGAGAGGCTGAGGCAGGAGAATTGCTTGAACCCAGGAGGCAAAGGTTGCAGTGAGCTGAGATGGTGCCACTGCACTCCAGCCTGGGTGACAGAGCAAGACTCCTTCTCGGGGAAAAAAAAAAAATTATAATTTTGTTAATTGTCTTCTTTTCTGATTGAGAGTTTTATCAGTGTTTCTCATATACAACTTAAACTGTCTATGTATCACAAAATATGAGAATTTTCATCAAATTATTATTTAAATAAAATATAATGACCTTGAAAAACAAAAGTTGGTCAAATTTGCTTTAAGTCCATCTCTGCAATGATCAAGAGGTGTTTATCTGTAAGAAAATATTAGATAATCTTCCTATGTAATGGAAACTATCAATGGAGCCAAAAAGAGAAAACAAATGTGGTAAATATTTTATAGTGGCCTAAAGAGGAGCTAGTAGAGAATTTTAAGACTGACCACCATAGATGGGTTACAATTTGATTTTACAGTATTAAAATGATAGAAAGTAAACTTGAAATTAAGAACTGTGTTAAAATATGGGCAGTTAACCAAAAAATAGACACTCATGCATTTAAAAGCATCTCTATATTTACCTTGTTTCACTCACTTCCGTGTGAAGAGACCACCAAACAGGCTCTGTGTGAGCAACGAGGCTGTTTATTTCACCTGGGTGCAGTCGGGCTGAGTCTGAAAAGAGAGTCAGTGAAGGGAGACAGGGGTGGGGCTGTTTTACAAGATTTGGGTGAGTAAAGGAAAATTAGTCAAAGGGGGTTGTTCTTTGGGGGGCAGGGGCGAAGGAGGGGTGGTCACTATGTGCTCAGTGGGGGAGCTTTTGAGCCAGGATGAGCCAGGAGAAGGAATTTCACAAGGTAATGTCATCAGTTAAGGCAGGAACAGGCCATTTTCACTTCTTTTGTGATTCTTCAGTTACTTCTGGCCATCTGGATGTATACATGCAGGTCACAGGGGCTTTGCTTGGGCTCAGAGGCCTGACACCTTGATACACTGGAAAAACAACTAGAGATCAGATATGGCATCCTTGAGTAGATTTTTCTACAAATATTTTTAAGGCTAACTTTTTTTCTGGTTTGCATTTGTCTTGATTCATTAATTTTTTTTCAGCAACTATTCAGTAAAATTCAGGTATAATATTAGGCATGGAGATATCAGACTTAATTTCTGCACTCCTAGAGATCACAAACCAGTTTACCAGTTATAAAATAAGTATTAGATGAGTGCAATGGAAGTGTAAAAAAAAATAAAATTCTAAGCCCCCCAACCAACTAAATGGATCTTCATTCTCATCCAAGGGGATTCCAAAGACACCAGAAAAACTAGTTTAGACCATGATGAGAAGGGATATTTGGACATAGCTCAGTATAGTCTCCTCCCTTTGGAATTCAGGTACAACTGCCCAACATTAACATTACAACAGAAATCTTAGGACTGACAAAACAGACTCCTTGCAGCAATGGGAACCAAAGTCCAAGCTGACTCTAGTACAGTATCAAATAGCAGGCTCTGAAAGAAATTAAGCTGTTTTACCCCAAAACATATTTATCTGACATATTTTTAAATGGCCCTGCAAAACTGTCTCTTGTGGGGGAAATTTACATACTATAGAGAATCCCCTCCCCTTTCCAATTATTTTTCAGGTCCTGAAGAAATTAGCTGAGAATCTTGCACCTTTTAAAGATCTGAATAGAAAACATTTGCCATCTATTGCCTCTAAGGGCAGCCACCTATGAGACATTATCTACATAATAAAAACCTTAGTCTCCACAACCCCTTATCTTAACCCAGACACTCCTTTCTATTCATTTCAGGTTTTAGATAATAACTTAACTCATTCAACCAACTGGCAATCAGAAAGTTTTTGAATCCACCTATGACTGTTCAGTTCCTGCTTCAAGTTGTCCTGCCTTTCCAGACCAAAGTATATCTTACATCTATTGATTGATATTTTATGTCTCCCGAAAATGTATAAAATCAACCTGTAATCCAACCATTTTGGGCACATGTTCTCAGGACCTCCTGATGAAATGGCCTCATTTGTCTGGGGTGATACCTGAGATTCGTTGTCTCATGGCCACAGAAAACTAGGATGTGGACACAGAAAACTAGGATGTGGACACAGAAGAGTGAGGTTAAAAGCAGAACTTTAACAGGCAATAAAAAGAGAAGAGCTCTCTTGCTACAGAGAAGGGTCCTGGAGAAATGGGTTACTGTTTCTGCAGTGAAATACAGGGGGTTTTATAGATGAGCTTAAGGAGATGGTGTCTGATTTACATAGGGTGCAAAAGATTGGTTGGACCAGGTGTGCCATTTGCATAGGGTGTGAAAAACTGGCTGACCCCACCTTAATCTTTTTTTAGGCAGATGGGTTCTCTGCCTGGCCGGTGCCATGTTGCCCATTCCTTTACTGTACACACTGTAACAAAAAAAAAGGAAGATGGAACCTCCATGTTAGACATGTCTGGCTCCCAGGTAGCCCTTTTCTACTGGCGTAGCTGCTGGCATTCCCCTGTGCAAGCTACTAGTTTTTGTATCTACATTTACAGCTCCATTTTTCAGGCTGCTCTTTGTTTGAAAAAAATAATCTCTTGAGCTGCTTTTTGTTAGAAGGGAAATTCTGCTGAGAACTCTTTTACCCTCAGTATCTGCCTAAATAATTTCTTTCTATCTCCGGTATCACTGTGGCTGTGTCATGGCTCATGGTCCTCACATTTAGCTCTGAATAAACCTCTTCCGATATTTTACAGATTTGGCTTTCTTCATCAAAGGAAGTATAAAACATACACACATAACTTAGTCTAGAAATGCCAAATAAAGCATTCTTTAAGAAGCCACATCTGAGTTAAACTTTTAAGTATCTATATTACTTAGCCAAGTGAAGATGGCTGTTGAAGAAAAATGTATTCTGAGGCAAGACAGGAAGAGGGCAAACACTCTATGGGAGAAAGGAGATAGATTTTTAATTACAAGTAATTTAGATAGACTGAATGATATGTTATAGGGAGAGAAAAGGTGCTTTTGGTGTTTTAGACATGAAGTCCTTGCCCATGCCTATGTCCTGAATGGTAATGCCTAGCTTTTCTTCTAGGGTTTTTATGGTTTTAGGTCTAACATTTAAGTCTTTAATCCATCTTGAATTGATTTTTGTATAAGGTGTAAGGAAGGGATCTAGTTTCAGCTTTCTGCATATGGCTAGCCAGTTTTCCCAGCACCATTTATTAAATAGGGAATCCTTTCCCCATTTCTTGTTTTTTGTCAGGTTTGTCAAAGATCAGATAGTTGTAGATATGTGGCATTATTTCTGACGGCTGTGTTCTGTTCCATTGATCTATATCTCTGTTTTGGTACCAGTACCATGCTGTTTTGGTTACTATAGCCTTGTAATATAGTTTGAAGTCAGGTAGTGTGATGCCTCCAGCTTTGTTCTTTTGGCTTAGGATTGACTTGGCGATGCGGGCTCTTTTTTGGTTCCATATGAACTTTAAAGTAGTTTTTTCCAATTCTGTGAAGAAAGTCATTGGTAACTTGATGGGGATGGCATTGAATCTGTAAATTACCTTGGGAAGGATGGCCATTTTCATGATATTGATGCTTCCTACTCATGAGCATGGAATGTTCTTCCATTTGTTTGTATCCTCTTTTATTTCCTTGAGCAGTGGTTTGTAGTTCTCCTTGAAGAGTTCCTTCACATCCCTTGTAAGTTGGATTCCTAGGTATTTTATTCTCTTTGAAGCAATTGTGAATGGGAGTTCACTCATGATTTGGCTCTCTGTTTGTCTGTTATTGATGTATAAGAATGCTTGTGATTTTTGTACATTGATTTTGTATCCTGAGACTTTGCTGAAGTTGCTTATCAGCTTAAGGAGATTTTGGGCTGAGACAATGGGGTTTTCTAGATATACAATCATGTCATCTGCAAACAGGGACAATTTGACTTCCTCTTTTCCTAATTGAATACCCTTGATTTCCTTCTCTTGCCTAATTGCCCTGGCCAGAACTTCCAACACTATGTTGAATAGAAGTGGTGAGAGAGGGTATCCCTGTCTTGTGCCAGTTTTCAAAGGGAATGCTTCCAGTTTTTGCCCATTCAGTATGATATTGGCCGTGGGTTTGTCGTAAATAGCTCTTATTATTTTGAGATACATCCCATCAATACCTAATTTAAACCCATCTCACATGCAGAGACACACATAGGCTCAAAATAAAAGGATGGAGGAAGATCTACCCAGCAAATGGAAAACAAAAAAAGGCAGGGGTTGCAATCCTAGTCTCTGATAAAACAGACTTTAAACCAACAAAGATCAAAAGAGACAAAGAAGGCCATTACATAATGGTAAAGGGATTAATTCAACAAGAAGAGCTAACTATCCTAAATATATATGCACCCAATACAGGAGCACCCAGATTCATAAAGCAAGTCCTGAGTGACCTACAAAGAGACTTAGACTCCCACACATTAATAATGGGAGACTTTAACACCCCACTGTCAACATTAGACAGATCAACGAGACAGAAAGTCAACAAGGATACCCAGGAATTGAACTCAGCTCTGCACCAAGCAGACCTAATAGACATCTACAGAACTCTCCACCCCAAATCAACAGAATATACATTTTTTTCAGCACCACACCACACCTATTCCAAAATTGACCATATACTTGGAAGTAAAGCTCTCCTCAATAAATGTAAAAGAACAGAAATTATAACAAACTATCTCTCAGATCACAGTGCAATCAAGCTAGAACTCAGGATTAAGAGTCTCACTCAAAACTGCTCAACTACGTGGAAACTGAACAACCTGCTCCTGAATGACTACTGGGTACATAACAAAATGAAGGCAGAAATAAAGATGTTCTTTGAAACCAACGAGAACCAAGACACAACATACCAGAATCTCTGGGATGCATTCAAAGCAGTGTGTAGAGGGAAATTTATAGCACTAAATGCCCACAAGAGAAAGCAGGAAAGATCCAAAATTGACACCCTAACATCACAATTAAAAGAACTAGAAAAGCAAGAGCAAACACATTCAAAAGCTAGCAGAAGGCAAGAAATAACTAAAATCAGAGCAGAAGTGAAGGAAATAGAGACACAAAAAACCCTTCAAAAAATAAATGAATCCAGGAGCTGGTTTTTTGAAAGGATCAACAAAATTGATAGACCGCTAGCAAGATTAATAAAGAAAAAAAGGGAGAAGAATCAAATAGATGCAATAAAAAATGATAAAGGGGATATCACCACCGATCCCACAGAAATACAAACTACCATCAGAGAATATTACAAACACCTCTACGCAAATAAACTAGAAAATCTAGAAGAAATGGATAAATTCCTCAACACATACACCCTCCCAAGACTAAACCAGGAAGAAGTTGAATCTCTGAAGAGACCAATAACAGGAGCTGAAATTGTGGCAATAATCAATAGCTTACCAACCAAAAAAAGTCCAGGACCAGATGGGTTCACAGCCAGATTCTACCAGAGGTACAAGGAGGAGCTGGTACCATTCCTTCTAAAACTATTCCAATCAATAGAAAAAGAGGGAATCCTCCCTAACTCATTTTATGAGGCCAGCATCATCCTGATACCAAAGCCTGGCAGAGACACAACCAAAAAAGAGAATTTTAGACCAATATCCTTGATGAACATTGATGCAAAAATCCTCAATAAAATACTGGCAAACCAAATCCAGCAGCACATCAAAAAGCTTATCCACCATGATCAAGTGGGCTTCATCCCTGGGATGCAAGGCTGGTTCAATATACGCAAATCAATAAATGTAATCCAGCATATAAACAGAACCAAAGACAAAAACCACATGATTATCTCAATAGATGCAGAAAAGGCCTTTGACAAAATTCAACAACCCTTCATGCTAAAAACCATGCAGCAAGCTTCTGACTGCACATCCAGGCTTTTCCATACATCCTCAGAAATCTAGGCAGAGGCTCCCAAGCCTCAAGTCTTGTACTCTGTGCACCCTCAGGCTTAACACTATGTGGAAGCCATCAAGGATTTTGGCTTGCACCCCCTGCTTCAGAGCTAACTAAGCTGTACCTGGGGCCTTTTGGCCTACAGCTGGAGCTGGAGCAGGTGGAAGCACAAAGAAGTGTCCTGAGGCAAAGAAGGGTGGCAGGGCTCTGGGCCTAATCTATGAAACCATTCATTTATCCTAGGCCTGTAGGCCTGTGATGGCAGGGGCTGCTGCTAATGTCTCTGAAATGCCTTTGAGGGCTTTTCCCCATTGCCTTGGCTATTATCACTTGGCTCCTTTTTACTTATTCAAATTTCTGCAGCTTGCTTAAATTTCTCCCCTGATAATGAGCTTTTTTATTCTACTACATGACCAGGCTGCAAATTTTTAAAACTTTTACTCTCTTTCCTCTTTAAATATAAGTTCCAACTTTTGGTCATTTCTTTGTTCATTCATATTAACGTAGGCTGTTAGAAGCAGCCAGGTAAAAACTTGGACACTTTGCTGCTTAGAAATGTCTTCCACCAGGTACTCAAAATCATCTCTCTCAAGTTCAAAGTTTCACAGATCCCTTGGGCAGAGGCACAATACAGCCTCTGCCCAAAGGATGTTCCCAATAAGTTACTCATCTCCACCTGAGACCTCATCAGCCTGACCATCTATGTCCATATCACTATCAGCATTTGGGTTATAACCATTTAACCAGTCTATAACATTCTAAACTTTCCCTCATCTTCCTGTGTTTTTCTAAGCCCTTCAAACTCTTTCAATCTATGACTGTTACCTAGTTCCAGTGTTGCTTCCACATTTTCAGGTATCTTTCTAGGACTGCCCCACATTTTGATATAGATTTTCTGTATTAGTCTGTTTTCACACTGCTATAAAGAAATACCCGAGACTGGGTAATTTATTAAGAAAAGAGATCTGGCCAGGTGCGGTGGCTCACGCCTGCAATTCTGGCACTTTGGGAGTCAGAGGCAGGTGGATCACCTGAGGCCAGGAGTTTGAGACCAGCCTGGCCAACATTGCAAAACCCCATCTCTACTAAAAATACAAAGATTAGCTGGGCCTGGTGGTAGGTGCTTATAGTCTCAGCTACTCAGGAGGCCAAGGCAGGAAAATTGCTTGAACCCACAAGGTAGTGGTTGCAGTGAGCCAAGATTGTATCACTGCACTCCAGGCTGGCTGACAGAGTGAGACTTTGTTTCAAAAAAAAAAAACAAAATAGAAAAATGGGAGATTTTATTGGCTTATGTGTCTGCAGGTTGTACAGAAAGTATTCTGGCTTCTGCTTCTGAGGAGGCCTAAGGAAGATTTCAAACATGGCAGATGGCAAAAGAGGAGCACATACATCACTGGCCCAAGTAGGAGCAAGAGAGAGAGCAAGGGGGAAGATGCTGCTCACTTTTAAACAACAAGATCTTGCAAGAACTCACTCACTATCACAAGAAAAGCACCAAGAAAAGCAGACAGTGCTAAACCATTCCTGAGAAATCCATCCCCATAATCCAACCACCTCCCATCAAGCCCCACCTCCAACTTTGGGAACTACAATTCGACATAATATATGATGGAGACAAAGATTCAAACCATGTCACTGACATTAGTAATTGAATAAATAAATTAATGAGAGAGAATAGATACATTTTCTATAGAGAAAAATTCCAAATAATTTTTGTAGTTATCTTCCACTCAAGAAGATGGAGTATAACTTTCCACTCCTTAAGTATGGGCTAACTACAGTAATTTATTTCCCAACAACACATTGTGAAAAAAGGACAAAAAGAGTTACTTTACCATGGAAATATATGACTTACAGTACTTTAGCCGGGTGACCAAGTTTAACTCAAGTGTAACTCATGTAAGTAGCATGTACTCTTGATATAATGTGAAGAGAGTGACATTGTATCTCCATGTGTTATTAGACCATTAGCATAGTCTAATTATCTGAAATACATGCATATGTGAAGCACTTAGGAGATATTAATGCCCTAATGCTGATTAGACAACCAATATATGTTACTTAACTTTAGCAATAAAATGTTTCCTATTAAAGTTGTGTCTGGATTTTAAAACATGTTAACTATTCCTTAATCAGTAACATATTAATACATTATTTGTTTAGTCTTCTGGATCTATAAAATGCTAGACTAATAAAAGTGGCATTTTAGAAAAATTGATAATCTAGGGAACTAAGGGTGAATAGTTTACTAAATACCCTGGATGCTCACTTGCATTCTGGATTAATGATCAGAATTCTTATTTTAAGTTAAAATCAATATCCACATAATCATCTTTATTGTTATTTTAAACTTATTTGCCTGTATGTTTTCTTCTCCTTTTTATGTCCAAATAACTACCTAGCCACTGATACAGGTTGCTAAAATTATTATACAAGTTTCTTTTTAATAATTAGCTTTGGGAAACAGGATACTTGCTGGCAAGAGTAGAAACATAGTAACTTAAGCTGACATTATATCCAGGTTCCAAAGTCAATTATGTGACACATAAGCCATTTTGTATAGATATTAAAAACATCAGTTATTATAATCACAAGTTAACATTAATAGGATTGTAAAAAAGGAATATTTACAGAAGGTAAGGGTATACAAAAGAAATATTTGGATATTTTCCAAGATTTTATCCCCAGTGTCTGGTGTAAAACATTGTTTGTATTAAACACTCAGTAAGTTTTACTTGGATAACTATTCAATGCATTATGCACTACAGTTTTATTATATTTAAATATATTATTTTGTATTTAGTTCCATTGTCTTTACTAGTTTGTTCTTTAGGATTATTAAGAAGGTTATAAAAATGTCAGAAAAAATGCCCCTAAGAAAACAGAACTGTTTAATTAATATTGCAATTTATCTACTTTTAAATTTTAACAAACTATATTATGATTATTAATACATATTTGTATCAAAAAATGATAGCAAATGTAATATTTGTTTAAATCATTTTTCTCATTTTATTTTCTCAGAAATTTTAACTTTATAACTTTTTTCGTTTATGTATTAAATATGTTATTAATAGTTGGTTCTATTTTGTTTTTATTGATATTTACTATCTCTAAAGAATTTATACTTTTTAAAAAATTAATCAGCTTTCCTAGATTTTTCCACCTAGTTTTTCTTCCCAATTTAGAGTAGGCTTTCTTACCTCCAATTAGCAGTTCCTTACTATTTCTACATAATTAATTTAATACATAGATAGGTTTTGATGTAATTACATTTTCTCTTTGATAGCTAGAATTTAACATACATAAGAATAGGGTACGTTTGTGAAGAAAAAAAATCTTGCAAACACTTCTATTTTTACCAAGATTCTTTAAAGGGTCCATCTTTTTACTATATAAAATTATGTATTTTCATAATCCCATTATGCAAGCACATTTAGAGTTATCTTTAAACACAACCTTAGCTTCTAATTAATAAAGTGAAGTTTTCAAAACAAAATAACCCACACTATTCTCTTTAGGCAGATATTAACATACCTGTTCTAATTTCCAGTTGAAATAAACACATTGCTTAATAATACATTGAGGTATAAATCATACATTGGGAAAGCCATTGGAAGTTTATTGGTTCATATTTTATTTATGTAACATCTCATAAATAATATTTTTGTCATTTCAGCTTTAGTTTAGATTCATATAGTGGAAACTTAATTTCAAGAAAAACAGAATATACTTCTGATACAAATATAAATAGGTAAATTTCCAGTCTTATTGGAGTATGTAATATAAATAGAAAATTAAATATAATGAACTCTAAAATGGAGTTCTATACCAATTTATCACATACAATATTCTAGGATATATACAGCCTGATTTTGAAAAAAGATTAGAGACAGAACACAAAATAAATTGAGTTTTAATGAGGTGGCCATTACTTACACTTTCCATGTTAATTTGGGCTAATTTTTATTATAATTAGCAACAAATTAGAATGCAGCATTTTTAATACAAGTATACTTAGGAGATACTGTAGATTCTGTTCTGGAGAACTGAAAGAAAGTAAATATAGCAATAAAGGTAGTTACACATAATACTTGTTTTCCCAGTGCGTATGCCGACAAATCTGCAGTTACATCCTTCACTGAATTCTTGAAGCCATCAAAGGCATTTATAAAGATTAGAATCAACTTCCTTCAAACTCCTATGAATGTTGGTATTTTGACCTCTTTCCTTGAATCATGAATGTCTTTAATGGTATTTAGAATAGTGAATTCTTTCCAGAAAGTTTTCAATTTACTTTGTGAATATCCATCAGAGGAATCATTGTCTATGAGAGTATAGCCCTATAAAATGTATTTCATAAATAATAAGACTTGAAAGTTAAAATTATTCATGGATCCATGGGCTACAGAATGGATGTTGTGTTAACAGGCATAAAAACGACATTAATCACCTTGTACATCTCCATCAGAGCTTTTGGGTGACTAGGTGTGTGTCAATGAGCATTCATATTTTGAAACAAATTCTTTTCTGAGCAGTGGGTCATAACAGTGGGCTTAAAATGTTTAGTTAACCATGCTGTAAACAAATGTGGTGTCATCCAGGCTTTGTTGTTCAATTTATACAGCCCAAGAAGAGTTAATGTAATATGAGTCTTAAGGGCACTAGGATTTTTGCACTGGTAAATGAGCATTGGCATCACCTTCCAGTCGCCATCTCTAATAGTCCCTAACAGGAGAGTCAGTCTCTCCTTTTGAAGTTTTGAAGCCAGGAATTGACTTCTCTCTAGCTATGAAAATCTTAGATGGCATTTTCTTCCCGTGGAAGGTTGTTTCATGTACATTGAAAATGTGTTGTTTAGGGGAGCCATCTTCATCAATTATCTTAGCTAGATTTTCTGGATAACTCCCTACAGCTTCTACATCAGAACTTGCTGCTTCACTTTGCACTTTTATGTTAGGAAGATGGCTTCATAACCTAAACATCACAAATCAATATCTGTCAGCTTCAAACTCTTCTTCAGCAGCTTATCTCTCTAAATCTCCATGGAATTGAAGAGAGTTAGCGATTGCTTTTGATTAGGCTTTGTCTTAAATAATGTTGTGGTTTATTTGATATTATATCCAGACACTATGACTATGTCCAGCAATAAGGCTGTTTTGCTTTGTTATCCATTCTTGTATTCACTGAAGTAGCACTTTAAATTTTCTTTAATAATTTTTACTCAGCATTCACAATTGGGCTGTTTGGTGCAAGAGGTCTAGCTTTCAACCTATCTCAGGTTTTAATATGCTTTCCTCACTAAGCATAATTATTTCCAACTTTTGATTTAAAGTGTGAGACATGGGATGGAACAAGATAGCAGAATAGGAGTCTCCACAGATCATCCTCCCCACTCCCACACACAAGGAAACCAATTTAACAACTATCTACAGAAAAAAAAAAAACACCTTCATAGGAAACAAAAATCAGATGAACATTGATAGTATCTGGTTTTAACTTTGTATCACTGAAAGAGGAACAGAAGAGATAGAAAAAAACAGTTCTGAGTTGCAGATGCCACCCCTGTTACTTTACACCTTAGAGCAGCAGCAGTGTGGTATGGAGAGCATCTCTGGGCACTGGGAGAGGAAGAACATAGCAATTGTGAAGCATTGAACTCAGTGCTGTCCTGTCAGACCAGAAAGGAAAACCAACCCAAACTCAGCTGACACCAACCCATGGAGAAACCATTTAAACCAACTCTAGCCAAAAGGGAATCACCAATCCCAGTAGTCCAAAGTGAAGTTCCATGAAACCTCGCCCCTGAGAGCTAAGGTGCTCCAGGTCTCTAAGTAAAATTGAAAAGCAGTCTACACTGTGAAGACTGCAAATTTTAGGTGAGTCTTAGTGCTAAACCAAGCAAGAGGGGACTAGGGGGCACGCAAGCTACTGAGACAGCAGCTGAGGCAGCTCAGGAGGTTGGCATCATCCCTCATATAACCCCAGGCTGTGCAATTCCTGGCTTCAAAAGAGAACCTTTCTTTCCACTTGAGGGGAGGAGAGAGAAGAGTCAGGAGGACTTTGTCTTGCATCTTGGATACCAGCTCAGCCACAGCAGGATAGGGCAACAGTCAGAGTTGTAAGGCTCCTATTCCAAGCCCTAGCTCCTGAAAGACATTTCCAGATACTCCCTAGAGCAGAAAAAAGCCCACTTCCTTGAAGGAAAAGACCTAGTCCTGGCAGCATTAATTACCTGCTAAGTGAAGAGCCCTTGGGCCTTGAATACCTAGCAGCAATACTCAGGTACTACATCAAGTCCCTTAAGTGAGTCTCTGAGACTTGCTAGCTTCAGGTGAGACTCAGCACATTACCAGCACTGGTGTCTATGGGGCAAAATTCCTTCTGCTTGATATAGGTTTGTGCAAAAGTAATTGCATTTTTTGCTATTGAAATTAATGGAAATGACAATTACTTTTGCACCTAATAAAGGCAGGCAGTAGAGAAAGAGATAGGGGGGAAAGTTTATTCAAACAGGTAATAACAGAGAACTTCCCAAACCTACAGAAAGATATCAACATTAAAGTACAAGAAGATTATAAAACACCAAGCATATTTAACTGAAGAAGTCTACTTTAAGATATTTTATAATCAAACTCAGATAGTCAAGGAAAAAGATAGGATTCTAAAAGCAGCAAGGGGAAAAAGAATACAATGAAATTCCAATACATCTGGCAGCAGACTTTTCAATGGAAACCATACAGGCCAAGAGAGACTGGCGTAATATATTTAAAGCACTGAAGGGGGAAAAAAAAACTTTTATCATAGAATATTATATCTGGGAAAAAATATCATTCAGACCTTAAGAAGAAATATAGACCATCCCAGACAAACAAAAGCTGAGGGGTTTCATCAATACCAGACCTATCCTATATGAAATGCCAAAGGAATTACTTCAATCAGAAAGAAAAGGACATTAATGAGCAATAAATTATCACCTGATACAAAACTCACTGCTAATAGTAAGTACACAGAAACACAGCATATTATAACACTGTAACTGTGGTGTGTAAACTACTCTTATCCAAAGTAGAAAGACTAAATGATGGATCAAGAAAAAATAACTACAATGACTTTTTAAGAAATAGCACAATAAAATCAATAAAATGTAAACATAAAAAACAAAAAGTTAAAAAGTGAGAAAAAAAAGTTAAGGCATAGAGTTATATTAGTTTTATTTTTGCTTGTTTGCTTATGGAAAAGGTGTTAAGGTGTTATCAGATTAAAATAATGGGTTATAAGATAGTATTTGCCAGCCTCATGCTAACTTCAAGCCAAAAAAACATACAATGAATACACTAAACATAAAAGCAAGAAACTAAGTCATATCACCACAGAAAATCACCTTTATTAGAAGAAGACAGAAAAGAAAGAAAGAAAGAAGATCAGAAAACACAAAAATGGTAGGAGTAAGTTCTTACTTATCAATAATAACATTGAATGTAAATGGACTCTACCCTCCAATCAAAAAACATAGTGGCTGAATGGATGAATCAACAAGACCCATTGATCTGCTGCCTACAAGGAAAACACTTTACCTATAAAGACACACATGGACTGAAAATAAAGGGGTGGAAAAAGATATTCCGTGCCAATGGAAACCATAAAAGATCAGATGTTGCTGTGCTTTTATAAGAAGAAATAGATTCCAAAACAAACACTGTAAGAAGAAACAAATAAGGTCATTATATAACGATACAGAGGTCAATTCAGCAAGAGGATATAACAGTTGTAAATATATATGCATCCAATGCTGGAGTATAAAGATAGATAAAGCAAATATTATCAGAACTTAACAGAAAGGTAGACCCACATACAATAATATCTAGAGACTTTAACATCCCCCTTTCAGCATTGGAGAAATTATCCAGACAGAAAATCAACAAAAAAAACCATCAAACTTAGTTTTGGAAAGTATATAAATACATGGAAATTAAGCAATAGGCTCCTGACTGACCAGTGGGTCATTGAACAATTTTTTGAAACAAATGGTGATGGAAACAATATAACAAAACCTATGGGTTACAGCAATAGCAGTACTAAGAGAGAAGTTTATAGCTCTAAGTCCCTACATCAAAAAAGAGGAAAAACTTTAAATAAACAATTTAATGATACATTTTTAAAAACTAGAAAAACAAGGCAAACTAAGCCCAAAACTAGTACAAGAAAATACATAATAAAGATGAGAGAAGAAATAAATAAAATTTAAATAAAAATACAAAAGATTAATAAAACAAAAAATTGGGTTGTCAAAAAGTTAAACAAAATTGACAAGACTTTAGCCAGACTAAGAAAAAAAAGAGAGAAGATGCAATTAAATAAAATCAGAAATGAAAAAACAGACTTTACAACAGATACAACAAAAACTCAAAAGATTATTACTGACTACTATAAGCAACAATTTGCCAGTAAATTGGAATATTTAGAAGAAATGGACAAATTCCTAGTTACAACAACCTACTAAGATTGAACCAGGAAGAAATCCAAAACCTGAACAGATCAATAACAACTAATGAAATTGAAGCTGTAATAAAAAGTCTCTCAGTAAGGAAAAGCCCAGGACACAATGGCTTGATTGCTAAATTGTACCAAATGTTTGAAGAAGAGTACCAATTCTAGTGAAACTACTCTGAAAAATAGAGGAGGAAACACTTCCAAACTCGTGCTATGAGACCAGCATTACCCTGACATCAAAACTAGACAAAGATACATCAAAAAAAGAAAACTACAGCCTAATATCACTGATGAATATTGATGCAAAAATCCTCAACAAAACACTAGCAAACCGAATTCAGCAAAATACATTAGAAAGATCATATATTATGACCAAGTGGGATTTCTCCCTGGGATGCAAGATTGGTTCTCCATACACAAATCAATGAACATGATACATTATATCAACAGAATGAAAGATAAAAATAATACGATTATTTCAATTGATGCTGAGAAAGCATTTCGTATAATTCAACATCCCTTCATGACAAAAACCCTCAAGAAACTGGGTATAGAAGGACTATACCTATACCTCAACATAATAAAAGCCATATGTGACAGACCCACAGCTAGTATCATATTGAATGGGGAAAAACTGAAGGCCTTTTCTCTAAGATTTGGAACACAACAAGAATGCCCACTGTCACCACTGGTATTCAACATAGTACTGGAAGTCCTAGCTACAGTAATAAGACAAGAGAAAGATATAAAGGGCATCCACACTAGAAAGGAAGATGTCAAATCATTCTTGTTTGCTGATGATATAATCTTAGCTTTGGAGAAACCTAAAAACAAGAAAACTATTAGAACTGATAAACTCAGCAAAGTTGCAGGATACAAAATCAACATACAAAAATCAATAGTGTTTCTATATGCCAACAGTGAGAAATATGAAAAATAAATATAAAAATTAATTTCATTTACAATGGCCAACATGAAATTACATACCTAGAAATTAATTTAACCAAAAAAGCAAAAGATCTCTGTAATAAAAACTATAAAACACTAATGAAAACGATTGAAGAGAACACTAAAGAATGGAAAAAATATTCCATGTTGATGGACTGGAAGAACAAATATTGTTAAAATGTCCATATTACCTAAGGCAATCTATAGATTCAATGCAATCACTCTCAAAATACCAATGACATTTTTCACAAAAACAGAAAAAATATCCTAAAATGTATATGGAATCAGAAAGGACTCAGAATAGCCAAAGATATCCTAAGCAAAAAGAACAAAACCAGATGAATCACATTATCTGACTTTAAATTATACTACAGATCTATAGTAACTAAAATAGCAGATACATGCATAAAAATAGACACATACACCAATGTAACAGAATAGAGAATTCAGAGACAAAGCCACAAACCTACAGTGAACTCATTTTTGACAATGGTGCCAAGAACATACACTGGGAAAAAGACAGTCTTTTTAATAAATTCTGCTTGGAAAACTGGATATCCACATGCATAAGAATGAAATTAGATCCCTATCTCTCACCATATACAAAAATCGTATCAAAATGGATTAATGACTTAAATCTAGAACCACAAACACAAGCAACCAAAGCAAAAATGGACAAATGGGATCACATTAAGTAAAAAGCTTCTGCAAAGAAAATGATATAATCAGCAGAGAGATTACCCACAGACTGGGAGAAAATATTTGCAAAGTACCCATCTGACAAGGGATTAACAACCAGAATAAATAAGGTACTCAAACAACTCTATCGGAACAAAATCTGATAATCTGATCAAAAAATGGCCAAAGATTTGAATAGATCTTTCTCAATGCAGGATGTACAAATGGCAAGCAGGCATATAAAAAAGCATTCAACATCATTAATCATCAAAGAAATGCAAATCAAAACTACAGTATCATCTCACCCCAGTTAAAACTGCTTATGTCCAAAAGACAGGCAATAACAAATGCTGGCGAGGATATGGAGAAAATGGATCCCTCATCCACTGTTAATGGGAATGTAAATTAGTACAACCACTGTGGAGAACAGTTGAGAGCTTCCTCAAAAAAACTAAACATTGAGGCACCATATGATCTGCAATCCCATTGCTAATTACATACCCAAAATAAAGCAAATCAGTATATGGAAGAGATAACTGGAGTGCTGTTTGCTGCAGCACTGTTTCCGATACCTAAGACTGGGAAGCAACCTAAGTGTTCATCAAGAAACGAATGTATGAAGAAAATGTCATATATATACACAATAAGTATTATTCAACCATAAAAAGAATGAGACCCAGTCATTTGCAACAACATAGATGTAACTGGAGATCATCATGTTAAGTGAAATAAGACAGGAACAGAAAGACAAATAGACAAATATTGCATGTTCTCACTTATTTGTGGGATCTAAAAATCAAATCAACTGAACTCATGGACATAGAGAGTAGAAGGACAGTTACCAGAAGCTGAGAAAGGTAGTGTGGGGCTGAAGGGGTTGGAGGTGGGGATGGTTAATGCATGCATAAAAAATAGAGTGAACAAGATGCCAGAGAAACCAAAGGAGTAACCACATAAAGTCTCCACATTTACTTCAAGGGATAACAGGACCATTAGCCAGAACTCAGAAAATATCATTTAATAGATACATATTGCTTACAAGAAGAGACATGAAAATACCCCACATACAATATTAGCAAAGTATATAAAGTAGAATACCACTGTGACTGATTATACTTTATCCAAGAAACTCTTATATTTCATCATGCATTAAAGGGGAGTTTAGAGGAGATAGCATGTATGATCATCTTAAAAGGCACTAAAAAGGAAGCTGATAAAATCAATACTTATTTAAAACTTTTAAACTAGAATGTAGACATATAACCACACAGTGAAAATAATCATGAACAGAAAAATACTAGTCCATGATCTTCCCATTGGAGTGAGTCCCAATCCACAAAGGTTCTGATGATCCTAGCTGATAAAGTGAAACAGTAATTGGAAAAATTAAAGGTACACTATCTCTACTTCAAAACTGCATGACTGTCTGCATAGAGATATCAAGTGAATCAAAAATAAAGATGAGCCAGCATAAATATAAAATAAATTAAACTAAAATTAATAAGTTTCTAGAGAGAGAGAGAGCCATAATAACTTATTTGAAATTAAAATTTAGGAATATGTTTTTCATAGTTCTAAAATAGGAAATAAAATACTAAATAAAAATAAGTATGTTACAGTTTCAGATAAAAACTGTAACGTTTTCCTGACTATCATTAAAAAAAAAGAGAGAAATATACCATATCTCTGAAAGGAGAAACAGACTGAAATATATATAGCTATACATACATGCAAATCTATGGAAATTTTGGCACAAGCAATATTTTTCAAAATTCTCAAAGAGTAAATAAATATGATGGGTTAGAATAAGACTAGTCCTGCGACCTTCTTTTTATTTTTGCTATTCTAAATTAATCTGTGGGAGTAAAGAAATGATGATAGGTTGGATCAAAGAATTAGGCCACCACACACTAAAGCACATTTTATAGCTCTAGTAGGAAAATAAGCATGATGTGTAACAAAAGAGTCCAAGAAAAAAGGATGAAAATATTTATAAACATATACTAGTGTATATTTAAAAATGTATATTATATATAATACCATTGGACGAAGAAAGGACTATCGAAATGGACATAAATTGTAGTTGCTTGAAAAACTAATATAGGTATATGTTTTGTTGAAAGACAAATACAAAAAAAGATTTGATGGACAAATCCTCTTATCACATAACAAATCAAATAAACATCCAAATGTAAATAAGCATGCAAATATGTTAAATATTTAAATATAAAAACAAATTTAAAAACTAAAGCTGAATATGTCTTTAATTGAAGAATCTTGTCAACAAAGCAAAGTAATAAATCACAAGTAGCTATGGAATATATTACATTAATTTATATATTACATATAGAATATACAGATGTTTACATATGCATATGTACATATATTTATATACTTTATTTGCTTATTTTTGGATAATTTATAAATTAATAAAAGAAATTATCTCTGTATTAATATATGTATGTAAAGAGATACGGATATATAGATATGTATCTTTAGTGTGTTTTTATGTATATGTAAATACACATTTTCTCTAAAAATATGCAATTTCTCTAAAAATGTATATTTACATTTATCTAAAAACTGAAAAAATGCAGCTAGTATTATAAATAGCTGTTATAATTTATATATGACTTCATAATACAACGCTTCTTTTAATATGCATATAGAGTTATTATGTAATTATAGATTCCCCAGAAGTACAAATAGGAATTAGCATGTGACAAACATTCATAATATCAGCAAATTCAAAATCCATGCAAAAATCTATTTTTAATAAAAATACAACATACACAACATTTAGGATTCAACATACAAAATAAGTACAGATTACTTCATTTATTTGTAAAAGTACTCTTTTTTACTTTTACAAACTGTCACAGAGTACTTTTACAAACTCGGAGTGCAGATTGATAATCATTCAAACTGCCATTTTACAGAAAATAATCAAAATTAAATAATTTAAAAGTCATATATTTTCTTCACATAACTGGAAGAATAAATATTAATAAAACAATTGGCCAAGCAGGGTGGCTCATGCCTGTAATCCCAGCACTTTGGGAGGCTGAGGCAGGTGGATCACGAGGTCAGGAGTTCAACACCAGCCTGGCCAACATGGTGAAACCCGGTCTCTACTAAAGATACAAAAAATTAGCTGGGCGTGGTGGCGGGCGCCTGTAATTCAAGCTACTTGGGAGGCTGAGGCAGGAGAATCGCTTGAACCCGGGAGCCAGAGGTTGCAGTGAGCCGAGATTGCACCGTTCCACTCCAGCCTGGGCGAAAGGGCGAGACTCCATCTCAAACAACAACAACAACAACAAAACAATTATCTGAAATAAAATCGCTATGAATTATAGCACTTTACCTTTGAGATTTTTACAGAGAGATACACTTTTATGGAAGGAGAAAAGCATTTCAATAGATTCAAAAAAGTATCTGTCTTTCTCTACTAATAGAAATTAGCGTCCTTGGAGAAATAACTGAACCCAAGGCTGGGACGCGGAAAATATATGAATTGGTAACATATCTGGTGACACAAAGTATGGAAGTATTCAAACATGTTGAATGCATTTTAAAAAGACAAAAAGTCAGCTTGAAGATGTGCCTATGGTGAAAAAGGAACACTTTGAATAACTAAAAGAATATAGTCAATGATGTATAGTAGTAGATTTTTGAAAAAGCTGTAATTATACATCCAGTTCTATACAAAAATATAATTAGGTTGGTAGGTATGAAGGAATGTAGATATATATATATATATATATATATATATATATATATACACACACACATACATACATGGATAATAGGTACATGATAGGTAGGTAGCTAGATAGTGGTCAGAAAAGAAAGTGATTATTTATAATCAAATTTTTGCACTGTTTTGTAATCATAATGATACTTGATTTAGGCAAGGTTGTTGTAAGGATGCTAAAATCATTTTGTCTTAGTTTACTGAAGAACGAATTATTAATATGGTTTAAAAATCTTTCTAAGTAGATTATGTATTAATTGCAAACGTTTAACAAAATCTTTTCTATAAAGTCATTTGGGCTTTATTGAAGTAAATCTCATACCAAGTGATTGAAGTTAATATCATCAATAATGGGGCAAACTGACATCCCGTGCTTCTTTGTGTGACACACTGAGAAATGCAATATATCAATCACTTAGGTAAGATTCCTGCTCAGAATGCATTATCTGAGTTTCTTTATAAAGAAGCAATTGATCAAAACCAAATTGATGAAATTGGACTCAATTCTTAAAAAATACTAGTGTCTTGAAAGATGAAGAAAGAATGAAGAACAGCTCTAGATTAAGTGAGAGTGAAAAGTTATAACTGAATGCAATTTTGAATCAAGTTTGGGATTTTGAAGCAGGAAAATAGTGTTAGAGTATCATTAGGATGAATGATGAATTTGAATATTTACTATTTATTAGGTAAAAGTATTGTGTTGATGTTAAATTCCCTGAACTTTTAAATTAATGTTGGTAATGAAAGAGAATGCTTCTATTATTAGGAAAGACCTGCTGAAATAGGTTAACAATCATGACATCTGCAGTTTACTTTCCAATGATTTAGCACACAGACACACACACACACACACAAACACAGACACAAACATAACACAGAAAGCAAATATGCTATGTGAATGTAAATATATCAACATATACATAGCATATGTACCATTGCATAATTATATAATGCATTGGATGTTTTAATATTAATGTATTACATATATATTATATGAGGTATATGATATACACTACCTGATATTATATATTCTATTTCTATATAAATATAGAAGCAAATACAACAACATAATAAGAACTGATTAACAGGTTAAAATCATACAATACTGTATCAATATTATTTCAAATTTTCTGCTAATGTAAAATATTGTTTTCAAAATTAATTTGTAATAGATTAGGAAAGAAAAGGAAGAGTTTGGATTGTAGGTGAAAATATGATGACAATTCAAGTGTTGTATAAGTTTTGTAATTTAAGTTTTCTGGAATATTTATGTATTATTTTATTAAAATATTTTTATAATAAGAAGTGTTTCTACTTTTAGTATATAATTTACAGCTCCTTTATATGCATAATCAAGTTGCTGGAAAAGTAATATTTCATTCAGTTTCAAATTTCGTATCTTCTGTTCACTCTTCAGCACACTGCACTATGAATTTTTCCCTAAATATTCTGCTTAAAATGCTCTCACTAGTTCTTACAAGTAACTTCCTTTCACATCATCTAAATTGCTTTCCCTTTTGAGATCAAAATTTTAGATACACTTCACTCCACCAAATCATATGATTTATATTGGATAAAGTAAATATAATTTAAGGAAAAGCACATTTGGGAAGGCAAACTTTTTAATACCAAATACACATATTTACAATACAATATGTGTGTGTACACAACACATTTGTACTTAAACTATAATGTCAAAATATTTTCAGCTTTGAAAAAAGTTCATAAACTTATTGATGTAAAATAACTTCCAGATGAGCATACATTATCCTTTACACTTACAAAGTTCATGATACATTTTCAAGCAAAATATAAGCCAGTCTGTTCTCTTTTCCGTGATAAATGGCCCAAACCAAGTAAAAGGTATCTTCAGAGTATACATTATAGTGCTCCTCAAGTCCAACAGACAGCATTATTGGTCAGGAAAATCAGAGAAATTACAGAAGAAACTTTCTTTTAACCATAAATTTGCTATAGCAATTTAATGTATACGCCATAATATCTATTCTAAAAAATTAGAGACACCTGTATGTATGCCAATATTTAATTTAAATAACATTTGGACTATTCACTAATTTTTATTATGCATTGCATGAATTACATAGCACCTTAACACAAATAACAAATAATTGATTGTATTTTTATTAGGAATTATGCAAAGTTCTAATTTGGGTGTTTAAAGCAGGAAATGAAAAATTCAGCCATTTACTATTTCTATTATGACTATGAAACTTTGCCACAAAATATTTTATCTTATGTCCTATTACAAATAAATAAACTAAAAATACATAACAGCTTCAGAATCACAAGGGTGCCAAGGAATCATTCTCTTGATTTCAGAAACCATTCTATTATTTACTTGCTATTACCTCCCATTGTATATGTCCATTCTATGAGAATATATGACTTCATGTGGTAGACCTAATGGGACTATGGATAAGTGGGTGATTTTTCAATGTTATGTTATGAGTGATAACAGCCTGCTAAATTGTTTAAGAAAGCTGGAACAATAGACTGCTGTCATCATGAGTTGGCTGCATTGATGAAATCCACATATCAGCTTTAGAACACTGAGTAATGAGGCAAAAGAGTAGTTTCCAACCCCTAATGGACTTAATTATAATTTGTTTTAGATTCCAGTTTAAACTCCAGACCAAGACATGACATCTAAAATTTTATTCCATGAGCAGCTAGAGACAATGGGAAATGGTGTGCATTCTTTGTCTTATTTCTTCCATAACTAACTACCTAAAACTTAGTGTTCCTTTTTTCTTTGCTGACTGTCCTCACGTGGCTATCCTTAGCACCAAGAGCCTTCTCGCCATTTTCGTAGCTTGATCTTTACAGTTCAGAGCCAGCAATAATGCATCAATCCTCCTTAGGATAGTTAAGTGTAAAGTTTGTGATATACTGTTATTCAAGATTATCTTTCATTTAAAAATTGTTGAAGGTATGATATTCTACACAGTTTATCTATAAAAATCAAACAAGGCACATCAATGAAAGTCATTTTATATTCATTAACATCTTCCTGATAAAATAAATTGTATATATGTCATAGAAAAGGTTTTAGTTACTTAATGAGTAATTTGTTTTAAAATGTAACTTTATATTATTTTTCTTGACAAGATGCAGTAACAGAAAACTGATTTGTACTTCTATTGGAAAAAATTGTAAAACGAAAGTATATATAAAGCAACAGTATCCAAAATATTTAACATCAGAAAAAGAACAATGATTGCTGAGAGACAGCAAGCAAAGAGAGCACTATGATTGCTCGGTTCTTGGCCTCCAGTTTACTAGGCGGAGTCCAGGAATATTCCTGAGTTGAAAAGACATTGCTGAGAGTATGAAGAGGCCAAGGAGAAAAAAACTTAATGCAAAGAATAATAGAAGGAGAAAACCGCACAAAGAGAATCTTTCACAGATTTGAAAATTTTTCTCCCTCTTAATATTAATTGAAAACTTACTGGAGCATATATGCCAAAAAAAAAAAAAAAACCCAAGGCAGGAGGTAGAAGAGTGAAAAAACTCCGGAGCTTAGTAGCTTGAAAAAGTTACTGGTCCCAGCAGCCAGTTGGAAACCCTCTTAATTAATGAGGCATCAGGTAGAATAAACACCATATTTTGGCGTCAGCAGTAAGCCAAAGTTTTCTCGAGCAAATATTTCTCTGGTCCCACATACCACAACTTAAGAGTAAGACCAAAAAGAAAAAGAAAAATAATTGTAATTAATCCAGAAATAGTATAGATGACATAATTAGTACATAAAGACATTAAAGCAGTTAAAATAACTTTATTCTATATTGCCAAAAAGCTACAGAAAGTTTGACTGTGCTAAGTCAATAAATAAATATATTTAAAAGACCAAAATCATATCCTTAGATATAAAATATCATATTAAATTACATGAAAAATAAAAATTATAAAATTTATTCCATATGAAATATTCCAGATAAAAATATTAGTAATTCTGAAAATATAGCATCAAAAACTCTACAGACTGTAACCTAGAAAAAAAGAAGAATGAAAAAAAAATAAACAGGTTCAGTGAACTGTGAGACAAAGCATGCAAAGCAAGTAGCCTAAGGCATGTGCAATTGGATTCCCAGAAAACAGGGTGTGGGCAGAAAATACCACAAGAAATAATGGATATTTTTGCATATTTTATTAAAACTATAAACTCTCAGATCCATGAGCTCAATAAAATACGACATAAACTAAAACAAAGTACATCTTTATTGAATTGCTTAAAACTGGCATTAAAGAGGAAATTTTAAAAGCAATCAGAAAAAAAAATACACAAGACACAGAGAGAAAGAAATTAGAATGATAGATTACCTCTCATCAGAAAAAATGCATCGTGGACAGTAGGAAAATATCTTTAAGTAACTGAAAGGAAAATAACAAAAACGAGCAAACAATACAAGTCAACCTAGAGTTGTATATTCAATGACAACAATTATTCACAAAAAATAAAGGCAAAAACAAGACACAGGCAATTGATGAAATCATTAATTACCAATCATCTTACATTATGAAAAATGTGAAGAAAAGTCCCCCAGGCCAAAGGAAAGTGAGGAAAATGATAACAGATTGAAATCTGCATTTATTTAAAAAAAAGAGCCTCAGATGCCATGCCTAAGGGCGGATATAAAAGACTTCTTTCTTAACATTATTATTTTTATCAAAAGTAATATAAAATGTAAATTGTCTAAACAACAAAACTAAAACTTGTGGATTGTTAGAATGAATACAGAAGCAAAATGTAATTATCCACTACCTACAAGAAACTCACTTTAAAGAAACAAAGGGGTTCAAGCATATGAACAGATAATGACATCTAACAATAATCATACTAATATTAATTTTTGAAAGTTGATATTAAAAGAAAGCTGGAGACGCTACGTTACTGCTTAACAAGTTTGATTTCAGAGAAAAAATATTGTCAGGGAAAAATAATATTAGAGGGTAAATTCATCAAGAGAGCATAACAATCTTAAGCAGTATACACATAGTAACAGAGACTCAAAATATCTAAAGCAAAATCTAATGGAATGTCAAGAAGAAATACACCAATCTGAAGTTGCAGTGAGAGTTTTTAATACTCTTCTATCAATAATTTTAATTAGAAAAATTAATTCAACTATAGTAGACTACCTATTATTTTCAAGCACAAATGAAATATTTATGAATATAGACACAATTATGAGCAATAAAACAAGTCTCAATATATTTGATGAATTAAATCATAGAAAGGAAAGAAAGAAGATGAAAAAAAGAAAGGAAGGATGGATGGATGGATGGATGGAAGGAAGGGAGGAAAGTAGGGAAGGAGGGAGAAAGGGGAAGAGAGAGAGAATAGGCCTTACTTTGAAGACCCAACAATTATTTTTGGAAAAAAAATAGAATTTATACATTGCTGGACTAAAAGCAATATATAATCTGAGGGTAATATAAACTAATTGGAGTAAACCTAGTACTACCATCAATAAGGTTGGTATGAGGGAATAAATTTGAAATAATCATTTTGAAGACTCATGTCTCTAATGAAATATCATGTCAGGATAGGAATCATTTTATATTCTATTAAATATTTTTTAAAATTAACCAAAATATAAAATGATTAATATTTTTTGAATAAAAAGAAAATAATCTATATGAAGATAATTCTCTCAGGTACCATGCAGATGTACATTTCAGTTAACAATTTATCTGAAGTTCAATTACATAATAATGTTGTTTATATGAGTTAATGTCTAAATTTAATTTCTTATCTGATTCTATCATGTAGATAAAATAATGCAAATAGTATACCCTCATTGGTAATGCAAAATGGTACATTCTTAAACTTAGTAAAACCTTATGAAAACAGGCTTCATTCAAAACAAATTGTAAGTTAATAAAAATCTAGAACTTTTTCAGTCCTCTTTCTGTTCCATCATTTTCACATGTACAACACATTCACAGTAACATATACATTTTTCTTTTTTGATACGGAGCCTTGCTTTTTTGCCTAGGCAGGAGTGCAGTGGTGTGATCTCTGCTCACTGCAACCTCCGCCTCCCAGGTTTAAGTGATTCTCCTGCCTCAGCCTCTTGAGCAGCTGGGATTACAGGTGTATACCACCACACCCAGCTAATTTTTGTATTTTTAGTAGTGATGGGGTCTCACCATGTTGGCCAGTCTGGTCTTGAACTCCTGGCCTCAGATGAACTGCCTGCCTTGGCCTCCCAAAATGGCATCCCAATTCAGGACACAAAGCTTCCACAGCGTGGAAGTGTGTCCTGAATTGGTTCCTTCCAGTGGGTTCTTGGTCTCACTGACTTCAGGAATGAAGCCGTGGACCCCCACGGTGAGTGTTACAGTTCTTAAAGATGGTGTGTCTGGAGTTTGTTCCTTCAGATGTTCAGATGTGTCTGGAGTTTCTTCCTTCTGGTGGGTTTGTGGTCTTGCTGACTTCAGGAGTGAAGCTGCAGACCTTCTCAGTGAGTGTTACACCTCTTAAAGGTGGTGTGTCTGGAGTTGTTTGTTCCTCCTGGTGGGTTCGTGGTCTCACTGACTTCAGGAATGAAGCTGCAGACCCTCCTAGCGAGTGTTACAGCTCATAAAGGTAGCGTGGAACCAAAGAGTGAGCAGCAGCAAGATTTATTGTGAAGAGCGAAAGAACAAAGCTTCCACAGCATGGAAGGGGATCCAGCTCCTGCTGGATCTTGAGTGGCCAGCTTTTATTCCCTTATTTGGCCCTGCCCACGTCCTGCTGATTGCTCCATTTTACAGAGCGCTGATTGTTCCATTTTACAGAGTGCTGATTGTTCTGTTTTTACAGAGTGCTGATTGGTGCGTTTACAAACCTTTAGGTAGACACAGAGTGCTGATTGGTGCGTTTTTACAGAGTGCTGATGGGTGCGTTTACAAACCTTTAGCTAGACAGAAAAGTTCTCCAAGTTCCCACTCGACCCAGGAAGTCCAGCTGGCTTCACCTCTCAATATGGTAATATGAAAACCCTGAAGACACCACCAAAAGATATATTTCCATTTGTTTGTGTCATCTTTGATGTCTTTCAGCAGTGTTTTGTAGTTCTCCTTGTAGAGACTTTTTAACTCCTTCATTAAGTGCATTCCTAGATGTTTTATTATTTTGTAGCTATTTGAAAAGGAATGAGTTCTTGATTTGATTCTAAACTTGGCTGTCATTGGTGTGTAGCGGCAATACTAATTTGTGTAACATTGATTTTGTGACCTGAGATTCAACTGATTAATTTATCCCAAATACTCCAAATCCAGGAGTATTTGGGAGAAGTCCATAGGGTTTTCTAGGTATAAGTTCATATCATCACCATACAGAGATCATTTGACTTCCCTTTTTTCAAGTTAGATGTTCTTTATTTTGTTTTTCTCTTGCCTGAATGCTCTCATTAGGACTTTCAATAGTTATGTTGAATAGAAGTGGTGAAAGAAGATATCCTTATCTTGTTCCACTTCTTAGAGGGAATGCTTTCAGCTTTTCCTTGCTCATTATGAGGTTGGCTGTGAAATATCATATATTGCTTTTATTATTTTGAGGTACTTACAGATTAGAAGAATCAATAATGTGAAAATGGCCAAACTTCCCAAAGCAATGTAGAGCTTGGATGCAATTTCTATCAGAATACCAACATCATTTTTCACAATATAAGAAAAGACAATCTTAAAATTCATATGGAAGCAAAAAAAGAGCGCAAATAGCCAAAGCAATCCTAAGCAAACAGAACAAATCTAGAGACACCACATTACCTGACTTCAAATTATACTACAAGGCTATAAAGTAATCAAAACAACATGATACTGGCATAAAAGTAGATATATAGACCAATGGAATAGAATAGAGAATACAGAGATAAGTCCAAATACTTACAACCAACTGATCTTTGGCAAAACATACAAAAATATAAATTGGAGAAAGGACACTCTATTCAATTAGTGGTGCAAGGAATGTTGTATAGTGACATGTGGAAGAATGAAACTGGATTCCTATCTCTTACTGTATACAAAAATTATCTCAGGATGGATTAAAGACTTAAGGCTAAGACCTGAAGCTACAACCGTCCTAGAAGAAAACCTAGGAAACACTTTTCTAGACATTGTGACTAAGATCCCAAAAGCCAACACAACAAAAACAAACATAAATAAATGAGACTTAATTATTTTGCTGCACAGCAAAATAAACCACCAACAGAGTAAAGAGACAACCTATAGAATGGGAAAAAATATTCATAAATTATGCATCTGACAAAGGTCTAATATCCAGAATCTATAAGGAACTTAAAAAACATTAAGAAGCAGAAAGCAACACCATTAAAAAGTAGGCAAAGACATGAACAGACACTTCTCAAAAGAAGACATACAAGCAGACAAAAAACTTATGAAAAAGTGCTCAACATCACTAATCATCGGAAATGCAAATCAAAACCACAATGAGATATTACCTCACACCAGTTAGAATGGCTAATATGAAAAAGTGAAAAAACAAACAAACACACACATGTTGGCAAGGTTTCAGAGAAAGGAAATGTTCATATACTGTTGGTGGGATTGTAATTTAGTTCAGCTCCTGTGGAAAATGATTTGGAGATTTGCCAAAGAACTAAAAATAGTATTATCATTTTATCCAGCAATCCCATTACTGGATATATACTCAAAGGAAAACAAATCATTCTACCAAAAAGGCATCTGTGCTCACATGTTTATTTCAACACTATTCACCGTAGCAAAAACATGAAATCTACTTAGGTGCCTATTGATGGTGGATTGGATAAAGGAAATGTGGTACAAAAACACCACGGAGTACTATGGAGCTATAAAGAGAATGAAATCATGTCTTTTGCAGCAATGTAGATGCAGCTAGAGGCTGTTATTCTAAGTAAATTAACATAGGGGCAGAAAACCAAATGCTGCATGTTCTGACTTATAGTTGGGGGCTAAACATTAGGTATACACAGACATAAAGATGGGAATAATAGACACTGGGGACCCAGAAACGAGGAAGGGAAGAAGAAGGTCAAGGGTTGAAAAACTACCTATTGGATACTATGTTCATTATTTGGGTGATGGTTTCAATTGAGGCCTAAACCTCAGCATCACACGATATATCCATGTGACAAACCTGCACATGTACCCTTTGAATCAAATATTTAAGAAAAAAATAATAAAATAATACTTTAAAAATATGATTGCTGCCTTGTATGTAAGGTAGTAATCATATTTTACTACCTTAGAGTTTACTACATTGTATGTCATGATCCTTCCATTTATTTCAGGATTTTCTCACTCTTTTCTTCAATTTTATTTTACTGTTTAGGAATCAGCCCTTTTCTTCATTTCTGCTGACGTTGCTCCTTTCTACTATTTAGTAAGCTCATATTAGCTCCATCTTCTGTGTAGCTGCTGCTTTTGTGACTATCTCAGGAATATTGTTTATAGATATCTGTTATTTCCAGATAAATCCATTACTTCAGTTTGTTTCATGCCTAACATATGCCTTCTCAATAGAACAACCTTTCTCTGTAAATAGTTGACAGTGTTTTATAAAATTTTGAATTTTTTTTGTTTATGTCTTATATTTAATATTTTCACTTCACTGAATCTGATCACCCTAAATCTCCTTGGTATGTGAAGCAGGTGGCTTAAGGTTATCTCTTTCACCATTTTTTTTTTTTTTTTTACTAAATAAATCAGTCAAGAGTATTCTGAGTGGGAAGGCTAAACAATTAGCATATTGATGTGATGAAACACAAGCTCTGTTACCACAATTGTCTAGTAGAGTGGTTCATTCCTCAAGTAAGTTTATGCTTTTACTATTAAACTTCACTAAATAAATAGCTGTTGGGTGCCCTCCCAATTAATATCACAATTATTTTTCTTCTATGAGTGTTTTTATGTCCTAAGAACATAAAAACTAATATTTAATAAGTTGCATTACATTTGGTAACAGCAATAATAACAACAATGGTTAATAGTCAGCTTATGTTCTTTTCTCACAGAGCTTGCGTATATATTTTGGTTTTCTTCTAATCTGGGATAAACCATTATCTTCAACAAGCTTAAAATTTTCTAGAATAGAAACAACAATGAGACACTTATATTTATATTAAAATATGTTGAAGAAGAAATACAAAATAATCAAACACAAGCTTAATGGGGAAGAAAACTTTTTTCATACAGTATGTTTTGAACTGGTCAAGAATAAAATACTACTGTTTGTATTTTGTTTCCATGGAAAAGATGCATTCTCTAATGTTTAGATCAAAATTTACCTAAGAGAAAAATAAAACAATTTTCCAAACATCAGAAATGCATTATTATTTCAATATATTTGGTTTAGCAAAACATAATATTGACATATTTTTAATTATTGATAATTAACATATCAATATATTTTTATCATAATCAACATATTAGTTTTTAATATAAATTTAACATTAACATAATATTAATTTTTGGTAGTGTGTGAAAAATAAAAGGTTAGGCAATGTCTGAGGAGCTAGGTTCGACATAAAAAAGAGAAAAATTTTTACGAAAATTTTTACTAAAATTTTGTGGATTTTCAAAACTAAAAAAAGAAAAACCATGAATTGTGGATTGCAGTGGGAAAACAAGCCTGAGCACAATACAATAGGATGGGATTAAAAGAAAAAGATAAATGCTGGACACCTCACCAAAGAATATATGCAGGTGGAAAATCAACATATAAAAAGTTAATCTACCTCATATGTCATCAGGGAAATGCAAATTAAAACAGCAATGAGATACACATTGACTTGAATGGCCAATATCTAGAACAATGACACTAAATGCTGTTGAAGATGGAAGCATCAAGAACTCTCATTCATTGATAATGGGAATATAAAATGGTATGGCCACTTTAGAAGACAGTTTGGCTGCTTCTTCCAAAACTAAGCATACACCTACCATATGATATAGCAATAGCACTCATCATTTTTTTTTCCAAAGAGGTTAAAAACATATGTCCCCACAAGAATCTTCAACCTGATGTATATTGCCACTTTATTCATTGCCCAAACCTGGAAGCAACCAAGATGCCCTTCAGTAATTCAATGGATAAGTAAACTCTGGTACTTCCAGACAATGAAATATTATTCAGCACTAAAATAAATTATTTATTAAGCTACGAAAAGTCATAGAGAAAGCTTCTATGTATATTGCTAAGTGAAAGAAGTCAGTCTGAAAAGCCAATGTATTCAAACATATAACATTCTGGAAAAGTAAAACTGTGGTGAGAGTAAAAAGATTGGTTGTTGCCAGGAGTTGATGGGAGTAAATATTACATAGTATAGGGTTTGACCAGAAGACTGACATTAGAGGAAAGGAGGTTTGGGAATGGGTCCATTACCACAGGATCCACTGGTCATCCAGAATAAGTCCGCCTGATATAGCAATGGAAACACCTATACAAAACAGGTTTGAAATGACAGCTAAAGGGAAAATCCTCTGAAAAGATGCTTTCCATCTTTCAAAATACAATATCTGTAATATATGCACTTTGTGCTGCACATGGACTATAGAAAGAATAACTGTGTCTGGAAACCAAGAGGAGAACATTCCCAGTCACTTACTAGAAACTGCAAATTTGGAAGTGCTGATCTCTAATGTAAGTACATACTTGTCAGTGGACACAAGAGGTACACTATTTAATTTCAAGCCATATTACCATGTGGGCATATTGTACGCATGCCCAGGGACCAGTATTTATAAGAAGAGCCAAGATTTTGATGAAGATAATTGACTCTGATCAGCGGAAGCATATAGTTGTTTTTACAAAAGAGGAATGAAGGGAAAGTGTGTGGAATCCAGCAAATTTCATTCAGACACTTGATGTTCCTCCTTCGTGTAATTTTAACTATGAATGTATGCATAGGGGAAACTTAGTTTGAAATTATCAAATCATTACCAAAGCGTCAAGCCCTTTAGAAATGAGTGCTTAGGTCATACCACTATCTAAACCATCAATACCTGCTGAGCAGAGAGTAAGGGACATTTCAAATGGATCATGGAGAAGCCAGCCATATGTAAATGGCCCTGAGACCAATTGCAGCAAAAGGGATTTTAATTTTCTCTAAAGGGATTTTAGAGAAAGGGATCCCAATTAAAATTAAAATTAAGGGATTTTAATTTTCTCTACTAAATTCTGTAGTCTAGGTTTCTCCTGGAAGAAATACCTCACAGGAACTGTGGAAGAGCTCCTGCCTGAATCTGTGTGGTAAAAAAGATTTTTATAGAGAAGTGGAGTGGAATTGATGGGCCTTAAAAATGTTCTACTTGGATTTTTTATCAATGGGGGATCCCACTTAAAAAGTGTTGCTTAACAGCCTTCAACAACTACCCATGTAGTTGCATGTATAAAACTTTTAATATCATTTATTAAATGGCTATTTTAAAATATTAAATATAATGTATTGATATATTAAAGGACATATGTGTTTATTTGTGCCTATTATTATTTTTATTTGTGTTGATAATTGTTATTGGTCTGATATTTCAGGAAGGGAGACTGTCATAATAGTAAAGAGTAGAACATCTTGGCGGGGGATCTGTAAATGATAATAGCAAGGAAAACTGGGTCACATGAAAAAAGAGAAGACTATAGACTGAGCAATGTTTTGTAGATTTAGACTTTTCCTGTAGATATTTTGGAACTCCTTCATCTTTTAAAATGTATATAAATAATTCACACAAAAAATTATTTCAGTTAAAATTCTCTGGTTTCATCACTCAGCATCATGGCCACCACAATATAGTGGTTAAGGGCAGGGGTTTAGTAGCTACATAAAACTGAATCTGAGCTATGAATCTGGCACTTAGTTAACTATGTAACTTTTGAGAATTTCTGTCCTTTCCATAAGCCTCAGCTTTTTCATTTTTTAATATTTTAATAATACCACCTTCACAATATTGTAATGGAGCTATATTAAGAGAATGCATAGTAATTTACATTTACATATTGTATGTTCACAATACATTTTCAATATTTGGAATAACAACAATGACAACAGTAATAGTAATTTCAATAATTTGAAGTTATTTCTTTTGGTCAATCATTAGTCTATTGAAGGAAGCATTAAAATACTGTTATATATTGTGACCTAAAATTTGTGATGTCTATCTTTAATGACGTATGACTAATTTGGAGATAAGAATAATGCGCATAAGGATATAAGTACATATATTATATGATAATAACATTGTTTTAAGTAGTAAAATTTCAGTAAGCATGAATACAACAGTTTACTGACAAGGATTTACTGTAAATTGCTAACACTAGGGACAAATTTGAAATACTACAGATAAGTAAACTAGACTCAGATTACGGAGTGCATTGACATCCCCCTAGATTAATTTCTACTAAACTAATTGAAAAGTTCACATCATTATGTTTTGAATATGTTTGAGAAAAACAAGTTGTGAGAAGGGATAATCCACCAGAATATGCGCCATTATTGAGGAAGAAGGACAATTTCAGGTTAAGTACCTCTAATGCTCCTAAAACACTTAGTCAGAAAGAGATTAACATCCAGTCTACATTAATGGGAGTAGTAATAAAGAATAAAATGTGTATCTAGTATATTGATGATTTAAATAAATTAGATGGAAGAAATAATTAGTGTTTATTGTTGTATCATAAATGCTACTGTTTTCAAGTACTGTCAAATTATAAAATCATAGAAAGATGATGAGTAAAAGAGTTACCTTATTGCCAGTTACTGGATCCATATCTGAGAAAGAGAGGCTTGACCTACAATGAAACAGAAGGGGATCTAAAGGATAGAAGAAATGGAGTAGGTTTGTCCAGCAAAATTTTGAGGATAGAAAATATAAATGATAGTTTGAAAATGCCAGAAAAATAAAAGATACTTAACAATATATACAATTTTAATAAGGGATAACATAAGAGACCAGTGTATTAAAGCTGCCTAAAACTGATTATCACTAATAATGACAGGTCTGTGATGTGTTTGGTTGCAGAGGAAGAGAAAGGTGGGGGTAGAAAGGAAGGCACATAAAATGGTAGAGTGATTTATCTTTATCAACAACTAGGAAGACAGCTGGTTACAAATAGCTAGCTCATACTGCAAGCAATTTAAACAATTCCCTAAATATAACAGCAAGAAGATGAGGTTTTTTGAAACCTAAATTCAGATCAAATATGTAGACAATCTATCATAATTATTTATGTCACCATCATCTTTTATGTTGACACATGCTGAAAACCTGTTCCCTAAAATGATCACTCTGAACAAAATACTTCAGAGTCAACTAAAAATAAATAATATATGCATTGAGTATTATGTAATATATTTCTTCAAAAATGGCTTTCAAATCATGGAGTAGTGAAGAGGGGAAGTAGCTACTAATTTGGTTTCTTGGGTATAAACTTTCCTCTGAAGCAAGCTTGTATAATTTAAACACTTAACCTTTGAGCCTGACTTACCTGATTGGTAAAATGGAAATAATGACCCTGCCTTGAAAGCATGTTGAAAATTAAAAGCTTCATTATTATTAATGTTATTCATTTTAATATGTTCAATTAATGCAGCATGGCCACTTAAAAAAGAGAAACTACAAATAAAATTATAGTAAATTTTTATTCTAATTAAATCTGGCTAGCAAAATAATACAATTTAATATGTGAAATTATTCTTGCAAACTGACAAGAGGGCATGTCCATTATAAAAGTCTATTGGTCTGAATCTTACATATGCATGAAATATATTCATAATAGATATCTTTATATATGTATTACATAAACAGATGTGTGGTAAATTTCTATATAAAGTCCATTACAAATCCACACAGATGTATAAGAAGATATATTAACAAAATATAAGTCACCAGGAGAAATCAGACAAGTTCAATTAAAGATATTCTTTTAAAATATGCCACTAGTAAGAGTTATTAGTTAGGTAGAATTACATTCACATAACAAGTTTTAAAAAGTATGACCTTTAACAAAGGAACTCACCTCTAAGTTTCCTCACCAAAAGAAAAGAAAGGGAGGTGGAATGGATATTTGTATTGTGGACTTATAAGAAGGGAATGGAATGAGATAACATCTGAAAGCTGCAAAGACTGACATGTAGTAGGCAGCCTATAAACTTTAGCTTTGCTTCGTCTCATTTTAACTTAAGAAAAACTAAAGGTGGAAAGATTTAAAAAGTTACAGTTGTCTTAACCAAGAATGTGACCTACCTTATATTATCATTCCGTAGTAAGAATCTACAAAACTTTAGGAATGAAATATTTGTTGTAGGAGGGATCTGTTTAGATCAGTAATTTTCAATGCCCTTGGACTTTCCAAAGTCACATAAGAGAGCATGGACCTAGACTTTTTTTTTTTTTTTTTTTTTTTTTTTGATACGGAATCTCGCTCTGTCCCCAGGCTGGAGTTCAGTGGTACAATCTCGGCTCACTGCAACCTCAGCCTTCTGGGTTCAAGTGATTCTGCTGCCTCGGCCTCCCGAGTAGCTGGGACTACAGGCACCCGCCACCACGCCCAGCCAAGTTTTGTATTTTTGTAGAGACGGGGTTTCACCGTGTTGGCCAGGATGGTCTCCATCTCTTGACCTCGTGATCTGCCCGCCTCAGCCTCCTAAAGTGCTGGGATTACAGGCATGAGCCACCGCGCTGGCCGGGGCCCTAGAGTTTTTAACCCATACCTCACTGGTGCCCTTTTTTTTTTTTCCATCTCCTCCTCATTCTACTTATCTACCACCACTAATTATTGTGATTGTGAAGCACCCTGATCTTTTGGAATACTGCATTGCTCAGTTTTACTGCGTTGGATTAAATAGAGAGGACTCACTCCAAAAGTTAAGACTCTTCACTTTCTAGTTGATAAAATTCACAAACATCTCTTCAAGAAAAGTATTTTTTTGGTTCACATAGCTTATTCTCTACAAGAATTTTCAGTGTTGAGTAGGTTTTTTTCTCTTTACAATGCTTGAGTTTCTACTGCGGCATTAGTTTGGGACTGCTTGTTAGTTGGCAGGTTGGAGTAATTCAGAAACTAAACATAAACATTTCTTCTTTATAGAAAGATAAAATCTAGAAAAAAAGTCACTTCTTTCTCACTAAAGACTATGAAATCTAAAGCAATCATGTTTTATCCACTAGTGCCTTAAATCTATCTGAATTTGACAGATAAATATTTTGAAATTTATTGTATATTTAAATAATGCTTTTTCCACTCACTAATTTTAATCTATGTTAACTTGAAAAGATTTAAATTGGAAGATCAACTTCAATTTATACATAACTAAGTGAATTTGACAACTTTGATTATGACATTTACTGCAAGTGGATGGCAGAATTGAGGACTAAAATGATAAATACTTAACTATAGGCAAATTACAAATGTGTTCACAATGATTGTGTTAGAGTGGTATTCCTTATTTCTTTTCTTAAGCTGAAAAACATTTTTAATTACTTCTGACTTCTATTATGTTCCGTTGTACATATGTATCAATAGTGCTTTAAGTTTAGTTTCAAATATGGCATAAACAAATAATATGGCAAAATTTTATCAGTTTACACACTAGTTATTTAAACATAAATCCAAAAGAAATAAAACTTCATTCCAAAGGGCAGATAGCAAAATGTTAACACCATTAAAATTTCTACCAACTATCCTAATGTCTAGCATGTAATAAGTATCTGTTGAGCTATTAAACAAAGTTTTTGAAAATGCATGGCTATGCCCAAAAGGACAACTATTTGCTGAAAAATTATACAAATATAACTCAATGAACAAAATGTTTCCGTTTTGAAAATTAATATGTAATATTTCCTACTGTCATTGATAGGCATGCCTGTAATTCTTTGTCTTAAATTAAAAATAATTATTAGAACTTATTAAAAGCTTGGTGTTACTTTATACTTACAAGCCTCTATAAATGTAGTTTCAGTTTAGATATTGTATTTTTATTTAATTAAATTAATCCATAAGAATTTCCTTTTATAATATATAATGTCTAATACCTGAATTTCAATTTAAAACTTCTTTTTCTATCATATGAGCATGTCCATATGTTATTTGACATTTGGATATAGCAAATTTATACTTCAAGTTAATGTTTTAACATATGTTTTTTTTTCTAAATAGGGCCTTTTGTAGTTCAGAAAACTAAAACTCACATATTACATGTATTGGTGTGCATGTTTAGAGAAACCGTATTTAAATATAAAAGTATTTTGTTCTTCACTAATATAAACAATTTCAAAACTAAAAAACTTTGTATTATGAATACATTCTATTTGATTTTCTACAGATTAATGATGAATATTTTAAAATTATGGGATTTTTGCATTTATTATGCTTCAAGTTATTAGTGAAAACCTTCAAGAAATAAAACTTAATTATCCATTAATTTTTTATCCAAAAAATTAAAAGATTTTTAACTTCATTATTAGTTAACTCTTTAGGAAGGTCTAAATAATGTTTTAAATCCATATTTGCATGTAGAAAAGTAATATAGTAATCATGTCAAATATTTCAATTTGACAAGTATAAATTAAATTGCATTTAATTTTTGATATCTTTGCAATCTTAAACTGATAATAAAATGTCTCAGGTAAATATGATAATCTTGTTTTCAAGTTTATCTGAAAAGAAAGAAATATACAATAATTCAGAAGGAAAATGATGTAACTGGACCAAACAGAAAAGGAAACTTGTTGTAGCAAAATTTAAATATTGAGGCAAATGACGGAAGCTTAGAAGAAGTAGATTACTTTAAAAAAAGTCTGTGTTCAAATTATATATGTACACAGTGGCAATGATGCTGTACGCTTATTTAAATTAGTTGCAGTTTGCCTAGATCCTAGTTAGACTCTACAGTTTTACAGTACATACTTTGCTATAAATTTAAATCTCAGCTTAGTTGTCATCAAGTTAACTTAACTGAAAATTTCCAAAAGTAACTTATTGAATTTTACCTAATTATCATGCATTCTCATAATTTATATAATGTTACTTTTATTTGACAGTAAAATAAAACCACCATCAGTATCTTAATTTCCCTTTCAAGACAGTTAGAGGCTTTGAACACTCTCAATTTTATGTCTTGGTCTGGTGTTTATCTACCACAATGACTTGCATAGAATCCCATTAAAACTGACACAATCCTTTGATATTTCAATTTTTTAAATTTAAATAATAAATTTACCAAATGCATATGGTACAGCAAATCAATACCAAAACTTAAAAAAAAAATACTAGAGGTCTCTATTTTCCTTCTCTTACTCAGTCAACTCAAATATAAACATGTTTTTAATCTCTTATTGAAATATACAAACAAATTACTTAAACATATTGCTGTGCACTTTACTTTTTCACTTCATAATATTACACATTGTGGTATATATATTTTAAAATTTATTTGGCTTTATAAGCTCTTTTTTAAAAACATGCATAATATTTGATTTTATTTTACCTATTCTACTTTTGAGCCGAATCGATTCCAGTTTTGTTTTTGCAGTACAAACTACATTGCAAAGAACATCTTTCAGAGTACATATTTGTGGACATATGAAAATATATCATTAGGCTACATTGCTACCAGTGAAATAGATTAGCCAATGAATTTGAGTGATGTTGTTAAATCGACCTTTGAAAATAATCTCACTTTCTACTGCCATTAAGCATATATGGAAAATTCTGTTTTCTTCCCACCAATCTTAACTTTACAAAATTTAATTAGACTGCCTGAATTTAAAGTATTCTATATTGTCATTATAAATCACCATATACAGATCTTTCATAACTCTGTAAGTATCAACTCAGTTTGACATGGTTGAAAGGAACCACCAAGTCATAACTGAGTTTCTAACCATTCATTATTTCTGGAAACTCGAATTATAAAACTAATTGTAGCAGAGGAAATTTCAGCCGAGTAAAAAATGAGCAGTATAGAGATTAATATGAGTTAAAGCACAAGTCATCAGTTGAATGTTTTGAAATAATACTGAACTGAACATGTACTCCTGATTGAAGAAATTAGAGAAATAATTGAAGAAGTCACAGGAAACAGGTTAACATGTGCCAAAATTTAGAGAACATAAAAGATTATTTTCTTATGCAATTCTTCACTATCTAGTACTTTCTCACCTTTCTCACCAACTACTCTCCTCTATCCTCTTATCCTCCTCCATGGTCTTCATCATTTAAAAATATAAGTGTGATTAATACAGGAATGTCAGCATAGATGTCCAATAAATGTTTCTAATAAGACTTTTTATTGTACTTCACCTCAACTTTAGGACTACCTTGTAAAAGAGCCTGACTGAATACTATACTATGCAGAGAAAAGATCATAGCCATAAATGAACCAAAGTAACAAGCAAGCTTAATTCTGCATTATAGCACCACCATTGAGCTCCTATCTCATTCTGCCTCCACCAAAAATAAAACAAACTGGCCTCTCATACAAGCTGTCCAAAGAGTAATACATATAGATGGATAGATATTCATATCCAGTCTAACATTTTTAAAAAATAGAATAATAAAGACACAACAGGGAAATAAATCTCTGATTGGGTATGTTAATTTACAATACAGGTATGTGTATTTAAAAGTCTACATCTCAACTTTTTATAAAAATAGTAGGCTGCCTTATTGGGTAGCCTCATCTGTATCACCCACGTGTCATCTACTGGAAGAAGTAACTAAATTTGATAAAAGTCTTGTTCATTTAGAAACTACCTTTAAGCCTTCAATACAGAGAAAAATCATTAAATGTAATTGAAATTAAAGCTTCTAAACAGATATATGATGCATTTGTTTATGTTTAAGGTAGTAACAAAATCTCTCAAGTTAATGTTTATACAGGTAAAATATTATAAAGTGAAAGCCAGACGTTTTGTTTAAGATCCTTTTAGCATTTTGAAATGCTGAAGTAAATGTTTATTTTCTATAATAAACTTGATGCCTAATCAACACAGGAACAGATAATTAAATGCCTCATGTACTCACTCATAAGTTGGAGCTAAACATTGGGTACTCATGGACATAAAGATGGCACCAATAGACACTGGGGACTATTGGGTGGGGAGGAGGGAAGGGGGCAAGGGCTGAAAATCTGTTGCATACTATGATCAGTACCTGGGTGAGGAATGAT
The DNA here is from genome assembly GCF_028885655.2 of Pongo abelii. Taxonomy (NCBI): domain Eukaryota; kingdom Metazoa; phylum Chordata; class Mammalia; order Primates; family Hominidae; genus Pongo; species Pongo abelii. The sequence goes on along the minus strand of NC_072000.2, from coordinate 47,140,796 downwards.
TTGTATCCCAAACCTCAGCTTCATGCAATATACTTTCAGATAACAAACTCACTCATGTATCCCCTGAATCTAAAATAAAAATTGAAAATTAACAAAAAGTAAAATAAAATAAAAAAGAAAAAAGCTTGATGCCAAAGCTTGACGCCAAAGCTTGGCGCTCTTTAAATTAAGTTGTTCAAAATCATGATCAGTTATAGTATGAACAATATTATATTAAAGACTTTTTTTTTTTAAGACACAGTCTCACTCTGTCACCCAGGCTGGAGTGCAGTTGCAAGATCTCAGCACACTGCAACCTCTGCCTCGCAGGTTCAAATGATTGTCATGCCTCAGCCTCCCTAGTAGCTGGGATTACAGGCACCTACCACCACACCTGACTAATTTTTGTGTTTTTACTAGAGACAGGGCTTTTCCATGTTGGCCAGGCTGGTCTGGAACTCCCGACCTCAAGTGATCAGCCCACCTCAGCCTCCCAAATTGCTGGGATTACAGGTGTGATCCACCGCGCCCGGCCTGAAATCATTTTTAGAAACAATTTTCCACCAGCTTAAAGCAAATAAACTTATCATAAAGTAAAATGATAAAGAAAAAGATCATTTCGGTGAAATACTTAAATATATTCTCTTTATAATTTAAAGTACTTTTGTATGGTTCAGTGTTCTGAATAAACATTTCTATAGATAAAAAATACTTGTATAAATTTTTTGTTGAATGGTTAAATAAATTAAATTTTTGTTAAATTACTGTGGCTTTAGGGAATATTTACTATATTAAAAGTATATTTTAAATTTTCAAAATGGGGATTTGGTAAGCAGCATTTTCCCTGCTCTGTTTATTATCATACCTTAATCATATCTCTTACTAGTTGCTACCTATTAACAGCTCTTGAAAACGATTTCTAAACAGTTTACAAAATGCTCATCTAATTTTGTTCAGAGTTTCTGCCATATTTATACCAAATATAAATTGGTTTTGCTTTTTAGAATGACCATTGTGCCCAATTCAGTAGACTTTTTATCAAGTGATTATGTTTTACATTGAACATATATGAATTTCTATTGAAGAAACTCATAGAATAATGTCTGAATATATGTAAATCTAACATGCAACAACATAATTCAATTTTCATTTTATTTTATTTTTAGTTTTATTTTTGAGATGGAGTTTCACTCTTGTCCCCCAGGCTGGAGTGCAATGGTGCGATCTTGCTCACTACAACCTCCGCCTCCTAGGTTCAAGCGATTCTCATGCCTCAGCCTCCTGAGTAGCTGGGACTACAGCCATGAGCCACTATGCCCGGCTAATTTTATAGAAACAGAGTTTCACATGTTGGGCAGGCTGGTCTCAAACTCCTGATCTCAGGTGATCTACCCACCTTGACCTTCCAGAGCTGGGATTACAGGCATGAGCCATCACACCCAGCCAATTTTCATTTTAACAAAGTCATTTTTGCAAAAAAATGCCCATTAGAATCAGCAAAGATTTTTCTAAATACACTGTCCCTTGCTCTTTTTTGTGTGTGATTGAAAAATTTTGCGAGGGCATCTATTAGCATGTATATGTGTTAGAATTCCATGCTAAAACAAGAGAAACCAATTTGCTTGCTTAGTGCTTGCAGAACCTAATGAAGGAATAGACCTCAGGAAACATTGGAATGAAAAACTTAAACACTGACATTACTCTCTTCATTCATTCTTTTTTTTTTTTTTAACACATTAATTCATTTGTATTGTGACTCTTCTCTGCTCCAGGGACAATGGTGAGACATTTGACATACAATGGTCTGATGGTCAGTAAATTGTCTGGCTTTTTATGTTTTCTTATGTTTTGGTTTTGCCTTAATTTATTATTTCTTAATCTTCTGTCATTTTTTTCTGCTCCCTTTTCCCTCTCTTCTTTGGTTTTTCTTCTTCTTTTCTTCCTCTCCAATTTTTATTGTCCTTTTCTTCTCTTAAGCAGAAAATATGATTACTGATAGGGCCTGAAGAAGATACAGATTTGGCTATCTGAGAGAAAATTTTTGTGCTTCCCCAAATAAAGTAACAAAATGTCCAAGAAAGAGAATATATGGTTCTATTTGGCTGAGGCTTATCTCTAGGCAATCAGCTGTGGCTGGTGGGTGATAATTGGAGTTGAGGACTACTGAAGTTTGAATTGTGTTAGATGACTGCTATTAAAGAAAATATTTAGAATGTCATAGTCCTAGGTACAATAATATGTCTTAAAAATACTCATAATTTTTGTATAAGGTGTAAGGAATGGGTCCAGTTTCAGTTTTCTGCATATGGCTAGCCAGTTTTCCTGACACCATTTATTAAATAGGAAGTCCTTTCCCCATTGCTTGTTTTTGTCAGGTTTGTCAAATGTCAGATGGTTGTAGATGTGTGGCATTTTTTCTGAGGCCTCTGTTCTGTTCCATTGGTCTATATATCTGTTTTGGCACCAGTGCCATGCTGTTTTGGTTACTGTAGCCTTGTAGAATAGTTTGAAGTCAGATGAAGTGATGCCTCAGGCTTTGTTCTTTGTGGTTAGGATTGTCTTGGCTATACAGGCTCTTTTTAGTTCCATATGAAATTTAAAGTATTTTTTTTTCTAATTCTGTGAAAAAAGTCAATGGTAGCTTGATGGGGTTAGCATTGAATCTATAAATTACATTGGTTAGTATGGCCATTTTCATGATACTGATTCTTGCTATCCATGAGCATGAATTGTTTTTCCATCTGTTTTTGTCCTCTCTGATTTCCTTGAGCAGTAGTTTGTAGATCTCCTTGAAGAGGTCCTCCACATCCTTTGCAAGTTGTATTCCTAGGTATTTTATTCTCTTTGTAGCAATTGATAATGGGAGTTGACTCATGATTTGGCTCATGGGTTGTCTATTATTGGTGTATAGGAACATTTGTGATTTTTTACACATCGATTTTCTATCCTGACACTTTGCTGAAGTTGTTTATCAGCTTAAGGATATTTGGGGTTGAGACGATGGAGTTTTCTGAATATACAATCAAGTCATCTGCAAAGAGAGACAATTTGACTTCCTCTCTTCCTATTTGAATACCCTTCATTTCTTTCTCATGCCTGACAGCCCTGGCTGGAACTTCTAATAATATATTGAATAGGAGTGGTGAGAGGGCATCCTTGTCTTGTGCCGGTTTTTAAAGGAAATGCTTCCAGCTTTTGCCCATTCCGTATAATATTGGCTGTGGGTTTGTCATAAAATAGCTCTTATTATTTTGAGATATGTTCCATCAATACCTAGTTTATTGAGAGTTTTTAGCGTGAAGGGGTGTTGGATTAAAGACTTAAACGTAAGACCTAAAACCATAAAAACCCTAGAAGAAAGCCTAAGCAATACCATTCAGAACATAGGCATGGGCAACGAATTCATGACTAAAACATTAAAAGCAATGGCAACAAAGGCCAAAATTGATAAATGGAATCGAATTAATCTAAAGAGCTTCTGCACAGCAAAAGAAACTATCATCAGAGTGAACAAGCACCCTACAGAATGTGAGAAAATTTTTGCAATCTATCCATCTGACAAAGGGCTAATATACAGAATCCACAAAGAACTTTAAAAATTTGCAAGAAAAAACCAAACAACCCCATCAAAAAGTGTGCAAAAGATATGAACAGACACTTCTCAAAAGAAGACATTTATGTGACTAACAAACATGCAAAAAAGCTCATCATCACTGGTCATTAGAGAATTGTAAATCAAAACCACAATAAGACACCATCTCAGGCCAGTTAGAATAGCGATCCTTAAAAAGTCAGGAAGCAATAGATACTGGAGAGGATGTGGAAAAATATGAGCGCTTTTACACTGTCGGTGGGAGTGTAAATTAGTTTAACCATTGTGGAAGACAGTGTGGCGATTCCTCAAGGATCTAGAACTAGAAATACAATTTGACACAGCAGTCCCATTACTGGGTATACCCAAAGAAATATAAATCATTCTACTATAAAGACACATGCACACATATGTTTATTCCCACATTGTTCACAATAGCAAGGCTTGGAACCCACTTAAATGCCCATCAATGATAGACTGGATAAAGAAAATGTGGCACATGTATACCATGGAATATTATGCAGCCATAAAAAAAGGATGAGTTAATGTCTTTTGCAGGGACATGGATGAAACTGGAAACCATCATTCTCAGCAAACTAACACAAGAACAGAAAACCAAACACAGCATGTTCTCACTCATAAGTGGGTGTTGAACAATGAGAACACATGGGCACAGGGAGGGGAACATCACACACTGGGGCCTGTTGGGGGATGGGGGGCTAGGGGAGGGATAGCATTAGGAGAAATATCTAGTGTAGATGATGGGTTGATTGGTGAAGCAAACCACCATGGCATGTGGATATCTATGTAACAAATCTTCACGTTCTGCACATGTATTCCCGAACTTAAAGTATAATTAAAAAGAAAAAGAAAATAGCAGTAACAACAACAAAAAGAAAACAAAGAATGTAAATCATCACATTAATGATGTCTGCATTGATTACATGTTGAAATGATAATATTTTGGATATACTGGGTTACATTATATATGTTATTAAAATCAATTTCACTTGTCTTCCTATAACCTTAAAAAACACTCATAATGCACCTTCAGTTATAGATGACTGTGTGAGTGGTAGTGTAAAGGGAAAAGAAAGTATGATGGTTCATTTCAGGTATGATATTGACTGGAGCAAGGGATACCCAGACACTGGTAAAGTATAATTTCTGGGTGTGCCTGTGAGGGAGTTTCTGGAGAAGACTGGCATTTGAATAAGCAGATTAAGGAAGATCTACCCTCACTCAATCTTATCAATCACTGTCTCGCCACTGAAGACGCAGATAGAATAAAAAAGCAAAGGAAAGGCAATTTTTCTTGCTCTTCCAAGGCTGGGACACCCATCTGCTCCTGCCCTTGCTCATCAGAGCTCCAAGTTCTCTGCCATTTGGACTCCAGGAGTTACACCAGCAGCTTCCAGATTGTCAGGCCTTTGGCCTAAGACTGAAAATTATACCATAGGATTCTCTGGTTCTCGAGCCTTCAGATGTGAATGGAAAAATGTTACTGACTTCTCTACTTCTCCAGCTTGCAGATGGTCTATTGTGGGACTTCTTGAGTTGATAATTGTGTGAGCCAATTTCCCTAATAAATCCCCTCTCATATACCTGTGTATATCTGAAACTATTGGTTCTGTTTCTCTCGAGAACCATGAGTAATACAAAAACCTTAATAAAACATTATTTTAACTCATTCACTGATGTAGTATACATCACAGAAAATCATAAAAGTGATAGATTTATCTTAAGCATTATACATCTCCAACATGTCCAGTGGCCTTATATGTGCATTGTGGCAGCGTAAGTTCTTCATTGTGCCTGCTACACAAAGATGTGCTACTAATATAATGACTATGCCTTCAAGGAAGAAAACTTACCTTCCTATTGCTTCAAATCTGTCTTACAGAAAAAGTATGGAGAAATCTACTCCAGCACATTTCCAATTACTGCATAAAAATGACTGAGATGTGTATAAAAGCCGTTTCTGCCCTGAAGTAATGATTTCCTCAATAATATATTTTATGCAACTGGAATTAACTAGTATAATTTTCAAGTACTTTTAATTATTTCCTAGAATCAGATACCAAAATTGAGAAATAGAGTTAATCAAAAATACTAAATTTATTAAAATATTTCTGTTTGGAAATGGGTCTAAAGTTATCTGATTTATAAATGGTTCCAAAAATTTTTGTGCATTTCTTACCTTCAGCTCAATGTTAAACTAAATTTTTTGCTAAATTAATATTTGTTGATGAAATATTTTATAAAAATAAATGATAACATTATTACCTTACAGGTAATAATATAATACTGATTAATAATTCCATATTGGGAAAAAGTTCCATTTTGTGATGTATGAATAAAAATATCTCTCATTGAAGTCCATTCTAAGTAAGGCATACACAACAATTCCTGAACTGTCTAGAGAAAGCATAACGATATTATCTCATATTGATTTGAAGGGAATGGTAGCCCTGTTACCAAATCAGCTTCTGTACCCATGATATTTTTTTAGAGAAACATATTCAATTATCGGTCATGCCACACTTGGCTTCGTTTTTTAGATGGACTGCATTACACTACACGAATTTGGATGTGCCCCATTGCCTCTGCTCTGAGACTTGCACGGAGGTACAGTAACAAAAGCAATGCTAACCTTCGGAAAGAGCATTCCCAAGGATTAATGTTAACAACCTTTGGCTATATTGCAAACTATCACCTCTAGCCATGCAGTCATCAATCCAGAAAAAATACTTTGACCTTTGGGTATTACTATTTAAGTTGTAAAAAGTAAAGAAAATAAACAAACAAAAATCACAAGCACACCCTTTGAAGTTATGCCTTTCTCCAGGCAATGCAATGGCAAAGTTGAAACTTACTCTTGAATATAACTACATTATGAAGACCACTACACTTGAACAATTAGGTTATTATTTACTGTGACAACATGATGGCATTAGATCAATCTCATTCACATTTATGCTTAAAGTAAATGAATATGTATTGGTAATTCATTTTGTTTCTGTTTCTCTTGAAAAATGCATTCTCAATTAGTATCATCAAAACTCTTTTTTTATGTGTTTAATGTTCAAATAACTGACAATAGGTAAAATTCTGTTAAATGTTCTACAGAACAATAGTTTCTATGGGTAAGTGGGAATCAGCATCATCTATGGAATATATTTATAACATAGATTCGTTGAGTCCTCCCAATAGATTCTGTTCAAATAGGTTAGAGGTAAATTCAATCTTCTGAAAAATATTTAATATACTTACAGGGAATATTAATTCATAGACGGATTATGAGGCTATACTGTTTTACAACTCTAAACTAGAATTGAAATTTTATTTCTTTATTTGTGATACAATACATTTTATAATTCTTAAAGACAAGATCTTGAAGAAAATATTTTCTGTTTCTTTGAGCTTTACACAGCTCTACACTAAAATCTAGAAGAACTTTACATTTTATAGTATTATATTATATATCCAAATTAATTATATTTAATAGAGTTGTTGTGCCATATGGTATTAGAAATATGATTCAATATGTGACATTAAAATGACATTTTAATAGTTGACTTCCTGAACAACTTATTAAAAATGTTATAATACCAATGTTTTAGAAATTATTATAAACTAAAAAATAAGATGAAATATTCACAAACCGTCTTAGAAAAATAACAAAATTAATGTCACAACACAATACTGATAGTAAAATATGAAAATAAATGGGACAAACTGTATGAAAAGTGTGAAGACTATACTAAATAAAATGTAAAAATTAAGCAATGTAACAAATAACATCAAACTTTGATAACTTTGGATTTACGCCAGGAATTGAAGAGAAGTGTGGTAGTAGAAAATTTAGTAACATTAGTTTATCTCATAAAAATTTAAGAAAATAAAGCAAATAATTATATTTATGAATGCTAAAAGGGCATCTGATAATCTTTAGAAATATTTCCTTTTCAAAAAGATAAAAAAAATCAGTTTATAAACATTATTTAAAAAATGAAAAAACAAATATAAAACTCACAGATTTTAACTGAACTTAGGTAATAAAGAGTAATTCTTGCTACTAAAACGTCACTCAGATTGATTAAAGGTAAAATTTTGTGCAAGAAAATGATCCACATATAAAGAATTAAAACGTTATTTTGTTCATGATATGGCCTTACATCTGCTAGAAAACTCTAATATTCTAAAAATAACAAAAAAATAGGAATCAACCTTTGAAATACATTTATAAATATGTAAATTATATATTGAGATATTGTATAATTCTTTGACTACTGTTTCTCCATAGCAATAGACAGATAAAAATCAATAGAGAAAATAGCTCTTTCAATATAGTGACAAAATTATGAAAAGTCTAGGTATAACATATAAACAACTATAATACAACATTGGGGAATATTTTTAAATGGAAATATATTTTTTAAATGCAATATTATTTGCTAAAAATATTTACTATCATAAACTGTGAAGTCTCTGCATTTTGATATTTAAATATAAGTAATTGCAGTCAAAGTTATAAGACTTTATTTTTTATACAATTATTTAAACATTTATTGGAATAACAAAGGCTTTACAATAGTTGAGGAAATGGTGAACGGTTTCAAAGAATGGAGAGATAATCTCTGAAATTTTATTAAAGTGTTATTTGCATACCACTAGAGAGATTACTTAGCTATTTCATAAATAGATTCAAGTATGTATCAGTGGTTAACGTATGACAGCAATAGCACTTCTGTTTAATGAGGAGCATACGTTAGTATATATTGCTAACAAATTTAGCTGTCCTTTAGGAAAATAGTAAAGATTGTTTCTGATTTTACCCAATTTAAAAATAACATATTGCAAATAATTTCTGATTTAAACATAACAAGATGATTTCAAAAATATACTAGATATATGGTCTTCATTCCTGGGTCGTATATCTAATATATTTAATATGACCCAGGAATGAAGACCTAACTTGAGAGATAGTTGAACTTTATTATGGGATAATCTTTGGTATGGCTGGAAATTGATTTATAAAACCAAAGTACCTATGATAAAGTCAGGCAAAAAGTTTGCAATGGACATACTAATTAGCTTTTACAAATTTACAAATAAATAAATAACTAAAATATGCAAGGTATGGGAAAACATTATGCTTACAAAATGTAAAAAATGATAAATAGAACTGACAGCATGAAAAATTGGTTGAGTGCAGTGGTAATTGTGAAAAAGCAACTTAGAGATAGCATTTATTATTAGGTTTCAGTAAAAGTAAATAAACTTTCCATGTAATCTCTGTGCATATATACCAAGGAAGATGTGTAAGGATATACTGTGATTTTTTAAATTATTGGCTTAGGGAAGTGAAAATTGGAGGAGTCAGGGTTTCAAGTGAGATGATTAGCATTCTGTTATATATTGTACTGTAGTCATTTAGAAAAGGTTTGTTAGTACCTGTTATAAGCTGATTGCTCTTCCATTTGCTAAGTATATGGCATTGAACAAAAATACAAAAATGACTGCTAACAGCTGTGATTATAACAAAGTAAATATAAAATATAAAATGACCAGTATTAATAATGGATGTTACATCGTTGTATTATAAAATGTAAAAGGAAAATTAAATATAAAATTCTATAATTTCACATAAATAAATTAAATATCAAATGATGTGTTTCGTTCAAAAATGTTTTCATCATTTCTTTTCTCTCCTCAAACTACAATGTGGGGTTATATACAGATCTACATAAAAGCAACCAGTTTTCATTGCTTCTCACCACTGATCATAGCTGATATTTTCCCATCATGTTATAAGCTCCAGAAGAGAATGCCAGGGTTTTAGTTGCCTGTAAAACTCAAGTTCTGTGTTCTACAATTAATTCTATGTCTTGACTCTTCTTAACTGTTGTTGAACATTGGTAGTTGAAAGCAATGCTGAAAACTTGGTAGAAAGTGTTTTTGTACTGGGATTTCTTTGTTATCTTAAGGAGATACTGTGCTTTGCTTTTGGAATTCAAAGCCAATATAAAGAAAAAGTGTTCACTTCTATATTTTAATTTACACAGTGTAAAATGCCTTAATAATTTTTTTTTAAAACAGAGATGATAGAAGTATAATTAAAGACCTAAATTAGGAATAGTTGCTTTTTCTCATATAAAATTATATATGTCAATATAAAGCTGATCTTCTAAAAATACCTGCCATTACTCTTTAATAATTGGTAAAATAATACATTTTAAAATATTGTATAACAATATCTATAAATATTACAATATTTTTTCACAATGTAAGATGTGTCTAACAATTGTCTTCTCATATTACTACTAGGAGTTTACATGTCATGTGTTCTCATTTATTTCACTTACTATAGTTCACAGTACATATTTATCAGATACTGTAAATGAAGTAGAGATCTCAATCATTAATCTTGATGTTTCATGAAGGGGAGACCCGTTTTGTGTTTTGGCAAATATCATATTCCCAATATCCCTATTCTACTCCTGCAATGTCTTATTTATCAACACTATTATCCTCTCCTTCCTGTGAAATAATTATATAATCCCTGAGAAATAAAAGAGTTGGGGGATAAGAACTTCTTTTCATTTGCTATCTCATTTTAGTATACCTAACTCCAAGCTTCTACACCTAATGGAGAACTTTGCAAATTAAAGATTTGCAATAAATCTTGTGTTATTAAAATAAGGAACTTCAAAGGAGATTTACTCATGGTATCTCTTTTTGTTTGTTATATTTAGAAACTTCACTCTGTTGAAGAGAACACGTTTCTTTTAAATTTTAGATGTTTCGAATTCATATTTACATCAGTACAGAGTACAGAGTTAATGAGGGATAATATATTAATACAAATTTAATTATGGTAATTGAATGCCATTGTCTTTTCCTGTTGCTTTCTAAATAAAGTCACAAAAGTAAAAAAGATTAATATTTATTTCTAATGTTCAGTCAATCCATGTGTCTTGCCAAGATTCACTGAAGATTTTGAAATTTAATTAGCCTTAAATTAGCAATACAAATTTGATATAGATGTTGTATGTACCCTAGTGGAAGGAACTATAAAATTATACTTTATAAATTTTAATACAATCAGGAGTTTGCAAGTTTTAACTTAATTACATTAATGTGCTTAACACCAATCATAAAATGCCTTTGTATTCATGCTACATTGTACTTTGAATATTCATCTTCAATGAGAAAAACTGAAAAAGATGTGGAGGTCATGGCTAAAATTCAGTAATAAAAATGAGTGATAGGTTCACGTATCTCAACTTTGAAGGTTTTTTTTTTTTTTCAAGTTGGTCATACTGTTCTCCTAATATAATTATTGTACATTAATAGGCATATCTTGCTCTCACACAAGGAAACCACACTTCAACAGAATTCTCACACATTTACAACTTACTGTCAAATTCTAGAACCTCATTGAAAGAAAGGTATTTGCAAGTAAAATAAGTTTTTACGTGTTCACTATTATTATTTCTCACTTTTTTGCCACATACATAACTATTGTCTAGAAATCAGAACAAGGCTAAAAGTTTGTGTGTGTATATATATATATACATATATATATATGTTACTTTCAATAATTGTACTAGCTACATGATAGTTGATTCATTATACTCTTTTATGATCTTGTTTTTCAAAATTCATCAATGGCATTTTTCACAGACACAGAAAATAATAATCCCCAAATTTCTGTGGAACCACAAATGTAAGCTGGATAACCAAAGCAATACTGAGGAAGAAAATCAGGAAGTATGATGGAAGAAGAATCATGCTCCACAGACCAGTAGTACAGAACAGAGAGCCCAGAAATAAATCTAAACATACACAGTCAATTAATTTTTGACAAGGGCACCAAAAGGACACAATAGGGAAAGGATAGTCTCTTTAATACATAGCACTAGAAGAACCGAATTTGTACATGCAAAATAATAAAATTAGATCATTATATTGCATCATGCACAAAAATTCACTCAGAAAGGATAGAAAACCTAAATGTAAGATCTGAAACCATAAAGCTCTTAGGAGAGAATAAAGGAAAAACATACCTTGACATTGGCCTTGGCAAATATTTTTTGGATAACAAGCCAAAAGCTAGGCTACAAAAGTAAAAATAAATAAATGGGACTGCATTAAACTAAAAAGCAACATAAGCCTCAGCATATAGGAAACAAGTAACAAATGAAAGAGCAACCTATGAAATGGAAAAAAATGACTGCACACTATCTATCTGATAGAGGGTTAATATCAAATATTTATAAGGAAATTTTACAACCAATGGCAGAAAAACAAACAAATTGATTTAAAAAAATGGCAAAGGACCTGAACAGACATATATCCAAAGTAGACATAAAAATGGCCAACAGGTACGTGGAAAGTGCTCATTATTACTAATTATAAGAAGATGCAAGTTAAAGCCACCATGAGATACCACCTCACACGCATAAGGATAACTGTTACAAAAAATACAAGAGAAAACAAATGTTGGCAAGGATGCAGAGGAAAGGGAACCCTAGTACACTGTTAGTGGAAATGTGGATTGTTACTGCCATTATAGAAAATAGCATGGTGGTTCTTAGAGAAATTGTTAATAAAACTACCATATGACCCAACAATCCCCCTTCTGCATGTATATCTAAAAAGATGAAATCACCACCACGTAAGTAAAGATATCTGCATTCCCATGTGCACTGTAGCATTATTCACAATTATCAAGTCATCAAAAGCATTACATGCCTATTGATTGGTAAATGGATAAAGAATGAGTAATATACATATCATATATATAATATTTTATACACATACACACATACACAATGAAATATTATTTAACCTTAAAAAAAGAAAGAAGATTATGCCACTTTTTGCAAAGCAGATGGACCTACAGGACATCATGTTAAATGAAATAAGCCAGACACACATACAAGAAATTATGTGACCTCACTTCTGTGTGAAACTTCAAAACAAAAGAGTTCAAATACAAATAAACAGAGTATGAAACAGAGGTTACCAGTAGGGATGGTGGGAGGAGAGGTAGAGAAGAAATGAGAAAATATTTATCAAAGGATACAAAATACCAGATATGTAGGATGAACAAGTCTAGAGGCCTAATGTACAAAATGAGGAAGTTAATAAAATTGTATTACATTAGGGATTTTTGTTAGCAATTATATTAGGGATTTTAGTTATGTAGATTTTAGCTGCTGTTGTCACCAAAAAATTAACTATTTGAGGTGATAGATGTGTTAATCTGCCTCACAATAATAATCATTTTACTAGCTATATGAATCTGATAGCATCGTGTTGTAAATTTGAAATATATGTTAAGTAACATCTATTAAATAATAAAATAAGTTGATTCAGAGAGGCTTTATGTCAATTACAATATTGGCCATGATAAAAATTGATGACTTATAAATTAAAGAATTCCTAAAGCATTCCTGTGTAAAAATTCAAAAACAATGAAAGCATATTGAACAGGAGGAAATTTAGATCAAGTTACGAGTTTCATAGTGAAACCTACCAAAGGCAAACAAATGTAATTTTGTTTTGTACTTGTATTTATCATGCTTATATAAGTAGTTTGAAAAGAAAACTATTTCTGTGGATTATTGTAACAAGTTGCAATTACCCAAATTTTATCGGGGACCTTTAAATGAGTTAATAAATAATACAATTATTTGCCATTAGTGTTATTTGTGAAATGAATGTTAAATATTATCCTTTAAAACATATCTATAGGTAAATTTATTATTGGCAATAGCCATATTCTGCATATTCTTCAATAAAGTAGAGGTTTCTGCTTGGTAATTCTTTATAATGGATTCTATTTTGTGGAAAACATTGCATCAATCAATAATATTTTATCAAGTCCATCAATACAGTGGGAATTAAACACGTAAAAAACTTACCTGCAAACATAACTTGAGAAATTAAGCTGCCTAATGGAAACGTACACGAACTACATATATATCTTTAACTTTTCTAGTAGCCACATATATTAGGTAAAAAGAAAAAGGTAAAATTAATTTCAAAAATAGATTTTAACACATTATATCTAAAATATTTTTATTTCAGCATTTAATCAATACAGAAAGTATAAATAAGATATTTTACTTTATTTTTGTGCTATCTTTAAATTTGGTAGCTTACATTTAGAATATATTTAAATTCAGTAATAAATTTTTACTAGAAGTAATATATCTTTATGTGAATTTCATAAAATTTGCATTTTAAAAAGTAACCTTAAATACCAAAGGTTTTGCAAACAACATAAATGTTTCCAATATTATGTTTTAAATTTAAACTTAAATTAGCTAAAATAGAGTAATATTTTAATAATCAGGTTTAGAGTCACACTGGTCAAATTTCAATGGCTGACAGGCCATATACCACCAGTGCGTTCCATCTAGAACATTACACATCTCTAGTTTGTAAATCTGATACACAAATGGTATTATGTTTTACTCCAAGGTGAATTGAAATGCAATGAAAAATTATTTGTGAAATTATATATACTGACACTCTACAACATAATCGTATATGCATTTTTCTTAGTTTTTTACTTAATTTTAATGGACTGGTTCACTATTTCTATAAAATTTATTTTATAAGATAAAGACTTAGATTAAATATATATGACAAATTGGAACAGTCTCTGTAATTAGAGATATGTAAACCAGGACTTTAGTTTTAAGCAACTGTTTAAGACAATTTCTTTCTATTCTGTTGTTCTGTTTTCTTTTGAATTATTTACTCTGTAGACTTAATCTTGAAGGCCCTTACAAATACATTTGTCAAAACTTTAATAGGCCTACAAAACAACAGTTGACAAGATAAAGTATAGAATATACTTTTCTGTATAAGATATAGCTCATTAATAAATATGAACTGGAGCCTGGTTCTGGTCATCCATCAATATTTATTCATTTTATGCTAAATTTTTCTCTACTTGATAATTTCCCCACGATCACACATATCTCTAACTTGTAAATATTATGTAATTAAATATTAATAAATATATTAAATTGTATAAAAATATACACGTAATTTTTATTTCATAGAAATTTTATGAGATTGTATATATGTTTTGAATGAAAAATAACTTACAATATAGGAATGAAAGATACGCATGGCTTTTGATATGATGGAAAGAATATCCAGTAAACTTTTTTGATTTGTTTTTTACATCAGAAACAGTTAATAACATTATCCATAACATATATTAAAGGCTATTTCATGAGAACTATATATGATTTCACATTTGAAGCTATCAAAGATACTTTATATATATATACTTATATAAAATTCATTTTTTGTTAATAGAAATTCACATTTAAATATTACCTCATTTATTGCCATAATATTTTGTTTTTTTAGCAATATTTAGTATGTGCTCAGCCTTTTTAGAGTAGAAAAAGAGATTAGAGCAGAGGGCTTTGGCAGAGAAAATATAAAAGATATAACTATATAAAAGGACTTATCATAAAGGAAAAATTAACAGGAATTATATCTAATCTGGGATATCGCATTGCACTGAAAGCCTAAACTTGTTAGCCATTTTTCTGATAGTTCTGGCTCATGGTAATAACACAACCTCAACCTGTGATCAATATGTTGAAACTATATATTGGCTTGAGTTTCTGATACACTAAAACAAGAAAAATTGATCAAATTAATAAGTTCATAAAATCAACATATCAGTATTCACACATGCATATACATTTTTATAGAACAACATCTGAAATTTGAAGTAAATGTATTTTAATGATTGCTGTTTTATAAATAGATAGGCTCTGAGTGTGTAACTATTGATCAGAACAGGTAGACAATTAAATAAGGGAGGATGATCTTAATGCGCATATATTTTTCAGAACTAAATCTTAGGGCAGTGATATGGTTTGGCTGTGTGCTCACCAAAATATTTTGAATCCCCGCCTGTTGTGGGAGGGACCTGGTGAGAGGTTGAATAATGGGGGCAGGTCTTTCTTCTGCTATTCTCCTGAGAGTGAATAAGGCTTATGAGATCTGAAGGTTTTATAAAGGGGAATTTGCCTGCACAAGGTCTCTATCTTTGCCTGCTGCCATCCATGTAAGCCATGATTTGCTCTTCTTTGCCTTCTGCCATGATTGTGAGGCCTCCCCCAACTGTGAAACTGTTCATTAATTAAACTTCTTTCTTTTGTAAATTGCCCAGTCTTGGGGTATGTCTTTATCAACAGCATGAAAATGGACAAATACAGTAAATTGGTACTGAGAGTGGAGGACTGCTCTAAAGATACCCCAAAATTTGGAAGCGACATTGGAACTGAGTAACAGAAGAGGTTGGAACAGTTTGGAGGGCTCAGAGGAAGACAGTGGGAAAGTTTGGAACATCCTAGAGACTTATTTAATGGCTTTGTCCAAAATGCTGATAGCGATATGGACAATAAAGTCCAGGCTTAGGTGCTCTCAGATGGAGATGAGGAAGTTGTTGGGAAGTAGAACAAAGGTGATGTTTGTTATGTTTTAGCAAAGAGACTGGTGGCATTTTGGCCCTGCCCTAGAGATTTGTGAAACTTTGAACTTGAGAGAGATGATTTAAGGTATCTGGCGGAAGACATGTCTAAGCAGCAAAGCATTCAAAAGGTGACTTGGGTGCTGTTAAAGCCATTCAGTTTTACAAGAAAAGCAGAGCATAAAAGTTGGGAAATTTTTCAGCCTGACGATGTGATAGAAAAAAAAAATCCCATTTTCTGAAGATAAATTCAAGGCAGCTTGAGGAATTTGGATAAGTAACAAATGTTAATCCCCAAAACAATGGGGAAAATGTTGTCAGGGTATGTCACAGGTCTTCATGGTATTCCCTCCCATCATAGGCAAAGAAGCCTAGGAGGAAAAAATGGTTTCATGGGTCAGGCCAAAGGTCCCTGTCAAGTGTAACCTAGGGTCTTGCTAGGTCTTAACTTAGCATCCCAGTTGTTCTAGCCGTAGCTGAATGGGCCCAATGTAGAGCTTGGGGCATAGCTTCAGAGGATACAAGCCCCAAGCCTTGGCAGCTTCCACATTGTGTTGAGTCTGCAAGTGCACAGAGGTCAAGAATTCAGGTTTGGGAACCTCCACTGAGATTTCAGAGGATTTATGGAAATGCCTGCATTCCTAGGCAGAAGTTTGCTGCAGGGGTATGCCCCTCATGGAGAACCTCTGCTAGGGTAATGCGGAAGAGAAATGTGGGGTTAGAGCCCCGACAAAGAATCCCTCCTGGGGCACCACCTAGTAGAGCTGTGAAAAGGGTCCTCCAGACCCCAGAATGGTATATCCACCTATGACTTGCATTATGTGCTTAGAAAAGCCACAGACACTCAATGCCAGCCTGTGAACGCAGCCAAGAGGGAGGCTGTATCCGGCAAAGATACGGGGGCAGAACTGCCCAAGACCATGGGAACTCACCTTTGCATCAGCATGACCTGGATGTGAGGCATGGAGTCAGAGGAGATCATTTTGGAGCTTTAAAGTTTGACTTCCCCACTGGAGTTTTGACTTGCATAGGCCCTGTAGCCCCTTTGTTTTGGCCAATTTCTTTTATTTGGAATGGCTGTATTTACTCAATGCTTCTATCTCCATTGTATCTAGGAAGTAACTAACTTGCTTTTGATTTTACAGGGTCATAGGCAGAAGGGACTTGCCCTATCTTGGGTAAAACTTGGGACTGTGGACTTTTGAGTTAATGCTGAAATGAGTTAAGACTTTGGGGTACTGTTGGGAAGGCATGATTTGTTTTGAAATGTGAGGACATGAGATTTGGGAGTGGAATGATATGGTTTGGCTGTGTCCCCACCCAAATCTCATCTTGAATCCCCATGTGTTATGGGAAGGGCCCCAGTGGGAGGTAATTGGATCATGAGGCCAGGTCTTTACAGTGCTGTTCTCATGATAATGAATAAGTCTGATGAGATTTGTTGCTTTTATAAGAGGGAGTTTCATTATAAACTCTCTCTCTTTGCCTGCTGCCATCCATGTAAGACATGGCTTGCTCCTCCTTGTCTTCTGCCATGATTGTGAGTTCTCCCCAACCATGGGCAACTGTAAGTCCATTAAACCTCTTTCTTTTGTAAATTGTTCAGTCTTGGGTATGCCTTTATCAGCAGTGTGAAAATGGACTATTACATGGAGAATACTTCTTATTGTAAACCAAAAAAATGAAACTGAATTAGTAAAAGGGACTAAGTATTTTATACATTTTTCGATGTAAAAAAAAAACCACCAAATATGCAATTCAGCCATTGAATCATTTTAACTTGATATTAATAGCTAAGGTAAAATGATCACTTTATTTTGCATAATCATAGAAGAAAGTGGCATCTTAAAAAACCATTGTAACTAAAGACTATATAAACTGATGATGTTAATATACAGAATCCTCAGTGGTTATGAAGAAAAAAATCTTTCTGGTTACAAGACCATTGTAGATGGATGTTAGCAATGTAAATATTACCTGGATGTAGTTTCCTTAGGAGACTGATTCAGCTGAACAGGCTTCCATAATTTAATGCAACTTGTATGTTTCTTATGGTGATTCAGATTTGCACCTTCTGAGACTATGTTGCAAATAAATAAGTTTATATAGTTTATGGAAAATGCTGAACATGTCTTAAGAAAATGTGTTTATCTATTTTTTCTGTATTTTTCCCAACTTACTTTCAATTCATTCTAATCTAACTAGAGTCTTTTAATTTATAACTGTGTTAGTCTGATTGCATTGCTATAAAATAATACCTGAGACTAGATAATTTATAGCTAAAGAAGTTTATTTGGCTCACAGTTCTGGAGGCGCTACATGTTGCATGGCACCAGCATCTGATTCTGATGAAGGTCTTAGGAATATTCCAGTCATGGAGAAAGGCAAGGAGAGCCAATTTGATGGGGGAAGGGCCAGGCTCTTTTAAATAGCTCTTTCGTGACTTCACGGAGGAAGAACTCACACATTGCCATCAGCAGGACACCACATCATTCATGAAGGATCTTCCCCCATTACCCAAACACCTTCCACCGACCTCCACTTCCAACAATGGGAATGACATTTCAACATGAGATTTGGAGGAGACAAATATCCAAACTATATCCATAACATATTTATGATAAAACAGAAAGAAAAATATTCTGAGAGGTAGTACTTTTATTATCTTCTTTACATATTAAAAAGTATTTTAGTTTTAAAACATATAGAACACATGAAAATCCAAACAACACCCTTGTAAATTTGATAAAATATTATCTGATACTAAAAAGGCAACAACAATCAGAAATTACACAGAAGTATGCTTTACCTGAAAAGGAGATAAATATATAAGATTATAAAAATATATATATCATTATTAATTTATATTGTTCATATTTGGTAACATTTTCTTAAAATGTAACTATAAAAACATGTTATCATCTGTAGAGGATTTAACATATTAGTTATCAAGACTCTTAGTGTCAGTTCACTCACATTAATATTCCTACAACTTTTCCATAAATAAATTTTAAAATATGTAGAATTTAATGTTGGTAAGACTGTGTTTGATTCTAATTTTGATCTTACATTAAAATACCATAGAATACAATGCATGACATTTAACTAAGGTTGGGAAATACAATGTGAATGAAGGAAGCTTTTAGTAGGACTGAATAAAGAGTTCCCTGATACAAGATTAGGCAAAAAGTTATATAGATTAATTATTAATATAAATAAGTATAATATAAATACTTCTTAATCTTTAGCCTCTAGACTTTAATAACGAATTATACTTCTCATTTAGATATAAAATATCAATGGCTTCTTTAAAAATACAGATATAAAACAAATATAAATATCCATTATATTTAAAATAATTATTTAATCATACTAATAAATGACTGGTTTATTCAAAATAATTCTTCATAAAATAATAGTGATATTAACATGACATAATATATGTACATATGTATATTATGTTATAATCATACCATCATATTTCATAATATAATTTGAATGTCACACTTTATTATAAAATAAATATATATTATAGAAATATAAAACATAATTTAGTATAAATATGATTTCATAATACAAAATGATTATGTTAATAAAAATACACCATGAATACAATTAATTATAAAAATTTATAATCTGTTGTTATATTTACTCCTAAACATAACAAGACTATATTGGACTTTAAATTTTTAAAGTTATGAATAGAACAAAACTGTCAATGTAAAACAATTTTACAGCTCTTATTTGCCAAAATTATTTCCTAAATTCAATAACCTGACAGTAACATAGAAGGAAAAATGTCTGATTTGCCATAGAAAATGAAGTACCTAAAATCCTGATCTTTGTAGGACCCTTGGGGTAGAAAATCATCAAAGGCAACTAGAAAATGCAGTGTCAACATGATATAATATAGCCCATAGGGAATCTGAAGCAATAGGGAGAGAAAAATGGGCAACAGCAGATGTTTTCCTGTAGGGACAATTATAGAGCAATAATTAAAGACCAGGATAGGATCTAGAAAAGAGTATAATAATTCTACCTGGAGGAGAAAATTAAAAAGAAGGATGAAACCATTTACAGCAGTTACTCCACTATTTGCTAAAGTGATATTCGTAATCAAAAACAGACACACAAACACACAAACAATTCTGAACCAAATCAACAAATGCTCCAGCAATCCAGAAGAGTTGCTGTTACAGAACACAGCCAGAATTAATTTCACCAATTATTTTAAGCTGAAAGGGGTATATACACAAAACAACTTTTTATTGGGGTTATTGTATTTATATCTTTCTCTTTATCCCATTAATCCTGCTTGGGATAGTCATGAAACAACAGAACCTGATTTAGTTTCTAGACCAGCCTACACCACTAATCTGCATTCCTCCTGGAACTGCTTTCTCACAGTCCTTGAGACTCAGCTTTTTTTTTTTTTTTTTTTAAATCAAAATAATTTATTTTATTTTTTTTTCTTTTTCTTCTTCTTCTTCTTCTTCTTATTATTATTATTATACTTTAGACTCTATGGTACATGGGTGCAACGTGCAGGTTAGTTACATATGTATACATGTGCCATGCTGGTGCGCTGCACCCACCAACTCGTCATCTAGCATTAGGTATATCTCCCAATGCTATCCCGCCCCCCTCCCCCCACCCCACAACAGTCCCCGAAGTGTGATGTTCCCCTTCCTGTGTCCATGTGTTCTCATTGTTCAATTCCCACCTATGAGTGAGAATACGCGGTGTTTGGTTTTTTGTTCTTGCGATAGTTTACTGAGAATGATGATTTCCAATTTCATCCGTGTCCCTACAAAGGACGTGAACTCATCATTTTTTATGGCTGCATAGTATTCCATGGTGTATATGTGCCACATTTTCTTAATCCAATCTATCATTGTTGGACATTTGGGTTGGTTCCAAGTCTTTGCTATTGTGAATAATGCCGCAATAAACATACGTGTGCATGTGTCTTTATAGCAGCATGATTTATAGTCCTTTGGGTATATACCCAGTAATGGGATGGCTGGGTCAAATGGTATTTCTAGTTCTAGATCCCTGAGGAATCGCCACACTGACTTCCACAATGGTTGAACTAGTTTACAGTCCCACCAACAGTGTAAAACTGTTCCTATTTCTCCACATCCCCTCCAGCACCTGTTGTTTCCTGACTTTTTAATGATTGCCATTCTAACTGGTGTGAGATGGTATCTCATTGTGGTTTTGATTTGCATTTCTCTGATGGCCAGTGATGATGAGCATTTTTTCATGTGTCTTTTGGCTGCATAAATGTCTTCTTTTGAGAAGTGTCTGTTCATATCCTTCACCCACTTTTTGATGGGGTTGTTTGTTTTTTCTTGTAAATTTGTTTGAGTTCATTGTAGATTCTGGATATTAGCCCTTTGTCAGATGAATATCCTTGATGAACATTGATGCAAAAATCCTCAATAAAATACTGGCAAACCAAATCCAGCAGCACATCAAAATGCTTATCCACCATGATCAAGTGGGCTTCATCCCTGGGATGCAAGGCTGGTTCAGTATACGCAAATCAATAAATGTAATCCAGCATATAAACAGAACCAATGACAAAAACCACTTGATTATCTCAATAGATGCAGAAAAGGCCTTTAACAAAATTCAACAATCCTTCATGCTAAAAACTCAATAAATTAGGTATTGATGGGACATATCTCAAAATAATAAGAGCTATCTATGACAAACCCACAGCCAATATCATACTGAATGGGCAAAAACTGGAAGCATTCCCTTTGAAAACTGGCACAAGACAGGGATGCCCTCTCTCACCACTCCTATTCAACATAGTGTTGGAAGTTCTGGCCAGGGCAATCAGGCAGGAGAAGGAAATAAAGGGTATTCAATTAGGAAAAGAGGAAGTCAAATTGTCCCTGTTTGCAGATGACATGATTGTATATTTAGAAAACCCCATTGTCTCAGCCCAAAATCTCCTTAAGCTGATAAGCAACTTCAGCAAAGTCTCAGGATACAAAATCAATGTACAAAAATCACAAGCATTCTTATACACCAATAACAGACAAACACAGAGCCAAATCATGAGTGAACGCCCATTCACAATTGCTTCAAAGAGAATAAAATACTTAGGAATCCAACTTACAAGGGACGTGAAGGACCTCTTCAAGGAGAAATACAAACCACTGCTCAAGGAAATAAAAGAGGATACAAACAAATGGAAGAACATTCCATGCTCATGGGTAGGAAGAATCAATATCGTGAAAATGGCCATACTGCCCAAGGTAATTTATAGATTCAATGCCATCCCCATTAAGCTACCAATGACTTTCTTCACAGAATTGGAAAAAACTACTTCAAAGTTCATATGGAACCAAAAAAGAGCCCGCATCACCAAGTCAATCCTAAGCCAAAAGAACAAAGCTGGAGGCATCATGCTACCTGACTTCAAACTATACTACAAGGCTACAGTAAACAAAACAGCATGGTACTGGTACCAAAACAGAGATATAGATCAATGGAACAGAACAGAGCCCTCAGAAATAACGTCACATATCTACAACCATCCGATCTTTGACAAACCTGAGAAAAACAAGAAATGGGGAAAGGATTCCCTATTTAATAAATGGTGCTGGGAAAACTGGCTAGCCATATGTAGAAAGCTGAAACTGGATCCCTTCCTTACACCTTATAAAAAATTAATTCAAGATGGATTAAAGACTTAAACGTTAGACCTAAAACCATAAAAACCCTAGAAGAAAACCTAGGCATTACCATTCAGGATATAGGCATGGGCAAGGACTTCATGTCTAAAACACCAAAAGCAATGGCCACAAAAGCCAAAATTGACAAATGGGATCTAATTAAACTAAAGAGCTTCTGCACAGCAAAAGAAATTACCATCAGAGTGAATAGGCAACCTACAAAATGGGAGAAAATTTTCGCAAACTGCAATTTATAAACACACATAAACTTGAAAAATGGTTTTAATATGAATCAGTGAATTCCATTTTAAAATATGCTATAGTTAAAATAACATTTCAAGAATTTACATTAGGTACATTTCATGTTTCCTAAGATTTCAATAAAATACATATCAGGTTAACAGAGAATATCAGGGGCTTTTGGCTATTTTGAGGTTTCAAATAAATATCTAAATTTGAAAATACTGAATTTCCATTTCAATTTTGTATCTCATACAATTTACTATGTAAAAAATGTTATATTGTGACCTCAGTTTTTAAATGTAATAGTTTATCTTAATATTATTTTAATATTTTATCATGTATTTTTAAATTTTATTTTTTATACATAATTTTCATCAATTTAGTTTCTTTAGAATTTAAATCCTATGTTTTTTAGTTGCTTCTTTTCAAATTGATTTCTCTTCATGTATAGCCCTTATTAATACTATTTTTGGGTCTACTCCAAATATTCAAAAGAAGTCATACAAAAAGTTTTAAGGTTCAATTATTTGAGGCATATTTAATATGAGACACTTACAGTAGATTATTTGTTATAATGAATAAAAGAGCTAATACTATTATAAATACATCTGGTTAGATATTTAACATGCCTGTCATTGGAAATGTAGAAAATACCCTTGGAATTTGCCTTTCAAGATATAGTACACCTTAATTAGAGCTGAAAAATTCAATGGTTTGAGCAATTGATATCAGAAAGATAACACTTTAAGTCTAATACATTTTGTTATTTTTCTAATTAAAAATGCATACTTTTTTGAGATAATAGAGAAGATATGAAAATATAAGAACTATAATTCCAATACCAAAGATACTAATTGTCTTCTTTTCTAGACTGAAAACTAAAAGAGGAGTGGTCAGATCCTCCCTATCCAAAAGCATACTTTTAGGTTCTCATACTGTGCCTGGAACAAAGTTTCACTAAGTAAGTGTTCATCCAATGAAAGAATATATGAGTTATATACATTCTTTCTTTTAGTTCCCTCTCTCTCTTTATACACACACACTCTAAAGTGTTTGAGGTCTTTTTGTGTGTGTGTGTATAGTGTGTATACATTTCTTAATTTATATCAGCAAAATAAACTTAGACATTTGTGCTACTATTAATAACCAGTCTCCAGCATCAGCAATTCTCAGTGCTGTCTTGGTTAGTCCTCTGTGTCTGTATCATCCACCTACCTCTCCCACTCCACTCCATGAGATTTTAATACCTCCTTGCTGTCTCTTATCCTATACCAACTGCCTCTGACAACAATCCTTCCATTCTCAGCAAATAATCTCACCATCTCTTACCTTGTAGCCGCTCATAAGCTTCTCAGCAGATAAGTCATCTTTTCTTCTTCCATCCAGTATGAGTGGATTCAGCCCTCTTCTTTAATTTCTTGGTTTTCTCTGTCAGAGGCACGAGAAGAATAATCACTGCAAAATACACCCAGAGAGTTCCCTATTATAAGTGGCTTCTCTACAGAGGCTGATGCATTTGCCAGAGACTTTTCCTATTGGGAGAAGTAATTGCTCTGAGTCCAGTGCCTTCTAGCTTTTCTGTCTCACCTAAGGGTGAAAAAATAGTTTAACCGAAGGTCAGGGCTTCAAATAAATAGATTTGGAAAATTGCAGAAAGGGAAGAGAGTGAGGTACCGGAAGGAAAAAAGCTATCCCAGTGGGAAAACACTTGTAAATTCACAGCTTCGAAACACAGTCCCACTGAAACAATGAGATGTAAGTGGACGATTATTGACATTCCATCTCCTCAGCATTTGTCACCACACAAACAGGGCTCCAATATAATATCAGAGGATTATAGCCGAAAGAGGTAAAAGACAAAGACTATATCTGTAAAAGAAGTATTTAGGTAAGACAAAATCAAGAGTAGTGACAAAAACAAGGACACTGGAGGAATTTGAAGTCAACAACACCCAGAGCTACAACAGATATTAAATACAGTTCAACTGCTGGGGAATTCCTAATAACTCTCACACTATAGGCCTACTTGATTCAGTGGTTATTATGCAATAAAATACACATGACTTTCAACAAAAATCTAAAAGGTATGCCAAAACACAAGGAAAAACCATCTAAAGGGGCAAGGGAATCAACAGAATCAGACTCATACATGATGCAGATATTACAAGACACAGAATTTAAAATGACTGTGATTAATATATTAAGGAATACCATGGAAAACAATTAGAAGACAGTCAATAGTAGACAAGTATTGGGAGCAGAGAGATGGAAACATTAAGAATCAATTAAGGGGGGGAGGAGCCAAGATGGCCGAATAGGAAGAGCTCCGGTCTACAGCTCCCAGCGCGAGCGACGCAGAAGACGGGTGATTTCTGCATTTCCATCTGAGGTACCGTGTTCATCTCACTAGGGAGTGCCAGACAGTGGGCGCAGGTCAGTGGGTGAGTGCACCGTGTGCCAGCCGAAGCAGGGGCGAGGCATTGCCTCACTCGGGAAGCGCAAGGGGTCAGGGAGTTCCCTTTCCAGGGGTGACAGACAGCACCTGGAAAATCGGGCCACTCCCACCCGAATACTGTGCTTTTCCGACGGGCTTAGGAAACGGTGCCCCAGGAGAGTATAGCCCGCACCTGGCTCAGAGGGTCCTACGCCCACGGAGTCTCGCTGATTGCTAGCACAGCAGTCTGAGATCAAACAGCAAGTCGGCAGCGAGGCTGGGGGAAGGGCGCCCGCCATTGCCCAGGCTCGCTTAGGTAAACAAAGCAGCCGGGAAGCTTGAACTGGGTGGAGCCCACCACAGCTCAAGGAGGCCTGCCTGCCTCTGTAGGCTCCACCTCTGGGGGCAGGGCACAGACAAACAAAAAGACAGCAGTAACCTCTGCAGACTTAAATGTCCCTGTCTGACAGCTTTGAGGAGAGCAGTGATTCTCCCAGCACGCAGCTGGAGACTGAGAACGGGCTGACTGCCTCCTCAAGTGGGTCCCTGACCCCTGACCCCCGAGCAGCCTAACTGGGAGGCACCCCCCAGCAGGGGCAGACTGACACCTCACATGGCCGGCCAGGTACTCCAACAGACCTGCAGCTGAGGGTCCTGTCTGTTAGAAGGAAAACTAACAGAAAGGACATCCACACCAAAAACCCATCTGTATATCACCATCATCAAAGACCAAAAGTAGATAAAACCACAAAGATGGGGAAAAAACAGAGCAGAAAAACTGGAAACTCTAAAAAGCAGAGTACCTCTCCTCCTCCAAAGGAACGCAGTTCCTCACCAGCAACGGAACAAAGCTGGACGGAGAATGACTTTGACGAGCTGAGAGAAGAAGGCTTCAGACGATCAAATTACTCCGAGCTACGGGAGGATATTCAAACCAAAGGCAAAGAAGTTGAAAACTTTGAAAAAAATTTAGAAGAATGTATAACTAGAATAACCAATACAGAGAAGTGCTTAAAGGAGCTGATGGAGCTGAAAACCAAGGCTCGAGAACTACGTGAAGAATGCAGAAGCCTCAGGAGCCGATGCGATCAAATGGAAGAAAGGGTATCAGCCCTGGAAGATGAAATGAATGAAATGAAGCGAGAAGGGAAGTTTAGAGAAAAAAGAATAAAAAGAAACGAGCAAAGCCTTCAAGAAATGTGGGACTATGTGAAAAGACCAAATCTACGTCTGATTGGTGTACCTGAAAGTGACGGGGAGAATGGAAACAAGTTGGAAAACACTCTGCAGGATATTATCCAGGAGAACTTCCCCAATCTAGCAAGGCAGGCCAACATTCAGATTCAGGAAATACAGAGAACGCCACAAACATACTCCTCGAGAAGAGCAACTCCAAGACACATAATTGTCAGATTCACCAAAGTTGAAATGAAGGAAAAAATGTTAAGGGCAGCCAGAGAGAAAGGTCGGGTTACCATCAAAGGGAAGCCCATCAGACTAACAGCGGATCTCTCGGCAGAAACCCTACAAGCCAGAAGAGAGTGGGGGCCAATATTCAACATTCTTGAAGAAAAGAATTTTCAACCCAGAATTTCATATCCTGCCAAACTAAGCTTCATAAGTGAAGGAGAAATAAAATACTTTACAGACAAGCAAATGCTGACAGATTTTGTCACCACCAGGCCTGCCCTAAAAGAGCTCCTGAAGGAAGCACTAAACATGGAAAGGCACAACCGGTACCAGCCACTGCAAAATCATACCAAAATGTAAAGACCATCGAGACTAGGAAGAAACTGCGTCAACTAACAAGCAAAATAACCAGCTAACATCATAATGACAGGATCAGATTCACACATAACAATATTAACTTTAAATGTAAATGGACTAAATGCTCCAATTAAAAGACACAGACTGGCAAATTGGATAAAGACTCAAGACCCATCAGTGTGCTGTATTCAGGAGACTCAGCTTTATTATTATTATTACAAAATAAAATGTACAGTATGTGATCTGCAGTTGCCTTTTTGTATTCTAACATTCTATATCTGTGAAATACATTTGTTGTCAATTTTCATTTTGAAAAATATTCGTTAGATAGTCTTATATTACAGAGATTTCCAATGTAGGTAAATTATTATATTCTCCCCAGGGAATCTGAAGTAACAGAGAAAAATAATTTTTTGTGAATTAAATTTTTATGAATTACATTAAATATTTAATTGTATTACTATTTATCATAATAACAGGGAACTAAAGATACCTGCAATGTAACAGTTATAATTTAGTTAACTATTTTTCTTAAGCACAGGACTGTAAAATCTTTCAGATTATACAAATAAGTCAAGTTAGAAAATTTATAGTCTACCTCTGTTATTAAATATCTGATTTACATTGACAAAGTCAGGTGAAAATTTTCATATATTTTAAAATATGTGAACTAAAAAAGAATAGTCATCCTATTGTCACTTCAGTTATAAAGTTCCTCACTTTGTATTGAACATAGAATTTTTGATGACATAAAATCTTGATTTTTTTTTGTATAGCATGGTATTTAACAAAAGATGGAAATTTCACAAACAGTTGGTGAAAGAAACAGGAAGAAAGGAAGGACAGAGAAACTGTGTTACTGAATCAAACATAACTTTAAGTTCCTTTTTCCAACAGAAAGTAAACTATACATTATATGCCCCCTTTGGAAGGAAACCAAATGAAAGACAGGAAAGAAATTCACATGTGCTTCATGTTGAAGTTTAATTGGTGAAATGTGAATTCTCTTTTAATCTGCTCTAGTGAAATATAAAACCATGTATGCAATCACATACAATCTTATTACTGACTTGCAAACTTGCTTAAACTCTACTTTTACAAACCAGGTATTAGCTCTGTTTCACATGCTCAATTCTGTTATAATAAAGTCTGTGGTTTGCTCATGATTGGCTATAATATATGGCCTTACATTCCTATGAAATTTCTTTAACTGAGTATTGACGTTATCATAGCACCTTCTGCTCAATTTCAAAATTTTTATTTAAGGGCATTTTGACAGAGTTCATAAATAAAAAAGTTGTGTTTAAATTCTCCAATGAATATTGGATTTGTCAGTGATGTAAATTGAACAATGCAGTATTCAGACTATGATAACTGATCCAGTGATGGGAAGAGGTTAAAGATAACTTCCTCCAAAAAAGCTGGCTCAGTGAAAGAATAAATAGCATTCTAAATAGATTGTAATGTTATAATCCACAAGCAAATATAAATCTAATGCAAGTAAATGTGTAAGTTTTGAGGATAATTTTAGAAAAGGCAAGTTAGAGAAAAGTTTGTCCAAAAGAATATTTCTGGCCAGCCATGTTGGCTTATGCCTGTAATCCCAGTACTTTGGGAGGCCAAGGTGGCAGGATCGCTTGAGCTCAGGAGATAGAGACCAGCCCTGGGCAACATAGTAAGATCTCATCTTTACAAAAAATAATAAAAAAAAATTAGCAGGGCATGGTGGCACATGCTTCTAGTCCCAGCTACTTGGGAGGCTCACTTGAGTTCAGGAGTTTGAAGTTGCAGTGAGTTATGATCACTGTACTCTGGCCAGCACCAGAGTGACAGGGCAAGATCCTGTCACTAAACAAAACCAAAAAAAAAAAAAAAAAAAAAAGAAGAAGAGAAAAAAGGAAATAAAATAAAATTCTGAGTGCTTTTTTGTCTCTAGTGAATGCCTGTTAATCTTTTTTGTCTCAATTTACAGGAACATATTCTGAATTCCTAGATTAGATTTAATGACAAGCACTCAGAATTTTTCCACTGAGTTTAAATGAGCTAGTGAAATACTAAATTTATATGAAAAATTTTATTTCATTACCTAGGAAATGCTGTAGACATTTTCTTAGCAATCCCTCAAATTAAAATCCATATTATTTTTACTTTTTAAAATAATTACTCTTATGTTAATATCAAATCCACAAATAAAATAGTATAATTTAAGCATCTGTTTTAGTCTGTCCAAGCTTCTATAACCAGATACCATAAACTGAGTATGTTAAATATAAAACAAATGTAGTTTTCACAGTTTTGGTGGCTGTCAAGTCCAAGATCATGGCACAGACTGATTCAGCGTCTGGTGAGGTCCCATTGCTGATTCACAGAGGTCACTTTCTTATCATATTTTCAGGAGGTGAAAATGGCAAGCTAGCCATTTTATAAGGGCACCAACCTCATTCATGAAGGCTTCTTGCCCATGACCTAATCACCTACCAGTGTCCCACCTCCTAATACTATCATTTGGAGGTTGGATGGTATGGTGGCAATGTTTCATCACATCCTCAGAAATCCAATGATCAGTCCTGCTTATCACTGAAAGGCTATCTCTAGATTACAGGGCTGTTTCCTATGCTGTCGAGGAACTGTAGAGTAACTAAAGTTATAGGGAATAAAGTAGAAAAAAGAATTAAAAATGGACTCTTATAGATGGAATTGTGTCTGCACAAATTATATGATAAATTATTTTCCTTTAAGGCTAAAAATTTTAATGTTTATTTTAGACAGTCAATTTCCTAGCTACAAATTATTTTATTATCACATAAAAATTGGGAAAAAAATTGAAAACATAAACTAAAATATCTGATAAAATATTTGTTTTAGTTTTAACTTAGCTTCAAATGTTCTGTCTATGATTTCTTATATATGTTTTGTTGTAAAGAGATGCCTATGGCAACTATATTGATTGGAGTTCTTGGCTGCACACAGAAAAACTGGGCTAGTTTGAGCATAGAGATACTTTTTTATGGGATTTAAAAAATCTGATCAAATCTTTGTAGGGCTAGAGGAGTAGGCTTTAAGATTTGATGCCAGAAACAGCTCCCAGAATGACTACGCAGAACTGTCAAGCTGAAAGGCACTGCCGCAATGGCTCATTGAAGAACCATGTTGCCTCTAATCCAAACTCAAAACAGGTTGTTCTGAAGTGATTGAGAATTCCTTGCCACCAACACTGCAAACAACAGATATAAGGTGACTTTCACAAATCCAGTTTGACACCAGATAATTCTCACTGATCCTAATTCCTCAAGTAACTTATATTCAAACAAACTGTATGTAATGGAACTTATTTCACATGTCAGGACAGTAATGACAAGACAAATTGAAAACCATAGTTTTTTTTGCATCTACACCTGGTATTTTGCAATGTATGGAACTGGAAAATTATGAATAATATTTCTGAGTATTTGGAAGCATCATAGATGCAGATTTTCTGATAATACTATTATCTTTTAAAACATGAAAAAAGAAACTTTATTTAAAAGAAACTTTTAAATCAATAAAATTAGTCCCAAATAGGTTCTTCTTAGTGGCATGGTGATATTGTAATTCACATGTGATTTTCTGTTTAATGCAATTAAATATTTTACAAGCTTTATTGGCTTTTGTTTTTCCAAACATATGGTTACTAATTAAATTTTTTTCCTGGTGAGTATTCTATTCACAGTATATTAAATTTGTTAACAGTTTGTATGTGTTACAAATTTAAGAAAAGACAACTTAAAAAAGAAATATCTCAAAGGCTGCATGCAAGAGCATAAGACTATTATTTATAAAAGGGAATCGGATGAAATGAGAACTAAATATGAGTTCTATCCAGAAATAAGCCCCATTTGTCTTTGAGCCTTTATCAGATACCAAAAAATGAAATTCAAATAGAAATTATGAATAAAAGTATTAAGTAAATTTTTATGCTGGTTACTTGTGGACATGAGTTTTCAAATTGATCGAGTAAGTATACAGCAGCACAGTTTCTGAACTTCACTTTTTATTTTGTAAAAATCTGTCAAATTGTCAGCCAAAGTGGCTGTATTATTTTACATTCTCACCAGCAATGCATAAGTTGCTTTATATGGTTGCCACGAGTTGATAGTCAATTTTATTTTTGTATTTTATTTATTCTAATAGGTGTATTGTGGTATCTCATTTGTGTCTTAATATGTTTTTTTCTCATTTCTTTAAATGACAAATTATGTTCAACATGTCTTCATATGCTAACTTGCCATCTGTGTATATTTTGGAGTGGTATCTTCAGAT
The DNA here is from genome assembly GCF_028885655.2 of Pongo abelii. NCBI lineage: Eukaryota > Metazoa > Chordata > Mammalia > Primates > Hominidae > Pongo > Pongo abelii. Next base: position 47,109,270 of record NC_072000.2, on the reverse strand, counting down.
TTTTGCTGATGTAAAAATAAGTTATTTATTTTTTACTACAGAGTTTTAAGAACTATTTGTATGTTTTAGGAGTGACATAAGCAATATGGCAGAATAGGAGGCTACTGACTCTCCCTTCACCCATGGACACACTGAATAAACATCTACACAAGGATCAACGTCATCTGAAAGAGAGTCATAGACAAACTTGAGACTCCACACTCCAGGCAACTGAGAAAATATCCACAGCAAAAGTGTAGAAAAAGCTTAGGCACACTTAGGTATGAACCTTACCTTGGGAACTACCTCAAAAAATTGGGAAGAAATTTTCAAATCCTAGCTTCTCCTTGAGGAGAGAAGAGTTTGTAACAAACATTTAGTACCCCAACTTTAAGGCCCCTCCTCAGTTGGCACAATTCACCCAGCTCTGGAAGCAGAAGGGATTAGGTATACCTGAGTTTCCCTTGACTACTAAACAAAGTCATGTACAGGTATGTAAACACTTCCTGGGGCTTCATTCTCCCTAATATCAGGAAAGAAAAGGGACTAAAACTCAAAAGGTCCCCATTTCTCACTGAAAGGGGTTTGCCAGTGTACTCTGCCAGTTGCTGCTGCTGACAGTTAAACTCTTAAGTAGCTTACGTCAGGGAGTTAATTGGGCTGACAAACTATAGAACTGCAGAAACCTGAAGAGAATTTCGGGTATTTTCTAAGCTTTCTTCTTGGCTTACCCAGTGGACAACCCCAAGACTACCAATTCTTCCTGGTAAAAGTTTGCACACACATGGAGTTTCCCAACTTTTACAACTCCCACCCAAACAGTCTGCATCCTATACCTCGTAGTGCCACTGTGGAAAGTGATTTGGTGATTTCTCAAAGAACTTAAAACAGAGCTACCATTCAATCCAGCACTCTCATTACTAGGTATATATCCAAAGGAAAATAAACTATTCTACAAAAAAGGCACATGCACTCATATGTTCATTCCAGCACTATTCACAATAACAAAGACTATAGATTCAACATAGATTCCTATCAATAGTGGATTTAATAAAGTAAATATGGAACAGGACACCATGGAATATGACACAGGCATATAATAGAATAAAATCATGTCCTTTGCAACAACATACATGGAACTGGAGGCCATAAACCTAAGTGAATTAATGCAGGAACAGAAAACCAAATACTGCATGTTCTCCCTTATAAGTGGGAACTAAATATCAGGTACCTATGCACCTAAAGATGGGAAAAATAGACACTGGAGACTAATAGAGTGGGGAGAGAGGGAAGGGGACAAAGGCTGAAAAGCTACCTATTGGGTTCTAGGCTCACTACCTTGGTGTCAGAATCACTTACACTACAATCCTTAGTGTGACACAATATACCCATGTAACATGTGCGTGTGTACCCCTTGAATCTAAAATGAAAGCTGAAAATGTAAAGAAGTACAAGTATATAATTATAAGTAATGTTAAAAAAATGAGAAATATGATAAAACAACTTTAAATGAGCAGCAATGAAACGACAAATAAGGGCATTATGTAATGATAAAATGATCAATTCCATAAGAAGGTTTAACAATACTAAATATATATGTACCCAACACTGGAACAACTAGATTTATAAAGCAAATACGACTAGAATTAAGAAAAGTGCTAGATAGCAATATCATAATAGTGTGAGACTTCAACACCCCACTGGCTACTGTGCATTAGTAAGATTATTAAGGCAGAAAACTAGAAAAGAAACTCAGGACTTGAACAGCAATCTTGACCAAACAAACCTAATGGATATCACAGAACATTACACCCCACAGCTGCCAAATATACATTTTTTCTCACCTGTGCTTGGAACATTCTCCAAAATTTGTCATATGTTTGGCCACAAAGCAAGTCTCAATATGTTCATAGAAATCTAAATCAGATTAAGTATCTCCTTGGACCACAGCAGAATAAAATTGTAAGTAAACACCAAGAGGAACTCCTAAAACTATAGTAGTATGTGAAAACTAAACAACTTGCTCATGAATGACTTTTTGGTAAACAATGAAATTAAGGCAGAAATTTAAAAATATTTAGAACGGAATGAAAGTAGAGACACAATATACCCAAACCTCTGAGATATAGCAAAATCAGTACTAAAAGGAAAGTTTATAACACAAAATTCCTACATCAAAAGATAAAAAGTTCTCAAATTAATGACCTAAGCTCTCTATGTGCACAATCTAGAAAACCTAGAAAAAAAATGATAAATTGCTGAAAACATTACATCTCCCAAGTTCAAACCAGAAAAAAAAATAGAAATGCTGAACAGACAAATAAGAAGTGATGAAACTGAATCAGTAATAAAAAAAGTCTACCACCACCAACAAAAAAGCACATGACCAGAAAGACCTACATCCAAATTTTATGAGATACACAAAGAAGAACTAGTAACAATATTATGGAAAGTATTATAAAAAAATGGAGGAAGAAGGATTGTTCCCTAACTCATTCTAAGAAACCACTATCATCCTGATAACAAAATGTGATTCACCACATAAGCAGAATGAAAAACAAAAAAAAAAAATAATTTTAAACATGTAGAAAACCTTTCAATAACATTCAACATCTCTCATGAAAAAAACCCAAGCAAATTAGGCATCAACGAAACATACCTCAAAATAATGAGACATATGTGACAAAACCACCACCAACATCATACTGAGTGAAGACAAGTTTAAAACATTCCCCTAAGAACTGCTCAAGACGAGGATGTACACTCTCACCACTCTTGTATCCAACATAGTACTTGAAGTCCTAGCCAGAGCAATTGGGCAAGAGAAAGAAATAAAAGGCATGCAAAAGGCATCTTTCTAAAAAATAGAAAGGCAAATGTTTTGTTTCCTGATCACACAATCTTAGAGGCAGAAAACTAAGACTCCGTCAAAAGACTCTGAGACTTAATAAAAAATGTCATTAAAGTTTCAGGATACAAAATCAATGTAAAATTAATCAGTTGTAGTTTTGTTCAATAAAAATACTCAAGCTGAGAACAAAATCAAGAACTCAATCCCATTTGCTATAGCCACAAAAAAACTAGAAATACACTTAACAAAAGAGGTAAAATACCTCTAGAAGGGAAACTAGAAAACACTGATGAAAGAAATTTTACATGACACAAACTAATGGAAAACCATCTCATGCTCATGGAAGAATTAATAATGTTAAAATGACTTTACTGACCAAATCAATCTATGGATTTGGTGTAATTTTGAACAAATTACCAACATCGTTTCTCACAGAATTAGAAGACACAATCTCTAAATATATATATGAAACCAAAAAAGAGTGAAAGCAATCCTAAGCAAAAAGAACAAAGCCACAGGCACCATATGACCTGACTTTGAACTGTTTTGTAAGTCTATAGTAACCCAGACAGCATGGTACTGGTACAAAAATAGACTTATAAATCAATGATACAAAGTAGAGAACCAAGAAATAAAGCCACTTATCTGCCACCAAGTGATCCTCAACAAAGTTCACAAAACTAAACCATGAGGAAAGGATACTTTATTCAATAAATGGTGTTGGGAAAATTGTCTCACCATATGCAGAAGACTGTAACTGGACTCCTGTCTTTTACCAGATACAACAATCAGTCAAAGATAAATTAAGGAATTAAAGGTGTGACCTGAAAATTTAAAAAATCTTATTACAAAACCTAGGATGAACTCTTCTGGACAGCAGTCTAGAAAAATTACTTATTTGTACAATGTTCACTATTTGAGTGTTGGGTTCACTAGCACCCCAGATCTCACCATTACATAGTATATTAATGTAAAAAACCTGTACATGTACCCATGAATCTAAAATAAAATAATATTTTTAAAAAATGTACTCCACTCTCTTCCTTCTGTAGTTTCCAATGATAAGACCCTGGAATTATTACCTTTTTTTCCATATGTAAGATTTTGTATTGTTTTCCCTTGGCTTTTTAAAATATTTTTTCTTTGCATTTGGTTTCTTGCAGTTCAATTATGATATGCCTAGGTGTTTTACTTATTTGTCTATTTATTTGGTGTTTATCCTGCTTGTGGGTTTCTCTACTTTGTTTCCATTATTAACTCGGGGAAATTATTTAGACATTATTACTTCAAATTTTTTTGCACCATTATTTTTGTTTCTGTCCCAATAGCATGTACAATATATATTTTACAGAATTGCTTTTCATTCTTAAGTATTCTCTTTGCTTATTTTCATTCATTTTTATCTTTGCATATGGATATTGTTTCTATTGACTTATTTTCAAGGTCACTTTGTTTTCTCACATGTCTATAGTATGTTAATATTTCTATTAAAGGCATTTATTTTTGTTGTAGCATTTCTTATTGCTAGCATTTCATTGTGATTCTTTGTGCATTTTTATATCTGTGTTTACACTAGTCATCTATTCTTGATATTGTCTACAGTTACACTAGAATCTTTAAAATATTAATCATAATTATTTTTACTTTCTTATTTGATAATCTAACATTAGAATCATATCTGAGTCTGGTTCTGATGCCTACTTTGTCTCTTCAGATTGTGTTTTTTCTTGCCTTTTGACATTCCTGTAACTTTGTGTTGAAATCCAAACATATTGTAATGAGTAACAAGAATCAAAGTCTTTACTGTGTAGCTTTATCTTAATCTGTCTAGGAATCTGACTCTGCTTAGTGCTTTGTGTAGCTGTAGTTGTCACTGGCTCAAATTCCTACACTGTTTAGGTTTCTTCTCCCCTATTGACTTGGAATTTCCCTAAGTAGTCTGCCTCAGAGAGGCTGACTTTTGCATCTCTTTCTGCTTTCATCTTGTGATGACTTCAAAGCTCTTTACATGTCATAACTGAAACTAAAGGTGTCTGTACTCTCATAAATGCAACAATTATATTTTTCATGAAAAATATTTTAATTACAAAATATATAAGTATATTCATAATATCCTAACGTGGATTTTATTTGACTGTTATGTATATCAAATATTTTTGATACTTTAATTTGATAAAATATTAAATAACATATTGAACCTCAATTTAAATAATTTAATCCTGATACAGTTTGGCTGTGTGTCCTCACCCAAATCTCACATTGAATTATAGCTCCCATAATCCCCACGTGTTATGGGAGGGACCAGGTGGGACATAATTGAATCCTGGGGGCAGGTTTTTCCCATGCTGTTCTCATGATAGTGAGTAAGTCTCATGAGATCTGATGGTTTCATAAAGGGCAGTTCCCCTACACATGCTTTCTTGCCTGCAGACATGTAAGGCATATCTTTGCTCCTATTTTGCCTTCTGCCATGATTGTGAGTCCTCCCCAGCCATGTGGAACTGTGAGTCCATTAATCCTCTTTCCTTCATAAATTACCCAGTCTTGGGTATGTCCTTATGGCAGCATGAGGATGGACAAATACAAATACCATTATTTAATAATAAGTCTTTAATAAATATTACTTATTTATTTTGAAATACTCAGGAAGTGGAATGCACCCTTTCCATTTCAATAAAAATAAGAAGCATGTTTATTTGTGTCATTCTTTGGCAAAAGAAATGAAGTGCTTGTTTGGAGATCTCAGGATATTTTTATTTCTGATCAATGTTTTCTACCTTATTATACATGCCAGCATACAAAATACAAGTTTCTATCTTAAAGAAAGAGTAGCAGGTAAGGTCACAATAGTGGAGGGCTACCCTTTTCCAGGTCAAACATTTATTTTGTGTGTGTGTGTGTGTATATATATGTATACATCTGTATATATACATATATACACACAATAAATGTATATATGTATATACACGTATGTATACATATGTGTATCTACATATACATATATACATATACATATAGCAAGAAAAATATCTACCATGTGTTTTAGAAACATCAACTTTACTGAGACACTTCTCTTTAAAGTTTTCATTAGCTTTTTTTTTGTAATATAAGAAATACAGATTACAAACCTATATATTTAAAGTGATATATTTATGTCAGTTATGTTTGTTATATTACTACCAGTTTATACATGATTATGTTTGTAATGGCCATTTAAATAAAGGCCTACGGGTGGTTATTTAATTAGCCAAAAGAAATGAGAATATAGAATTAAAAATAGCTATGCAAAAGTAAAACAAAGGATGAGTATATATTAAAGTTTTGGTTTCTCAGTTTCACCCTGTATTATAATCAGATAGGTTCAATACAAGGAGATTTGGGGTATAGGACACTTACACCTCCTGAACATCAAGATTTCACGTAAAAATACCCCTAGAAAGTTTCAAACTGGACAATAGGCATTCAAATCTGCTTTAGGGCATTATAAATTATCCTGTTAACTTATAGTGACTTTTCTAAAACACTGGCATGGTATTAAAAAATAATACTTCAGAAATGAAAACTGCCATGTACTCTTCATGAGAAACTACATGTAATTTTGTCCTTTCCTCCTTAACCTGTGGTTGCCAATAATTAGATAGTGGATTTCTACATTAGGATGAAAACAATGCTTTATTATAATTATTATGAAAAATCATTAACTTACATGTTGAAGGACAATAGAGTTCAGAATGTGCTTGCTGTTTACTTTATCCCAACTTTAGCCTGATGGCACAAAACATATGCCTTCGGTCACTCTAGGCTTTTAAACAGCACCAGAGCTTCTAACCTGCCTAGACCTCACAAAGCACCACCATCTAAAAGAGATTCTCTCCATAAATAACAAATTTGTTATTTGGAAATCACTTCTCCAAATATTATTATTATTATTTTGTATTTTATTATTTTCTATCTATTCAGCATTTTGCTAAAGGATATCATTACGTAACATTAAATACATCTTTCCGAAGGTCTGTGAGCCAAGGCCAGGAAATTTAAGGAACTGCTTTCTAGATTTTGAAATAACTTAGTGCCCCAAAACTTTAGGCTGGGGAATTGGCCAATGATTTCTGAGTGACAACTGAGAGCCTGGCAAGTATTTTCAGCTGAATAATTTATATAGTCAAAAACACTAGCCCTTGGTCATCCCAAAGGAGTCATTTGGAATGAGCAATCCATACTTCTGTTGAAAGATGAATGTAACCCTGGATAATTCACCTTTAAGCTGAATTATTCTAAAGGTTGTTGACTTTGGCACATCAATAAAGATGTAGCTATATAGCTGAGATAACACTCAGGGCTGTAGTATTTTCCATTTGGTTTCCCATTTGATGATTGAGAACAGTTGTATCCAAAGGTCCTGCAACTCCTTGAATTTCAGGGAACTGGCATGGGGCTATGTAAGGCGCTGACAAAAGCAAGAGGATAACGTTTCTGCTTTTCTCAAAAAGGGCTTATTTCTGCATGAAAGTTTGATGAGATATGCATTACTAACCAGAGTAAAGGGGCTCATATCCTTCTTGAACTCTTCTGACTGCCTCACTGACAGATACTCTAATCTCTGAAACAGATATTTCAATAGTTAACAAGGACCTTCACAGGGTGCACCATAATTTGAAATTGTTTAATGCACATTGTTTCTCCTATTCAATTGCAAAAGCCCCGAGAACAAACTTTCTCATGTATTTATTCATTGTAGTATTCCAGGGCCTAGAAAAGTGCATGGTACATGCTAATTACCAAAAAGAAAATGAAATTTAAGTTTTGGATATTTTGTGTGAGAGTGACAGAAGCCTGATCCTCTATACAGTTTAGTCTCCCAGGGGATTTGAATGGAAAACAGAGAGTTTTTAATTTGAATATCTCTAAGTTGGTAGAAGTGATAATGGCTAAGATCTGAACATTGTACAAAAATGTTTAAGGCAGACTGAGGGTCCTGAAACATTTAAATACAGGGAGAAATTATTGATTTTCTAAATGGCATAGTGTCATAAAAAATTGCTAGAGTTCTTCATGTGTTTTATTTAGTTTAGAAATAGTTTATGACATAAACTATGTCTTATATGGGTGAACATACATAAAAACCCTAAAAAAGAAGATCAAATTTAGGCTAGTTGAGAAGTATAGTACACAAGATTAATTACAGAATCAGAATCAGCAAGCGGGAAGACTTACACACTAAATAATTTTTAATTTTTTTTAGTTATTGAATATTATATGGGGAAAATTAGTACCAAAATATCAGAAATTATTATATGCAGCATTAGATATTTAAGGACATTGATCTTTAGAATCATTTTATAACTCAGTTACTTTTGAGAAATACTAGGTGTTCCAACTATATTATTAAGATCTGCACTTTTGTCAACGTTTGATTTGTCAGACACATAAAGTTCTATTTCTGGGCTGTCAATTTTTTTCTATTGATCTATATGTCTATACTTTCACCAATACATTTTCTTATTTTTGCTTTATAGAAAGTCTCAACATAATGTAAGTTTTGTAACTTTATTTCTTTCAAAATTGTTTTATTCATTCAGTTTCTATGACTTACACATTTTGAAAATCAGCTTATCTATGATAAAAATATATCCTGCTGTGATTTTGATTTAAAATGGAATACATCTATGGATAAATTTGAAAAGAATTAATATCTTAATTGTTTTGAGACTTTGATAAACATAGCAGTTCTCTGCTATTATTTAGGTCAGCTTGAATTTTTTCTCCAGCATTTAGTAACTTTTAGCCTACAAATCTTCCACATGTTTAGCTGTATTTACAAATGACTGTTGAATTTTTGAAGCTAATTTAAATGTTTACTTAATAAGTTTCATTTTCTAATTATTGCTGGTAAATATAATTATGATTGCTTTCTTTATGTTGCCTTTATATCCTCTGGTTTTGTTAAATCACTAATTAGTTGTGGAAGATTTATTGTGGCATCTCTGGAATTTTCTATGTATACAATCATGCTATCTTTGAATAGAGACTTTTACTCCTTCTTTTCTATCCTGTATAAACCATAAATCTTTTACTTCTCTTACTGCACTGGCTACTACTTCTGATATGATGTTGAATAGGAGTAGCCAGAGTTGACCTCATTTCCTTGTTCACAATCTTAGGAGGAAATCATTCTTTTTTTTTTCCGTTACGTGTTTTAACAGACATGAAATTTTAAATGTCTTTTATCATGATAGAAGTTATTTTTCTATTCCTAGTTCGCTGAGAAAGTTGTTTTTGTTTTTTGTTTGTTTGTTTTTATCGTGAATGTAAGGTGTATTTTATTAAATGCATTCTTGGTGTCAATTGCTAGGATCATGTGGTTTATTTATTTTGTGTGTTAATATGTTGATTGAATTAATTAATTTTAAGGTTTGGACTGAGCTTGCATTCCTGAGAAGTTCTCCTTGGGCATAGTGTATTAAATATTGTATATGTTACCAGATTCAGCTTATTTCTATTTTGTTTAGAATTTTTGTGTTTATCTTTATGAAAAATATTGGTCTTTTTTTTCTAGTTCTATTTTTTAATCCTCTATTTTGTTTGATGGCAATATTAACCTTATGATACAAGAAAGGATATTGCAGTCCTTTCTCTCCTATATTTTCTGGAAAACAAATTGTATATAATTGATATTATTTTCTGCTAATATATCTGTTAGAATTCACCAATGAAACTATTGCACCTGAAGTTTTCTTTTCTAGAAGTTTTATATCTAAGAATATACTTTCTAACGTGATTTGAAAACTGAAATTCTAAAAATATTTTGCATGAAAACTATATCTCACTGGAATGAATGTGAAGGCTTAACTTGACTATTTTGAAGATATCAAACTCATTTAGTGTATAAGAAAAAATTAATTCCATAGTTATCACTTTTAAAAGACTCAGAAATAGCTAAGTGAGGAGATTTGAATGCCAGCAAAGCCACTTTGTAACTCCATGACATCAACATTAAACATTACATTCCACCCCTACCTGTAAAATTCTCACATTTTTTCTCATATTCTCTTAAATGCAGTTTTCTCTCTGTTTGTATTTAACAGGAGCAAAAGTGCAGTTGATTTGGGGAGGAAAACTTATTCTGAGTAACAGTAGTAAAAAGAGGATAGTTTTACCCATTTAAAGGGCAAAGTGAAACGTACAATATAAGATTGCTTTTTAAGAGTAACTCAGAAATTTCAAAATACAAATTTGAATAGCAGCATTAGTGGTTTAAATGTGTAGTGTATTAATCAGGGTTCTCAGAAGGGACAGAAGCAATAGGATACACGTATATAAAAAGAGGAGTTTATTAAGGAGTATTGATTCATACAATCACAAGGTGAAGTCCCACAATAGGCCATCTACAAATTGAAGAGCAAAGAAGCCAGTCCGAGTCCCAAAACCTCGAAAGTAGGGAAGCCAACAGTGCAGCCTTCAGTCTGTGGTTAAAGGTGCAAGAGTCCCAAAGCTGAAAAACTTGGGAGTTTACCTGATGTTTAAAGGCAGGAAGCATCTAGCACGGGAGAAAGGTTTAGGCTGGAAGACTAAGCTAGTCTATTCCTTCAACATTCTTCTGCCTGTTTTTATCCTAGCTGGACAGGCAGCTGATTAGATTGTGCTCACCAAGATTGAGGATGAGTCTGCCTCTCCCAGTACACCGACTCAAATGTTAATCTCCTCTGGCAACACCCTCACAGACACACCCAGGAACAATACATTGCATCCTTCAAGCCAATCAATTTGACACTCAATATTAACCATCACATCTACCAAAGGAAAAACTGAATCTGATAAATAAAATAAAAGTCTGGTATTTGTGTTTTAAAATACTCTTTGTTAGTCACAGCTTGTATTAAGCCTTATTCCAGGTTTCCCTATTTTCAAGATATAATGTTTAACTATTACTATATACCTGATTTAATCATTAAATTTAAAATTTTGCACCATGGTGTGTGTGTTCAAATTCAAAGCATTTTAAAATGTGACAGATGAACTTCATGCAAGTTGGCAATAGTTGTGGTACTAAAAATTGTAGTTGTTGGTGCTGTGTATGTAAGCTGCTTAGTAGTACATCTACCAAAAGTCTTTTTAAGAATGCCATCATTATTTACCCTTATGTCAACAACTTGTGACATGAAATTTTTAAACTGACTTATGTGAACTATGATATTGTAATTTTTCTAAGCATTTTAAAAAGAGTAACAAAGTTATGTTTATGTACTAATTCTAATCAGAAAAGTAAGCAAGTAAAAGTTGATGGTCAATTCATTAGGCTTTAACTTAATGGGGAGGTTCCTTATGACAGCAATTGTCCAGGAAGGATAAAACAGTAACTTAATGTATATTTATTTGAAATTGTTATATATTTTTAAATTGCCAAGAAAAAGAAATAGCTTGATACATTTGAAAAGAAATAATATTATTTCTAACATCAGTACTCAGTAAATATTTTCTACAAAACTGATAAGTAGTTTAAGGTTTGCTGGCCAAGATGCAACATTAATGATATATAGATAGTTATATAATGGAAGAGAAAATAAATTTGTGTAATTTTTATTGACAAGATTTATAAAACAATGAAACTTTACCACTTTTTTGTGATGCTGGTCTACTCATAAGAATAACTTGATTTTATACTTTTAGAGAGCAAAACATTTTGCTTACTGGGGTTCAGAGTTAATGTTTGCTGTAGTCAAAATCCATTGCAAATTTTTAACTATTAATATTCATCTATAATTAGATTTATTTGTATTACATCTTAAAATTTCTTTTCTCACAGTTAGGAACTGCAAATTTTGGTGTCAGTCTCTGAAAACGTGATTTTTAAATTAGTATATCTATAGCCTGGAAACCATATAGAATTCTTTCTTTTTTTTAATATTTACCTTTTAGTATGTCACTATGTTTCAGATAAATTGCATCCAGTTGAAAGCTAAGTAGAAGCTCCTCAATTGTGGAGGTAAACGAAGTTTGAAATATCGAAATAGCCTTTTCATCGGCCTCATGGGCAGAAAAACGTGGCTAGAAATAAAATTTGAGCTTGAAAAACATTTACTGCAAATTTGTCTAGGAATTGAAATTCCATTTCTGCTTTTAATTTTTTTAACATCACAGAAATGTGTAAAGCAGCTGACATAACTTATAATTAAAATACATAAGTTGTTATCAAATACTTTATATTTAATCAGTGTTTTGCCTTGGAATTTTAGATTAAATTAATTAAGAATATTATCAAGTCTGCAGCAAAATTAATTTCCAAAGCCATTCAGTAATTGATAACAGTGGTTGAGAGTGTTTTCACTCATTCATAAACATTTAAATAGCAAAAGTGATTTCCAAAAGTCACAATAAAACTTTACTTTCACTAAGCAATTGAACTGCTGTGTGGTTAAGCAAGTAAGAACATTCAGCTTGTATTTCTCACTAAAAATTAGAGAAGTTATGATGGTTAATTCCCTGAGAGTGACTTGAGTTTACTATTGTCACTACTGGCTTAATAAAATATTCAAATATTTTCCACAAAGTACTGGCTGATAAAAGATGCAATGAATAAACATCAAATTTAAATGGCTTACATTTTTACCACCTTTGTAAATTTATCTAATTAAGCCTTTTGGGCCCAACACATACCAGTTTTAACACATCTTAGCAAATTCCATTTCAGGTTGTATCTCATTAGTGTTTTCTCAGCCTTCTTGAAAATAGACTCCCCTACACTTGTTCCACATAGACTCCAGATAGAAGCTAGTTCTATAGTCATTTCTAACTTGACATTAAGGCTTCAAATAAAAAACGGTAACTAAGTAGTATCTGTAATATTTGACACAAGGAAAACTACTTGAAATTTTATTTTACATGCCTTGCTTTTTACTTTGAGCTGTTCTTCTTTATTATTTATGTTGCTTAGAATTTCCACAACTATTCAAACAAGTGTTCTCATCAAAAGCCTAACCACTCTTAAAAAGTTTGTTTTCTCTGGAAACATTTCTTCAGTTGCTTCAGTTAAATATGATTTAATTAACTCACTATTGATAAGTGGTTTAAATTGTTTTTAAGTTTTATTTTAAGTTCAGGGACATATGTGCGGGTTTGTTACATAGGTAAACTTGTTTCATGGGGCTTTGTTGTACAGATTATTTCACCACTCATGTATTAAGCCTGGTATCCATTAGTTATTTTTCCTGATCCTCTCCCTTCTCCCACTCTTCACACTCAGATAGGCCCCAGTGTCTGTGGTTTTCCATTGTGTGTCCATATGTTCTCATCATTTCCCTCCCACTTACAAGTGAGAACATACAGTATTTGATTTTCTGTTCCTGTATTAGTTTTCTAAGGAAAATGGCCTCCAGCTCTACCCATGTCCCTGCAAAGGACATTATCTGTTTCTTTTTTATGGGTGCATAGTATTCTATGGTATATATGTACCACATTTTCTTTATCCAGTCTATCACTGATGGGCATTTAGGTTTTTTTTCCCTGTCTTCTATTGTGAATAGTGTTTCAGTGAACATACACGTGTGTGTGTCTTTATAACATCACAATCTCTATTCCTTTGGGTGTATACCCATTAATGGGATTGCTGGGTCGAATATTACTTCTGTCTTTAGGTCTCTGAGGAATCACCCTCTGTCTTTCACAATGGTTGAACTAATTTACACCCCCACCAACAGTGTATAAGCATTTCTTTTTCTCCACAACCTCGACAATATCTGTTGTTTTTTGACTTTTTATGTAATAGCCATTCTGATTGGTATGAGATGGTATTACATTGTGGTTTTGATTTGCATTTCTCTAATGATCTTTCTTTCATGTGTGCTTTTTTTCATATACTTGCTGGCCACATATATGTCTTCTTTTGAAAAGTGTGTGTTCATGTCCTTTGCTCACTATTTTATGGGGTTATTCATTTTTTCTTATAAAATGGTTTAAGTTCCTTATAGATGCTAGAAATCAAACCTTTGTCTGATGTATAGTTTGCAAAAATGTTCTCCTGTCCTGTAGCTTGTCTGTATACTCTGTTGATAGATTATTTTGCTATGCAGAGCTCAATAACAAATGTGTCACAGAGAAAACAACTTTGGTTACAGCTGCATTTTCTTTTCATTTGAAAAATTTGTGAAGAAATTATACTGTGATGAAATATCTTGTTTTATATTTTCTAATATTTCCAGCCAAAGGGTAAATTAGGTGGATACAGTGAGGACAGTTCCTTCTGCAGACACGGCCTCTGTAAAATGATGAATGAACAGTGATTTTTTTCTAGGCCACTCTAAGAATTACACACAATTAAAAAGCAACTCTGGTTTGGGGCCTTCTTTTGCATTTCTATTAAAAAATACCTGAGGCTGGGTTATTATAAAGAAAGGAGGTTTAATTGGCTCACAGTATTTCAGGCTGCACCAACATGGCTCCAGCATCTGCTTCTGGTGACAGCCTCAGGAACAATTATGGCAGAAGGTGAAGCAGGGGTAGTCACCTCACGTGATGAGAGTATGAGCAAAACAAGGGGGAGTTGCCACACACATGTTTTTTTTCTTTTTTCAACTTTTATTTTAACTTCAGGGGTACATTTGTAGGATGTGCAGGTTTGTTACATAGGTAAATGTGTGCCATAATGGTTTGCTGCACAGATCATCCCATCACCTAGGCATTAAGCAGAGCATTAATTGGCTATTCTTTCTGATGCTCTCCCTTCCCCCACCTCTACCCTGACAGACTCCACTGTGTTTTGGTCTCCCCTGTGTGTCCATGTGTTCTCATCATTCAGCTCCCATTCATAAGTGAGAACATACAGTGTTTGGATTTTTATTTCTGCATTATTTTGCTGAGGGAGATGTCTTCCAACTCCATCCATGTCCCTGCAAATGACATGATCTCATTCCTTTTCATGGCTTCATAATATTTCATGGTATATATGTACCCTGTTTTCTTTATCCAGTCTATCACTGATGGGCATTTAGGTTGATTCCATGTCTTGGTTACTGCGAAAAGTGCCACAATGAACATACATGTACATGCATCTTTCTAATGGAATGATTTGTATTCTTTGTGGTATATACCCAGTAATGAGATTGCTGGGTCAAATGGTATTTTAGCCTATAGGTCTCTGAGGAATCACCACCCTGTCTTCCAAAATGGTTGAACTAATTTACACTCCCACCAAGAGTGTAAAACTCTTCCTTTGTCTCCACAACCTCACTGGCATCTGCTATTTTTTAACTTTTTAATAATAGCCATTCTAACTGATGTGAGATGGTATCTCATTGTGGTTTTGATTTGCATTTCTCTAATGATCAGTGATGTTGAGCTTTTTTTTCATATGTTTGTTGGCCACATATATGTGTTCTTTTGAGAAGTGTCTGATCATATCCTTTGCCCACTTTTAAATGGAGTTATTTGTTTTTTTCTTGTAAATTTGTTTAGGTTCTTTGTAGATTCTGGATATTAGACCTTTGTCAGATAGATACCTTGCAAAAAATTTCTTCCATTTTGTAGGTTGTCTGTTCACTCCAGTGAGTTTCTTTTGCTGTCCTGCTCTTTAGTTTAATTAGATCCCACTTGCCAATTTTTGCTTTTGTTGCAATTGCTTTTGATGTTTTCATCATGAAATCCTTGCTTATGCCCTGAATGGTATTGCCTAGATTTTCTTCCAGATTTTTTGTAGTTTTGGATTTTAAATTCAAGTCTTTAATTCATCTTGAGTTGATTTTTTTATATGGTGTAAGGTAGAGGTCCAGCTTCAGTTTTCTGCATGTGACTAGCCAGTTCTCCCAGCACAATGTATTACATAAAATATCCTTTCCCCCCTGCTTTTGGTCAGGTTTGTGGAAGGTCAGATGTATGTGTGTGGTCTTATTTCTGAGTTTACTATTCTATTTCATTGGTGTGTGTGACTGCTCTTGTACCAGCACCTTGCTGTTTTGGTTACTGCAGCACTGTAGTACAGTTTGAAGTCACGTAGCCTGATGCCTCCAGCTTTGTTCTTTTTGCTTAGGATTGTCTTAGTTATTTGGGCTCTTTTATGGTTTCATATGAATTTTAAAATAAATTTTTCTAGTTCTGTGAAGAATGTCAATGGTAGTTTAATGGATATAGCATTGCATCTATACATTAATTTGGGCAGTCTGGCCATTTCTAAGACATTGATTCTTTGTATTCATGTGCATGGAATCTTTTTCCATTTTTTTATGCCCTTTCTAATTTCTTTGAGAAGTGGTTTGTAGTACCCCTTGAAGATGTCCTTCACTTCCCTTGTTAGCTGTATTCCTAGGTATTTTATTCTTTTTGTAGCAATTGTGAATGGGAGTTCATTCATTATTTGGCTCTTTGCTTGCCTGTTATTGGTGTATAGGAATGCTAACAGTTTTTGCACATTGACTTTGTATACTGAGAATTTGCTGAAGTTGTTTATCAGCTTCAGAAGTTTTTGGGCTGAGACAATGGGGTTTTCTAGATATAGGATTATGTCATCTGCAAAAAAAAAAAAAAAAAAATTGACTTCCTCTATTCCTATTTGAATACCCTTTATTTCTTTCTCTTGCCTGATTGCTGTGGCCAGAACTTTCAATACTATGTTGAATAGAAGTGGTGACAGACATATTCTTGTCTTGTGCCAGTTTTCAAAAGGAATGCTTCCAGCTTTTGCCCATTCAGTATGAAATTAGCTGTGGGTTTGTCAAATATGGCTCTAATTATTTTTAGGTGTGTTCCTTCAATACATAGTTTATTGAAAGTTTTTAACATGAAGGGATGTTTGTTGTGGGAAGTCAGGAACCCTGAACGGAGGGACCGGCTGAAGCCATGGCAGAAGAACGTGGATTGTGAAGATTTCATGGACATTTATTAGTTCCCCAAATTAATACTTTTATAATTTATTATGCCTGTCTTTACTGCAGTCTCTGAACATAAATTATGAAGATTTCATGGACACTTATCACTTCCCCAATCAATACCCTTATGATTTCCTATGCCTGTCTTTACTGTAGTCTCTTAATCCCATCATCTTCGTAAGCTGAGGAGGTTGTATGTCACCTCAGGACCCTGTGATGATTGTGTTAACTGCACAAATCGTTTGTAGAGCATGTGTGTTTGAACAATATGAAATCTGGGCACCTTGAAAAAAGAACAGGATAACAGCAATGTTCAGGGAACAAGAGAGATAACCTTAAACTCTGACTGCTGGTGAGCTGGACGGAACAGAGCCATATTTCTCTTCTTTCAAAAGCAAATGGGAGAAATATAGCTGAATTCTTTTTCTCAGCAAGAAACAGCCCTGAGAAAGAGAATGCGTCCCTGAGGGTAGGCCTCTGAAATGGCCGCTTCAGGGGTGGCCGTCTTTTACGGTCGCAGCTGTAGGGATGAAATAAGCTCCAGTCTTCCGTAGTGCTGCTAGGCTTATTAGGACGAGGAAATTACTGCCTAATAAACTTTGGTCAGACCGGTTGTCTGCTCTCAAACCCTGTTTCCTGATAAGATGTTATTGATGACAATGTGTGCCTGAAACTTAATTAGCAATTTTAATTTTGCCCTGGTCCTTTGGTCCTGTGATCTCGCCCTGCCTCCATTTGCCTTGTGATATTCTATTACCTTGTGAAGCACATGATCTCTGTGACACACACCCTATTTGTACACTCCCTCCCCTTTTGAAAATCACTAATAAAAACTTGCTGGTTTTACGGCTCACAGGGCATCACGGAACCTGCCGACATGTGATGTCTTTCCTGGACACCCAGCTTTAAAATTTCTCTCTTTTGTACTCTGTCCCTTTATTTCTCAGACTGGCCAACATTAGGAAAAATAGAAAAGAACCTATGTGAAATATCACAGGTGAATTTTGCCCGATATCTGAATGAATTTCCCCTGGTAGTTGTTGAATTATATTGAAGCCCTTTTCTTCATTTTTTGAGCTAATCATGTGGTTTTTATCTTTAGTTCTATTCATGTGATGAATCACATTTATTGATTTGCATATGTTGAACCAAGCTTACATCCTGGGGATGAAGCCTACTTGATTGTGGTGAAAAAGCATTTCGAAAAGCTTATCTTTGAAAAGCTGGATTCAGTTTGTTTCTATTTTGTTGAGAGTTTTTGCATCGATGTTCATCAAAGATATTGGCCTGAAGTTTTGTTGTTCTTGTATCTCTGCCAGGTTTTATTATCAGGATGATGCAGGCATTATATAATTAGTTAGTCCCTCTTTTTCAAGTTCTTGGGATAGTTTAAGTAGAAATGGTGCCATCTCTTATCTGAATTGTCTGGTAGAATTCAGCTATTAATTCCTCTGGTTATGGGCTTTCATTGGTTAGTAGGCTATGCTATTTATTACTGTCTCAATTTCAGAACTCGTTCTTGGTCTATTCAGGGATTCAATTTCTTCACAGTTCAGTCTTGGGAGGGTATATGTGTCAAGAAATTTATGCATTTCTTCTAGATTTTCTAGTTTATATGCATAGAAGGATTTATAGTATTCTGTGATGGTTATTTGTATGTCTGTGTGGTCTGTGATGATTTCCCCCATATTATTTCTTATTGTGTTTGTTTTATTCTTCTCTCTTTTTTCCTTTATTAATCTAGCTAGCAGTCTATCTGTTTTATTATTTTTTCAAAACATCAGCTCCTGGATTTGTTGATCCTTTGAAGGGTTTTTTGTGTCTCTATCTCTTTCAGTTTAGCTCTAATCTTGGTTCTTTCTTGTCTTCTGCTAGCTTTGAGGTTTGTTTGCTCTTGGTTCTCTAAGTAGATTGTTAACTTGAGATCTTTCTAGCTTTTAGGTGTGTGCATTTAGTGCTATAAATTTCCCTCTTAACACTGCTTTAGCTGCATCCCAGAGATTCTAGTATGTTGTCTCTTTGTTCTCATTAGTTTCAAAAATGAGATTTCTGCCTTAATTTCTTTATTTACCCAAGAGTCATTCAAAAGGAAGTTATTCAGTTTCCATGTAGTTGTGTAATTTTGAGTGAATTTCTTAATCTTGAGGTCTAATTGGATTGTCCTGTGGTCTGCAAGACTATTTGTTATGATATCAGTTCTTTTGTATTTGCTGAGGAGTGATTTACTTCTAATTATGTCATAAATTTTAGAGTAAGTGATGTGTGGCAATGAGAAGTATGTATATTTTGTTGTTTTGGGGTGGAGAGTTCAGTAGATATCTATCAGGTCCACTTGATCCAGAGCTGAGTTCAGGTCCTGAATATCTTTGTTAATGTTCTGTCTTGATGATCTGTTTAATATTGTCAATGGGGTGTTAAAGTCTCCCATTATTATTGTGTGGGAGTCTAAGTCTTTTTCTAGGTCTCTAAGAACTTGCTTTATGAATCTAGGTCCCCTTGGATTGGGTATGTATATATTTAACATAGTTAGCTTTTCTTGTCAAATGGAACCCTTTATTATTATGTAATACCCTTCTTTGTATTTTTTTATCTTTGTTGGTTTAAAGTCTGCTTTATCAGAGACTAGGCTTGAAACCTGTTTTTTTTGTGTTTTCAATTTGCTTGGTAAAGTTTCTTCCATTTCTTTCTATTCAGCCTATGTGTGTCTTTGAATGTGAAATAGGTCTCTTGAAGACAGCATACCAAAGAGTCTTGGCTCTTTATCCAGCTTGCCTACAGTCTTTTAATTGAGGAACTTAGCCCATTTACATTTAAGGTTAGTATTGTTATGTGTAGATTTGATTCTGTCATCATGTTGCCAGTTGTTTACTTTGCAAACTTGTTTATGTGGCTGCTTCATAGTGTCACTAGTCTGTGTACTTTAGCGTGTTTTTGTAGTGGCTGATACTGGTTTTTACTTTCCATATTTGATGCTCTCTTCAGGAGCTCTTGAAAGGCAGGCCTGGTGATAATGAATTTGCTCAGCATTTGCTTATCTGAAAAATATTTTATTCTTCTTTCACTTATGAAGCTTAGTTTGGCTGGATATGAAATTCTGAGTTGGAAATTATGTTTTTTTAAGAATGTTGAGCATTGGTCCCCAATCTCTTCTAGCTTGAAGGGTATCCACTGAGAGGTCCACTGTTATTCTGATGGGTTTCCCTTTGTAGGTGACCTCGCCTTTCTCTTTGGCTGTCCTTAACATTTTTTCTTTCATTTCAACTTTGTAGAATCTGATGATTATGTGTCTTGCGGTTGATCTTGTGGAGTATCTTACTGGGGTTCTCTGAATTTCCTGAATTTGAATGCTGGTCTCTCTTGCTAGGTTGGGAAAGTTTTCCAGTATGATTGCCTGAAGTATGTTTTGCAACTTTGTTGCATTCTTCCTGTCTCTTTCACGTATCCCAATCAGTTAGTTGTAGGTTTGGTCTCTTTATATAATCCCATATTTCTCAGAGGTTTTGTTCATTCTTTTTCATTCTTTTTTTTTTCTATTCTTATATGCCCCTCTTATTTCAGAAAGATAGTCTTCATACTCTGAGATTCTTTCCTCCCCTTGGTCTATTCTGCTGTCAATACTTGTAATTGCATTGTGAAGTTCTCATAGTGCTTTTCAGCTCTGTTAGGTTGGCTCTGTTCCTCTCTAAACTGGCTATTCTGGATGTCAGCTCCTGTATTGTTTTATCATGATTCTTATCCTCTTTACATTGGGTTACAACATGCTCCTTTAGCTCAGCCAAGTTTGTTATTACCCACCTTCTGAAGCCTACTTCTATCAATTCAGCCATCTCAGCCTCAGTCCAGGTCTGTGTCCTTGCTGAAGAGGCATTGCAGTCATTTGGAAAAGAAGCATTCTGGCTTTTTGAGTTTTCAGCATTTTTGCATTGATTCTTTCTCATCTTTGTGGGCTTATCTACTTTCAACCTTTGAGGTTGCCAAACTTTAAATGGGGGTTTTTTGGGGTCTTTCTATTGATGTTGTTGTTTTCTGTTATTTTGTTTTTCTTTTAACAACCAGGCCACTCTTCTGTAGGGCTGCCACACCTTGCTGGGGGTCTGCTCCAGACCCTAGTCACCTTGGTTTTTTCTGTACCTGGAGATATATGCAGTCAAGTGTGTGAAACTGCAAAGAATTCCTTCCTATGGAGGCTCCTTCCACTGGAGGCTCTGTCCCAGGGAGTACTGACGTGTTGCCAGCCTGAACACATCTGTAAGAGGTGGTTGGAGCCCCTGTTGGGAAGTCTCACTGAGTCAGAAGGAATGGGATCATGGACCTACTTAAAGAAACAGTCTGGCTGCTTTTTGGTACAGCAGGTATGCTCTATTGGGGAGGACCCTTTCTCATCCAGATCTTTTGGACTTTCAAAGCTGGCAGGCTGAAATGGTTGAATTGACTGAACCACAGAGATGGCAGCCACCCCTCCCACCAGGAGCTCCATCCAAGGGAAAGATCAAAGCTCTGTCCATAGAATTTTTGCAGGTGGCTGAAACACCCTCAGGGAGGTCTTGCCAAGTGATGATGAATGAATCACGGTCCCATTTAAAGATGCAGTCTAGCTACGATCTGGCAAGGCAGCTGCGCTTTGTTGTGGGGTGTCTTTCCTTGTCTGGACGATTAGTATTCCCAAAGGTGCAGGCTGGACCAACTAAGTCTACCAAACTGAAAAGTTGGTGGCCACCCTGCCTTCCCAGAACTTGGTTCTGACTCAGGCAGACTTCAGCCTGTTGCTGTTGGCTGGCTGGAATTCTAAGCAAGTGGGTCTTAACATGTGAGGTGCTTCAGAAGTGGGGCCTGCAGAATAGCCCTGCTTGGCTCTTTGGATTTCCTTCTTAGGAGCTGTATGGATGGACCTCCTGCCTTGTGGGGGATCCTGGGGCTAGAGTATGTAAAATTCCTGGGTCTCTGCACACACATTTAAACAACCAGATCTCTTGGGAACTCTCTAACTATCATGAGAACAGCACCAAGGTATTCATGAGGGATCTGTCCTTATGACCCAAATGCCTCCCTACTAGGCCCCACCTCCAGCACTGGGGACAAACATCTAAACTATATCATACTCTAACAGAGTACCATAAACTCAAGATTCTCAGAGATTCTCCAGTAGCAGCTAATCTCTGGAAGCAGATATTTAACCTAGAACCTTCAGAACAAGCTAACGACTTCAGTAGTGTATGGTTTCCACCCAAGATTCCAAACCAAAATCCTTATCTAATTTTTTTTTCTATTAGCTTATAATCACTCTTCTCACTTTCTGTAGACCGCAAATTGTTGTCCACCCAATAACGTACCTTTTCTTTTTTCCTCCCTCCTCTTGTTATAATTGTTCTGGTACAAAACAGTCATTCTAATGGCATTTTTAGAATATCCTAAATGGTAGTCAATGTATTCAGGCTTACTGACTGCTAGATATGCCATCCCATACCACATCTTTATGAATAAGCAATCTGGGAAATCCTAGTGTCATCAAATGAGACATAAGAGAATTTCAGCCAATGATATTTTTACCTGCACTTACGTGGCCAAATAACCTTATACAGAATGACCTGTGATATAGTCAGTGGCCCTCTCTCCCACAGGAAAAAAGATATACTACATTTGATTGATCATACCCTAGGTAACAGTAAATTTATATTCAATAAACTTTGTAGGGTGATGGGTCAAATATTTACTCATTAAAAGAGACAAAGATAGGTACAAATATGTAACCTAGCTAATACAAGGCCTTGGTTCAGACCTTTTGTCATAAATAAATCATTTTTTTTTTTTAGATTTCTGTGTGCTTCAACTAAACTCTACTTTTTTTGTAGCCAGGAGACCTAGTTCTGCTTATGTAAGATAAATACCTTATGGACTTTATAAATATTACTCTGAAACCTTCCTGTACACAGAGACCCTACTTCTATAAATCACCAAGGCTAGAAATTCAAACTCTGATTGAGACTTAAAATGGGATTACTTTTGAATGTTTGGGTATTATGGCTACTCTGCTTGGGGAATTATTAATTCAAGTTTTTATGTGAATAATTACAGAATATTCTTCTCAATATGAGAATCATACAAATAGGAACAATTATAAGAAACTTATCACTTACTCTGACAGAATTTATTGATGATACAACCTCTCTGCCTTAGGTCAAATTAATGTTGTAGCATATGAAAGGATTTCCTTTTTGTGAGGATAAATAATATTCCATTGTATGTATATACCAAATTTTTGTTTATCTATTCATCCCTTGAATGCCATTTAGTTTGTTTCCACCACTTAGCTATTCTGAATAATGCTGCAATAAAGCTGGGTGTGCAACTATCTCCTTGAGACCCATTTTTTCAATTTTTTTATATATAGTCAGAAGTAGAATTACTACATCATATGACAATTCTATTTTTAATTTCTTGAGAAGTTTCTATTTTGCCTTCCATAATGATTGCATAATTTTACATTCTCCAAGGCAGTGCACAAGAGTTCTACTTCTATACATCTGTGCCAATACTTATGATTCATGTATGTTATTTTATTTTATTTTGGTAACAGCCATCCTAACAGGTATGAGATTATGGCTCATTGAGGTTTTTTATTTGCATTCCCCTGATAATTAGTGATGTTGAGTATCTTTTTATAAGCTTTTGGCCATTTATGTATCTTCTTTTGAAAAATGTCTACTCAAGTCCTCTGCTCATTTATTAATAAAATATTTTTTGTTGTTGTTGAGTCATACAAGTTTTTTATTTTCATGAGTATTAACTCCTTACTAGATACATGGTTTTCAAATATGTTCCCCTAATCTTTTGGTTACCTTTTCACTCTAGACTGTTTCCTTTGCTATACAGAAGCTTTTAAGTTTGATGTAGTCACTTTTGTCTATTTTTGCTTTTGTTGCTTGTTTTGTTTGTTTGTTTGTGTGTTTGTTTTGGTGTAATATCCTAGAAATCATTGCTAAACTCAATATCATAAGGCTTTTCCTCTGTGTTTATTCCTAGGAGTTTTACAGTTTAAGGCCTTAAGTTTATATACTTAATCCATTTTGAGTTAATTTTTGTATGTTGTGCAAAGTACAGGCCCAATTTCTTTTTTTTTATGTGTGTGTACATAGACCTTCAGTTTTTTTCAACATCTTTTTTTTTTTTTAAACTATCATTTTCTCATTTTTTGGCTTTCAAACTCTTGTCAAAATCATTTGATTTTATATGTGACAGTTTATTTCTAGGCTTTTTATTTAGCTCCATTGGTCTGTATATTTTTCTATATGCCAGTACAATACTGCTTTGATGATTATAGCTTTGTAATACATTTTGAAATCTGAAAGCATCATATCTCCATGTTTATTTTCTTTCTCAAGATTGTTCTGGCTACTCTGGATCTTTTAATAATGCATATAAATTTATGTATGATTTTTTTTTGTATTTCTGCAAAACATGCCAATGGGATTTCAATTGGGATTGCAGTGAATCTGGAGATTGTTTTGGGTACTATAGATATTTCAAAAATATTAACTATTTTAATTATGAGCATAAGTTGTGTCTTCTTTAATTTCTTTAAGCAATGTTTTTCAGTTTTCAGAGTACAAGTCATTTTGTTCCCAGAGTAAATTTATTAAAAAATATTTTATTTTTTTTCATGCTATTGTAAATGAGAATGTTTCTTTAATACTTTTTTGTATTGTTCAGTGTTGGTGTGTATAAACAAAAGATTTTGCCTACTGATTTTGTATTGTCCATTTCTACTGAATTTGTTTATTATTCTTAACAGGGATTATTGTGGATTCCTGAGAATTTTCTACATATGAAATCATGTCATCAGTGAACAGAGGTAATTTTACTTCTTTCTTTACAGCTTAAATGCCTGCTATTTGTTTTGTTTTGATTTGACTTGTTTTCCTTATCACTCTGGTAATAACTTCCAGTACTGTTTTGAATAGAAGTGGCAAGAGAGGATATCCTTGCTGATATGGCTCCGATGACTGAAGGAATACCAGGGTCCTTGGTCTCACGCCCATAGGATTAATGACACAGACACACATGGAGTGGTTTCAAGGAGCGAAAAGTTTAATAGGCAAGAAAGAAGGAAGAAATAAACAGCTCCCCCATACAGAGACAGAGAAAGGAGGGATTTTAACAAAGAGAAAACCCCGTGTGGGGCAGAAAAGTGGCTGCTTCTATGAGGAGGCTGGAGGAGGTGGTGTCTGATTTGCATAGGGCTCAGGGGATTGGTTTGACCAGGTATCTCATTCACATGGCCAGTGAAAAAACTGGCTCTCACACCCTAGCCTTTTAATATGCAAATGCAGTTCACCATGATGTTCTAGACACATGGGGATATGTAGGGGTGGTCATGTGGCCAGGCACATGTTGGGGCAAGGGCAAGAAGAAGGTGGCGGAAATCACCATGTTTGGGTGGACCCAGTTTCTAAGGGCTGGCATTTGCATATTAAAGTTTGCCAGCATGGCTCTAAGAGCCAGGGCTTTCCTGCTAGACAGGAAACATTTCTGGAGCTGCTTTAAAAGAAACAAAAACTTCCCAAGGACCCTTTTTCCTCTCTATCTGCCTAAAATAATTTCTTAATAACTCCTATAACATTTCCTTGTTCCCAATCTTATAGGAAAAAAATTTTAGTTTGCTATAATTGAGTATAATGCTAGTTTCCTGCTTTTCATATATGACCTTTATTATACTCCCCTTATTCCCAGGTTGTTGAAAGTTTTTAACACAAAATGATGTCAAAGTTTTTCAAATGCTTTTTCTGCATGAATTGAGATGATCGTATTTTTTTTCTTTATTCTGTTATTGCACTATATTACATTGAATGAATTTTACATGTTGAAACAACCTTGGTTTCCAGAATTAAATCTCAATTAGTCATGGTGGTATAATACTTTTTAATGTGCTGTTGAATTTGATTTGCCAATATTTTGTTGAGGTTTTCTTGCATCAATGTTTACAGTTTTCTTTTGCTGTGGTGTCTTTGTATATCTTTATCAGAATAATGCTGTCCTTAAAATAAGCTTGAAAGCGTTACTTCCCTTTTATTTTTTAGAATATTTCTTTTTTAATTTTGTAGGGATGGGTCTTCGTATGTTGTCTAGGGTGGTCTTCCCAGCTTTTGTTTATCTGGGAAGTTTTAATATTGTTATTATTACTTCTTCATTTTGGCTGGTTATAATATTCTTGTTTTGTGGTGTTTTTGTCTTTTAGCACTTTAATTTTATCATCTCATACCCTTTTGACCTATGATGTTTTTTCTTAGCAACCCACTGATAAATCTCAGGAAAACTCTTGTAATAATACCATGGGGTTTTCTTTTGTCCTGTTGCTTCAACTTTTTTTCTTTGTCTATTATTTTGGCAATTTGGTTGTAATGGGTCTGTTTTTTCCTCTCTGGGTTCCATTCATTTGTAATGTTTTTAGCTTTTTGAATTTGTATGCCCCTTTTCTTCCTCAGACTTGGAAAGTTGTTTTTTTTTTCTTAGAGAAACAAAAGACACAAACAAATCCCACATATTGAAAATTTTAAATAGGCAATACCACTTTTTTAACGAAATGGTTTCTTAGAATCATAACTGAAAAACACCAAAATATAATATGTACAATTTTATTTTGACAATAGCAGAATTAAAAAATGAGGTGGTATACGCTCTTGAAATAATGTTTTTGAAATAATTACTCGTAGTATTCTTTTTTACTCTTATAATGATAAATGCCTTTCCATTTGGTATATTAATGGTGCAAAGATGACAATTTGAAAATATAGCTAAAAATGTTTTCAACATACAAAAACTTCATTTCTGAATAATTTTATTTAAACATTTGCTGAGTTTTATTTCTCACACCTAAATTATAACATTAAAAATATGTATGCTAAAAGCTAAAGTCATCTAATAAAATAAAAAGTATAGAAGAATAACCCTGAGGTGATTTTAATTTTATTCAGCTTGATATGTATAGTTGAAAACATCTTAGCTTAAAAAAAATACAGCTCAACTTTCTAATTACTATTATATTAACTGAAAAATTCGCCAAAATCTTATTTCTCAGTATCTACACTAGGAAATGAAATAGTCTTGCATCCCTTAGAAAATAATTTGAAACCAATAAGCTTCCACATTTGCTTCTTTGTTAAGAAGTTAATTCTAGCTAATTTTTTAAGTAACAATAGAGGAATTACCAGAATTAGGAGAAATGCAATTTTAGTGCCAGCATTTCACTGTAGACCCCTGGGGAAAGAGTTACATCAATATCAAAAAAATTAATCAAAACTCTAGTTTTGAATAACTGCAATTTCAAGTCTGTAACTTTTCTGAAAGTCTGTTAGACAGCAATACTAAACAGAAAAAAAGTACAATAATTCCTAGATCAAGAGAATGGCTTAAAAGCAGTCAATTTTCTTAATATGTTATATTGTATTAATAAAATTAGCAATAAAAATAATCATTTGGGCTGGGCACGGTGGCTCACGCCTGTAATCCCAGCACTTTGGGAGGCCGAAGCAGGCAGATCATGAGGTCAGAGATCGAGACCATCTTGGCCAACATGGTGAAACCCTGTCACTAGTAAAATACAAAAAATTAGCCGGGCATGGTGGCGGGTGCCTTTAGTCCCAGCTACTCGGGAGGCTAAGGCAAGGGAATTGCTTGAACCCAGAAGGTGGAGATTGCAGTGAGCTGAGATTGTGCCACTGAACTCCAGAGTGACAACAGAGCAAGACTCTGTCACAAAATAAATAAATAAATAATCATTTAATTACTATTGTTTTTTGTCTAAGAATTTCAGAGATTATACTCATTAATTAGCTAATGGAGTTACCATGGTACCATGTATTAAAATAACCAATAAAATATGTAAACTATTAGGGGAAAGGTGAATGAAAATAAAGACTGAGTTTCTATTTGTATTTTTGATGCATTGATACATTAGGATATACAATTTTTTACCACGCAAGCACAAAATTTAAGTTATATAATACCCCTAAAATTGAATAAAAGCATTTCTTTATAGATATATGTTATTTTTAGCAAGCAAATATTGCTTGCTTCAAATGAATTATAAAAATTAGAATGGTAACAACATTTATTATGTAAATTAATGTTGTTTTTCAGCTGAAATAAATATTAATGAAATAATTGTTAACTGACTTTTCTATTTATATTTGATATGTTTTGGTTGCTCTTTTTGGAAATGAATTGTTTTGCTATATTTTCAATTTTGCTACTTTTTTATTGGGTTGTAGTTAGTTACATGGCCCATATGGAATTAAATTTAAGGATGCCCAATACTTTTATATGGTTATGTATAGCTACGATATTGACTTTTTGAAGGATTCCCTTAAAGAAATAAACTATTGCAAGTATTTCATTTGCTAAAGCTTTCAAAGGAAATGTTCACACAATTAAAATCTCAAACTGTGGAATTCACCCCATAACATTTATATTCATATTAGGAAAATTAATGTCTACTTAAATGCATCTAAAAAGCTTTATTGTTTTTGAGTCTATGCATTTAAGGAACATTTTAGGTAAAAAAAGCTGACAATTTTTTCTGATAGTCATATAACTATTCCTAAAGACTAGTATTTGGATAATTATAAAAAATGCTGTGTGTCACAGAATTATTTGTTGTTGAAAGACATTGAATTTTCAATATAAAAGAAAAGTTTCAATTTAACAGATAGTAGCACCTAATGAAAAGATCTTAGAATTAGGGCTAGAAATTATGGCACTTGTGAGAACACCATTATAATTAGAAGCCTCCTTTGAAAATGTGACTTTTTAACCATAATCCACAAAATAATAAGTTCTGCAAGTAAATGACAGCTATACAAAGTAGGATACTTTTATAAATTTATTACTTTTGATCCAAAATATCCACTATTTCTAACTTATAGCAAGTCCTATTATATCTACTATGACTTTACTACTTTGTAAAGTAATAGGTATTTATATCTGCCATAAAATTACCTTTGCAAAACCTTTGTTATATTTGCCTTTTTCATTTACTTTAATATTCCTTTGCTTTATCAGGAATTTCATCAATCAATATTACATGAAAATCAGCACACATATACTCATCTATTTTTTGTGTTT
Source organism: Pongo abelii (assembly GCF_028885655.2). Lineage (NCBI taxonomy): Eukaryota > Metazoa > Chordata > Mammalia > Primates > Hominidae > Pongo > Pongo abelii. The sequence continues at coordinate 47,080,470 of NC_072000.2, read as the reverse complement.
CAATGGCCTTTTTTTTTTAGTTAGTCACATGTCAGTTATAAAGGTCGTTTGCATACAGAGATGAAAAGCAATCATTATCTATGATTGCTTTTCATAGATATTACTCTTCATTGAATAACAAAGGTAACTTTTGTTTTCGATCACATTATAAGAAACTACCTACTAAGAATCATTGCGTGGAGTAGAACATAAAACAGAAAAAATCTGTAATATCAATCCTGTAATTAACTGCTTGCCTTGTTTTTTTTTTTTTTTTCTTTTGAGGAGTCTCACTCTTGTCCCCTAGGCTGGAGTGCAATGGCACCATCTCAGCTCACTGCAACCTCCGCCTCCTGAATTCAAGTGATTCTCCTGCCTCAGCCTCCTGAGTAGCTGAGATTACAGGCACCTGCAACCAAGCCCGGCTAATTTTTGTATTTTTAGAGAGATGGGATTTCACCTTGTTGACCAGGCTGGTCTTGAACTCCTGACCTCAGGTGATCCGCCCGCCTTGGCCTCCCAAAGTGCTGGGATTACAGGCGTGAGCCACCGTGCCAGGCCAACTGTTTGCCTTTTAGCCCACCTCATTCTGTCAGAATATAGTTACATTTAATCCTTATGATCAAGTATACAAATGTTAAAAAACTTCTGAAGATCTGTGGGCCATTTCTAATCAGTGGAAACGTTTGTGTGTAAATATAAAATTAGCACACACATTGTATATGAGAGAGAGAGAGAGGAGAGAGAGACAGAGAGAGAGAGAGAGAGAAAAGATACTTGGTAACAGAATGAGAGAAGCCACTACAATATAGAGAATAAACTGATATTTATTATTTTAATTGAGTTATATTGTTTCTGTCTGGATTTAAATCTAAATAACATAATTTATTAAACTACCAGGATGGGTTGTGTAAATAATTTGGAGAAATATCAAGTTAATGTTAGCCTATGATATCTCCGCTGTTCTTTGCTGTCTTTCTTATTCTGTGGGCAAAGTATAAATCACTAAGTAGCACAGAGTCTATTGTGAAAATGATTGTGACTGACTAATAATGGGCTTTCTTCTTGGACTAGATTGCTGGAAGAGCAATCAGGATTGACCAATAGGGCTGTTTTAATGATAGACCCCGTTACATTGTTAAGAAAAAATTTTCCGGACAAAAAAGTTGCCCTGGTATTATTGTGATCTCAGAGAAACAGATCTGTAATTTACTTTACCAACAGAAAATCCTGAATATAGTATGTTTGACATAGAAGAAAAGCTTGGAGGCATCCCAAGAAATATATTTAGGCTATTTCTAGATCTTATTTTTGAATAAGGTATTTTTTTTCCTCTTATAACAAAATTTTGGTCTAAAACATAAGTATTCACTTATGTATATGATGTGTGGTTTGAATTGTGACATTTTTTCAGTTTGGAACATCCATACATAGAAAAAGATCAGTAAACAGAGTCTGCGGGACATGAAAAAACAGAAAAAAATTAGTCCAAAGCTTAAACCCTAGCAGCATGGCATAATGTAACATCTTTGTATTTTATAGAAACGGGCCCCAAAGTAAATATTTAAGGTAATATCATTTTGGTTCCTAAAATGTTTTAAAATATAGTAAATTTTGATCAGAAATTTTCCTTATTATCAAGAAATTTTTCTTAAAAATTTGAAGATGCCCTCTAATAGTGAAAATGTTTACTTCTTGTTTGACAATTTATTTAATGATATCCTGTAAATTAATTGTATTTTTATAGATTATTTTCTTTTTTGACTTTAAAAAGTTATGTGGTATTACAAATATAAATAAGGATTTCCTCTAGAAAGGTTAAAACAACGACTGTATTGATTTTTTACTTTTTTTCCTTTGGAGTTCTTGAAAATGTTTCATGATGCTACTGATTGTCTGTTGGCTCTCAATCACCAAACTATTAAACAAACAATTATTGTCTTTGAAATACTATTTTAAGCAAACTACCTTTTTGGGCAATTTTCTTCTGCTTGGGAAGAGAAGAAAAGCAATAATAAGAAAAAATAATTGATTACAGATTATTTTATATTAAAACTCTCTGTACACAATCCAAATTTAAAGATAATTAGCCACTCTTATTATGCTTCTTATAAGGAATGATGTGTATGTTTAATTTGACGAATGGCACTTTGAGATTTACTAAACACTTTTTTTATTTATGATAAAATTTAACTAAGAGCCACTATTCTCATGTTTTCTGGGCATATAGCAGTGACTGCAGTTCAAAGTCCCTACCATCATAAAGCTTGTATTTTAATGCAGGAAGACTAAAACTAAGCAAGCAAGAATTTATTTGATATTAAATTGAGGTAAACATTAAGTTTATGGGAAATGACAAGGGGAAAGGGAGAGCATAGGCAAGAAGGTTCAATTTTACATAAGGATTTCTTCAAGGAGACCTCCCAAATTTTGACGTTTGACATTTGAGTTGGCATCTGGGTGAACTGAAGAAATGAGCCAGGAGGGTATGTTGGATAAGGGTATATCAGGATAAAAAACACAGTAGATTGTAAGGGCAAGACATAAGCCAGCTTGTTTGAAAGAAACTGCAGTTAGAAATATAGTTTGGAACTAAATAATTGATAAGTTTAAGATTTCAAAGCATGGCTTGATGACCCAATTGTTGATCAAATTGACAATTTAATGTTCTTCTTTAATGGGTTACATGATAATAAGTATCTAAGAAATGTGAGTTGTATATCCGTATCCTTTTTAGGGTATTTTTACTTTTGTATGCTCAGCTCCTGAGACGAAGTCCTTGAGCAGAGTATATTCTATGCACATTTTTGACCAATAGAACTAAAGTTGCTGGCAATAGAGTAACAATATCTGATAAATTCACAAGGAAAACAACCATTTACTTGCAAGCTGTGGTACAATCTAAACTTTTTCTGACTCAAAGGAGAAAAACAGAAATAATATTCCTCACTTGAGAGTCTAATTTTATAAGCAAGTCATTATCGAAATTTGCATTGAGATGATGGGTCAATATACGAAAAGCCTCGTGGCTAAATTGAGACTTATTAAATCAAGATTTCTATGCTCGAATACATAAAGCCTAAATATTCTTCTGAAGTTTCAAAAACTAACTACAAATTCCAACAAGTCCTGTAAGTGGCACATTTAGAGAGATGTATTTTACAGTCAGATTTTGTTATTTTACCAGAATTTCTAATGAACCCTAAAATCAGTTGTTTTCAAACATAGCTGTGTAATATTATCATCTATTTATATATAATCATGTAACAATTCCTAGGGCCCATCCCAGACCTACTGAATGATAACATCCAGATCTGGAGCCTGAAGAATGTATGTTGTGAAAGTTTTTTAGTTATTTTGATGCCTCAGGTTTTTAAATTGTGGTAAGGAAACTACATGCAAGCACACAATGCATTCCCACACATGTATTCCATTAAATTCCAGTTATATGAAACGTACCATGATATGTACTAGCAAATCTACATGAAATTCTGAAGAAGATATATATCATCTGTGTTTGTTAACTAAGGTAGCCTAGGCTTCACTAACATATAATCTCAAAACTGTAGTAGTTTGAGCAGTTGAAGTTAACTTCTTTTATAGGATGTTCCAGACAGGTGTTCATATCAAAGCAGCATATCTCCTTCCCAGAGTTGTATGGGAATGCATAACTGGGCTTTCAAGCAAATCAACCACTTTGAAAAACTTTTGAGATCACCTCCTGAGGTTGAACCTTTTCATGGTATATGACCAACAGTTCTTCCTGCAGATATTTATCTAAAGGAATCTTCTTGCATAAAGAGCAGAAGATGTGCATAAGATTTTTTTATAGGGATAGTGGGGAAAACAGAAAAAAATGAAAACAATTCAGTGCCCATCAAGAGAAGTAGATGAAAAACTTGTGTTATATTCACTTCTGAATAGTATAGGGTACTAAAAACAACATTTATTTTGTTATATTCACTTCTGAATATTATAAAGCACTCAAAACAACTTTCAAACAACACAATAATATGTTTGAGCTTTATCAATATAATAGTAAATGAAGAACAGTTTTATTACATTGATTAAGTACATTACATTAATTTATATGTATACCTTTACATGATATTAAAACAACTGAAATAAAATATTTAAAGCTTATGTAAATGGAATAAAATATTTTTTACAAAACAATAGAATTATGAAAATACAACTAGGGATGCTTTTTTTTCAGAGAAGGCAGAGGAATGAGTTAAATGGTTAAATTAGGTTGGATGGTAATCAAGTCACAGTATTTATTGTATTATGCAATTGCATTAGCTAATTAAGTGGCTAATTACATAATAAAAGTAGACCATGGCATTTGCAATGGGAGTGTGTCATGAAAAAGGAATTGTAATTAAGCCATTTCTGGCAACCAACTTTCAAAAATATTACATAAGAAAACTTTCAATGAAGAAAGTATAAGAAATGAACATATTTATGGATCAACAGAGAATAATAATTATATAGGCAATTATATATCATTACATTACACACTCTATATAAGTATACAATATTTTTATGTATAATATATAATACATATAAAAGAAATATATACATATATAATCTATATAAAAATGTTTAATGTTGAAAACTTTATGGAGCTACATTGGACTGGCCAGTGTTGAGATAGAAAAAATCTTTCAATCTCTACAGCCTGCATAAAAGAAAAAGCCTTGGGTCTGAAATACTTCTTTTCTAAGAAACAAAGAGCTGCCAGTGCCTCTGCTGGGGTTATTGCCTAGCATGAGAATTTCTTTCCCTGTTTCAGACTCAGTGTGTACTTTGTTCTGCTTAAGCGTGTGCTAAGTGTCATGTGCCACCTGGTCAATCCCACTACCATATCTGTTCACAGCAAAAAGAGAATGGGGTCTTGCCTGCAGCACAAGAGGTATCATATATACTATCTCCCTGTGTCCACTTCAGGGCCAGACCCACTGGCCATGGAGACCAATGCCCACTATAATATCTGATCTTGCTCTGTCTCTTAGTGAGTAGAGCTGTTGATCTGTTTATCGTTTGAGTAAATCGTGGACTTCTTGGCAACTTGATGCTGCAAAACCATGCAGTGTGATCATATCCTGGGGCTGCTGTTCCTGGTGGTAGACAGGAAGTGTCACTTGTTCAACAGTTGGGATATGTTTATTTCAGTGGCATAATGTAACATAGATAAACTTCAGTTTTTCATTAGAGATAGGTCAATATATCATGCCAAAAACTTCAAAATAAAAAGGCATGTCATGCTATTTAAAAACATGAAATTGACACCAACAAAAATTGATAGATATAAAAATGGGTTTACATGGAGTTTCAGGAATTATAGTGAGGAACAGTATAACAATGACTGCGTTTTAAATTGTTATTTAATTTTTGAAAACATAGGAACATGTATTACCTAAAAATAATAAAAATAAAATAAAATTAGAAGTAAATTAACTCACTAAAACATTTTTCCTAAAAGTTCCTAAGAATCAATTGATTTTTCTGTTGGTGCCATTTCAACCATATTTTGTTAGCTGTGCATTGATGAGTAATGGATGAGGATTGTGAATGGCATGGAAAATGAATTCTTAAATCTCAACCAAAATTCTCATAGGGTTTTGTTTTTGTTGAAATATTCCTTGCTTAGGAGTTTTTAAAAAATCAAATAGGTTCATAGATTATTTTTTAACCTCCAAAATGGAAATAACAGTGGTACTGTATTTTACAAGAGTGTTGAGTATAAATTATTAGTGATAAACCTGGCACTCAATATTTTTACACATTTCTACTTCTCTTGACACTCTCCAGACTTTGAGTCTTCATTTTGAGAGCTTCAAGTTTCACAGAAATGGCATCCAAAGGAAGGGAATAAAAAGGAGTTGAGATGTTTATGTCAAAATCAGTATAACCTCAAACAGAGAACATATCTAGGACTTCCCAATGGCTGCTTTGCTTATGATAGGATCCACTCCATTTTAAGTGAGCTCAAACAGTTCATGAACAAGCTCTCTGCAGTAGAAAATGCTTTCTCCTTTTACCAGCCATGGCTACCCACTGACTTTTGCTTTATAAAAAAGGTTTAAGTCTGAAATAAAACATACAATTAGAAGTTCATATACACATAGTATTATTATTTCACTGCATGAACTTTCCACAAAATTGCACACTAAATGGCATCTTTTCTTGGTTCAATAAATATAAACATATGGGGGTTGCTTAATTACTAAAAGTGGTAATTAATTAACTGTATATATGGCTTTCTTTGTAGATTTCCATGTAACTCACAACTGGAATTTTAAGCATGCACATTTATTAAACTTAACAGATTTCTAAATACTGCTGATTTTCTCCTCACTGTTCTTTTGCAAAGAATAAGCTGTATACAACATGAACATAAATCTGATTTATTTTTATAGGAGCTCTGACTAGAATTCTAGAGTTGTTTCAGTTAACTTTATGCCAGGATTTCCAATAAAAAAATCCTCTCTAATGTATTTGCTATTTGGTCATTACATTCATTTGGATAAAAATGATTTAAATTAAATGTGCTTCATAATAAAGAGAAGTTTCAGTGATTTTACTTACTAACATTGAAGATTTTCATAAACTTAAATCAGAGTATTTCTAAGCTACCATTAGAGGAAAAATATTGCATTTAACAAGCAGGTATCTACCATAATGGGCTCCGACTGCTTTGAATAAAAATGAAATAAAAATGCCCTAAATATTCAGTAAAATGAAATCACAGTATAATATATATGCTGCCAAACCTTTTGAACTAATAGAACACCAGAAAAATTGAAATAGATTAAAGTAAATTTTAAAATATGCTTTTCGGTCTAGGGCATAGGCAGGGAGCAGTGGCTTTCAGAAACCCAAACGCTTGTTTTTATGGCTCTTATTCAGACATATCGCAGGTGTTACTAAATAAAAACTGGCACCTTTTTTGAATCCCATTTACTCTTGTCTCCCCTAGTAGGGAAGATTTTACTGGTTAAGTGAACATCCTGAATATTCCTACCATGACAGAACTCATGCCAGCTTGTGCTCAGACCCTAGGGGATGCTGCCCAGAGCCAAGCTCACATTCATGAAAAGCTTTGCAATGTGGTAAGCTTATTTTTTCTTGTCTGTTCTATGTGAAAATGATCCAAAAATCTAGACCTGTATTGTCTCCTTACACATGGCTAGCCATGATATCACTAATGTTTGTTGAACCTCATTGATAGGGTCACTCCATCAAAATTAACACAGATGGTTTGGGCAGCTTCCGGTTTGATCCATATCCATCATGATGTCAAGTAAAACTGAAACATTTATATTTGCCACTCTCTCACATGAAATGTTAAGCTACAGATATTTTAATGGAAACTGGGTTGTTTAATTAATCTTAATCATTTTAGTAAATTAATTCTTGATTGTACATTCTAATAGCTTGATCCCTTATTATTCAAATATTCCCCTCTGTCAATCTTCAGCTTATTGTCTTCTTCTCCACTACTCAAAAGAATAAATTCCAACCCTCCATTTGAGCATTCAGCACAGCCTGTCTTGCATCACTTATTGTTTTCCTACCTCTTATTATCTAATGATGTAATATTGAACTTTGAAACCACTTATGTCTTTCTCTACAGCTAAATAGTTGTGTAACACAGAGTAAGCAGTGAAAGGCTTAAGATCTTTTCTACTAATACACACAAACAATTAAAAGCATACCTTTGAAACATTTTTTTGTAATGGCTGAAGGGAAAATTTTAATGGATTAAAGTGAGGGAAAGTAATAAAGAAGAATTTGTTTTACTTACCTTGACGTTTGCCTTCCTATCTGTTCTCTCAACTCATCTCGATTCAAGCTCTTCATTGTAGCTCTTGTTCTAAAATACAAATTGTATTATGCCTCTTCTTTGTTTAAAACTTTTCAATAGTTTGCCTTTAGTGCAGAATAAATTTGAATTTTTGAGTAGCTATCTTCTTACCTCATCAAATGCTATCATTAAAGCAAACCACAGTCAAAATTTTGTCATACATACAATACGTATTAGAAAAATATTCCTTAGAAAGCAGGGATAAAAAGTCTGTAAACTTGTCCACTAAACTTCTTTTTCATGCACTCTTTTCGCTTTGTGTGGAAAGTTCAGCCAAGATAGATAAGGCAGCATTCCATAAGCTGAGTCTTATAGTCTTATAGTTGGGGTCAGGAAACAATTTCTCCAAACAAATAGCAAGAAACAATGCTGATGATTAAGCTCTGATTTTGGTAGTAAAAAGTCATATCTGATATTTATCATACTAATAGGTAAACCTTCATATATTGGCAGAATATGGCTAGCTGAAGGGAGGACAGTGATGCCTCTCAAGTGTGTACTTCCTGAAATAATGCCAATTGACTGTCCCTATGTTAAAGATTTTCTATAAGGGCCACTTATTTCCTTAGACTTGAATCTCAAGTTACTAAGATATGCATAATGCTATACTTTATATGGTGAGGTATGTACAATTATAGACATCTAAAAATGCTTTTGAATTATTTTCTGTTTTGTTAAATTTTATTCATAAAACTATAACATGCTTTACATTACGCATTCAAAACTAAGAAGAGTATTACTTTAAAAACAAAAGTCCTACTCTTTCACAATTACCCCAGTTTCTTGCTGTTAGTTCATAGGCTTAAAAAACTGGATGCCAAAGACAAGAGAATAAACAGGAAAAAAAAGGTAAATTGTCAAAAATAAGAGCATTGTATGAAACAAAATAATTTAGAAGGTTTGGAAGACAGAACATACAGAAGAAAATCATTAGCCATATTTTTAGGACCAAGGCTGAAAAGCAATGTGTATTTGGATTAATGAAACCAAAACCAAAACATATGATTTAATTTCAACATCTGTTTTTTGAAAAATCAATATGGACATGTTTTTGTACTATGAAGATTGTCAAGGTATTCAAGATTGGCCATGATAACATTAATCTTTATGATAGCATATTCTTGCTAATATTTTGGAGAAATTTAAGTATTATGAATATAATCTCCTATTATAAAATAATTTATTCATTGGTAAAAATACTAGACAAAAATTATTTTTGAGAAATTGTATAGCTTTGGTAATTCTTTTAAAAACTGATACATAGTTGTACAGATTTTGAGGGTACATGTGAGATTTTGATACATGCATGCAGATAATTACAATCAGGGTAATTAAGATATCTACCGCTTCAAACATCTATTATTTCTTTTCATTGGAAACATTCCAAAACATCTATTCTAGATATTTTGAAACGTACAATAAAATTTTGATAACTATAGCAGTCTTACTGTGCTATTGAACACCAGAACTTATCCCTTCTATCCAACTGTAGTTTTGTACCCATTAACCAATGTCTTTTCATTCTATCCCTTTCCTACCCTACTTTGGTGGCCGCCATTCTACTCACTACTACTCACTGAGATCAACATTTTTAACTCATACATATGAGTAAAAACATTCAATATTTGTCCTTCTGTGCCTGGCTTATTTCACTGAATGTTCCATAGATCCGTCTATGTTGCTGCAAATGATAGAATTTCAGTCTTTTCTATGGATGAATAATATTCCATCATGTATTTCTACATTTTCATTATGCATTCATTTGTTGTTGGACGCTTAGGTTAATTTCATATCTTGGCTATTGTAAATAGTACTTCAAAAGACATAGAAGTGCCGATATCTGCTTAATAAATTGATTCCCCCTACCCTTATTTTATTTTATTTTTTTGGATATATAGCCAGCAGTGGAATTGCTGGATCACGTGGTAGTTCTATTTTTAGCTTTTTCAGAAAACTCTCTACTGTTTCCACAGTAGCCGTACTAATTTACATTCCTGCAAACAGTGTGCCAGTGCTCCCCTTTCTCCACATCCTCATCAACATCTGTTATTTTCTGTCTTTTTGATAATAGTCATTCCAACGGGAGTGAAATAATATCTTTGTGGTTTTGATGTTTACTGATGATTAATGATGTTGAACATTTTTTTCATACACCTATTGGCCATTTGTATGTCTTCTTTTGAGAAATATCTATTTAGGTGTCTTGCCCATTAAAAAAATCAGATTACCATTATTATTATTTTTGCTATTTTGTTGTTTGAGTTCCTTATTATTAGGGAAAATGTATGTAGATATAAGTCATGAAGTTGGGTGGTTCTTCACTTGTAATGGTTCAGTAAAGAGGCTTTCACAGGAATCTATTACTATGAGAGATAGAAAGGTCAACAATGTGGTCTTACATATACACATTAACCCCCCTTATCTATATGTGGGTTCCTAGAACTTTTTATTCCCATTGGACATTTTGGGTAATTTTATGCAAATGCACATTCCTATAAAATGAAAATGATCTATTAATATGATTTTGTAAAATGCAGTTTCAAAGCAATTATGTTACCATGATCTTATTTAATCCCCAGCCTAACTTGCTAAAGTCAAAAGATATTAACAATTTAATTGAATCAACATAACTCTGAATACAATAATAGGATGAGAATTATGACTATTTATTAACTCAATTGCCTGATATGAGGAGTAGGGAAGTGAAGGCAGTGATTAAAGCACCCCAAAAATATCACCACGCAAAACCAATTTTCTCTTTAAATTATAAGCCTCTCTTACTTATATTTCTGAGATTGTATTTTGTTTGTTTTAAAAAGCCTGCTGAGAAGCTTTCAAGCCCTTGTCCCTAGAGTAGTGAACCAATCAGGCTCAATATTCTCATCCCTTCTCTATTTTATCAAAGCCAAAAAGCAACACAAGAATCCCTGGAGAACAGCCCCAGTTATGAAAGCCAGCCTAGTTGTATAGCTGAGAGGAAACCCGTAGGGTCCTGAACAAAATTTTTCACACAGAATACATTTTCACCACCCACAAATAGCTTATTTTTTATTAGGCTATTTTTATGGCTTTGTTTCTTGCTGCTTTAAACATCAATATGTTGAACTGAGCCACTGACACTGCTTTAGAGAATACTGCACGCTATGGGAACTGAAGCTCTGAGAATGTATTACTTTTCTAGCATATTTAGTAATTACTAATTTCTGAGTTTTTGTTTCAATGTTTCATTTTCAATACAATTTTCAATTTTCAAAAATATCAGTCATGTTTTTATGTTTAGATGATGAAATGACTATTTTAATATTCAGATATTAAAATGACTAGGACTTATCATGTATAGAATTGTATACCATTTACTACCATAAATGTATTGCTTAAATAGAAAGGCCCTTTTAGGTTAAATTTATGACTTCAAAGGCAGAGTATTTTAGTAACATCCAGGTTCAGGTACCTCCTCTAAAAGTTTTTAAAATAATTGTGGAAAAATTAAGTAAGTTTTCTATGCTTTAGTGTCCTTATTTACCGTGTTAAGCGTTATTACTAGCATGCTACATTTTCCAATAGACTTACAATTCAATGGGATCTGAGTTTACCCCCAAAACATAAACTCTGTGCAAATATGGTATTATCAGATGCATTTTCCACCCAATTTATCTTCTAAAAATAAATTTCTCTATAAACAGGACAAGCAGTAGTATTGGTCACTTGGCAAATACATCAATCCTCGCTTCTCTTTAAGCAAAATGAATGCAATAAAGATGTAACCTTTTAAACTCCTAAAATAATGTTTAAATGTTACTAATTTGTAGGCAAGCATAAAACTTGAATAGCTAATATGTGGGACAGAGTAATAAAAATTCCAGTATAATTTTTCAAAGAAAATGAATAAAAATATTTATATAACTAAAAGGCAGGGGCCTAATAAATCCACGATCTTGAATCCTTTTTTCCCCCAAGAAAAGTAGCTAATGCTTTTGCATTCAAAAGTTGATTATTGCTCTACGTGTACTAGGAAGTGCTTAACTTATTTTGACTTCATGTGTGTGTGTGTATATCTTCTAGAACAAGAAATACTTTTTAGTTTCTATATTTGCTTATTGTTGTGATTTATGATTTATAAGGAATCAGGACTGCTCCAAGTAATTTTTAAGTTTCTCTTAAACGGTAGTGCATGTATAAAAAAGCACATGTGCCAATAACTATGGTTTACTTTTGATTAAATATATGTTATACTTAGCTGCATCTATAAAGTGGTTATTTTAGTGTCAAAAAATGTGAAGGTTTTGAGATATTACCCTACTCTCAAGCTAACAAGATATTACCCTACTCTCAAGCTGTCACTGTTTCATGGATGGTGGCAGAAGTCGTGAGACTCTTAAAGCAAAAACAAAGGAACGTTTATTGCTCACAGCAATAGCAGTAAAATATGATCATTTCCCATGTTTCTTGAGCTTTGATTCCCACATGGTCATGTGACAAGGGCTCAGTGACATTTACACATGCAGCAAGTTGTGAACTAGGTAAACCAATCTTCCATAAAAGGGGTTACAGACTAACCTACTCAAAGTTTTTCCTGGAGAGAAGCATTATCTTTATTGTACCAGTCAGGAAACCAATCTTCTCCCAGCTCCTAATGGAGCTATTCCTTTATCTTCCAAGGTCACTTCAATATTAATATTTTAGAAAAGATAGTCCCTGAAAAGGCAGCTAATACTTGTGCCCTTAAGGTATACAAAAATGTAATAGATCTGTAGAGAATTATCTCACAAGATGTTATATATTAATAACATTTTTCCAACTGAACACACCTATGTAACTGACAGTCAAGAAGAGAACATTAGCAGCAATCTTGAAGTTCCTCTAATTTCCCCTACGATACACCCCTCTTCTGCCAAGTATAACTACTATTCTGAAACCTAAGTAAGTTTTGCATATTTTTTTCCATTTACAATAAATGAATACATGTACCTACACAGTGTGTACTCTCATGCCTGGCTTTGTACATTCAAATTGTATTCATAAGATTCATTCATGTTGATGCATGTAGTTATAGATGTTGATTTTCATTACTGTATAAATGTTATTGAGTGAATATAATACCTCTAACTTTCAATGAATATTTTAGTAGTTTTTTAACTTTTGGCTCTTATGAACATAAAAGTAGTTTTATATCAAACAGATAATTTGACTGCTGAATATCTAATCACTACACAAGAAAACAAAATAACTGAGGGCAAGAAATATGAACAGCAAACACCATGGCTTTACTTTTGAGAACAACCAATAAATGATATAATATTATCTTTATTCTTTAACTTTAGCAGATCTTCTGATAAAAATGATTATTTTGGCCTATACCTAAAAGCTGCTAACCAAACATATCCCTAACTTATGCTAGGATATTTTTTTTTCTTTAAGCAAACATGTACAACTGATAGGAGAGAGAATCATTTCTGTCCACTCTGCGTGATAAGACTATGGTGACTGAAGTATTTGCCACAATATAATGTTATTAACACCTGTACTACACCTATAAGGACATGTGATGACAGTATATGCTTATTGGTATCTTGTTTGTCATCAAGACTATTAATTAAAATTCTCTAGATTTAAATTATATCAACAGAATCAAAACCTTCATGAGAACATCATGGTATATACTGCAGAAACTGTGATGTCTTAAATGTGCACTTTTCAGGATGTATTAAAGTATAATTTTTGAATCCCTGATGGTCACAATGGATTCCTCTAAAGTTTTGTTTTGTTTTGTTTTTATATAAGCCAATACCGTTTATATAGTAAAACATAGAATGTGGAAGTTTCTATCAAAACATCCTGCTATAAATACTAGAAGAAATATATATACCCTGTAAAACAATGTCCATAAATCTTCTACAGTCTGACACCAGAATCACGCCAATAATCTGATTCAGTTGGCAAAAATTGGTTCAGATATATTTCTTTCAAAATATCTGAAATCATTCTTTAAAATAGCGATTTCATTAAACAGTAAAAGTGATTGACTTCAATGTTACCTTAAATTTCTAAACTAATATAGTCTTTACTCCAGGTCTTGATAGATCCTCCCAATGAGTACCTCTGCTAAGATAATTATCTTGCAGTTATAAGAATTGGTTAATCATAGAGTTTTTGATACCATTGTCTATGTACCCAGTGGGGACCCTTCTTTTTCTAGCCTTGTACATTGTTGGCCTGACTTGTGTTTATTCTAACCTCTACCTATTCTTTCATTCATGGCTTGCAGGTAGATCAATTTACATCACCATCTGTTCCACAGCATTATGATAATTTTATAATTATGTTTCTTACTTATCTGTTACATTTTTAACAATGTCAGAATATATGTCAGTGTTTCTCTAGCCGACTGGGCGAGAAAAGAAACATTAAAACCATAAAATTTATCATCTAAAATTTTCTAGTGTTGAAGTAAGATTGACAATTTATAAAAGATATAATCTTTCTCCTAATATCATAAAAGTTGAAAAAATATAAATTTAATCCTTGTAAGAAGAGGTTTAGAAAATGAAACCAAGTGGCTTATTTCTAATCAATCATTCAACACAGACTTAAGGAGACTCTGCTTTTGGTTAGTTATTGTGATAAGTGCTGGGAGTAAAAATAAATTTGTCATCATACATAACCCCAAACCTTCACAGCTCAGAGGAATAGAAACTAACATTTGCATAGTTAATAACATTCTACTCACACATTCATGTAAATAAACTCAATTCATACCAATAGCAAACTGAGGAATTGCTACAGCTTTCATTTAATTAATGAGGAAATGGAGACTGAGAAATAAATGTCATAAACAAATTCACACACGTAGTAAATAAGAGACTTAGTAATGACTCAAACTTCCTTATCTTGTTGAAAATTCTATTGTTTTGCCTCTAAAATAAATAAATAAATAAATAATAACAAATGGATGGCTAGAAGAAAACGATGGTTTGATCTGCCTCTTAAATAGTGGGGGTCTCTTCTTGTCCTCAGAAAACTTGGTCTACACTGCCATTTCTTGTTATTATTATTGATATTGTGTTTTTTTTTTCCTTTTTATTCCTATTGCTATATCTGGCAATGGGCTACAAGGACTTTGGGAAATGTGTAGGAGGTGTCCTGAGTACAGTCATGCCTTGGAGATACTGTGAGTTTGGTTTTAGAACGCTGCAATAAACTGGCTGTTGAAATAAAGTGAGTCATGCAAAACTTCTGTTTTCCCAGTACAAATAAAGTTATGTTTACAGTACCTGTAGTCTGTTAAGTGTACAATAAGATTATGTCTGAAAAACAATATACATAACTTAATTAAAAATGCTTTATTCTTTAAAAAAGCTAAAGACCATCTGAACCTTCAGTGAGTGATAATATTTTTGCGAATGAAGGGTCTTGTCTCAATGTTGATGTCTACTGACAGATCAGGGTGGTGGTTGCTGAAGATTGAGCTGGTGGTGGCAATTTCTTAACATAAGAGAGCAAGAAAGTGTGCTGTCTCGATTGACTCGTTCTTTTACGAAACATTTTACTGTTGCATGAGATGCTGTTTGATAGCATTTTTACCCACAATAGAACTTCTTTCAAAATTGGAGTCAATTCTCTCAAACCCTGCTAATGCTTTATAAACTAAGTTTATTTAATATTCTAAATTCTTTCTTGTCATTTCAACAATATTTCCAACATCTTCACCAGAAGTAGATTCCATCTCAATAAACTATTTTCTTTGTTCATCCATAAGAAGCAATTCTTCATCTGTTCAAGTTTTATCATGAGATTACAGCTAGTTATATCGTAAGGCTCCACTTCTGATTCTAGTTCTCTTACTACTTTCACCACATATGCAGTTACTTCCTCCACTGAAGTCTTGAGCCCCTCAAAGTCATCCATGAGGGTTGGAATCAACTTATTCCAAAGTAGTATTAGTGTTGCTATTTTGACCTGCTCCCATGAAGCGTGAATGTTATTAATGGCATCTGCAATGGTGAATTCTTTCCAAAAGGCTTTCAGTTTACTCTTCCAAGATCTATCAGAGGAATCATTACCTATGTGGCTAAAGACTTAGAAAATGTATTTCATAAATAATAAGACTTAAAAGTTGAAACTTTCATGGGCTGCAGAATGAATGCTGTGTTAGCAGGCATGAAAACAGCATTAATCTCCTTATACATCTCCATCAGAGCTTCTCCATGACTACAAGCACTGTCACTGAGCATTGATATTTTGAAAGGAATCTGTTTTCTAAGCAGTAAATCTCAACAGCAGGCTTAAAATATTCAACAAACCATGCTTTACACAAAGTTACTATCATCCAGGCTTTGTTGATATATTTACAAAGCCCAGGCAGAGTAAATTCCATATGATTTTTAAAGGCCTTAGGATTTTCAAAATGGTACATTAGTGTTGACTTCAACTTAAAGTCATCAGCTACACTAGCCTTTAACAAGAGTGTCAGCCTGTTCTTTGAAATTTTGAAGCCAGGCATTGTCTTCTATCTAGTTAAGAAATTTCTAGGTTGCATTTACTTCCAATAAGAGGCTATTGCTACTACATTAGAAATCTGTTATTTAGTGGTTTGGTGTAGTCATCTATAACAATTATTTAGCTAGATCTTCTAGATAACTTCCTGCAGCTTCTACATCAGCACTTGCTGCTTCGCTTTCCACTTTTATGTTATGGAGATAGTTCATTTTCTTTAATTTCCTGAATCAACTTCTGCTAGCTTCCAGCTTTTCTTTTGCAGCTTCATTACCTCTTTTAGCCTTCATAGAATTGAATAGAGAGATAGGGCCTTGCTCTGGATTAGGTTTGGCTTAGGGAAATATTGTGGCTGGTTTGATCTATCCAGTCCAGTAAAATGATCTTTGTATAAGGCTGTTTTGCTTTCTTATCATTTGTGTTTTCACTGGAGTAGCACTTCAATGTCCGTCAAGTGCTCTTTCTTCACATTCACAACTTGGCTAACTGGTGCAAGAGGCCAAGGCTGTTAATATGCCTTCCTCACTAAGCTTAATCTTCTCTAAATTTTTATTTAAAGTGAGAGAGGTGCAGCTCTGTTTTTCACTTGAACACTTGGAAGCCATTGTAGCATTATCAATTGTCCTAATATCAGTATTGTTGTGTTTCAGGGAATAGAAAGACTGAAGAAAGGGAGAAAGACCAGGGAATGACCTGTCAATAGAGCAGTCAGAATACACACAACATTTATTAATTAAGTTTGCTGTTTTATATGAGAGTAATTTGCGGTGCCCCAAAAGAATTATAATCCAAGATCACAAATCAAAGATTACAGTATAATAATAATGTAAAAATTTGAAATATTGCATGAATGACAAAAATGTGACACCAAGACACAAAGTGAGCACATGTGGTTGCAAAAATGACACTGATAGAAGACTTCCTTGACGTAGCATTGGCACACACCTTCAATTTGTAAAAAAAAATACAACATCTGTAAAGTATAATAAAGTGCAATAAAATAAGGTGTGCCTGTATGTCCATAAGTTAGGGAGAATGCTTGGTGTTTGGTCAGTTCATTTTGTTCTACTTCATAGTGATGCACTATATTAAAGCATTCTAGGCATAACTGAGAATTAATTATTTTAGAAGCCACAAGTAAGTTAAATTATATGACACTGACTAAAGAGCACTCTAACATTAAACCGCCTCTAAAAAGTCACATTATTATTAATGTCAAATCATTGGAATTGCTAGACTCAAAAGCAGAAAACACAAATTCATGAATACCAAACCCTAGTCCAAAGATAACTCAATATCTTTAATATTAATTAGAATTAGTTTTTAGAATGGCAAATTCACAGATTTGTTTGGAGAAAATGTCTTTGAATGAGATTATCTAGCATGTAACTAACTCAAGGTAACAAATTTAATTTGGAATGAGTGCCCCTGGAAAATATGATTTATACAAGAACTATTAAAATACAGATTTATTATTTCACATTAACAATTTTTCCTTAGCACATATGCTTAATTTTCCTTGAGTTTAATTTAATGGAAACAAATGTTTGCCTTTGACAATTTCTACTTTAAATTTCATCTCAGGCACTTAACGGAACCAGCTATCTATATTTATTTTCTATGAAGCAGATATAAATCTTCTTTATCTCACAAGTCTCAAGAAGGGCCAGCTATATTTTTGTTTGTATTTTAGACACATCATTTTACTTAATATTCTACCAACTTGTTCAGAGAACTTCAATAGTTGACTTAGAATCTCATATTACTTCCCTGATAAAACCTTTCTCAGTCTTCCCAAGTAAAATATTTTGCATACATTTCTGTGTTCCTACTTTACCTTACGTGTTATCTAGAATGCAAGTTGCTACACTTGATTGTCGTATTTTCTTTGTGATATTTTATGCCATAGACCCTTGAATTCTTAAAAGGGAGGATTTGGTCATTATTAAAACATTTTTAAATCTTCTTGTACTTGTCATTTTTAAAGACATGTGCCTAATATTTAAATCTCCTCTATATTGGTTACCTATTTCAGAATAATAAATTTCTCCAAACATAGCAAGTAGAAATACAAAGTATTTTCTATCTCATAGTTTCTTTGGATCAGTAATTTGTGTTTACCTGAATGGCTCTGCCTCTGGGTTTCTAATACAGTTGCAGTCAATATGTCAATCTGGAACGTAGTCCTCTGATGCTTTCCAGCTGGCTCACTCACAATGCACTTGGCTGGAAACCTCTCAGTTCCCACCTGTGTCATCTGCCAAGAGGGTTACATGAATGGCCTGAAGACATGGCAGCTGCCTTTCCCCTGATTGAGTGATAGATAGAGCAAGGAGGATACACAGTGTCTTTTATTATGTAGTTCAAGAGACACCATATTAATGTCATTAGGAGTCAGTCACCAAGCCTAGCACAAACACAAGGGTAGGGTGGGGTGGGTTTGGCTCTAACTTTGATGGGAGTGCGAAAAATTTATAATCACATTTTAAACAATAACACCCAATCTTCTATTGTAGATAAAATTATTGCTCCCAAGGGTCAGTTCAGGGCTTTTTAGTTTCAAATTTGAGTCTGGTATCTTTCCTAATTATGCTTCATTAGGCAATATGTAAACTTATGGATGCCTTTTATTAAGAACTATGTTTCTTAGTGGATATAAAATATTACACTAAGCCTCAGTTTATTTTTTTGTGATAAGCCCCATCCACAGGTCATGCATCTGTGTGTTCTGCATAAAACCAACTGGAGATCAAAAATATTCAAAAGGATGAACAATATAACAATTAAAAATAAAAAAATTAAAAAGAATACAGTAAATAACTATTTAGCATTTACATTGTGTTAGTCATTATAAGTAAACTAGAGATTATTTAAAGTATACAGGAGAATGTGCATAGATTATATGCAAATATTCCAACATTTTTTATGAGGTACATGAGCATCCCTGGATTTTGGTAATTGTTGGGGGGTTCTGGCATCAATCCCTCATGGATACTGAGAGAAGACTATTATTGTACCATAGGCATTTTATGAGAATGTAATGAATTAGTGTACATAAAATCTTTAGCATTGTAACTGCTGCATAGTAAGCAATTAATGAGCATTAATGTTGGCCCTTATTGTTGTTATTATGACCATAAGCAGAAGTAAAGAGCTTCCACCATATGTTTTTCTCTGCTAAGATCCTACCTGAAGTATTAGTATGTTTCCACCTACCAAAATGGCAAAGGGAACATCAAGTTGTGGACAGTCCCAGCCTCTTTCCTTAGTGGCTGAATAAAAGTACAAAAGAAGAGAGCATCACACAGAGGTGTTGCACTTTGGCCAGTTTTCTTATACTACTAGAAAAATAGGTTTCTTATTTTGTGGTTTTCTTTCTGTTCTTCATACATATCCAAGATTTTTCTTTTTTGATTTCTTTTGATGAATAAGAGACGAGGAGAAGTTGGAAGTCCCCATAATGATTAGAAGATTTGCAGGACGTTTAACATAATAATATAAAATCTCAGGTAAAATGTGTTGGCTTATTCATCCATAAGTGAAAGAATAAACATAATTTTACTAATATAAAAGAAACCTACCTTAATAATGTATAATTTTATTCATTTTGATTAAATAAAATTTAATACCTGAACACACTATTTGATGGCTGAACAGAAAAAACCAACAGAATTTTGAGATGAAAATTTACCTCACTGAATAATTGAGCAGTTATGCTATTTATTTCCAAAAAGTCTGCTTTAAACAAAATTCTCAGAATACTTTCTTCTATTGTGTTTTGCCAGTTTAGAGTTGTTTCTAGGATAGAATAAGAGGATGGAGAAAAGATCTATTGCTGTCATTTTCCTACTCCAATTTTTACTAGAGATAAAATTAAAATGGATGCTGAACTCTATTTTTCAAAGGAAAATTGTTCCCATTTATTATATTTCCAGAAATATCCCAAACATAATTTTTAGAAATGCTCTTTAAAATCCTGTGTTATTAACTAATAAATAATTAAAGTATATAATGTTTGCTAAAAAGAGTAGTTGACACTCATCCCATGGAACCAAAGTTCTCCCCATTTCCCTTCTCTTTCTTTTGAACTGATTTTGACATAGGAGCTGGCATTTTCAATATTAGTGTCAACTTTTTTATTTAGATGCTTTATTCAGGTTATACTTAAAGACAAAGTGAAATCACAGGAAAATAGCACCTCAAATTATGTATTCTTTTCCTGATAATTTTTCTCTGCATATCAGTAAAATATCACAGGCTTTTCTTGTGAGTGACAGTGTAGACATACGACTATTGCCAAGTGAGCAAATAAAAATTTAATAAAGAAAGAGGAAGGTTGCACAAAATTGACAAGACTGGCCAGGCACTATGGCTCATGCCTGTAATCCCAGCACTATGGGAGGCCGAGGAGGGCAGATCATGAGGTCAGAAGTATGAGACCAGCCTGACCAACATGGTAAAACCCCGTCTGTATGAAAAATACAAAAATTAGCGGGGCATGGTGGTGCGCATTTGTAATCCCAGCTACTCAGGAGGCTGAAGCAGGAGAATCGCTTGAACCCAGGAGGGGGAGGTTGCAGTGAGCCAACATCCTGCCATTGCACTCCAGTCTGGGTGAGAGAGCGAGACTCCGTCTCAAAACAACAACAACAAAAATGGACAAGACTGTATTTTCTAGTTAATTACTGAAAAGAAGTTTTAATTTGTATTCACATTTTCAAAAAACACAAATCATGATATGGTTTTAGTTCAGAATATAGATCTGGTACTGATCTGTAATTTGTGCTATGCAAAATAAAAACATGAGGAAGCAAAGGGGGCTGGGTCAAAATGTCAAAATATTTGACAATTAAATACGAATAATTTTTCTCACCGAATGATGGGAAATGATAGGTGCATTATTAGTGTACCTTTTTCCATCCTTCCCCCATCTGACTTTCATTCCATACCCCAAGGTACCATTCAAAGCTGCAAAACTAGACATTCAAAATCTATGTTCTGAGGCACACAGAAAAGAGTCTTTGTGGGAGACACATTTCAGAAGTTCTAGGGGCATTCTCTAAGATCCAACTTTAATACTTTAGTGCCTCTTCAGAATCATAAGTTGTAAAGTTTCTATTGCTAGAAAATTTTCAAAAAAAAAGTATATTTTCTTCAATCTGCCTTTTTCTGCACTAAGGAGACTTATACTGAACTTTGCTTTTAAAATAGGAGGATGGGAGTATTAGTGGAATGGAAGGATGAAATAAGAATGAGGCTATTAATTAGTCATGAATACGTTCCATTAACTGACTTCCCCTTTAAATGGCTTGCTTGTCAAGACTGCCTCTGATATAATTCTGCTGACAATTAGTAATCAAAGTAATCTGAAAGCTGTAAGTATTCTCTTGTTATATCATAGACATGATAGGAATTTTCAATTACAAACTAACCAGGAGAATAAACCTGAGAAACTAGGATAGAGAAAAAATATATATTTAAAGAAGATAAGAGAACATCTGTACCAAGGAAGATGGTTAGAGTGTCCTAGATATTTGAAAGATTAATTTGGAAGTACTGAAACCAACTAGAGTAGTAAATAAGTAAAATGAAATTCATTTCATGATTCTGCCCAGATCTCATCTGATATAAATTTCTATTTAGAATTTAACCTTATTAACTGTATGAATAAGCTGTGCGATTATAATCACATCTGACACAGTAATATTTTTTAAAAATTAAAGTCGATGCATATTTCAAAGACAATATAAGAGAGTAGATTTATTCATAATATAAATGCAGTTGTTTGGAGCTTATTAACATAGAAAGATTTAAGTGTATTTTAACCTTTATATCAAAAGCAAGTGAGAAACTTGCTACATTACAAAACAAGTTAGGTAGCTAGATATTGGGGTGAATCTTTTGATATTTTAAGAAACTATCCACACAGATCAGAGAGTTGATAGATGTATTAAAACATAGTGATGAATTATCTGGGAGATCAGTCTCTGAAAAACTTCAAAATATCAAATCTGATGAGTAATATGGAAATTAATTTATCTAAGCAATGTGCTACACACAAACCTTACTGTGTCTTCAGGGCTGAGTTTAAGTGTAGGCTTTTGCATGTTTGTTATGATTTGAAATATATTACTAAATTCTAACTTTGTTTTTCCATTTATTCATTAATTCTTTCAGAAAACACTTATTTTTTAATTTCCAATTATTAATGATGTTTCTTGTAAAGATGGCTTTTTTCCCCTGACTTTCATTAAGAACAAAGAAAGCTGAAAATATTACATTTCTAATCCTAACAATAAGAAAAAGTATATAAAATTAAAATAATGACCTTTATTAAAGCCATAATAAAGTTAAGATTACACTGTAATCAACTACTTTTAAATTGAAGGACAGATAGATGCCACCAAGGAGAGGTGGATTGCAAGCACTAGATTACACAGCATAGTTAAGAAGATTTCGGCTAAAGTTTTTTAAGCCACTATTGAGATAGTCTGAGTTACTGTAAGGATATAGCATCCCTGGGACTTGCAAAATTAATGCAAGTTTCCCCTTGCTCCCCATACTTGCAGGCTCTTCTCCACAGATTCCACTGTCTGCTTCTAAGAAGGATTCATGACAGAGAGGAAAAATGGAAAAATTCTCCTAAGATTAGGATTGGGTAGGGGAGCAGTCACCACTATGGGAAGGGCAAAAATATCCTACTCAGAATATTACGACCTGAAGAAAAAGAAGGCTTAATCTTGATAAAAGGCAGCAAATACTAATGTCCTAACTGCATAGGTAAATAACCATTTGCAGCCTGGAAAAAAATACGAAAAAATAAAAAAAAAATAAAAACATTTCGACATCTG
Source organism: Pongo abelii (assembly GCF_028885655.2). Lineage (NCBI taxonomy): Eukaryota > Metazoa > Chordata > Mammalia > Primates > Hominidae > Pongo > Pongo abelii. Next base: position 47,057,277 of record NC_072000.2, on the reverse strand, counting down.
AGGAAAGGGCAGGAAAACGTACTGGGTGCAGACTATGAGAAATGTCCTAATGCCGCTAAAGGAGAGGGATCACTGAGAAAGTGGTGCACCAAAGATCTGACAATCCAGGGTCTGTTTACATCAATAGAAGATACAAGGCATTCCCATACCCCCAACACACATTAGCAAACCTTGAATTTATTATTTTGCTATAACAAAATACCAGAGATTGGGTGGCTTAAACAATGAAAATTTATTTTCTTGCCTTTCTGGAAGCTTGATGTCCCAGATCAAGGTGTTAGTAGGTTTCTCCTGGGACCTCTCTCCTTTGCTTGCAGATAGCTGCCTTCTCTCTGTGTCCTTATATGGCCTTTCCTTTTTGTGCATGCATTCTTGGTGTCTTTTGGGGTGTCTAAATTTTCTCTTCTTATAAATACACCAGTTATATTGGATTATGGCCCATTCTAACATCTTAAATTGAACTTAGTTACCTGTTTAAAGGCCTTTTCTCCAAATACAGTCACATTCTTGGTCCTGGGCGTTAGGATATCAACATATGAATTTAGTGGGGAGACATAATTCAACCCATGAAATACTCAAAAACTAGAGAAGTAAAACAGTAAAGCAATCTACCATTGAGGAAGGGGCAAGAGGTTGAAAAGAAACCTTCTATGAGACACAGACAAATAAGAAAGTCAAAAGCTGAGATGGAAACAGGAATTGAAAAAATATCTCCAGCAACCCAGCCCATACACAAAGTGAAAGTTAACACCAGAGAAATTTTAAGTTAATAGTAAATGCAAAGAAAGTAACCATAGCTACAACACCTAAATTCAATGCACTACTGGGCTGAAATAACTTAGCACTTTCTCATACACATTAAAGTCCTGGCAAAGAAGTGGCATGCCAGTTTACCACTGTAAATAATATTACTTAATTCTCGACTTTCCTACATACAATGTTACAAAATCAGATAAAGACTGTAAGGTCTAAAAATATAAAATCTCACACACACATACACACACACACACACACACACACACACACACACACACGTTGCAAAGAAACAAAATAACAAAAGTGACAGAATTGGAAATGACTCAGATGTTGCAAGTATCAGACAAAGAATTTAACATAACTATGATTAATATGGTTAAGGGATTTACGAAGGAAAGTAGGCAATATGAATGCTCAGTTGAAGAGTTAAGTAGAAATATGGAAATGATAAGAAAGTGTCAAGTAGATATGCTATTAATAAAATAACAGAAAAGATAGATGAAAAATGTTGCTATAGTCTGAATATTTGTATCCCTGCTATATTCATATGGTAAAGCCTAATTGCCAATTGAACAATATTTGGAGGTCAGACCTTTAGGAGGTAATTAGAAAGGAGGTCTCATGAATAGGATTAGTGCCCTCATGAAAAGAAGACATGGGAAAAATAAAAAGATCTCTCTCTCTGTCTCTCTGTCTCTGAGCTACGTAAGGATAAGCAAGAAGACAGGCAGTGTAAACCAGAAACAGTGCCACACCAAACATTGAACCTGCAGGCATCATGATCCTGAATTGCTCAGCCTCGAAAACTATGAGGAATAAATGTTTGCGTTTACAATCACCAGTTCATTGTTTCTGTTATAGTTGCCCAAACTAAGAAAAAATGCTTTTGATGGAATTATTAGTAAATTCAACACATCTGAAGAAAGAATCTGTGAACTTGGATATATGTCAAAATAAGTCAGACAAACAGAATTGTAAAGCAGTAAGTAAAAAACAAACAAATAAACAGGCATCTAACAGCTGTGGGACAATAGCAAATGTTCTCACACATGTGAAAGTGGAACCCCAAATAGAGAATAGAGAATGAAGAGACTGTAAGAAAAATTAGGAAAAAGTAATGACAAATTTTTTTTTTATTTTTGCAAAAATAATGAAATACTCCAAACCATGTATCCAAGAAATTTAGAGAATCACAAGTAGGATAAATACTTTATCTATAAAAAGACAAATAAAACTAAAAAACAAACAAAACTAAAACACAAACAAACAAAACTAACCAAGCATATACTATCCAAAACACATATAACTAACAATAAATAGGGTTTTCTAAAGGAAGCCAGAGGTAAAAGACATGCTATAGACACAGGAAAATAAATTAGAATTACAGCTAACGTCTTGTAAGAAAATCTGCAAGCTAGAAGACAATGAAAGGCATTGTCAAAAGTGAAGAAAAAAACAAAATTAGAATTCTATACGCAGCAAAAATGTTTCAAAAATAAAATATAGAAAGTTTTAGACACACAAAAAATGAAAATATTTATTATGATGAAATTACCCTAAGAGAAGTGTTAATGGGCATAAGCTATATGTTAACAAAAAGAAAGTTTAACTTAGACAAATAAATGAAGATGCAGGAGAAATGCTGGAGAAATAAAAGTAAGCAAATTAATGTTATTCTCTTATTTTTAAAAACTTTAAAATTTAGTTGGTTATGTGATCTTTAAATAATAGCAATGTTCTATGATTTATAGGAAAGTAAAATGTATGGCAATAATAAGATAATGGTTGGAAGAATGGAACTAGAAAGCTGTGGTTACAAGACTCCTACACTGCTTTTGAAATGGTATAGCATTATGTGATAAAAGAAGGAAAAATAAGTATAGAACAGACAGGAATAGTAGAAAACAGCTAACAAGGAAGTAGATTATAATTCAATCATACTAATAAGCACATTAAATGCTAATGAAATAAGCTTATCAATTAAAATATATAGATACTGGAAAACGACAAGTAAGATGAGTTGTATGCCTTCTACAAAAACTTGTTTAAATATAAAGACATAAATAAATACAACATAAAAGAATGGTAAAAGATAGACACTGCAAACATTAATTCCAAGAAAAATTGATTTCTCTATAACCTTGTAGTACACTTTCTTCTGAAGTGTACCTCAGAAAAGTGCACTTTAAAAATAAAGGGGATATTGCATGATAATAAAAGGATAAGTTCACTAAGAAGATATAACAACCCTCAATATTTACAAATTTAAAAACAGATTATTTCTACATGAAGAAAAAATGATAAAATTGAGTGAAGAAATAGATAAATCCACATTTCTAATTGTAGACTTTAATACTGCTCTCTCAGTAATCAATTTAAAACTACATACGTCATCATTATGTACAGAGGAGATTTGATTGACATTATCAATCAACTTCACCTAATTGATATTAATAGTATAACTTGATCCAAACAGCAGCAGAGTACACATTCTTTTCAAGTAAACATGGAATTTCTCCTAGATAGTCCTTATTCTCAGCCAAAAGCAAAACTTAAAAAAATTCAAGAATTAAAATTATACAAAGTACGTGCTCAGATCATAGCAGAATTAACTTTAAAACAATTCCAAAAATATTTTTAAATGCTCTAAATATTTGAAAATTAAGCTTGAAAATGATGCATCATAGAGGTAATGATGAAAGTTGCAACTATGTCAAATTCTGTAAAAATGCAACAAATCAAAAATGGTGGGATGCAAATAAAACTGTTCTCACAGTAAAATTATAAGCATTAAATGATTACATGAGAAGAGAAAAAAATCTCACCAACAATGGCTGTGCTTCCACCTTAAGAAACTAATAAAAGAAATGAAAATTAAACACAAAACAAGCAGAGAAAGGGGCATAATAAGGATTAGAACAGGTGATAATGACACTGACCAGGGAGACCAGAAAGGAAATCAATGAAAGTTGGTTCTTTGAAATGCTGAATAGAGTTGATAAACCTCTAGCCAGGTCAGAGCAAAATAAAAAGAGAGTGGACAAAATTTGCCAAAATCAGAGATAAAATAGAGGACATCAGTCCAAATCCTAGAGACTAAAATGATAATGCTGATAGATTAAGTACAATTTTATGGCAATAAAATAGACAAAGTAAATTAAAGGAACAAATTTCATGAGAGACACAGTCTACTAATGCTTACTTGAAAATTAATAAATAACTTGAGTAGCTCTAAATCTGTTTTTTCAAGTTTTTAGTTAAAAACCTTCCAATATATAAAGGATCCAATGACTTCACTAGTAAATTCAATCAAATATTTTAGGAAAAAAATGCACTAGATGTATCTATTATTGCATTACAAAGTAACCATAGATGTCTTAAAATACCATGTATATCTCATAGTTCCTGTGGTTTAGGGATCTGGTTGTGGCTTATGTAGCTGGGTCCTCCAGTTTTGGGTTTCTCAGGTATTGATAATCACTTAAGGCCTGACTGGGAAAGATCTCATTCCTCATTGACACAAGTGGTTGTTTGCAGGAATCAATTCCTGTATACTGTTAGATTGAGCCTCAGTTCCTCCTGACCAATTGTCAGGAGAACTTTCTCTCCATTCCTTGCTCTGTAGACCACTTCACAGAGCATCTCACAACATAATGTCTTGACTCATCAGAGTAAACAAGAGAGAGTGTATGAGAGAGAGAGAGACCTAGCAAGATAAAGTCACATCCTGTTACATTCTAATCTCAGAAGTGAAGTCCTGTCACCTTTATCATATTCTGTTCATTAAAGCCAGGCATTAATTTCACCCCAAATTCAAGGAGAGGAGGTTACACAAGGCCATAAATACCAGGAGGTGGGGATCAAAAAAGGTCAGCCTAGGAAGCTATCTACCACAGATATAATATTTATTCTGTATATAATTTTCAAACAATAGAAGAGAAGAGAATATATCCAAATGTTTGATGAAGCTAGGGATACTCTGGTATTAATAAAAGACAATCATTTCAGAAAACAAAAACACTAAATTAAGACAAATATCTTTCATGATTACAGACACAATCTTCCTCAATTATATAAAGCAACTCAAATTAACCAGTATTTAAAAGGGTAACTTATCACAAATAAGGAGGATTTATTTGGGGAATGCAAGATATTTGACATTCAAAAATTGATCACTGAGATGCATCATTTTTTTAAAAAAGAAAAAGATATGATAATGTTTAGTAGTCATATAAAGCATTTGGCAAAATTCAGTATCTATTCATGATTATAAAAAAATGACAATTTAGGAACCCAAATAAAATACTTCAACCTGGTAATGGACATCTATGAAATACTAAACTACATTTATAACCACACTTTTCAGTGAAAAGCACAATCCATACGCATACACAAAATGATAAATTGGACTTAATTAAAATTACAAATTTCTGAAAAAAATAAAAAAAGACTGCTAAGTTTTCGCAGTGACTGATGTTAACTAGCATGACTTAGTTATTACACATTGTATTCATAATAATAATATCATAAATAATATATGTACCCCATATATTATACAATTATCAATTGTCAATTTAAAATTTAAAAAAGGAAAAAGGTGGCACAGACTAGAGAAAAATAATTGTAATGCAAATTCCTGAGCAAAGTCCTATAGAAGTTTCAACTTCTTACTCTCTCCTTTCAACTGGTAAGATTGATGGAAGTTCAAATATTTTCACTAATTTAAATATAGCTTATGTCTAAAACATGCAGTCTCAAAAGGACTGGTAGATTATAGTTGCCAGAAATTGAAAGTCACTCTCCTGAATTACAATTCTCTTCACTTGAGATGTGTGAATCCATTTTGGCCTTTAGTATTTCTAAACATGAGAACAATTCCAGACATTTAAAGATAATATCTTAAGAAAAAAAGAAAGAAAAGATAAAGTGATGCAACTTGGATGGAAAATCCAAGTTATTTGTTTCTGATGTTTGATAGACATCCTTTTTTATAATCTTACTCAGATGTAGTATGCTGTTCCGTATGTTACTCAAATGTATGCTTTAGAATCTAGATTTGTAGGACTTGAACTTTCATCTCATATCTGCTAAAAAATTCTTCTCAAGGGTTTATATATCTGATAGTCAAATCTAACTGATTTCTATTTGCTCTTGAATTAACACTCTCTAGAGTGCCCTGTATTTGCTTCTTTTCCTACACTTGAACATCTACCAAATTAGGATAAATCTTTTCCTTGATCCTGTCTCCTACTACTAATAAGCATAGGTGCTAGGTATATGGAGTTAAGTTTTTAATAATAACAATAACAGTGAGTGGACATATATCATCAATATAAACTATAATTCATAATGAAATGTCTTTTTTCTTAACAATGCCCCCTCATCTACTGCTATAGTTTGGGTTTTTGTTCCCCAAAACTCACGTTGAAATTTGATCAACAATGTTGGTGTTTGAGTGCGAGGCGTTTGGGTCATGGGGTCAGTTCCGTCGTGAATAGATTAATGGCCTCCCTAGGTGTGGGTGAGTGAGTTCTTGCTCTATTATTTCCCTCCAGAGCTGACTGATAAAAATAGCTGATTGTTAAAAACCTTCTCTCCCTTGCTTCCTTTCTCACCATGGGATCTCTCCTCACTGGCTCTCCTTCACGTTTTGCCATGATTGGAAGTAGCATGAGGACCTCATCAGAAGCAGATGGTAGTGCCCTGCTTCTTGGACAGCCTGCAGAACTGTTAGTAAGGAAGGGTCTTTTCTTTATAAACTATCTAGTGTCAGGTATTCCTTTATGGCAACACAATGGACTAAGACACTTGCATCTGCCATCTGGGTTTCCAGGTCCATAACTAATCTATGTCTTTTATTTTTCTCTTTCTTCCTCCTTTCTCCCCTTCTTCCAAATTTCTTATTGTGATTTTCTTTTCTTTCTTTTTTTGAAAAAGTTATGTCTTGTCAGTCCCACTTTTTTTTTTAACTTTTATTTTAAGTTCAAGGGTACAAGTGCAAGTTTGTTGCATATGTAAACTTGTATTAGGGGGTTTGTTGTACAGATTATTTCATCAACCAGGGATTAAGCCTAGGACTCATTAGTTGTTTTTTCTGATCCTCTCCCTTCCCCCCTCCACCCTTTGAAAGGCCCTAGTGTTTGTTGTTCCCCTCTATGTGTCCATGTGTTTTCATCATTTAGCTCCCACTTATAAGTGAGAACATGTGGTATTTAGTTTTCTGCTCCTGTATTAGTTTGCTAAGCATAATGGCCTCCAACTCCATCCATGTGTTCCTGCAAAGGACATGATCTTGTTCTTTTTTATGACTGCATAGCCTTCCATGGTATATATGAACCATATTTTCACATTTTTTTTAACAGATGGCTTCCACTACTTCGATTTTTCTATCGTTTAAATACCCCAGTCAATTAAACTCATGGTCTCTGCTCTTGAATTTTCTTCTGCATGGGTCACTCTGACCTCTGCCACCTGCAAAACTCCCTGTCAGAGAACTGAGGTTTACATGTGAACAATATTTTCTTAGCAAGATACCCTAGCTACGATTTTAAATTGTATTCATACATTTTATTGCTTTATTTTCCCCATAACACTTATTATCTAATATATATGTATATATTATTTATTTTGTCTATTTTCTCTTTCTCCTATACTAAACTGTAAACTCTGAATGAATATTGAGTTTTGAATTTAGTTCAAGTGCTTTTTTATTTTAAACTATTTCAGGGCCAAATGTTGCTCCTACATCCACAAATTTAATATTTAAATGTAACAGATGTCTACCATGTATGGTTTCCCTGCATTACTTTTCTAAAACAAAATTTAGTATTGGAAAGTGATAAACATAAAAAATTGTATGTGTGAATAGCTCAGTCAAAATACATTTTGAAAACATTAAAATATACTGTGTTAGTCTACATTACTGAGGCTTGGTACTGGTAAAATTCTAAAAATTTCAAAAGAAAACAGAATACATAGAGTTAAATGTTAATATATTCATATGATTTTATATATTCTTTTGCATAAGTACTGGAATGTAAACCGCCTAATTCATAGTCTGTAATTTTTCAGCATCACATTATTTTTCTCTTTGAAATTGGCTTAAACTCAAACAGTTTAGCCCTTAGAAAAAGCAAGCAGATGGCATTTATTGCTTTAAGAATGTATTTAATTTAGTTAATTATGACTTACAGGTTAGATGTTTTTCAATAGCTCGTCTTCTCAATTTCCATTATATAATCAAGCTAATGAGATTGAAATAATGGTTAATTTGGTTTTGATCCGGTGGAACGTAATAACAAGATTTAAGTAAGTTTTAAATAACTTCTTCTAAAGGTGAATTGGATTGTTTTATCTAAGGAAACCTGTTTACATGTAATACCTATTATTTCAATAAATGTTCTTAACATTAAAAATTAATTGACAATAGATGATTATTGAGCACTCACAACCTACTAGGTAATCACCATTCAAAGTGCTAGGGATTCAGTGGCATATAAGGCGAGGTTTACCTTCTCATGGTAAAGGATTCTCTTCTTTGGGAGAAAGATCAATGAATCATTACATACATGATTAAAAATAAGATTTACTAAGCCATGTCATGTTTATCTTATAATTATTATACTCCCAAAAAGTGAAGTACTTTAAGACTTTTGATTGCTATAGTAATTATGTGTGAAAAACTCTGGAATAGAAATTAGAGCTGGGCGCAGTGGCTCATGCCTGTAATCCCAGCACTTTGGGAGGCTGAGGTGGGCAGATCACCTGAGGTCAGGAGTTCGAGACCAGCCTGACCAACATGGAGAAACCCCATCTCTACTAAAAATACATAATTAGCCTGGCGTGGTTGGCACATGCCTGTAATCCCAGCTACATGGGAGGCTGATGCAGTAGAATTGCTTGAACCTGGGAGGCAGAGGTTGCGGTGAGCCGAGATGGTGCCATTGCACTCTAGCCTGGGCAACAAGAGCGAAACTTCGTCTCAAAAATAAAAAGAGAAAAGAAAAAAAAGAAATTAGAGCAGCACAGGGAGGTAACCTCTGGTACTGCATAAGTTGAAGTAGATTTTAACAATATACTCATAGAAATAGAAAGTGAAACAGAGGATACTAGAGGCTGTGAAAGGTAAGGAGAAGAAGGGCTAGGGAGAGATTTGTTAAAGGATGTAAAGTTACAGCCAGATATGAGGAATAAGTTCTAGTGTTCTATGGCACTGTAGGATGACTATAGTTAACAATATTATATAGTTTTAATAGCTAGAAGGAGGAGATTGAATGTTCCCAACACAAACAAATGATAAATGTTCGTGATGATGAGTATCTTAATTACTCTGATCTGATCACTATGTATCAAAACATCACTATGTACTCAATATATACAATTATTAAGTATCAATTAAAAATAAAAGAAAATTTAAAGAAAATAAAATTATAAATTTCAGTGATTTGTGACTCTCATAAATCATATATTAATTTATAAAATGATACACACAAGTAAGGAAAAAGTTAACAGATTTTACTGAAACTTACGATTTCTACCTGAATAGTATATATTTTTTTTACAAAATATACATTGAATACCTTCTGTATCAGGTCTTATGCCAGTTGCTTCGGTTATGAGTTTGAACAAGACAATCACTTTGCCTGTTTCCTTAAGAAAAAAAAATTATAAAAATTACATGTGTTCTGAGTGTACAAAGTAGAAAAAAGAAGAGACTTATGGGTGTGTGTAACACAGGGAGCTAACTTAATCTAGAAAACAACTTTCATAAAAAAATGACCTTTCAGTGAAGGTGAGAATGAAGACTAGCGAAGGAGTAAATTAAGTACAGTGTAGGGGAAGAATAATGTGGTCAGAAGACTCCAAAGTAAAAAAGAAGTAAGAGATAAATAAAAGAGAAAAAAAAAAAAAACGGCCAGCATAGCTAGCACATAAATATGATGATGAATTAGATGATTTAAGAGAAGAGTCCAATTATAGTGCCATGTTAGACATTTTCTAAGTATTGCATTGTAAAAACAGGGAGACATAGATGTTTTTTAAATAAGAAATATCATGACTGGATTTATATTTGATTAAACAATTTTATAGCACTATGGAGAAAACATATAAGGGATACCATATTTGAAGGGAGAGTATTTGAGGTTGTAGCATGAATGTAGCCTTGGGTGCTGGCAGAAGTAATGAAAGGTAGAAACAAAAAACAATGTTGGATTTACTAAGATTGATTTTGAATATGCTGTGAGAAAAGGAGGAATCAAATATAGCTCACAGGTTTTTGACTTGAACAACCAAGTGGTTGTTTACTTCACAGAAATTTGTGAAGAAAAAACATGATTGGAATGTTGAAGCAAATTATTATGCTTTGGACCTTCTAAGCAGTACATATCTGACACCAATTAAAAATATTGCTCAAACAATTGAATGCAGAGTTCAGCAGAGAGCTTTCTATAGGAGACAAGAAAATGAGTCATTAGACTGTGTAAGGAAGTCATAGACTGGTTGAGTTACCAAAATAAGAGCATATAATGAACAGACCAGTATCTCAGGATAAAGATGTAAAAATCTTTATTGTTTACACTGTTGGTGGGAGTGTAAATGAGTTCAGTCATTATGGAAGGCAGTGTCGCAATTCCTCAAATACCTAAAGAGAGAAATATCATTCAACCCAGCAATCCCATTACTGGATATATACCCAAAGAAACAAGAAGCATTCTATTTTAACAACACATGCACGTGTATGCTCATTGCAACACTATTCACAATAGCAAAGACATGGAATCAACTTCAGTATACATCAGTAATAGACTGGACAAAGAAAATGTGGTACATATACACCATGAAATACTATGCAGCCATAAAAATAAGTGAGAACATATCCTTTTCAGGGACATGCATGGAACTGGAGGCCATTATCCTTCACAAACTAACAAAGGAACATAAAACCAAATACTGCATGCTCTCACTTGTAAGTGGGAGCTAAATGATGAGACCACATGGACACATAAAGGGGAACAACACACACTGGGGCCTTTTGGAGGGTGGAGGTTGGGAGGAGGGAGAGGATCAGGAAAAATAACTAATGGGTCCTGGGCTTAATACCTGTTTGATGAACTAATCTGTAGATCAAATCCCCATGATACAAGTTTACCTATGTAACAAACCTGAACTGGTAACCCTAAACTTGCAAAATAAAAGTTAACAACAACAAGAACAAAAAAAAAAAAAGAAGAAGAAGAAAAACAGGACTGTGAATCACTGGCCAGAGAAGAAATATAGAGGGTGTGGTATGCTGGCAGATTTATGCATTGGCAGGATAAATTACCAATTTTATTAAATGATATTGACACATCTAATGGTTAAAAATGATCCTCATTTGGAAATATGGAGAGAACAACTTTTTGTATGTAAGAGATGTGTATCAAAATGGAGTGATTTGAAGTTAATTCAAGTTGTGAAGATAAAAAATTAGAGTGTAGGCCGGGTATGGTGGCTCACGCCTATAATCCCAGCACTTCGGGAGGCCGAGGTGGGTGGATCACATGAGGTCAGGAGTTCGAGACCAGCCTTACCAGCATGGTGAAACCCTGTCTCTACTAAAAATACAAAAATTAGCTGGATGTAGTGGCAAGGGCTTGTAATCCCAGACACTCTGGAGGCTAAGGGAGGAGAATCGCTTGAACCTGGGAGGTGGAGGTTGCAGTGAGCTCAGATCACGCCATTGCACTCCAGCCTGGGCGACAGAGCAAGACTCCATCTCAAAAAAAAAAAAAAAAAAAGAGTGTAAACAACACTTCAAAAATTAAACTGTGAAGGGGAGAAGAAAGAAAAAGCAAAGAAGTAAGGAGTATACAATAAAGTGGTAAAATGTAAGGCAGATAAATTGGGTTATATTCTGGATCATGCATTGATATAAGTCTAACATTTAAACCAAGCTCCACTCAGTATCATGTGAGTTACTTTATTTTATGTGAATTTGAGTTTTATGTAATATAAATGTTGACAAAAATGCCCCCTCCTTAAAAAATATTTTGAAAAGTACTTAGATGGGAAAAAATAATATATCCTGCTGGAAGTATGTTTAAGTGTTGACTGAGAAAAAAGAAAGAAACAAACAAACAAAAAATGCCAGGAAGGCCTGACCTAGTGAGTCCCTGACACAAAGAAAGTTTGTTTTTTTTTTTGTTTTTGTTTTTGTTTTTCCAAATGGAAACCGAAAGCAGAAAGGTTGGCCTAGAATCAAGAATTGAATAATGTGTATTAAGCACTTACTACAGGCAAAAAATGACTACGGAAGTCAGGCATAAGATTCTTTGTAAAGGCATTATTTGCCGTAAAAATCTAATAGCTTTCTTGAGAAGACTGACAAGTATACAGACAATTTTCAATATCTTTGAAATTTTCAATGTCTTGTGTGTGGATCAGACCATTATAAAAACACACGTCATCTTCTTTACAAACCAACCCCTGCTTTTTTAAACCTGTATTATATGAATTTATACTGTAAAGCCAAGCTTCTTTCTTAGAGATATATATTTCCTAAATACATGTATTAGTCAAGATTTTCCAGAGAAATACGCAAAACCAATAGGGTATCTATGTGTATGTATGCATGTATGTATGCATGTATATGTATATACATAGAAACAGATCATATATATATAGTCTGTCTCTATTTTACAATTAAAAAATATAAAATATAAATATATATAATCTTTCTATACATGCAAACACACACATACATCTCTCTCTATAAAGAGAGAGAGATTGTAAGGGATTAACTCCCATGATTGCACAGATAAAAGTCCATAATCTGCAGGGTAGAACAGCAGGCTAGAGACCTAGGGAAGAGTTACAGTCTGAATCCAAAAGCATTCTGCTGGCAGGATTTCTTCTTGCTTTGGGGAGTTCAGGCTTTGCTCTCTTAAGGACTTCACCAATAGACTAGGCCCATCCTTATTATGGAGGATAATATGCTTTATTAGGAGTCCACAGGTTTAAATGCTAATCTTATCTAAAAAACATCTTCACAGAAATAGCCAGATTAATGTATGACAACATATCTGGACACCATGGTTTAGCCAAGTTGACACACAAAATTAATCATTATAATACAATACGTATTTTCTTATAAAATTTTATTGTGAGATTTATTTTAGATTTCAGCAAGATTGTGACTCTTGTTTCAGTCTTATATATTTTGATTTTTTAAATGAAAGATAAATTCATAGTATTATGCAATATTTATAATGTTTTTCTTCCTCTAATACTGTTTCACTGAAAGCACTTGCTTCCTTTCAAAAAAGTTAGTTAACCAACATTACCATACATCAACACAAGTTGAATAAAGCTATTTATCTTTTTAAACCAATATAGTCATTATTATAAATTGAAACAGGCTTTATTCTTGACAGAAGATAAGGAATTCAGTGTAAGCACTGTAATTAACTTAGCTGCACTTAGGGAAGTAACTGAAAATATATGAAATCAGACGCTATTAAGCACAGATAGCGTGAAAGTCTTATAACATCTGTTAGTTAAGCCTTCAATATTGATTAGACTTTTATGAGACTAGGTAAGTATTTCTTGCATAGCTAGTTTGAGGCTATTTGCTGTCATCCACACATTTAAGGTCAAGAATTGCAGCTGTGATGCAACTGATTTCTTCTGACTTCAGCAAAACAGCGTGAAATAGCTCAATAAACACATTGACTCTCATTCAGCAGTGTATTCTAAGATAAAATCATCCCGTGTTGGACTTGAATTTATGTCTGAGATTCTAGATTGGCTTCCTCTGTACTATACAATGAAGAATTCATAGGGATATAAAATCAGTGTGTTGATCTGTAAGCATTTTTAAAACAAAAAATAATATGAATCATAAAGACTAAAAGACAAACTTTTTATATCTATCACTTAATTTTTAGAGCTATTTTCTTTATGACAATAGCAGTAAGGATAATTATTATACCATAACTTCTATAATATACTATTTAAAACTGAATGGGATCTATTTTTTAGTGTTTGGAGAAATTCAGATAATAAAATGACATATAATATGGTTAATGATTTTTTATATTAATGCTGCCTTAAAAGACATTACAAAGCAGTCAGAGTCCATAAACAACAGATATTTGCAGGGAAATGGAAAAGAGTGCTTTTGTGGTTTAAAGCATTCTAATTTAAATTCATTATCTGTGATAACAAATACAATTTAAAACACACTCTATATACCTCAATTCCCAGAATTCATAACTTTATTTTGTACAATGGTCAATTTACTGAGAAATGAGAAATGTCATTTGGACTATACCATTCTGAGTGAAATACTTGAGGCAGACAAAACTAAGTGATCAGAATCAAATTTCAGTCTTCGCTCATTTAGAGGACAATTGATGTATACCTACTGCTATAGTCTGAATATATTTCCCAACCTCATGTGCTGGAAACTTAATCACCAATGCAACATTGTTCAGAGGTGGAGTCTATTATAAGGATGGCTCTGCCCTCATGACTGGATTAATGCTGGAATAAAAGGGCTTGCTGGAGTGGGTTCTCTCTCTTCTCTTCCACCATGTGAGGACACAGTGTTGATCCTCTCTGGAAGATACATCAACAAGGAGCCATCTGACATCCAGAGACAAGGGTGGTCTATTAATCTTGGACTACCAGCCTCCAGGACTGTGAGAAATAAAAATGTATTTATTTATAAAGTACTTAGTCTCAGGTATTGTGTTATAGCAGCATAAAACAGGCTAAGACACAAACTTATTAGTTTTCTTTCTGTAAATGAATAATTAATATCAATGCCAACTTATAAAGCTTGTATATCATGACCTATTCTTACTTTACTGAGCTCATGATTAAATATTAGATGACTGAAATACAGGACATGTCCTCAAAAAGCATATATCAAATTTCTGGAAATATTTTTACCAACCCATCTACACTTATAATATAGAAAAAAAGTAGAGCATATGAAGCATTTTTTGATAATAGTCCTTAAGCTTGAAATGCAGTGTCCTATGACTTATACGCATAAGGTAATGGTGAGATTGAACAGGATGTTCACTCAACCTCTATGAACTTGGAACCAAGGATGGGTAATGTATTGCAGATTCCTCATAGCACAGTTAGACTAAGCCACACAATATTTTTTTAATACATATGATTCAGTAGCTTAATTTAATTGGAAGTTTAATTTTTCAGGTTAATTTCTCATGTAAGCATAGGTTGGGGAACAACACGTCAGCAACAATGACAGGGCCCCTAAATTTCCTAACATTTCCCCAAGACATAAAAAGATATTTAATTTTTCTCCAAAATTCTCTGAAGATCATTATAAGGATGGTTTATAAATAAAGTTTACTGATAGCTGTGGTGTTAAAATGAAAATTGTAAATTATATGTTGTGTGTGTGTGTGTCTAGAATCTAATATGGCATAGCCTATATTGTCATGTATCAGCTGCTCAAATTTTAACTAACAGATGCTTTCAAATACAATCTGTTATTTACTGTTTTTACCTTTTCTAATTATTCTTTCTCTCTATATGGTAGCATATCTATTTCATTAGTCTGTTTTGTTTAACTTCCTTTATATTGTGATACAAATGTACCCCCAAATTATCATACAAAAGAATCTGAATAAAGGATCAATTAATAGAGAAGGAGTTGATGATGTGTTTGCCAAGCTGCCTTGAGCCATGAATTTATTATAATCATTTTCTATATAATTTTTCTAATAATAATAATAATCAGTGACAGATTTTTAACATAGAAACTAGAGCTTTGAAGTAAAGAATAACAAAAAATTATTCCTTTATTAAGCATAAAATAATATTAATATTTTTTGTTTTCACTAGTGTAATGCACACATTACACTAGTTTGTACATACAAACAGACAAACATACACGCACACACACACACACAAACACAAATACACACTCATCTTCCTTCCCATGTAGTTCAGGCAAATGATCGGGGGGAAGACCATGAACTTCATAGATCTTGGGGTTCTCCAGAGAAACAGAACCAACAGGACAGATAGGTAGGTAGATAAATACATACATACATACATAATTGTATAAATACATACATTGACTGCTACATAGATGCATAAATATACCTATATGTCTATCTACATACATATATTTATCTGAATGATTTTAAGGAAGAGCCCATGGGGTCTGACAAATATGAAATCTGTAGGACAGGCTAATAGAATGGAGATTTGGCCAAGTTAACACATAAAATTATAAATATGTATAAATCAATTATTGCTGTTGGTAACATCTTTGCTTACTTTGTCGATATTTGCATGTACAAAGATTTTCTATGTGTAATGAATATCAGCAGCTACTCTGGATGATTGTTGCCTGTCTCCTTAGGTCCTCCCCAGGACTACCAAAAGAGAAGTTGATGTACTTCAAATGACATATATTTTAAGTCAGATCCTGTCAAACATAAATCACAAAATTTGATGAAATGTATTTAGTTGCCTTCAGGTATTTTTAACAAAGATAGCTGATACTTTTATATAAATAAATATGTATTAATTATATGAATATTGTCATGTGGAAAGAGAGGTGATGCCTCCTCCATCAAAGGACACTTGAGCAAAATTCTTCCTCCAGTGTGATTAAGCATAGTTCCTCAAACTCTGAAAAACTTTTACAGAATCATTAAATCACTCAACGACAAGGCAAGATGCAAGTGCAGCAGAAGATTGACCAGATTTTCTGGTACTTGCTCCTTATAACACTGGGAATACACAGCAGATCTCCATGGACAATGTTCACACCTATCCACGCTTCCTCTAATATATTCCCTAAATTCTTGTTTTATCTAATCAAAAAGCAAACCACATGACCTACAAGCACTAATAGAGTTTAGCCCCAAATTAGTTCCCCAGTTTATCCTGAAAAATGGTCTTTCTTATTTTCTGTATTCCAGTCACATGGCCTTCTTCCATAGCAGTGTATCTGTTCTTCTTCCAAATATGGTGGTTTTACATAGGCTCCTTCCTCTACCTGACATCCTCTTACCTCCCTATTATCATCTAATTATTTCCGTTTTTAAAATTTAATTTTTAACATTAACTTCTACAGAATACCTTGACTTCCTAACTAGATGAAACCTCTTATTACATTTTCTTATATGCCTCTTGTTTGTAGCATTATTTACAATTGTAGTTTCGAATTAATTTGTGTGATTATTTTAGTATTCTTTTTCTTCCAATAGACTACAAGTTTCAGAAGGGATCTTCCTTACACCTTTATACTTAAATGTCCATGTTTAGTGTAGGGTCTCAAACAACCAAAACAATATTTGGAAACGGTTAGTATTCAAAGCTTATTTGTCAAATGACAAGACAAATACAGTGTAGAAAATTCAAAGAAAAGAAGGCCTCCAGAATAAGGTAACAAATTATTTTTTTCTAATATATCAGGATAATGCTTAAACTTTCAAATAAAAAGTAATGATATCTGAAAATATTTAAACTCCTGTGTTTAATATTTATAGTAGGCTGTAAGCTCTGTGTACATGTGAATTTTACCATTTAAAAATGTAGATATGTAAATGTGTATATGTCTATGTAAATATATTTTGTATGTATGTGTGATATATGTATCCTTAAGCTAATAGTTTTAATAATAGAGCACATTTTAAATTTCATATAATTAAATAGTTCAGTCTCCAATATTTATGCTGAAATTTTTATATAAACTTAGGGTTAAAATTACTTCCAGAATTGTACAATAGTACTCGAAGTGAAGGGACTCAATAGAAAATTACAGCCAAGCTTCTGGTGTTTATGTTTAGATAAAACAATCTCCACATATAACTATACCTTTGAAAGGTAAGTTCCTATTTGGTTATATCATTTATTACAATGCTAAGATTGTCTTATCTTTTCTCTCTCTGATAGTATAAAGTTCGTCTTCTATATCATACAGTTGCTTTCCATTTGCCTTAGAATTATGCTTGGAAAAGCATAATTTTCTTTTTCCAAAATTCTCCATGTCGAAACTCTAATTGGCATTATTACCATTGCTTCATCCCTGACTTATCTTTTTATTTAACAAAAATATTTTTCACCATCTCTCAAAGAGAACCAAATTGTCCCTAGTCCTTTTTAAAGCTGATTTTCTTTCCAGAAAGCTAGAAAGAAAGCTTGCATTTCTTTCCAGTTCTGGTGCAAATATAACTAAGCTTGCTTTCTGCTATTGCTGTATCGAATTACCAAAACTTGGCAGCTTACAATGCCCATTTATTGTCAAGCAGTTGATGTATGAGAGAAGTCTTGCTCAACGTAACTGGATTCTTATGTATCATCCTCAGCTCTGTTTCTCATCTGAAACTCAGAGTCTTCATTCAAGCTCACTTTTGAAATCGGTGATAATTAAGTTTTTTGAAATTGTGGGAATAAGGAGTCCAAAGCTTTAGTAGATGGCACCTCATTTCAAGTCAACTTCAGTGTGTTAAATCTTTCTCATGCTTTAAATCTACTTCTTCAGCTCCCACTCCGCTTTTTAGTGATCATGTGATTACACTAGATTCACCAGAAGATCCAAGATAGCCTCCCCATTTTAAGCGCAACCAACTAGTAATCTTTTTTTTCCACCTACAACATCCTTTTCACCATGTAAAATAACATTCATGTGAATAACACCAGGTGGCGGAAATCATGGGAGTGACTATTCTGCCTACTGCATTCCTAATTATATTTACTTCCTTGGCTTATATAAATATCTGTATACTCCCTAAATAAGAAGAAAATTCCCTTGATTACATCTTCGGGTCCCGATTTTTGTTCTTATAGTTGCCCAATGTCTACCTACAGTTATGCTTAATATACCAGAGGACTTAGCAATTCTCAACTCTTAACAACTACATATCTATAGAAGGAGATAATAACTATTTCAAATCTGAACACAAGCTAAATTAGTTCACTGATTTAATCCTTAAGATTCTTCACCATCTCATAACCTGTAAAGAGATGTTATCCAATTTTCTAAAACTCCACAGTTTTCATAACCCAGGGATGCAATGAAGAATTCATAATGTTTTAAGGAATGAATGATGGGATCATAAAAAAGGAGAAAATAAATTTTACCTCAAGGAAATAGAGGAGTACATTTGCTGGTGTTCTCCATTATTCTGTGAACATCACTGAATTTGTGTAAGATATATAGCAAAAGACAGTAGGATAGAGTGGAGGCCTATGCTTTCCGCAAAGTAAATTTACTGTTTTGGTGAATTATTTTAAAAGGAAACCACCAAAGATGAAGTTAGTAAATAAAGTCTCCAAAGGAAATAAAGAAGGCATCTCTTTGTATTATATATGGTTGAGTTTCAAGGTACTAATATTCTAGGTACTAATATTCCAAGTATTATTTTCTTAACTGAAATTATGCTAATACCCTGATATCATTCATTCATTACATGATTAGAAATAATATTCTTATTGCCTACCAAATGACAGAAATACTAACAAGAACTGAAATTATAAACAGGACACATTTTAGAAATATCTTATAAATTACAGAGTTAAATTAAAATTTATTTTTTAAATTATGGAAATCCTTTGCATCTTTAGTAAAATAAAATTTAATATTATTTTATTATGCTTTGTTTAAAGATGTCCACTGTTATTTTGTTTCTGCTTCTACTAAAACTTTAAAATAAAAAAGATATTCCAAATGAAAATAATTGAAGGCAATAAAAATAGCTGAATATTTAAAATATATTTTGTACATTTTCCTGGAATAGATATGTACAAATAAAAATATAAAATCTTAAGAGCTAATTATCCCTTGTTACACTTATTACAAAACAGGTCAATGACATTCTTTCTGGGACAAAATAAAACAATGTAAAAATTTAGATATTTCTATATGTGAGTTACAAAAATCAAACATTCTAATACTTTCATACTTGACTGTGTAGCTTTCTCTGCTTTCTACCCTAACTATTATCAAATAATTAATCAACTAAATTCATATTGAAACCTAGACAAGGTGAAAATTCCTTGAAGAAATTGCCCTATGCATCTAATCGTTCAACTTTGAGGAAAATTCTGAGTGTAAGACATAAGCTTTTCACAAAATACAATATTAAAGAGAAGAATAGTATATGTTCTGTTGTCATTATCAAAGGGTCATATTCTTTCTCTTTTCCTCTATCAATCTTAATATATTCCTATAGATTAAACTGCCAACCTAAAACCGCATAACTAGGATAAGTATTAAGTAAAATTGAAATGGTTATTGACTAATTAATTATATCTATTTTATATAAATATTTCCTGAGAGATGTTACAGTATACTTGTACCTGACATATGCTATTGGAATAGCACATTAAATCTATTAACATCTGTGTCAGTCATCTGACTTGGGACTAGAAATATTTTGCTCAATTTCTTAAACATTACTCTCAACTGGATGTCTGACTCAATATCAGGTAACAAGGCAAAATAAACAAAATAATTTAGGAGTAAAATCTATTCTTTAACATTTATTCAGGGCTGTGACTTTACACCAGTGATTTCCAAGAAAACTGTCTTAAGTGGCTTAAATGTTCCATACCTGCATTGTCCAAAGAAGTAATCTTTACACACATATGGCTATATATTCATTGAAATATAGTTAATGTAGTTAAATAATTGAATTTGTAATTGTTTTAAACTGTTAATTAATTAAAATTTAAGTTGCAACATTTTGTGTGTATCTACCCTACTGGACAGCGTAGCTGGAGTCCTTTTAGTAAAGTGGGTTTTTTTTCTCGTTTTTGTTTTGTCTTTAAATTTTACCATTACCTTTGGTAAATAAAGACATATTTTTAAAACTGTATGCCTGTATGCAGGCATACAAAGCCTCTAGATCCATTTATAAATATAGACATAAATGCAAACATTTAGAAAAATTTTAAAGTTTAGTAAAAGTAATTCTTATACATACTTTACCTCATGGTCTGAATCCTAGTCTTCTCTGTTCCACATTATTCTACTTCTTTCTTCTCTAGGATCACATCAAGATTTCTTCTGCATAAGAGTTTGGTATGTACTGTTTCCACTACCAATAATGCTTTTTTAAACCTATCACCACATGCCTTTTTTTCCTTTTCAGCATCAGGACAGACACAGCTTTCTTATATCCTTTTTCAAAACTGACTTCTTTAAGTACCTTTGCTGAAGTATCGCACACACAAAAAAACACAGCACCCTGGCCCTTTATTTTCCATTACCCAGTTTTATTTGTGTCATAAGAATATCAAGTATATAAAATTGTCTTATTTGGCTCTTTACATGTTTCTCACCTTTATTGCCAATAAGTAAGAGTTATAAAAAGCTCTTTTGTTATTCACTGTCACAATTCCCTGGACTTTTAATTTAAAAATCTTTGCTATTATAAATGAGTAAATAAGCTAAGAATTGAATTATGCATTTAATCAATTATATGATCTACATTAGTAAATATCTTGATAGTTTGTTATAAAGACAGATAAGCCAAGAGGTTTGGCTAAAGGCTGATGAATGCTTAATTGAAATCTCTTATGCAACTAATGTAGACGCTATACGAAAAAAGGAGGTATAATAATTGGCTAAAGCAAGGGCTTTTGTAGGTTTCAAAATATTAAAAATGGGATGGGCGCAGTGGCTCACACCTGTAATCCCAGCACTTTGGGAGGCCGAGGCAGGCGATCACCTGAGGTTGGGAGTTCAAGACCAGCCTGACCAACGTGGAGAAATCCAGTCTCTACTAAAAATACAAAATTAGCCAGGCGTGGTGGTGCATGCCTGTAATCCCAGCTACTCGGGAGGCTGAGGCAAGAGAATCACTTGAACCCGGGAGGTGGAGGTTGCAGTGAGCCGAGATTGCGCCATTGCACTCCAGCTTGGGAAACAAGAGCGAAACCTTGTCTCAAAAAGAAAAAAAAAAAAAAATACATATATATATATATAGATATATATATATAATGTCCAAGGTACATTTTGTGATTCTTATCTTAAATATTCTTTAACATTACTGTTAATGTTAAAATGCATTGATATTGTGGTGTACTGCTTCAACATGTAATTTCCAAACATTCGCATTGCCCTATGCATCTAACATATATTTTCTTGAATCTATATTGTCTATTTTAAAGGAAAAATTTCAAAGAGTATATACAAGTGTTGGACTAGTGACAGCTTCAGCATTACTAGCATAACAGTGACAAATGTACGAAGTAGCTCTAGGATATTGGCCAAATATACTGTATATTTTATAAAAATGTATTTTCTTTCACTTTTTCTTGCTAACCATTACTTGGCTTTCTAGCCAATGATGTATCTAATAAAAATAAGTAATCAAGACAAGATGTCTTTGCAATTTTAATATATTGTTCTCTATGGTGAAAAATATATTAAACATCAGTGTTTTCAATCAGAATATTAAATTTAAGATATCAATATTATTTGGTTGGATAATGGAAAAAAGAAGACTTTAATAAACATGTTAAACACTGTAAACATGTAAACATGTTCCTAACTTCTATAAATTCCCTATTTTCCAAGCTTCAATAAGCTCCTGAAGCAGAAATACTGTGGAAGCAATAGTGATTTAAACAGATCATGATATATTAGTCCCTATACAACTCATATTCATCTGAATGGTTGTTAAAGCTGACAACTACTGCCAGAGCCTGTCAAAGAGTTTGCCTCTTTACAGCAAGGTAATTTCACTAAATCATATAAATATAATCACGCAGTTTTAGTGGAAGGTGAAATTGGTATAAAATTTGAACTGTCACTATTATCCACTATCCTTTGTTTGTCTTAAAAAATAACCCCGTCTGGCAAACCATAGGCAGTATATAGTAAGGACACTTATTTAAAGGAGTCCTGATATATTTACATGCCTCTTCCCTTTTTTATATACAATAACTTGAGGATTTAAGAAGAATAAAAAAGTGAAGCGAAAGCTCCTTTGTAAATTCACTCACTAAAATAACATTTGATCATTTTATATTTTCTTATGACATAACAGAAAATTCATTGAAAAGCACTGCTTCATAAATTATATTTAAAAAGAAAATAATAAAACGATGTGTGAGATGATGTAAATAAACCTGATTACAGTTAAAGTATTTGGTTATAGTTCTGAACCAAGTTATTATGTAACTTTAGGTTAGAAACTTAAACCTTGGTTACTTTTATAAATAAAGGTGTTGCACAAAACAGTATCGCATAATTTTTTTTAAAAACTCAGGATTTTAATTCCAGTAAGATGAAGGCACTTTTATAGTAATATTATCAGAAAAAAAGATTTTACAGAAAAAGTTTTTAAATTTTATGATAATTGTTTTGGTCACTGAAATATGCAAGCTCTAAGTATATTGCATATACTTAGAGCTTGAAGCAGCCTTAGGGATAAAACCATAGCCATTAGAGTGTTTTAAAAAAGAATACAAAATAACACAGAGTAATACAAATAACAGCAACTCACATTGATTTAGTACTCATTTTATTGAAGGCATTTTGCTAAGGATGAAAGAGAGTAATATATGTGTGTGTGTACTGTAATATGTGTATATATATAGTAACATGTATATATATAGTAATATATATATTGCATTTCTTTATATGATAGTTGTTATAACACAAAGAATAAATGCTTGATACTCCATTTTCCATGTGATTATTACACATTTCATGTGTATATCAAAATACTTCATGTACCCCATAAATATATACATCTACTGTGCACCCACAAAAATTAAAAATAAAAAAATAGAAAAAAGACATAGGAACATAACAAAAATTGTAAAACAGTCTTGTGCATGTTAAATGGTTAAGAAATTCTAAAGAATACAATTGATACAGAAGGCGGGTAGGGAAGTACTGGGTAGAGAAGGGTGGGTCCCTGGCTAGGGCTCCATCCTCCAGCTTGTGCCCACAGACCCAGGTGACGACAGTCATTTTTGTTTTTGTGCCCGAATGGAATGTTGCATTTCCCAAGACCACCCTGGCCTGCTACGCCCCCATCCTGTGCCTATAAAAACCCGAGACCCTAGCGGGCAGAGACACAAGCGGCTGGAAGAGAGGAACACATTGGCGGAAGAACACAAGCGGCTAGATGTCGAGAGAAACACAC
This sequence comes from Pongo abelii, assembly GCF_028885655.2. Taxonomy (NCBI): domain Eukaryota; kingdom Metazoa; phylum Chordata; class Mammalia; order Primates; family Hominidae; genus Pongo; species Pongo abelii. The sequence continues at coordinate 47,033,383 of NC_072000.2, read as the reverse complement.
CGACAGAGGAGCACACCGACAGGCACTGGCAGACACTGGCAGGCCGTTGACTGGCAGAACGACTTGGAGTTTGGCTGGGGAGGTTGGAGGAGAGAGCCCAGCTGCTGAGAGGCCTGACTCCAGGGGAAAACCACCTTCCCACTTGCTCTTCTTTCTGGCTCCCCATCCATCTGCTGAGAGCTATGTCCACTCAATAAAACCTTGCGCTCATTCTCCAAGCCCACCTGTGATCCAATTCTTCCAGTACACCAAGGCAAGAACCAGGGATACAGAAAGTCCTCTGTCCTTGCAATAAGGCAGAGGGTCTAATTGAGCTGATAAATACAAGCCGCCTACAGAGGGCTAAACTGAAAGAGCACACTATAACACACGCCCACTGGGGATTCAGCTGTGAGCATTCACCCCTAAACACTTCCCTGGGGTCAGAGCCCCATAACCTGCCTGTCTGCATGCTCCCGCTAGAGGTTTGAGCAGCGGGCACCAAAGAAGCAAGCCACACCCGTATCGCAGGGCCTGTGGGGGATAAAGGAAGTTTTTCCGTTTCACAATCAATAAGGCAAATTGCTTTAAGCAAAAAAGCCATGTAATACCAATAAGCAAAACATGTTTGAAAATTTTAAACACCTCATTTAAGATGATGTGACTTATAGAAAATTTAATTTAGCTTTGTCGATACCTATAATCTATGCTTTAGACCACTGCTCTTATTTGCCTAGATGTTTCTTACTTCATACCGATGGTTGCCACCATTTTCTATTTTTTTACCTTCTAGTTCTTATAACTAATCCCCATTAATATTTATTTTGGACTAAAATTGATTATGTAATTTTGGTCTTTAAATTTGAGAAGTAAATTTGTTTTCTATGTTTCTAAGAGTAATGATTACCTCCAATTATTTCTAAAATTATAGAATAAGGTTGGCTATGAGTAAAAGAAAAATCAAACATAACAATGCCTTCAACTGTAAACAGATTTATTTTGATGAATTTTTTGTCATCTTAATCAATCTGGAGGTAAGAAGTCCATAGTTAGAATAGTAGTTCTGCTCCAGGACTTTCTCAAGGACCCAGGTTCCCCACAGCTAATCCTCCACCTATCCTGAAACATGAGTCTTATTCACGTGATCCAAGACTTTGCATCAACTTTATAGATAGCAGAATGGAAGAACATGGAAGAAAGGGTAAATATATCTTAAAAGTGCTGACAGAAGTCACTTTGGCTTATACAACTTTGGCCAGAATTTGGTTACATGTTCACATTTAGCTACAAGGATTGTTAGCAAACGTGATTAGCTATGTAGTCTGGGGGGGTTGTGTGTTTTGGTAACAGTACTTCATATAAAAGAACAAGTATTATCTCTGTCACATCTCACAACATACCTGAACTAGGAACTTTAAAAAAGGGATAAGAATTAGAAAATTTCAAAAAATATTTATTTGGCAATTATTTTTGTAAATTATTATTTCACAATGTTGACTCAAGCACTTTGAACCTCAAACTCTTGTTCTAATTTTCTTAGTCTACCTTGTTGCTCTTTTGGCTGTTGCTCTTCCTTCCTCATTCAAATGTTGTACTGGTTTAGATTTTTGTCTTAGACAATTTATCCTGTCTACACTCACTGCCTGGGTACCGTTAGTCCCTGTGATTTTAAATAATTCATATAAATCGCCATATTTCTATTTCCAGAACTTCTCTCTCTCCTGAACTCTGAAACTATATCTCTGTTTAGTCAATGTTTCTACTTATATGTCTACAGTAAATTAAGCATCACATGTGACATGATGGAACTTATGGTTTCTCTCTTCCTTACATACACCCAATCTTAGTTTGTTTTTCTTATCTTAATATATGGCAACTCCACTCATCTGTTGATAAGGCCCATAATTTTGAATACATTTTTACCTCTTTCTTTCTATAACACATATCTAAACACATATCTAAATTGTATTAGCTTTACCTTAAATCATTCTATAAATATTTATTTACTAGGCTTAAAATGCTTCCAAATCCCTACCGTTCTACTATCACTCAGGTCTTGTCCATCATGATTTCTCACTTGAAATCCTGGAGTTTCTTTCCTACCATATTATTCTTGCCTTATCTGTACCCCTTTGTACTCTATTTCTCCATAGGAAGTCAGAATAATTTTATCTTTATATACAGAGGGCATTATTTCCCTTTGATACCCATTCCCCAGTAAATTTCCATCTTATTTGGTATAAAATATAAAACGTTAACATTGTGGCTTGCTTCATTTATCATCGTATATCTTACTACACTTTTACTTTAGTACACTATCCACATTGTTTATCTTTCCTTCTTCTGCCTTATAGTCTATATTCTGTTCTCTTTTCCTGGGGGAATCTTCTACTATTTTGCTGGCTCACTACTCTACTCAATCTGCATCTCCAGATGTCGCTTTCTTGATGTGCTCATCTCTAAGCATCCTATATAAAAGAGCAACACCTCTTCGCCTTCATCATTTTATTCTCATTCTGCTTTTCTTTTAAAATTATGACTGAAAGAGTATATATTACTTTTTCATTTAGATAATGTCACCACCCCCATTATCTATTTTTTACTGATAGAACATCAGCACTTGAAACAACACCTGGTATATAATCATTATATGATAAATTAACAAATGTTAATCAATTAAAATTGTATCAATAATATGTTCTCATATTGCAATAATAAAAAACAATCTAGTTTAAGTTAACATGAAAAAACACCTTTTATAATATAAAATATTTTGAATAAAATTGAATGATATATTTGCTTCTCTAATAATTTTTAAAATACCTATTATTTTCCTTAAAATAATAAACGATATCAGGCCAGGCGCGGTGGCTCACGCCTGTAATCCCAGCACTTTGGGAGGCCGAGGTGGGTGGATCACGAGGTCAGGAGATGGAGACCATCCTGGCTAACATGGTGAAACCCCGTCTCTACTAAAAATACAAAAAATTAGCTGGGCGTGGTGGTGGACGCCTGTAGTCCCAGCTACTCAGGAGGCTGAGGCAGGAGAATGGCGTGAACCCAGGAGGCAGAGGTTGCAGAGAGCAGAGATTGTGCCACTGCATTCCAGCCTAGTGACAGAGCAAGACTCTGTCTCAAAAAAAATAAAATAAAATAATAATAATAATAATAATAATAAACGATATCACTAAATAGAAAGCAACATATAAATGTTGTACTCATCTGACATTCATTGGCGACATGCAAGTAGATATGTGACAAAACTATTTGTAGAAGTATCACAGAAATCTATGAGAATAATGACACAACTTATTTTACATTACCTGTCAGTATCATATACCTGCTCATTTTATGTTTTTTCTTTCAAGTTGCTTTTTCAGTTTGTTTATCAGTAGGATCCTCTGTTCATGCTAAAATACCCAAATTTTTATCTTCATCACCTCTTTACTTCATTGATTCAATGTTGTCCACATCATATTAATTTGGTTATTTTGATATCAATTACCTTTCCTTTGTGAGTTTTTACCTTTATGACAGTAAATTCTGTCAAGATCTCAATTTTAAAGAAAGTTCCGCAGTATTTCTGACCAAATACCAAACTGCCTGCTGCATCTCTTCACCTGGATGAAAAACAGGAAGCTCACATCCAACATTTTCTCCCCATGAAACTACAGATTCTGTATTTCTATGTCAGTTGTAAACAAGTATCCTTATCATTCATGTTAAATTTCTTTTCTCTTTTTCAAAATTGCAAAGCCATGTGTCTTTGAGGTTAGCATTTTAATGTAGTGTTTAAAAGCACAAGCTTTAGGATATAACCTCTAGTCAAAATTATGTTTCTACTGCCTTATTTGTATTTATGTAAAGTATTTCACCTCGGCTTCACTTGTTTCCTTAAGCTGTAACACATGAATATTCATAATATCAAGGGTTTCAAGAGGAGTAAATAAGTTTGTGTGTGTGTGTGTGTGTGTGTGTGTGTCTTCACGCACTCCTGAACAATGTGATATAAAATTTTATGATAGTATTAATGTTGATAAGTATTTTAAAACAATAGACTGTAAGGATATTATTATTATTTGACTTTTCAAACATTATTTTTCACATTCTTATTTTTCTATTATTTTGTCACATACTGGTAAAGTTTTTTATTAGTTACACCTGAAATACTACAGCATCTCCTAATTTATTTTTCTTCTGTATCTGTTTGAACTTTCTTGACATAGACACTGAGATGTAATAGTAGTGCAAAATGTTTGTTGTGCAGTAACTCCTATAAAAGATAAAAGGATGTGGGAGAGAGGCAGGAATGACAAGGTAAATTCCATCTGAGCCCTGGGACAGGAAAGATAGGGAAAAACAGAACTGTACACAGAAAGTCCCCTACAGCCACCCAGATATGGCAAAGGCATGAGCAATGCAACAGGGAGATTTGGAGCAACCATTGTATATGAGTCCAAAATTAGGCAGAAATGGCCTGGTCCTAATAAACCATATTGTTCACTCATGGCCTGAGGGCTTTCCAGAAAGAATAAAATTGTTTCTGGAATGCTGTAATATATCACCAAGACACTGCAGCTGGATACTGTTATCAAACTAGACTCTGAAACAGTACATCTTTTTTTAAAAGAATATCTGAGCGATGTCTCTTCTTGCCTACCACACCTTCCTAACATCCTGCAATTCTTTAATACTTCTCTCACACAACTACTATTGAACTAAAAGGTGACCTTTACAATAATCCATATCAACTAAAACACTTAAATAGCTCCCTATCAAGTAGAATTTAAAATTGATATTCCAAATATGTTAATAAAGAACTCTGACTACTTTTTTGCTCCTATCCACTAAATGGCTTTGACTTTTAATTTGAGCTAAAATAAGTCTAAAATCGTTGCTGTTTCTAGTATATCACACTGTTTCAAGCCTACTTGTATTTGGTCTTGGTCTTGTACCTATCCCTTTGTGTTCTCTATTGATTAATACTCATCTCATGAATAATTTTCTCCAATGACTTTACCTCCACAACACCAGACTGCATTAGTCACCCTCCTCTGATGTCCACAGTGCCCTACAGATACTAATGAACAGAGGGAAAATAACTCCATTAAAAGCTATTTCATGTTGTGAAAGTCTCACAAATTTCCTGAAGCAAAGGTCATTACTACCTTTGCAGGAGATTTCCACATGTGGTGTCAGGGAAAAATGTGAAACAAAAAAAGCATACCAAGAACAATTATATGACACTGACAGACCTTTCTAAATACAGAATAGCAGGATGATAATTATTTCTTTGAATTTTATCAGTTCTGTTAAAATTTTAACAGTTCTGTTAAAATAAGTGTGGTTTATAGGGATTTTCCTGCATCTTGATATGCATATCAACAAAGATTTCTAAGAAAATGAAAAGAACATATCTTTACCTTTGATTCTTTGTGTCATTTTAAGAGAAATAACATTGGATGAAATTTTAAATTTTTACCACAAAGAATTGATTTATTTATTCTACCTTCTGTGTTTTACAAGCTGGCTAGCCCCAATAAAAGTTTGTTTAACAGTCTTTGGCAGGCTGACTGAGAAAAGAATTCCAGTTTTAATGGACAGTAATTTTGCATATGTGCCTGTGGAAGCACCGCCAAAAAAAAAAAAAAAAAAAAAAAGACTGTATCTTAGTAAGTGAAAGTTGCAACAGCATCCTATTTGCTTATCCACGTGGTTCTTTGGTTCCCAATGTAACCATGGAAGTTTCATCATCAAGAACAAAAGAACTGTGTTATAATTTAAGAGGTTCCAGAGGCAATGTATGGTCATATTTTAACCTTTTGCCAACTTTACTAATGTAAGAAAACAGACAGAATGGAATGTTTCTACTTGTGTCCATTGGCTGAAGATCAGTGAATGAGAAATTCATGGTATTGAGAGGTGACAACGTGCTAGTAGCCCTCGCTGGCTCTCAGCACCTTCTCGGCCTTGGCTCTGGCAGTGCTTGAGGAGCCCTTCAGCCGGCAGCTGCACTATGGGAGCTTCCCTCTGGGCTGGCGGATGCCGGAGCCAGCTCCCTCTGCTTGCAGGGAGGTGTGGAGGGAGAGGCGCGAACGGGAACCGGGGCTGCACATGGTGCTGGTGGGCCAGCGTTCGTTTTGGGTGGGCGCCGGCTTGGCAGGCCCCACATTCGGGGTGGCTGGATAGCGCCACTGGCCTGGACAGTGAGAGGTTTAGCACCCGGGCCAGGAGCTGCAGAGGGTACGCTGGGTCCCCCAGCACTGCTGGCCCGCCCACGCTGTGCTCGAATTCTCGCCAGGCCTCAGCCGCCTCCCCGCAGGGCAGGACTCAGGACCTGCAGCCCACCATGCCTGAGCCTCCCCCAGCCACCATGGGCTACCGTGCAGCCTGAGCCTCCCCGATAGGCACCACCCCCTGCTCAGCAGCGCCTGGTCCCATCAGCTGCCCAAGGGCTGAGGAGTGCGGGCGCATGGCACAGGACTGGTGGGCAGCTCTGCCCACGGCCCGGGGGCGGGATCCACTAGGTGAAACCAGCTGGGCTCCTGAGTGGGGTAGGGACTTGGAGAACTTTTATGTCTAGCTGGAGGATTGTAAATGCACCAATCAGCACTCTGTGTCTAGCTCGGAGTTCGTGGATGCACCAATCAGCACTCTGTGTCTAGCTAACGGTTTGTAAATGTACCAATCAGTGCTCTGTGTCTAGCTAATCTGGTGGGGACTTGGAGAACTTTTATGTCTAGCTAGACGATTGTAATGCACCAATCAGCACTCTGTGTCTAGCTAAAGATTTGTAAATGCACCAATCAGTGCTCTGTGTCTAGCTAATCTAGTGGGAACTTGGAGAACTTTTGTGTCTAGCTAGGGGATTGTAAATGCACCAATCAGCACTCTGTGTCTAGCTCAGGGATTGTAAATGCACCAATCATCACCCTGTCAAAATGGACCAATTAGCTCTCTGTAAAATGGGCCAATCAGCTCTCTGTAAAATGGGCCATTCAGCAGGATATGGGTGGGGTCAGATAAGGGAATAAAAGCAGGCTTCCTGAGCCAGCAGCGGTAACCCACTTGGGTCCCCTTCCACGCTGTAGAAGCTTTGTTCTTTCACTCTTCACAATAAATCTTGCTGCTGCTCAGTCTTTGGGTCCGTGCCCATCTTTAGGAGCTGTAATGCTCACTGCAAAGGTCTGCAGCTTCACTCCTGAAGCCAGCGAGACCACGAACCCACCAGAAGGAAGAAACTCCGGACACGTTCGAATATCAGAAGGAACAAATTCCGGACACACCCTCTTTAAGAACTGCAACACTCACCGCAAGGGTCTGCACTTTCATTCTTAAAGTCAGCGAGAGCACGAACCCACCAATTCCAGGCACAGTATCTCTTACCATTTGCTTTACTGTTCATTTCATCTTCCAAATTATTCCTCAAGGGGAGTAACAACTGTGAATTTTGTCACAGAATATGTGTTGACCAGAAAGGACTTGGAGAGATTGTCAGTTTCTTGAGCAATTAACTGTTCTAGACTGACCCCAAAAGTAGACTTCTCTCACTATAAACTTTGAGAGGATGGGCACCATGGTTTTTTGTGTTTGTTTGTTTTACTTACCATTCTATCTGCAGGCACACAGTGGGCAATAATTATTGAATGAATGGGTATGTAAATGAAATAATAAAGACATCGAAATTTTAGGCACATATTGGACTTCAGAAGCTCTGTGTTGACTTTGGGATTAAATATGCTAGGAACAAGAAGAAATAGTGTTGCAGAAGGACAGAGAAGACAAAAGGTCGTAGAGCATGGCAATTAATACATATACTTTAGGAATCAAGTAAAACATTTTTTCTGCCCTCAAGAAGGTAATTATGAACTAGACCTCCCAAAAATTGTAACAAGAAAAGGAAAAAGAAATTAAAATTATTATTTTATAAGTTTTAATATATAACACTCATATTATGATAGATATATATCATAAATTTACCCATTACACAATTCTGTGACAATATTTAGTAACTTTATGTGGTCAAACATCACCACAAATCAATTTTAGAGCATTCTATACCTTTAATAAGAATTCTTATGTCCATATACAACTAATCCTCCTTTCTATGCCTAAACCCAGGGTCCCACTAATGTTTGTTTCTTCGAATTTGCCTTTTTCTAAGCATTTCATATGATTAGAATCAGAACACTAAACACACAGGTATATTTGTATATATATGTATGAATTTTATAATTTAATATATATACATGTAAGTATATTTAGTTAATTCTCATTATTCCAAATAGTTATGGTCTATAAATTTTCTGTGAACATAGAATGAGTGAATTCTGAACCACTGTTCTTAAGAGAAAGATACACATATAGACAGATGGATCTATCTCAACATATATTATGATCTTAACTCCTAAAAAGAACTCATCCTGGTAGATTCTATTGTTTCAGTTTTATAAAAGAGAAAACAAGGTTCACATGCGTTAAGTGATTTCCCTGAGACTGCTCCACTAACAGGTGTCAAAGTTAGGTTTCGTATTAGTCAGGGTTCTCTAGAGGGACAGAACTAATAGGAGAGATCGATAGATAGATATAAAGGGGAGTTTGTTAAGTATTAACTCACATGATTGCAGAGTCCCACAATAGGCCATCCGCAAGCTGAGGAACAAGGAGAGCCAGTCCAGGTTCCAAAACTAAGGAACTAGGAGTCCAATGTTTGAAGGCAGGAAGCATCCAGCACAGGAGAAAGATGCAGGCTGGGAAGCTAGGCCAGTCTAATCTTTACAGGTTTTTCTGCCTGCTTTATATTCTGGCTTTGCTGGCAGCTGATTAGATTGTGCCCACCCAGATTAAGGGTGGGTCTGCCTTTCCCAGTCCACTGACTCAAATGTTATTCTCCTTTGGCAACACCCTCACGGACACACCCAGCATTACTACTTTGCATCCTTCAATCCAATCAAGTTGACATTCAGTACTGATCAAAATAGGTTTTATACTTGCTTCACCTGGCCCCAGAGCCAGAGATTCTTACATTACCCTACACTTCTCCTACTCTCTCCATCCTCAGGTCATCTCTGCAAAAATGTGGAGACAAGAGGCCAGAGCAATGCCTTGTTCCATATCAGCTGATAATTTTTCACCATTTTACAAGATAAATTTCAAGATGGTAATACACATATATAATCCATATATGGTCAATTATCATTACTCATAGATTTCATATGTATAAATTTCACCACCCATTACAATTTATTTTTAAGCCCCAAATGAATATTCAGGGCACTCTTGCAGTCATTTGTGGACATGTCCAGAGCAGTAAAATATTTGAGTTGCCAGACGTGCCCTTTTCCACCTGAGGTAACACAGTGTGACACTTTTCTTTGTTTTAGATCTCATATTCAAAACAGGTGTCCTTTTTGGAGTCTGTTTAGTGCCATATTTTCCACATATATGTGCTTTTTTGTTGTTGTTGTTGTTATTTCACTGTCTATATTGGCCCCCAAGAGTAGCGCTAAAATACTGTCTAATGTTCCTCAGCACAAGAAAGCTGTGATACATCTTAGGGAAAAAAATCTGTGTGTTGGATGAGCTTTGTTCAAGCATGAGTTAGAGGAGCTGTTGGCTGTGTTTAAGGTTAATGAATCTAGCATATCTAGAAAGAAGAGGAAATTCACAGATTTCTATACGAGGCTGCTCTATAAAGTGCTAAAGTAACATCTATAGTGAATTATGAGGTTATGAAAAAGATAGGAAAGTGGCCAAATTTGTGTGCTCCTAAGAGAAAGACCAATACTAAAATATGTCGTGGACAGCATTAAGGAGTGGATCCAAGGTCATTCCTGCTGGATGCCTCAATATTCTGGCATGTGTCCTCTTATCCTCTAGTAATTTACACCGGATTTCTCACTTCATGTTACCAAGTTTCCAAGAACATGAGAACAGAGGCTGCATGGACTCTGAATTCCTAGGCTCTGGAACTCATACCACCTCTCCTCTGCCACATCATATTGGTCAAAACAAGTTTCAAGATCTGCCCAGATTAAAAATACAAACAAGTATTTCTTGATAAGGAGAACGAGAAGTGATATGTTTCAATAATGTTTGGACATAAAAGGATGTATTCCCTGAGGGCCATTGTGGTAATCATTAACTACACTGGGCCCCCTTCTCCAAGTGCTGTGAAAAGGACGCAATAATTTCTCATTCCATCTGAAAACATGCTGCAAGCAATACACACTGCGACTATGTGAACAAATGTGAATCTTAGGTCTCTCTGAAATGAAGATAACCTAGGTTCTTATCTTTAATTTACAATATAAAGTGACATCTAACTTAATTAGATACTTCAGGCTATGAAACATGCAAATTCTTTTTCTCTTTTTTAAATTATCAAATCTCTCGTGTATGTCTATACATATAATGTGCATATATATGCATTATATATACAGAAAAAAGTAAGCTAAAACTTTGACTCCAAAATAAAAACACTGAAAAGACCTTTAATAAACAGAATATATAAATCACTGATTAAAAACTTACCACAAATACAGTTAGTCATGGAAGTATTTATATAAAAAAAATTATAAAAATGATTAATAGTAAAAGAAAGATATTCCTCAATGCATTCTATGAGGTAAGTATATTCATAATACCAAAATAATAAAAATACAATAAAATAAAAAATTAAAATCCAGTTGTTTACATAAAAGTGGATGCAAACCTTGTACACAAAAAATTTCAAGCTATTATAAATACAGTGGTATATAAAAGCATATTCTTTCAGAAATGATGTGGCTTATTCTACAAAACCAAGGATTATTTTACACAGAAAAACCTATAAATGCCATTTACCACATTAACAAATAAAAGAGAAACACATTGATGGAGGAAAAATTTATTTAGTACAATTTACATCTATGTATATATTTTTAAAATATTGTTCTTAGTAAACTAGCTATATCAAGGAATGTTGTTTCACAAAAACTGCAAAAATTATGGCCACAACTTAGACATGGACTTCATAACTTTCAAAAAAAATTGACTCAAAAATGGAGCATAAACCTAAATGCAAAATGTGAAAAAACAAAACTTCCAGTAGCAAATGTAGGAGAAAGAAATCTATTTGATAATTGGTTTTGTGATGAGTTTTTAAATAAAATAACCAAATGCACAATACATAAAAATAAAAATTGATTTATAGGAATTTACTAATGTTAAAAATATTCATTGTTCAGTCAATATAAAGACAATTCACATTCTCAGAGAAAATAGCTGAAAAATGAATATTTGATAAATATCTTGTATCCAAATATACAAATAATTCTTAAAACTAAATAACAGGGAAAAGAACAATAGACAATTAATATGAAGTGACACCTCACCCAAATAAAAAAGTACACATATGCAAATCAGGACTGATTATCAAATCAAGTGTTATTAGGCAATTTTAACTTAAAACATTGAGACACTTACAAATACTTACTATGAATATCCAAAATACAAAAATCCAGATTGTTAGGGTTTTGTACTTTGGCTATTCTGAGTAAGTATTTGTCAAATTCTGGTGAGCATAAAGAACAACAGAAACTGTCACTTATTTTTGGTGGGAATACAAAATGGCACTGCCTATTTAGAACACAGTATGATAGATTCCTACAAAGTAAAACATAGTCTTATTTTGTTATCTAGCTGTCACACTCCTAGGTATTCATCAAAGTGATTTGAAAACATGTCTACCCAAAAAACCTCCACATAAATGTTCATGGAAGGTTTATTCTTCATGGCCATAAACTGGAAACAGCTAAGATGTTCTTCAATAACTAAATTGTGTTTAAAAATCTGTGTGATATCCATACGATGGAATATTATTCAACTATAAAAATAATGAGTTATCAAGCTACTCAATGACATGATGAATGTAAAATGCATATTGCTAAGTGAAAAAAGCCTGTCTGAAAAAAATATATACTGTATGATTCCAATTCTATAACAGTCTGGAAGAGACAAAACTATAGAGACAAGAGAAATACCTATGCTCACTAAGAGTTAAGAGTTGGGGAGAAAAGGACTGAATAGATGAAACACAGGAATTATTTTTTAGAGAGGTTAATTTCTTTTTTTTTTTTAGTTTCAACTTTTATTTTAGACACAAGAGATGCATGCCCAGATTTGTTACATGGGAACATTGAGTGATGCAGAGGTTTGGAGTACAGCTTTTATCACCCAGTAGTCAGCATAGCACCTGATAGGTAGTTTTTTAACCCACTGTCCTCCCCTAACCTTCTAGTAGTCCGCTGTGTCTGTTGTTCTCATAATTATGTCCATGTGTGCTCAATGTTAGCTCCTACGTATAAGTAAGAACATGTGGTATGTGATTTTCTGTTTCTGTGTTTATTTGCTTAGGATTTTATGGCCTCCAGCTCCATCCATTTTGCTACCAATGACATGATTTATTCTTTTTTTATGACTGTGTAGTATTCTATTGTGTTTATGTGCCACATATTCTTTATTCAACCTACCATTGTTGGGCACCTGGGTTGATTCGATATCTTTGTTATTTTTACTATAGCACAACAATGAACATACAAGTGCAGCTGATTTTTTGGTAAAATAACATATTTTCTTTTGGGTATATACTCAATAATGTGATTGCTGGGTCAAATGGCTGTTTTAATATTTTTGAGAAATCTCCAGACTGCTTTCCATAGTGGCTGGGCTAATTTACATTCCAATCTATAGTGCATTAAAAGCCACACACTTACAACCATCTGATCTTTGACAAGGGTGACAAAAATAAGCAAAGGAGAAAGGACTTCCTATTCATTGAGTGGTGCTGGGATAATTGGCTAGCCACATGCAGACAATTGAACTGGACACTTACATTTTGCCATATACAAAAATTTATTCAAAATTAATTAAATATTTAAATGTACATCCTCAAGCTATAAAAATTCTGGAAGACAACTAGAAAACACTTTTCTCAACATAAGCCTTGGCAAAGAATTTTTGGCTAAATCCCCAAAAGCAATCACAACAAAACCAAAAATAGACAAGTGGGACCTAATTAAGCTAAAGAGCTCCTGCACAGCAAAGGAAACTGTCAAGAAAGCAAAGAGACAAGCTATAGAATAGGGAGAAGATATTCACAAACTATGGATCCAACAAAGGCCTAATATTTAAAATCTATAGGAAACTTAAATCAATGAGGACAAAACAAATAACCCCATTGCAAAAATGGGCAAAGGACATGAACAGACACTTCTCAAAAGAAGACACTCAAGTACACACAAACGTTAAAAACTGCTCAGCATCACTAATCATCAGAGAAATGCAAATCGAAATCACAATGAGATACCATCTCACACCAGTCAGAATGGCTATGATAAAAATTCATAAAATAACAAATGCGACCAATGGAACAGAACAGAGCCCTCAGAAATAATGCCACATATCTACAACAATCTGATCTTTGACAAACCTGACAAAAACAAGAAATGGGGAAAGGATTCCCTATTTAATAAATGGTGCTGGGAAAACTGGCTAGCCATATGGAGAAAGCTGAAACTGGATCCCTTCCTTACACCTTATACAAAAATTAATTCAAGATGGATTAAAGACTTAAATGTTAGACCTAAAACCATAAAAACCCTAGAAGAAAACCTAGGCAATACCATTCAGTTCATAGACATGGGCAAGGACTTCATGTCTAAAACAGCAAAAGCAATGGCAACAAAAGCCAAAATTGACAAATGGGATCTAATTAAACTCAAGAGCTTCTGCACAGCAAAAGAAACTACCATCAGAGTGAACAGGCAACCTACAGAATGGGAGAAAATTTTTGCCATCTACTCATCAGACAAAGGGCTAATATCCAGAATCTACAAAGAACTCAAAACAAATTTACAAGAAAAAAACAAACAACCCCATCAATAAGTGGGCAAAGGATATGACCAGACACTTCTCAAAAGAAGACATTTATGCAGCCAAAAGACATATGAAAAAATGCTCATCATCACTGGCCATCAGAGAAATGCAAATCAAAACCACAATGAGATACCATCTCACACCAGTTAGAATGGCAATCATTAAAAAGTCAGGAAACAACAGGTGTTGGAGAGGATGTGGAGAAATAGGAACACTTTTACACTGTTGATGGGACTGTAAACTAGTTCAACCACTGTGGAAGTCAGTGTGGCAATTCCTCAGGGATCTAGAACTGGAAATACCATTTGACCCAGCAATCCCATTACTGGGTATATACCCAAAGGATTATAAATCATGCTGCTATAAAGACACATGCACACATATGTTTATTGTGGCACTATTCACAATAGCAAAGACTTGCAACCAAGCCAAATGTCCAACAGTGATAGACTGGATTAAGAAAATGTGGCACATATACACCATGGAATACTATGCAGCCATAAAAAATGATGAGTTCATGTCCTTTGTAGGGACATGGATGAAGCTGGAAACCATCATTCTCAGCAAACTATCACAAGGACAAAAAGCCAAACACTGCGTGTTCTCACTCATAGGTGGGAATTGAACAATGAGAACACATGGACACAGGAAGGGGAACATCACACACCGGGGCCTGTTGTGGGGTGGGGGAGGAGGGAGGGAAAGCATTAGGAGATACACCTGATGTAAATGACGAGTTAATGGGTGCAGCACACCAACATGGCACATTTATACATATGTAACTAACCTGCACATTGTGCACATGTACCCTAAAACTTAAAGTATAATAAAAAAACAAAAACAAAAGCTGCCAAGGCTGAGGAGAAAACTATTCTTTATGAAACTCTTATTGCAGATATATAACATTATGCCATTGCCAAAGCTCATTGAAATATTCAGCATAAAGAGTGAACCTCAATGTATGCAAATGAAAAAATATTATTTAGGCAGTTTCCTAGGATGAGAATCAGAATGTTAAAAAAAAACCAATTGTATTACAAATGTATTTAACAACCTCATTAAAGGGGGTAGAGGAAAATGTACTGATCTAAATAACAATGTAAATAAAGGAAATCTTTCAAACTATAGACAAAGGAAATTGTACACAAGCACTTTAATCTATTTGATAATGACATTTGCACAGGAGTACAGGTTAAACATTTTGACACTGCTATATGTGTGTGTAGAAATTGGACAATTGAGTAAATGAATGGTAGAGAGTGAGAGCCAGTTTTATTATATTTGAACTGGGCATTTGTACATAAGCATGGGGTGGAGGCTATAAGGACCCATGGAGTAATGGGTTAGAGTTGGAAAAATCAGGATGAACTCATGTATACAGATCGTTACATTAAGAAATTTTCATAGATATATTACATACACATAGGTTATCAACATACATAATTCTCAAGGTGACCAAGTTATTGAGAGGCATTTAAGCTCATTTCTCCCCAAAATTTATTAAATTGTCGTAGTCTTTGCCATCTGATTATTCATATTTCATATATATATATATACACACACATATAGTTTGTCTCTAGTATGAGAACCTCCTCTCTGTCTTTTGTTTATCAGTGTATTGAAAGACAATGCTCCCTAGGATAGTATAAATAATCTAGACCTGAGGGCACATGTTGCCTTTACTTTACCATATTTTTGCTGTATGTGTGTCTCTATGGATGATATTTAAACTTTTAAAGATTTATTATTTTTAATGGGACAATAATTACCATACTGATAATAATAAGGCACCCAATCATTTCACCCAATCATTTGTTGCTCATCCATTATATAACAGACATTATCTGGGACTTTAAGATAGATAAAGAATTAAGATATGGATCTCATTTTTGGGTTGTTTGTTGATAAAGACAGGTATGTGTATTTATTACTGCATTTCAGCAAATCTAAGTTTCCAGTGATCATGACACAATAATTGTACTTAATAGTGAGAAAAAAAAAGATACTGCCAATTAAAACTGTGACTTAATGCTCTCTTATCACATCAATTATAACACACATCCAGATTTTTATGGTGTTATAATGTGAAAAATATACATTTAGAATTTTTGAAATATGATACTAGCACCAATAAGTGTTTTATCAAACTATAGCCATAGGACAAAGTGAGACTAGAAATAGGTAAAGCTGACTTTGCTTAGGAGAGTGGAGGAGGGAATATTTAAGCTATCTCATAAAAAATAAGTAATATTTAGGATGTGTCATAAGGAATACTTAGGGATCTTTATGGCAGCATGTTTAAGTAAAGAAAATAATCCTTACTCTTTTGTGCCCAAATTCTTTTTTTTTTTTTAAACTTTTAAGTTAGGTGGTGCATGTGCAGTTTTATTGTATAGGTAAACTTGTGTCATGGGGATTTGTTATACAGATTATTTCATCACACAGGTGTTAAGTCTAGTACCCCTTAGTTATTTTTTCTTATCCTTTCCCTCCTTCCTCCTTCCACCCTCTGATAGGCCCCAGTATGTGTTTTTCCTTCTATGTGTCCATGCGTTCGATATTTGGTTTTCTGTTCCTGTGTTAATTTGCTAAGGATAATGGCCTCCAGCTTCATCCATGTCCCTGCAAAGGACATGATCTCTATAATCCTACAGTGATACAAAAGTAAAAAGTATTATTACAGTCATGATTTGCATTCATGCATTTGATGTTACTGAGTGCTACTCTATGTCTGCCATAATAATTCTACTTTTATCTCCGCAGACTGTAGTTTTAATAGCAATGAGATTATTTTATCTCTTTCTTGTCTGTTCTGCAGACTATACTTTTTAACCTCAGCGAGATAAATTTGTATCTCTCATCCCTGTTTTAACAGTTTGTAAACTACCATCAGCTACTAGCTTTTGAAGTTGACATTTCAGACTTTTGTTGTTGTTGTTGTTGTGGCATTGAAGTATTTCTCTAGCAATTTCATGTAGACATGCCATAATTTAATTCTTATGCTGAAATTCCCTGCACAGTTTTCTACCATTCTATTCCTATAATGTACAACTAATTTACTCAAAGAGTATTACAACAAATATACTATAGATGAAGGATGCCCTCAACACCCACCCCATCTTCTGTGCCTCAGTTGGAAATTTTCTGCCAGAGTTTGATGTGGAACTCAGGCATATTAATTATACTGGTGAGATAAGTATCACATGTGATTTTCATAATCTTGAATTAGATCAAGAGCAACAGCTAATTTCTTATGCTCATCTATATCTATTCATATATATTGTGCACTTGTTTTTTTAAGAAAAAAATTACCTTCTGAGTGTAGACTTAGTTAATACTTAAATTACTTTCCCCAAAATATTTTATTGATGCACAAGAAAAAAAGGAGAAGAATTGCTAATTGGGAACAAGTAACTATAATAGACATGCGAACAGAAAAGTGATAGCATCTATTGATGAAAAAACCCATGTTATTCTTATGCATTTGAAATGATTTACAATTAACATAAAAATGTGATTTAAAATCAGTATATAAAGCAGATTTGAAGAGACATTTTTAAATCATGATACAATGTCAACAATATGCAAAGTTACTTCATTGAAAATCTCCTTCAAAAACTTTAATAGGGATTTCTTTCCAATTCTCACTGAGAAGATAATGACTAATTTTCATGTTAATGCTATGACCCTGATAGAGGGCAATTATCTATGAAAGCCAATCAAATATTCATTAAAGCTGAATAAATTTGTTATTTAACTTAACTGCCTTTTTTGAGTCCTAAAGGCCAAATTTAAAATGATCTTATCAGGGTATTTTACTGCATCAGCTGACCCATGTTTTAAGGTGTTCTCTCTATATATACTCTATTATCTTAAACACTGTTATTTTAACTTCTAGATCAAATTTACATTAAATGGTCATAATCAATATGATGTATGAGAGCATAAAAATCCAGAATGCAACTATAGTAATAACAGTGAAGTAAAATTTGATACACTACCTCCTGGCTGTTCATGCACAAAGAAAGATGGTATTTAAGCAGTTGCTAATAAAATCAGCTGAAGCAGATCCTCAAATAGGCTGATTCCGCCTTGTGATAAGCTGATAAAATGAAGAAGTAAACGAACCTGCATGCATGATATGCTAGTAACTACATAATAATATATCCAAAGAGTCACAGGAATAAGAGATTTTATGTCATTTTTTTCCCCTCTAAGTTAATTTGCATGTCAGATTTTCTTTCTAAAGAATAACAAATATAGAATTTCTTCTTGAAGGCAAACTATATGAAATCTTGAAGCGAATTTTTCTGTGGAAAATTTAAAAGTGGTTGCTACAAAGTATACATCTTTGATAAATTTGTTCAGTTTTCTTTTATATATTTCTTAAAAAGCTCCTTTGACATGTATACCTGTGAACCCATAACCTATCTTAAAATGTAGAACATTGCTATTGCTTTGCATATATTCCTGTTATCTTTCACTTGCTCATCTTCTCTTCCTCTAAGCCAGAGATAAACCCCAGCTGGAATTCTGTGTTTACCATTGCTTTTGAAAAATAGTTTTACTGTATGTATTTCTAAACAACAAGCTGTTGATATGTATTTGTTTATCAACTTTGGAGAAAGGGTATCACAGTATGTAGTATTTTAAAATTTCATATTTCATAGAAAATAAAATTTCTAAGATTAATCTGTATTGAATATACTCCTTCGTATATGTGGGTGTTCTTTAACATATTTCAATTTTTTAACATAATGGATGGGCAATATTAAACCTTTTTGTTATTGGTATATTTCACTATTTAAAATACAATCATATGGTTGTACAACTAATCTCCAGAACTCTTTTCATTTTGACAGACTGCAACTTTATACCCAATAAAAAATTCCCCCTACTACCTCTCCCTTACCCCCAGCAACCACCATTCTTTTTTGGTTTCTATGAATATCTCTACTCTAGGTACCTCATACAAGTGGAATCATACAGTATTTGTCTTTGGGGGACTGGCTTATGTGATGTAGGATAATATCCTCCTCAAGATTCATCCATATTGTATCATGAGTCAGAATTTTCTTTATTTTTGAGGCTGAATAATATTCCATTGTGTGTATATACCACATTTTATCTATTTTTCCATTAATAGACACTTAGCTTGCTTCCACTTTTAGCATAGTATAAATAATTTTGCTATGAATGTGGATGTACAAATATTTCCTCAAGACCCTGCTTACAATTCTTTTGTGTATATATCCAGAAGTATAATTGAGAAATCATATGGTACTTCTATATTTAACTTTTTAAGGTTCCTCCATACTGTTTTCCATAACAGCTGAACTATTTAGAGTTCTAATTTTTCTGTGTCCTTTTCAATACTTATTTTCTGTTTTATTGTGTTTTGTTTTGCTTGGATATTAGTCATCATAATGGGTAGGAAGTATGTCATTATGATTTTGATTTGCATTTTCCTAGTGATTAATAATGTTGAACATGTTTTAATATGCTTGAGGCCTTGATATATCTTCTTTGGAGAAATATGTATTCAATTACTTTACCCATTTTTAAAATTGTATTGTTTGTTTTCATGCTGAGTCATAGTTTTTTTATATATTATGGATATTAATTATTTATCAGATATATGATTTGGGAATATTTTATTCTGTTTTACAGGTTGACATTTTATTACCTTGATCTTGTTAAATATATTAAACATTTCAAATGGTTACAAAATAAATTTGTTTTATATTTTAGCAATCAGGGTATGGTGCATATATTGACTGCAGTTTTCACATTTAAGATGTTGTATATTTGCATTTTATTTTTGTCTAATTATGTTACCTAAGTCCTCTGAAATAATAATAGTTAGAAATGTGATAACAATAAACCTTGTTTTACTGATCATAAATAAATATTTCAAACATTTTTCTTCAATGAATATTATTTTTAGAACAGATGCAGGATTACTAAAAAAGTGTAAACTTATTAAAGAGAGTTCTCATATACCCTGCACTTATTTACCCTCATTAATAACAACTTAAATTACTACGTATAATTTTTTGAATTAAGAAACAAATGTTAATACATTATTATTAACTAAAGTTCCTACTTTATTCATATTGACTTAGTTTTTATCATTTATTCTTTCTTTCTGCTTCAGAAATCCATCCAGGATAGCACATTACATTTAGCTGTCATGTTTCCTTAGGCTTCTTTTATCTATGCCAGTTCTTAGATTTTCCTTGATAGTCCTTAGACTTACCTTGAAGGTTTTGAGGGATTCTGGGTAGATAGTTTTTATGGGAATTTTCTATTTGAATTTTTTTCCAATATCTTCTTCATAATTGGAATGGGGTTATTGGTTTTTGAGTGAAAGTCCACAGAAGTAAGTATAAACCATTAAATAAAAAAAAATACCATTAACTAGACTTATCACTGTTGACATTGACCTTGGCTGAAGTGTTTGTGAAATTTTTTCAATGTAAAGTTACTCTCCACCTCTCTTTTCATTCTGTACTTTTGGAAAAAAAAAACCACTAACTAAAATCCACACTTAAGTTGTGAGAGGTTATTATCTATTCCCTTTAGGGTAAATTATGTACATGTATTTTTTGGAAAAGTTATGCATGAAAGATTTATCTATTCTCACCCATTTATTTACTTCATCAATCTATTATATATAGATTATATATAGATACTCATATATATTATATATAGATAATCTATTATATATAGATTGTATAGATATATATAAAGAGATGATGTAGATTATTTATATTGATATATATATCAGTATGAACTCATGGATATTTATTTATATTTTAAATTAGAATTTAATACTACTTTATTTATTTTATTCCTCAAATTCTTACAGTGTTGGTTCTCAGGAGCTTTTTCATTAGGCTCTTTTATCCTTTTGATGTATCACCATCAGTGTGTCCATCTGTGTGTATGTGTTTTGAGCTCTGTATTATCCTGTGCCACTATGAGAAGCTCTAGGCCCATTTTGTAGTTTTCCTTCCACAGTCAGACTCAACCCTTTCTCCAAGGAATTTCTTCTGTTGGAGAACTGCATGAGAAACTATGACCTTGATGCAAAGTATGATCATTACCACTGGGTTTCATTGCTTCTAGCAATGAAAAGAGGACATTATTAATTGTTATATGAGGACAACATTTATAAATAAGAACTGAGTCAAACACATGTATATGTGTGTGTGTGTGTGTATGCATGTGTCTGTGTTTATGTATGTATGTATCTCTATCCTCACTCAGGATACTTTGGTGTGTCAGAGAAATAATAGAAAAAAATTTTATATGCATGTTTTCTCCATTTCTACATTGATCACTTTATTAGAGATCTTATAAGCATTAGACATTTTAAAACAACTTTATCGAGGTATAATAAACTGTACCCATTTAAAGAGTACAAATGAAGTTCTTCTATAGATGTATTGATTTGTGAAATTATTACCACAATAAATATACAAAACATTCTTATTACTCCCATTTACATTATATTCATTCCTTCATTGATATGGGTTAGCTCTGTGTCCCCACCCAAATCTGAACTTGAATTGTAATAGTCTCCATGTATTTTGGAAGGGACCTGCTGAGAGATAATTGAGTCATGGGAGCACGCTTTTCCTGTGCTGTTCTCATGATAGTGAATAAGTCTCATGAGATCTGATGGGTTTATAAAGGGGAGTTTCTCTGTACATGCCTTCTTGCTTGCCACCATGTAAGATGTGCCTTTACTCTTTCTTCGAATTTTGCCGTGATTGTGAGGCCTCCCTAGCCATGTGGAACTGAGTCCATTAAACCTCTTTTTTTTTGTAAATTACCCAGTTTCAGGTATGTCTTTATTTGCAGCATGAGAACAGACTAATACAGTAAATTGGTACTTGTTGAGTGGGGTACTGTTGTAAAGATACCCGAAAATGTGGAAGAAACTTTGGAGCTGGGTAACAAGGAGAGGTGGGAACAGTTTGGAGGGCTCAGAAGACAGAACATGAGGGAAAGTTTGGAACTTCCAAGAGATTTGGAGAGCTCAGAAGACAGGAAGATGTGGGAAAATTTGGAACTTCCTGGAGACTTGTTGAATGAATTTGACCAAAATGCTGATAGTGATATGGAAAATAAAGTACAGGTTGAGGTGACCCCAGATGGAGAAGAACTTGTTGAGAACTGGACGAGTGGTGACTCTTGTTATGCTTTAGCAAAGAGACCGGTGGCATTTTGCCTCTTCCCTAGAGATTTGCCAAATTTTGAACTTGAGAGAGATAATTTACGGCATCTGGCAGGAGAAATTTCTAAGCAGCAAAGCATTCAATATGTGACTTGCATGCTATGAAAAACATTCAGGTTTATGTATTCACAAAGACATAGTTTGAAATAGGAACTTATGTTTAAAAGGGAGGCAGAGCATAGAAGTTTGGGAAATTTGCAGCCTGATGATGCAATAGAAAAGAAAAACTCATTTTCTGAGGAGAAATTCAAGCTGGCAGCAGAAATTTGCATAAAAAGAGGAGCCAAATGTTAATCGCCAAGACAATGGGGAAAATTTCTCCAGGGCATCTCAGTCCTACAAGGCACCTCCTGTCATCACAGGCCTGGAGGCCTAGGAGGAAATAATGGTTGTGCCTGGCCCAGGTCCCCCTTGCTGTGTGCAGTCTGAGGACTTGGTGCCCTACATCCCAACCACTCCCCAGCCATGGCTAAAAGGGGCCAATGTACTGGTACAGGTCAGGCTGTGGTTTCCCAAGCCCCAAGCATTGGAAACTTCCATGCGATGCTAAGCCTGCAGGTGTACAGAAGTCAAGAATTGAGGTTTGGGAACCTCTGCCTAGATTTCAGAGGATGTATGGAAATGCCTGGATGTCCAGGCAGACATTTGCTATAGGGGTGGGGCCCTCATGGAGAACCTCTGCTAGGGAAGTGCAGAAGGGAAATGTGGGGTTGTAACCACCACCAAGAGTCCCCACTGGGGCACTGCCTCCTGGAGCTGTGAGAAGAGGGCCACCACATTCCAGACCCCAGAATGGTAAATCCACTGACAGCTTGCATGGTATGCCTAAAAAAGCTGCAGACACTCAATGCGAGCCCCTGAAAGCAGCTGGGAGGGAGGCTGCACCCTGCAAAGTAACAGGGACAGAGCCTCCCAAGACCGTGGAAACCCACCTTTGCATCAGCATGGCCTGGATGCAAGACATGGAGTGTAAGGAGATAGTTGCAGAGCTTTAAGATTTGGCTGTTGACTGGATTTCGGACTTGTGTGGGACCTCTAGCCCCTTTGTTTTGGCCAATTTCCCCATTTGCAATGTGTGTATTTACCCAATGCCTGTATCCACATTGTATCTAGGAAATAATTAATTTGCTTTTGATTTTACAGGCTCATAAGTGGAAGGGACTTGCCTTGTCTCCGATGAGGCTGTGGACTATACACTTTTGAGTTGATGCTGAAATGAGTTAAGACTTTAGGGAACTATTGGGAAGGCATAATTGGTTTTGAAATGTGAGTATATGAGATATGGGAAAGGCCAGGGGTGAAATGATATGGTTTGGCTCTGTCCCCACCCAAATCTTACCGTGAATTGTAATAATCCCCACATGTCATGGGAGAAACTTGGTGGGAGGTAATTGAATTATGGGAACAGGATTTTCTCATGCTCTTCTCATGTTAGTGAATAAATCTCATGAGAGCTAATGATTTTACAAAGGGAGTTCCCTTGAACATGCCCTATTGCCTGCCACCATGTAAGACCTGACTTTGCTCTTGCTTCACCTTGATTGTGAGGCCTCCCCAGTCATGAGGAACTGTGAGTCCATTAAACCCGTTTCCTTTATAAATTACCCAGTCTTGGGTATGTTTTTATTAGTAGCATGAGAACAGACTAATAGGCCCACCCTAAGACCCATTCAATCACTGATCAGTTTTCTTTATGTGTAGATCAGGTTTTATTTTATTAAGAGTTATATCAATGAGATAATATATTTTGTAATTGTTTGCATCTGGCTTCTTTCAGTATGATGATTTTGAGATTCATCTGTATCATTTCATGTATCAGCAGTTCATTTTTTTTATTGTCAAGTAGGGTTTCATTGCACATATTCAAAATTTTGTTTTTCCATTCAACTGTTGATGAACATTTAATTTTGTACATTTCTTGTTTCTGACAAAGCTGTATAAACATTTGTTTTTAAGTGTTTGTGTGGACATAATTTCCTTTAATTTGGATGCTTGGTCATATAATAACTGTGTATTAGTCCGTTCTTGCATGGCTATAAAGAAATATGTGTGACTGAGTAATTTGTAAAGAAAAGAGGTTTAATCGATTCATGGTTGTGCAGGCTGTACAGGAAGCATAGTGGCTTCTGCTTTTGGGGAGGCCACAAGAAGCTTCCAATCACTGCACATGGCACGGGGGAAGAAACATCTTATATATGGCAGGAGCAGGAGCAAGAGAAAGAGCAAGGGATTAGGTGCTACACACTTTTAAACAACCAGTTCTTACAAGAACTCACGATCAAAAGATCAGCACCAAGGGCACAAGAACTCACTATCAAAAGATCAGCACCAAGGGAATGGTGCTAACCCATTCATGAAAAGTCCACTCTTATGTTCTGATCACCTCGCACTAGCCGTCACCTCCAATATTGGGGATTACAATTTGACATGAGATTTTTTGGCGACAGAGATTCAAATCATATAAAACTGTATGTTTAACTTTATAAGAAACTGTCAAATAGTCTTCCAAAGTAATTGCAAAATTTTTATTCCTACCAACAATATAGTTGCCCCACATTTTTTCTAATAATTGTTTTTGTCTGTTTATTTTTTAAAATGTTTCTATTTTCTTTGGATATAAGCCATACCAATGCAGTTCAAATGCATGGTTCTAATGCAATGTAGTTTTAATTAGCATTCTCCTAAGGATTAATGATTTTAAGCAATTTTTGTGTGTGACTGGCTATCCATATATATTTTTTTGTGAAGTGTTAGTTTGTCTTTGAATATTTTAAATAGGATTATTTGTCTTCCTTTTAAATTGTAATGTTTTTATTTATATATTCTTGACACAAATGTCAGTTGAATGTGTTTCAAATTTTGTTTTTTTCTAATTGTTTGGCTTGCCTTTTCGTTTTCCTAATAATGAATTTGAAAGATGTAAATTTTTAATACTAGTAATATCAATTATACGTTTTAGATGTATAAATAATTATTTTACAAAGCAGTGCTACAAAATGAGAACATTGCAATTAAAATGATTTCGCAAGCAATAGTACTGATTTAGAGAGTCTACATACTTCTTTGGAAAAGATCAGTGAGAAATAAAAAAATCTTGAAAATTAATTGTGTAATAAACTTCATGAAGTACATTATAAATGTATATAAATAAAGATATTATCTGTTTTAATGAAACTTTACTGCTTACATAAACTTGTAGAGATGTTATTTTTCAGTTACTGAAAATTGTATTACATAAGTTTTAAAAAGTCTGTTTTTAATTAATTTTTATTTTATTAATTTATTTTGGAGCTTCCCAATATCGCTTTGCTACTTTCTCCAATGTTATGGCACACATTAAATAGCCTTTTGTATTACTGTTTGTTTTTTACAATCTACTCTATATTTTGGTAACGGATGAAAACAATTGAACTTATGGAGATGGAGAGTAGGATTACAGTTACCAGAGGCCGGGAAAAGTAGTAAAGTCAGGGAATACGTGAGGATGGTTAATGGGGACAAAAATACAGTTAGAAGGAAGAAATAAAATCTAGTATTTAATAGCACAGCAGGGTGATTACCACCAACATCAATTTATTGTACATTTAAAAATAATGAAGAGTATAATTGGAATGTTTGTCACACAAAAAGATAATAAATGCTTAATGTGATGGCTACCCCATTTACCTTGATGCGATTATTATGCATTGTATCCGTGTATCAAAATATCTCAGGTACCCCATAAATATATACACCTACTACCTACCCATAAAGATTTTTAAAAATCACTACAACAAAAGTAAGTTTTAAATACTAGATACTGAATATATACATAAATGTTAGTGATATTTCAGGTACAAAATATCATTTTTGGTGTTATGTGTCATGATGTTGCCATTTTAAAAACGTGTAATATTGGCCCAGATTATTTGTACAATTAGTTTATCTCCTCATTTTCTTTAATTACCCAGTATATAATATGTCTTGATATACTGGATTTACTTCAACGAAGGTTATTTTCTTTTTTGTGTCATCATTTACAAACAAGTCTCATGTTATTATTTATATTAACTTTTGTACTCTACTGTTACCTTCGTTTTTACTATACCTACCATATTTTCAGTATTCTGCACTGCATGTATTGAGTAACTTCTGATATTCTATATCATTAAAAATAAAATTTATAAAGTATAAGTAAGTAAAAGGAAATGTATTTATTTTACTTTTGTCAAACTGAGATGGTTAATGTTGAGTACCAACTTGATTGGATTGAAGGATGTGAAGTATTTTTCCTGGGTGTGTCTACGAGGGTGTTGCCAAAGGAGATTAACATTTCACTCAGTTAGCTGGGGAAGGCAGATCCACCCTGAATCAGGTAGGCACCATCTAATAAACCACCAGTGAATATAAAGCAGGCAGAAAAACGTGAAGAGGTGAGATGGGCCTAGCCTCCCAGCCTACACATTTCTCCCATGCTGGATGCTTCCTGCCCTGGAACATTGGACTGCAGGTTCTTCAGTTTTGGGACTTAGACTGGCTCTCCTTGCTCTTCAGCTTGCGTACAGACTCTTTTGGGACCTTGTGATCATGTAATTAAATACTTAATAAACTCTCATATGTATATGTATACACATATATATATACACGCATGTGTGTATGTGTATATATGTGTGTGTGTTTATGTATATAAATATATATTAGTGAGGGTTGTCTCAGAGAAACAGAATTAATAGGATATCTATATATATATCTATCTATATCTATATCTATCTATCTATCTATCTATCTATCTATGTATC
Organism: Pongo abelii; assembly: GCF_028885655.2. Taxonomy (NCBI): domain Eukaryota; kingdom Metazoa; phylum Chordata; class Mammalia; order Primates; family Hominidae; genus Pongo; species Pongo abelii. The sequence continues at coordinate 47,006,464 of NC_072000.2, read as the reverse complement.
TATCTATCTATCCTATTAGTTCTGTTTCTCTGAGAGAACCTTCACTAACACAAACGACTTGGGCCATTACCTTGGTGATAAGTGATCTCCTGTTCTGAGCTTACATGAGATCTGACCGTTTAAAGGAATGCAGCACCTCCTCACTTCCCTTTTGCTCTCTTGCTATTGTTTTTGCCCTGCAACATACTTGCTATCTCTTCACCTTCCACCATGATTGTAAGCTTCCTGAGGCCTCCCTAAAAGCCAAGCAGATGCCAGTATTATGCTCCTGTAAAGCCTGCAAAATAGTGAGCCAATTAAACTACTTTTCTTCATAAATTACCCAGTCTCAGGTATTTCTTTAAAGCAATGCAAGAATGGCCTAATACACATATCTTTGTCTATGTATTTCTATATATTAAAGTACATAAAAATATAAATTACATTTTTAACTTTATTTGTTACTATGCTAAAAATATATTGACTGCAATATTATTTATTTAGGAAAGTCATATTTTCTGTAAACTTAATTTCAAGATTAAAAAGTTATTAAAATTTTAATATGAGTTTGATAGAGAATCAGATTTAAAGAGCATTCCTTCCTTGACTAATGATACTCCTCTGTAAGATAAACATAACTAAAAACAAAATTAAATGAATCTGTTTATATGGCTAGAATAATGACGGAAGGGGAAAGAAAAGTATCTTGGGTATTTATAACATTTAGAGATTTCCTTCTAAAAAGTGCACATTTTTTCCCCTTGACAACAATACTAGTTCTATGTTACTGTAAATAAATACACACAATTCTGCCTTTAGACTAGGAAAGTGGGAACTCCATCCTGAGCCCCGCCCAACAGGAGAAACAAAAGATTCTAAACTTCCTTGCAATGACTGAAATTGCCTAGGACCAGTGGTGGTGTTCAGAAGAGTTGCCTTAAGCTGGAACAGAAACTCACAGTTATCTGTGAGTGGCTGGGCTAACTTTCTCTGAAGGCTTTCAAAACTGCATCTGTGTGTCACTCATGGACATTTCCAGTCAATGACCTCTTTTGATTCTAGTTATGACAATCTCATGCACTCTCGTGCTCTTAACCTATGTTGGATGAAGGACAGACATCTCTACAATAAATGAAAACAACTCGCTTTCTTTGCCTACAGATCTCTTATTTATCTCTGTAGTTGATGGTGGTGGTGAGTTGAAGGAAGGGAGCATTCAAGGTTGAAAGATAACATATCCTAGGAATGCAGTGATTATGCATTCCTAAAAAGTTCAAGAGAAGGCGAAAGTGCAAGATGTGGTGTTCTGCATTTACACTGTAAACTTCTAAATGGTAAATTTAAACATGACTAGAAAATGAATTAAAGTTCACATTTTCTTTTTTTTTTTTTTGAGACGGAGTCAGGCTGTGCTGCCCAGGCTGGAGTGCAGTGGTGCAATCTCGGTTCACTGCAAGCTCCGCCTCCCGGGTTCACGCCATTCTCCTGCCTCAGCCTCCGGGGTAGCTGGGACTACAGGCGCCGGCCGCCGCTCCCGGCTAATTTTTTGACGGGGTTTCACCATAGAGTTCACATTTTCTTGAATATTCTGTGTAAGATCTACATTTGTGGGTGTCAACAATACAACTCAGTAACAATCCTTGGGAGTCATTTAAAAGTTTATATTCATGGGATACATGCTGGATGATGTAGTATGATGAATAATGATGGGACAGCACCAAATCAATGGTACTTAGGAGGCAGAGGCAAGGGAAACTATATTGTTTTAATATAAATAGGTTTGAATAATCATAAAATTGTGAATAATTACAGTGTTGTTAACTCTTCTTTGTGGTGATAGATTCGAAGTTAGCTATGAATGGCACAGTTCACAAGAAGGAGCACAAACAGGTGGTTCCTGGAACTAAATTGGAAGAGGTAGTGCCTCAGTTCCTGAAGCTTCATATGTACCGATTGCACCATAAATACCTTAAAATCATTATTGGTAAATTACTATTACTTACATGGACTCATTAATTCTATAGTATATTTTAATCAAGTTGTTTAAGTGAATAAACGAACATGGCCTGATATGTGTGTGTGTGTGTGTGTGTATTCAAGTTTACTTAAACTTGAAATATACATCTGTATATATACATAAAAAACTTGAAATGTGTATTTTTTTTTGTTCAAGGCTGTCCCATATACCCTAGTTCCATAGTGTCAGACTGGCAAATGTAGATATAGTTATATATTCCAACTTGTTTATGCTTATAAATATCATGTTAAAATCATCCATCACTATCAAAACATTAACAATTCCTTTATTTTTAAATTATCTGGTATGTATTTTATCACTTTCAAGTCATTCTTCAATTATACTATGAATGACCATTTAATCCATATTTTTGTTTTCTCTTAAATTGGTAAAGTAATGAAGCAGTAACACATTTGATAGATTCCTCTTATGTCTATAGTATGTAACTTTCTTTATTACCACATTCTTGAGAAGTTTATTTTGAAGTGATTGAAAAATAATTAAGTATTATATAGAACAATGAAAATCTAATTATAGGTATTGCTTATCAGATAAATAAAATAATACAATTATAAATAGTTCTTAATTTGTGTTACATGTTCTTTAGAGGAAATACTTTTTGATTTTTGATTACTCTCTGATTAATGGCAGAGATTATCACATAATTGCTAGGACTGTCAAAATACACAGAGGCACAGTCAGGAAAATTGGCCTTGACCATTGGCCCAAAGAAACTGAATTGGTATTTTCTTCAGGTATATGTTGTAACTGAGAATGAATGCAAATAACTGTCATCTCTGAATTGCTCTTACAATTTTATCACCTTAAATAGAATATTTTTATTCCAGGAATTTATCTCCACATCAGTAAAATACAGAAACCACATCATAGTCAATGGAAGAGTGTGAATTTACATGACCAATATATATGTTTTCCATAAAAGTTACTTTTAAAGAAAAAAATAGTGATAGTTAAAAATGAAACTTCCTTCAAACTTACTAATATTCTATCTAATTATTTTATCAGTTAGCGAAAAGTTGCTGAAATATGTGATTACAAATATGTCTAGTTCTCCTATCAGTCCTATTATATATTTGGATAGTTTACTGTAAAGTACATAAACTTTTTTTTTCAAAACATGTTAATGAAATGATCTCTTTATTGTTAGGTAATGCCACTTGTTATCCTTGAGAATTTGACTTATATTAATATTGCCACTATATCTCTTTTTTGTTAGTATTTTTGTTTTATTCATAATATATCTATGTCTTGTTAATTAAAGTAGGTTTCCTATGCACAGCATAGAGTTTGCTCGTTTTTTTTTTTCAGCCAATATAACAGTGTCTGCCTTTCAGTTGAGTTTTTAAGCCATTTATAATTAATGGGATTTTTAATATAGTTGTGTTTTAATCTTTTATATTACTGTATTTCCTCTATCTGTCTTTGTGTTTCAGTTGTCACAAGACCACCCTCAAGTTTACTGATTTGCTTGAAGGCCTTACTGTCTATCTCATAGATTATGCTCACGACTAAGGACTGTCATAAGCAAGGAAATTAGAGAAGTAAGAAAAATACATGCATTGGGTGAAGTCACAGTGGTCATATACAGGCTTCTGAGTCCTTTTCTGTGTGTAGCTATTTAGGACTTGCTTCCATCCAGTATCCAGATATGAAGACATGTGGAATTTCCTCAGTGAAGTTTGTAGAGTATCAGAACTCAAGACTGTTATGGAGCTTTGTTCACATAGACACATTCTGCTACACAACCAGCCATTACAACCACAATTTAGGAACCCAACAGTAAAACTAGGTGCACACCATCATTCTTGGCATTCTTATGCCTACTGAGGGTCACATTGTCCAGAGTTGGGCCAAAAGTAAATCACGTTTGTACACTCCTTTGGAGACATGCAAAAAAATGAGAAGCCATACTTGCTATGTTAATTTTTTCTCTTTTTTACATAATTTTAAATACATTATTTCAATATTTCATTTATTAATTGGCTTTTTATGACAATTCCTTCTTTGATAACAAGTTGTTGCTTTGGTATTCATAGTATCATTAACTTATTATAGGCTAATATCAAGTAATATTATACCACTATATATATACTATAACAACTTTCTTACATAATAATTACATTTCTATTTTTTCAGTCTTTGAATCTGTCTTTGAATTTTAATTGAATATATTTTATAAATCTGAAGATAAATTATTACTTTTTCTAATTGTCATTACATTAACAGAATGATGGACAAAAACTATATGAACACTTCAATAGATCCAGAAATATCATTCAATAGGATTCAACATCTCCCCATGATAAAAGAAAATAACTAAAAGCCATATATGACAAACCCATAACTAACATAGTAAGTGAGAAAAAGTTGAAAGCTTTCCTAAAATCTGGATCAAAGATGTCCACTCTCCCCACTTATATTCAACATGGTACTGGAAGTCCTAGCTAGAGTAATTAGGCAAAAGAAAGAAATAAAGAACATGCAATTTGTAAAGGAGGACATCAACTTGTCCTTGTTTGCAGATGACATGATCTTACATATAGAAACTCTACAGATTCCACCAAAAAGCTGTTAGAATAAATAAACAAATTCAATAGAGTTGCAGGATACAAAATCAACATGGAAAAATCAGTAGAATTTTTTCTTTACTTCCTCTAAAAAAATGAGATATATGTACAGAACATAAGGATTTTTTACATAGGCATACATGTGCCATGGAGATTTGCTACACTATTGACCCATTCTTTAAGTTCCCTCTCTCAGCCCCCACCCCCTCCAACAGGCCCTGGTGTGTGTTGTTCCCCTCTCTGTGTCCATGTGTTCTCAATGTTCAACTCCTACTTATGAGTGAGAACATGCGGTGTTTAGTTTTCTGTTCCTGTGTTAGTTTGTGGAGGATGATGGCTTCCAGCTTCATCCATGTCCCTGCAAAGGACGTGATCTTATACCTTTTTATGGTTGCATAGTATTTCATAGTATATACTACATTTCCTTTACCTAGTCTATCATTGATGGGCATTTGGGTTGGTTCCATGTCTTTACTATTGTAAATAGTGCTGCAATAAACATAGTTGAATGATTTATATTCCTTTGGGTATATAGCCAATAATGGAATTGCTGGGTCAAATTATATTTCTGGTTCTACATCTTTAAGGAATCACCATACTGTCTTCCACAATGGTAGAACTAATTTACACATTAAGAAACTTATCCACCATGATCAAATTGGCTTCATCTCTGTAATGCAAGGCTGGTTCAACATACACAAATCAATAAACATAATCCGTCACATAAACAGAACCAAAGACAAAAACCACAGGATTATCTCAATAGATGCAGAAAAGGCCTTTGATAAAATTAAACATCCCTTCATGTTAAAAACTCTCAATAAACTAGATATTGATGGATCATATCTCAAAATAAGAGGTATTTATGACAAACCCACAGCCAATATTATATTGAATGGGCAAAGGCTGGAAGCATTCTCTTTGAAAACTGGTACAAGACAAGGATTTCCTCTCTCACTACTCCTATTCAACATAGTATCGGAAGTTCTGGCCAGGGCAATCAGGCAAGATAAAGAAATAAGGGGTATTCAAATAAGAAGAGAGGAAGTTAAATTGTTTCTGTTTGCAGATGACATGATTTTTTATTTAGAAAACCCCACCATCTCAGCCCAAAAACATCTTGAACTGATAAGCAACTTTAGCAAAATCTCAGCATACAAATCAATGTGCAAAAATCACAAGCATTCCTTTACACCAACAATAGGCAAGCAGAGAGCCAAATCATGAGTGAACTCCCATTCACAATTGCTAATAATGTTGATCCTGTAGACAGAGAGAGTAGAATACTGATTACTAGAGGCTGGAAGAGTGGGAGGAGATGGGGAGAGGTTAGTAAATGGGTACAAAGTTATAGTTAAATATAAAAACTAAGTTCTGCCATTGTGTTTCACAGTAGGGTGATTATGGTCAAGAGTAATGCAATGTGTACTTCAAAATAGATGGAAGTGAGAATTTTGAATCTTCTCAGCACAAAGAAATGACAAGTATTTGAGGTTATGGATATGGTTATTACACTGATTTGATTGTTTCACAATGTACATGTGTATTAAAAGCTCACACTGAACCCACACAAAAATGTACAATTATTATGTGTCAATTAAAAGCAAAATAAAACTTATAAAAGATTTCTGGGTCATATGGTAAGTGAAGTTGTAAAACATGACTCCAAAGTGGCCATATCATTTTACATTCTCATCAGGAGTGTTTGAGAGTTCCAGCTTTTCTGTTTCCTCAACACTTGGTATTGTCAAGCTTAAACACAGGCAGTCTAGTGAGCATATGTTTTCAATTCAGGGTGGTTTCTATTTTCCTTTCTCTGATAAATAATTGTGCAAAGCACTATTTCATGTGTTTTTTTGGCCAATTGTGTATATAAATGTATTATATATCTATGTCTATATATTTTTATGGGGAGAAAGTGAGTGTTTTATGAGATAAAATGTAGATACTTTTTACCATGTCTGTTTTGAAACAAATATTGCTTTGGTTTGATAGCATTTGTTTAAAAATTAGCTTCCATATTTATGTTATAGTGGTTTACTTATTTACTTGTATTGATAACTTTTTTGCATGTGAATCTTCTGCAATTATATATCTGTCTCCTTAATAGAATTGTTTCTTGTGTCCCTGTGCAAATTGGCACCCACTATTGCCACACTTTAAGAACACATGAGTATGATAACTATTTTCCTTTTTCTTCTTGTTTTATTTTTCTGGATTTTTCTCAAATACTCTCAGAATTGTACAATATCCCCATGAGAAATATTAAAAATAAAACTATTCTAACAATTTTTCTATGATCATCTCATTCTCTTTGCATTTCCTCACTATGATCTTGGAATTATTCTTTATCTTCTCCCTATATGTTAGCATTTTCTCACACATATCTGGGTGACTGTTTCCTCCAGTCATGTTAATTTTTTCAAAACACCAGAGATTCAGCCTAGGCCCTGCTGCTCGCTGCATAGGAAGTTAATCGTTAAGACAATGATTATTGCCAGGAGAGAATTATTTGGGTACTGAAGCCAAGGAGATGGGTGATCAGTCTCAAATCCATGTCCTCAATCAACTAAAATCAGTAGTTTATATAGGAGAGAAGAAATGTAATCGTGTGGGAAAACATAAATTAGAGTGGGATGATGAAGAGGCGTTGGTCAACAGGAAGTAGGTAGTTGGGTAGGCAATCATGACTAGTGAGGGATCTGGCCTATTACTGCACAGATGTAGTGATTCTGGCAAGTTTCAGTTCCTTGATACTATCTGGGAGGACTCATGGTTGATTCCTGATAAAGGAACTCAGACAAGAAATTGTAAATTTCTCAAGTTTTAAGTGTGGAATGCTCAGTTACTTTTTGTTTGTTTGTTTGTTTGTTTGATACAGAGTCTCACTCTGTCACCAGGCTGCAGTGCAGTGGCACGACCTCGGCTCATTGCAACCTCCACCTCCTGGGTTCAAGCGATTTTCCTGCCTCAGCCTGCCAAGTAGCTGGGACTACAGGTGCATGCCACCATGTCCAGCTAATTTTTGTATTTTTAGTAGAGACGAGGTTTCACCATGTTCGCCAGGATGGTCTCGATCACTTGACCTCATGATCTGCCCACCTCGGCCTCCCAAAATGCTGGGATTACAGTCATGAGTCGCTGCGCCTGGCTGGTATGCTCAATTTCTATGTTTATTCCATATAAATGTAAACATCTATTGTATGGGACAATTGGGCTGGTTTCATTAACATGATCCCACATGCTTTGTATTTTCTATAAATGTCTCACAATTTATTTCTGCTTATCATTATTTTATTCTAACACTATTTCACATTTATTTTTGTATTAATTCTACATTGTATATCATAAGTTTGGGGGGATTAGCAAAAATGTGTTTGGTATACTCCACATGTTTTAATCTATTCCACATAAAGTATTTTATATACCAGATAAATGTTGTGGGAAACTTGACAATAAATAGTGTTTTTCTAAGAGGAGAGTGGTGGGAGATAGAGAATGACATATTCGTGACTAGGAAACCATTTTAGGTATGAAATGGTTAAGACTTGTACCTGACCCACAGCTGTAGAAAAGAGATTTTTGGCAGATCAAGGCAAATGACTTTCAAACACTTGTAGGTTAAAATTTGTGCATGGATAATAAAGAAGTTTCAAGGCATACATTTAGCAGACTGAAACACTGTTTCATTTTTATTTTAGATAACAAAGAAAAAATTAGAAGTCTTATTTTAGTTTTTTGTTTTTTTTGTTTTGTTTTGTTTTGTTTTTTTGAGATAGAGTCTCACTCTGTCGCCCAGGCTGAAGTGCAATGGCGCGATTTCAGCTTACTGCAACCTCTGCCTCCCAGGATCAAGCGATTCTCCTGCCTTGGCCTCTTTTTGTAATGTAACTCTGTAGTCCCAACTATAGTTATCAGCTGAGACTACAGAGTTACATTACAAAAAGTTATTTTTTGAGTGAAATATTGTATTATAATTAATACCATAATTGGTGTGGTTCAATAGGAATTTTGAGGGAGGTGAGAAAAGAAGAAAAAGGTAGAGAAAATGAAAAACAGGAAAGAAGAGAAAGTAAATCAAGCTACATATTGGGACCTTCACTGAGAGGGTTATTTTGTGGAGTCTAATAAAGGAATATAAAAGGAAATGTACTACAGGCATGGGGAACTTAGAAAGCATGTTGCACCTATTTTCAATATTTTCCTGATTTTACAAAGTGCTTCTTAAAATGCATTTAAAAAACATAAAATCTTAAACAATTTTAAAAAACATCTAAGAACAATTTTCCCTTAATATATGCCATGTCACACTTCATGGAAACTAGTGCTTCACAAGTGATTAGCAACCTAATGCAAATATGCTAAAGGAGAGTTACTTAATAACACATGGCCCATCTTAGCTGATTACTTAATTATATTTAGGAGAAGCAGATGTTTCTTGATGACTCTCTCTCAAACAGAGTATGTTATTTTTATTTGAAGTTTCTCAATCTCTTTTTACTACTAAGCAATTTGATATGCTTTGTATTTAAGGTGGTAGTTACATAATATGTAATCTTTTCACAATAAATATCTGAATATTAGAATTAAAATGAATAATCTATGATAATTATGAAACATTTCACCAAGTATTAAAATAGTAAAATAAATTAATTAAATGATTATGGATCTTAACATTGTTGAGAGAGAGTAAAAAAGATTTACATATACTGAAACAAATCCTCTTCAACAATACACTTATGTGACATATCAAGCACCAAGGTAAAATATTTCAGATTCTTGTTGATATTTATTATTTAAAAATATCTAAATCTTAGTTTAAAATATTTCAAATGTGAAAAAAATGTTGATTTTATCATTTTTATATCTTTATCTTTTGGAACATTGAATAACTGAACAATGAAATTATTAATATTTAAATGCTGATGACTCATGATATTTTAAGACTTTAGGATGTGTAGCATCACTCATTAGGAGAACTGGTTAAAGGATATCCCACCATAACAGTCTTGGTAGACTGCTCTATTAATGATTAAATGTTCCTTCAGCATAGAATCAGCCTGATGAGTTTTTTGGAAGACATGATTATCCCAATCATTGTTCTGTTTGTTTTGAGGTTTCCCCTCTAGATATCATGGTTTCCACTGTTCATGCTCTAATGAATCACAAGTCTCATTTGTCTTTTCCAGCTCCCCATGTTCTGTTTCTATTAATATCTCTCATCTGCTATCATTTCTTGTTAAAAATTCATCCTGTGTGTGGACTGAAACATGGGGATGAGGTAGAGGTATTACTTTCCATGTGGCAATTACTTTTAAATAAGTTATGTTTCCTAATAAAACATAAAGTTTGATAACTTAGGATGAACTGAAACTCTAGTATTTACAATTTTAAAAAATGCTCTGCCACATACAATGGCTTAACTTTGTAATAATTCTGGTGAAAAACAAAAAATAAAATTCATAAGACAGCCTGGCTAATGGTTCTTAAAGTCATAATCATAAGATTTCAGAGTGTTAACTGAGTCAACAGAAAGAAGGAATAAATATTTATTTCTTCATATAAAGAGTAGATAAGTAGTTATTGTAGTATAGAGGCCATTTTGTCAATGTATCAAATTCATGCAGTCATATTTAAATATTTCTTAATTCAATTTCTTAAATGGATTTTGGTATAAAATATTTCTTAATATTAGAAACTAAACATAATAAGCAAAATAAGTATAGATGATTTCTTTATTTTCTCTAACTTTTTTTGTGTTACTCTTTGCTCTTTCTAAACTCATCTAGTTTTCTTCAATATCTGAACATAATGTACTTTCTAATAATGGTTCTAAACATTTCATTTTCACTTACTCAAAGTAGAGAAAATATATCTTTCATAGTATATATTATTTTTTACAGATATCAGAAGTACCATTACAAAAGATATCATTGACGAAGGTTTTATGCTGAGTTGAAACTTTTAAGAACTATATATTCTTTAGCATATGCTGTGTTTAAACTATTATTTAAATATTTGAGATTACTCTAAATACTGTCTATTACTACTTCTTCTCATAGATAGTCCAAGGCAATATATCTGTTTCACTAAATGATATAGGTAAGATGATGGTAACCTTGAATTATGCACGATATTAAAATAATATTACAACATGATTGAGTTTTTACTTCTGGGCAGCCAGGAAGTATCAACGGTATGAAATCTACATATTGACATTAACATAAGTAGCTGTATAATTTTAAAATATTTGATAATATTTTAGAAAAACAAATTTTAAAATACATATTCGAGTTATTCAGCTGAATGAGTTTTGACAATTGTATACACCTCCATAAAACTATCCAAAACAATATGTAAAATGTACCCATTGTCCCAGAAAATTCCGTGGTGCAATTTTTAAACAATTTCCCTGCCTCATCAACAACCATTTTTAATTTCTATTACTGTGGTTTAGTTTTGCTTTTTCTTGTACTCCATATAAATGAAATGATACAATAACATGATTTTAGTATAGCATTTTCATAAATTTAAGATTCAGTAATTTAGCATGGCAGTCATTCCCAGAGTTCTCAAATTGGTTTATACATTCAGTGCAATGACAATAAACCTGAGCAAGCATTTTAGAAACAAAAAGCACAGCCTATTTTATAATTTATTTGAAAAGTTTTAAATCTTGCTTAGTCAAAACAATACTGAAAAAGAAGAGCAAGGTTGAAGCTCTTACTATTCCCTGTTTTAGGACCTCAATAATTAAAAATGTTGTGATACTGCCAAAAAGAAAAACATATAAGTTAATAAAATATAGGGGAATTCCCTAAAATATAGCCACATTTATATTATTAAAATAATTCCTAGCAAAGTTACAATTTGATTCAACTGATAATAAATTAAATGTAAGATAAGCATTTTAAATATTTAAAGAAGATAATTATAATTATCTTATAATAAAAGATAATGATAAGATAAACCTTTTAACAAACGGTGCCGAAATAACAATATGTAGGCAGGCAAAAATATAAAATAAATCTCAACTCTTACCTCACACTGTACATTAAAGTAATTCAAAATATGTAATAGATTTTAATTAAAAAAACTTATTAAAACTCTGAAATAAAACACAAAAGAAAATCTTTGCGACATAAGATTAGCCAATTATTTCTTAAATAAACATAAAAAGACCATTAAAATATTGATTACATGGACTTTATCAAATTTAAACTTTTGTACTTTGAAGTAAATAATGAAGTATGTTAGATATCAGCAACTGACCGGGAAAAAGTAGCAATGTAACTGACATAAGAATTTTTTCCAGAATACAGAAAAAACTCATAACTCAAGAAGACAATTAATTTAATTTTAGAATAGGCAAATAATTTGAACAGACGCTTACCAAAAGAAGATACATGAATGGCTAATACACACAATAAAAAGCACTATACTTCACCAGTCATCTGGTAAATGACTAAAACCAAAATGAGATACTAGCACACAGACACTAGTATAGCAAACATTAAAAGAACTGACATTATCAATGTTGGCAAGGATGTGAGGCAAAGGGAATACTATATATTCCTGTGGGAATTAAATTTGCACAATTTTTGTGAAAAACAGTTTGGCATTTCATAAAATGTTAAACATACACTTACTATATAAACCTGAGATTTCACTCCTAGGTATTTGCTCAAGAGAAATGAAACGTGTGTCCACATATAAAATTGTTAAATGTATGTTAATTCAACATCATTCATTATAGACAATGAAATGAAAACAACCCAGATATTTAACAATTTTTGAGTTGATACAGAAATTATAGTGATAGTAGCGGGGCAGGTGAACTCCTATGCAGGAAGGGATGGGTGCCCCATGTAACTCGACCTTCAAGCCAAGAACAGTCTAAAAGCCTGAAAACTGAGCTGCTAGTTCTGGATAGAATCCATGGACCAGAGTGAGGACTACCACTCATGTTTGACAGTCTTCCTCCCATTTGGTCCTTACCTTTCACCACATATACCTATCTTTCTGTGATTGGTCATGGGCTGAGTCTTCATTTCCATAGCCTGAAATGTCACTCCAGCCCCTGATTGGTTGCTGGCCAAGCCGTCACTTGTCACTTCTGCCTCCAGTTGGTTCATTGCAGTATCATATCTCTTTCTGAATGATGCTTTTTCCAAAATGGCTCGCAGACCAGTCAGTGCACGCCTCTTCCTTCCCAGTCCAAAAACACCCAGAACTTAGCCCTGTACCTGGCAACCCTCTTTTGGGTCCCCTCTCTGCTGAGAGCTTTTTCTGTAACTTAATAAATCCTATTCTGCCTTCCTCAGTCTCCAGTGTCCATGTGCCTTATTCTTCCTGATCATGTGCCATTACAAAATGTGATCAAACTGTACCTTTAAAATAAGTAAGTTTTATTGTTTTTTCAGATTTGTATTATTTATTGGATTATTTATTGTTAATTTGATTTATTTTCTTTTTAATTTGTAAGAGCTCTTTATTATGGTTAAAATTCTTTTATCAGCTCTATGCTTGTCCAGATGGTTGTCAGATATATTTAAATTATACTTAAATAAAGCAAAGAAAACACGTGAGTATGGTAAATATTCTGGGATGGAAACCACTAAGTAACTAATGTTGGTTCACAGTTCACACAGATGCACAGGTGTGTGTGTATGTGTGTGTGTCTAGGTTGGGAGAGTGTGGGAAGAGATGAAGGGGTTTTGCATGGTAGAGAGATTATTTCATTTTAATTTATATACCTTTGCATTTTTATTTCTCTTTAAACACAGTAACCTTAGCGCTGACTATTGGTCATCTTGTGTCTGTATAATAGCATGATTCATGTACCTAATTATGCATGTAAATAAAAAATTATATGTATATTGTATTTTCCTATCTTTAAACTGATAATATCTCCTCCTTACAAAGTGTAAATGTGAAGATTAATGAACAGCTAATCAAATAAAATATATACTGTATAATATTTTATAATCTAAGTTCTACAAACACATTTTTAACATACTTACATAATATAAAAATTAATATTAATTGTATAAGCCCTGAAAGTGGTAAGCTAAATCACTCAAAAGTGAAATACAAGTAAACTATTTGCGAGTGAGTGAACTTACCTGTTAATTATAGGAACAAACACAATATTTATTTTCTGACAACTGATTTTAATTTAATTACTTTTAAAAATTATGATTTTTACAGTCGTTTCTGATTTCTTTTCTAAGTTGGCCTATATACTAGCTAAGGCAGCAGTCCCCAACCTTTTTGGTACCACAGACTGGTTTCATGAAAGAAACCTTTTTCCACAAACTGAGGTGGGGGTGGGGATGGTTTTGGGATGATTCAAGCATATGTTTATTGTGCATTTTATTTATATTATTATTGCATTGTAATATAATAATAAAATAATTATATAACTCACCATAATATAGAATGAGTGGGAGCTCTGAACTTATTTTTCTGCAACTTAGATGGTCCCTTCTGGTGGTGATGGGAGACAGTGACTGATCATCAGGCATCAGATTGTCATAAGGAGCATGCAACCTAGAGCACTTGCATGACCGGTTCACAATAGGGTTTGCACTCCTATAAGAATCTAATGCCAAGCCTGATTTGACAGGAGGTGGATCTCAGGTGGTAATGCGAGTGATGGGAAGTGGCTGTAAATACAGATGAAGTTTTACTGGCTTGCCAGCCTCTCACCTCCTGCTGTGTGGCCCAGGGTCTGGGAATCCCTAAGCTAAGGTATGTTGGATAAAATAAAATCCAAGAATACTTTTATTATTACAGACATCAACATATATCGCTATATATTTAAAGACGTTAGGGATAATTTACAGAAAGATAAAAAGTAAGCTTGTAGTAATGATATAAAAAGGAAGGCATTTGAAAGTTAAAATTGTCTTCAAACAAAATATATATTTGCTTTATTGCATTGAGAAGAGATCCAGACACAATTTCAGTTTGCTAAGTAAGTTTTTCAAGATCTTCTGAATACAGTGAATCAAAAGATCACTTAAAATTTCCTATCTTTAGGTTAGCCCATATTGAACTAAGAGCAATAATATTTTACTCCCCAATTTCATACTCCTTCTAATCTACAAGGAAAAGTAGATGTTTGTGTGTTTGTGTGTGTGTGTGTATGTGCTTGTATGATGTATTTATAGAAATTTAAAGGTTAAATATAGAGAATTCTCTTCAGAGATATTCATTTTCATAAGAAGTTTAATTTAGTCTACATCTGTGTTTAAATTGATGTGTTTTTTTTTTACCTGTGATTTGGGGGCAATTTTTCAGTATATTGTATATTCTACTAATTAAGAATGGAGAAAAGATTAATAAAGGTATCAGTGATGCCTCTTTTGGTCATGGACTTACTCTAACTACTGGAAATTCATCACTTGCCATGGCTAGTGTCTTTTCAAAGGCAAACAATTTCAAAGTGATTAAAAGTACCTAGCATGATTGTCCACAAATATGAGGACCAGATTAACACAAACAAACAATTTTTGGTCAAAATAAGACATCCCAAGTAATTTTTTGTGTACTCATTTTTGCTCTCCAAAATAAGTCATAGGGCTGTGAGCAACTAAGGAAGCAGAATTTCTTAGAAACAGACTATATTTTTTCTGTTCCTAGGCAATAGAAATAGAAATAGCCTACATTCTCTCCACATTCTTATATATTCTGTGAGCTACTTTCTTCTCTTTTGATAGAACCTTCTCTGGAGAACCATGTCAGTACTTAAGCAAAACTGCTAAACAAAAGATTATTTTGAAGCAATCATAGGCTTTACAAAAATTATCAATTTAGTCTGAACACTAATCAGCTTATTGACAAGCATCTTGAAAAGCAAAATGTTACTCCAAGTTTCTCAAAAGAATATTTAACAGTAATTCACCCTCTTCAAAAATAGATTAATGAAAGAAGAATAAGAGAAATGTCAAGGGTAAAAGGGTAAGGGTAAGGGCAAGGGTAACAAAAAGTTACTGGCCACCATACTGATGGTCAATGATTGCTCATTAAAAGAGTAATCACACAGGAAAACTCCACAGATTAATTTTAAACAGAGGCTATCAAAATTTTGAATGTAAAAGTTTTTTATATGTATAGAAAGTATCCCTTTTCATTTTAAGGAATTTTCTGAAATAGGCCTGCTTTCTATAATATCAAAGAACAATACTTATCATTAAAAAAGATAGCACCACTGTGAATAGTCATCAAGTACAACTTTGAAAAATCAAAATTACCTAAGGAATAGACACTTTCACACGTATCAAGGCAATTTACAAGTTGCAAATTAAAGCTCTAAAAGCAAACCAATTAAAAGGCAACAGAATTAAATGTCATTATTTTCTTATTAACTATAAGTGCTATTTTAGTACACTTTCTAAGAGAAAATTAAATACAAAGCAAAAACCAAAACTATGAAATTCTAGCTTATCTTTTAACAGAATATGAGTCTTGGAATTCTTAGTTTAGGTTATATTTTATGATATGAAATTACACACAAGATCGTCACAGTTCAGTGGATGTTATAAAAACATAATTTATTTTTGATCCTGGAAATAGAATATTATTTTTCTACAACATTTTCTCAGTAAAATGCATTTTAGTTGCATAAACTGTATTTAATTTAATATTAGAGATATTTTTTATTTGCCTAAGTGAACAGAATCAAAATAAAATGTAAACACTATTCGGTAACAATAGTTTAACAATTATAATAAACCCACCTTCATTATTATCTTTTTGTTTCCTTACGTCTAAAAAAAAAAATTAAACCACCTTCTTCTCATGCTAGGACATTCTCACATAACTTGAAATGTGATTATGTATTAGGTGTGTTATCATGAATGGGAATGATGGCATTTTATGATAAAACTCATTAATATAATATTTTTATTTTTAATGGCCCTATATGTATGGATCATAACTTATCTAAACAATAACCTGTATTTATTTTTTGTGTTTGTAATGCCATAACCACTGCTGTGAAGACCCTCTTTTCAGCATAATTTCGTTGTTGTGTATTTGATAAGAGTGTCAAGAATAAACAATAAGGAAAATATGGTCTTCAATAAATAGTGTTGGCAAAACAGGATATTTACATGCAAAGGAATGAAATTAAACTCATATCTTAAAACATATACAAAAATAAACTTGAAATTATTTAAAAATTTAGTGTAAGACCTAAAACTGTAAAAATCCTTGCGGAAATCATAGAAAAAAATCTCCTTGACCTTGACCTTGGCAATTCTGTCATGGATATAACACCAAACGATTGGCAACGAAAGCAAACATAAGCAAGTGGAATTGCATCAAACTAAAAAGCTTCTCCACAGCAAAGAAAACAAAAAAATAAAAAATAAAAAGGCAACCTAAGTAATGTGAGAAAATATTTGGAAAGAGTATATCTGCCAAGGGGTTAATATCCAAAATATATAAAGATCACACACAACTCAATAGCAACAAAACAAATAAGTCGATTAAAATGAATGAAGGATCTCCATGTAAAATTTTCCAAAGATATACAGGTGGCCACCAGGTATATGAAAAGGTGGTCAACGTAACTAATCAATAAGGAAATACAAAACAAATTCAAAATGAGATATGACACATATTAGGATAGCCATTATCAACAAGACAAGAGATAAAAAGCATTGTTAAGGATGAGTAGAAAATAGAAGGCTTGTACATTTTTGGTGGGAATGTTCATTGTAAAAGCATTTTAAAGAAAACAATATGAAGATTGCTAAAAAATGTAAATAGAACAACCATACATTCCAGCTGTTTTACTTCTGGATATAAACCTAAAGAAAATGAAATATGTATCTTAAATAAGTATCTACATCCTCATTTCTACTGCAACATTATTAGTAATATCCAAAATGCATAAACAATCTAAGTGTTCACTGATAGATGAGTGGATAAGGAATAGGTGGTATATTCATACACTGGAATATTATTTGGACTTAAAAAAGAAGGAAATCCTGTTATTAGCAGCAATATTATGAAAGATATTATGTTAGCTGAAATAAGTTAGACACTGAAAGAAAAGTAATGCATGATCTCATTTATATGTGGAATTTTTTAAAAGTCAAACTCATAGAAGCAGAGAATAAAACAGCTGTTGACGGGATGGAGGATAGAGGAAACAGGAAATGTCAAAAGGGTACAAATTTTGCTTATAAGATGAATAAGTTCTGGAGGTCTAATATACAAGATAGTGACCATAGTTAATAATAATGTATTGTTTGCTCAAAATTTATTAAGACAGTAGGTCTTAAGTGTCCTCACTACACACACATGCAGACATACAAGGGAATGGCAACTAAATGTGGTAATTACTATATTAATTTGATTGTACAAATAATTTCATAATGTATATGTATATCTTTAATATATGCAATTTGTATTTGTCAATTATGTCTTAGTAAGGTTGAAAAGAACAAAAACAAAATAAAACAAAAGGAATAGTAATACATTCTTTTAAAGCAGTAAAAAAAATCACTTATTTTATGTGCTAAAGTGATTCTTTACTTTTTCAGAATTAAATAATTTCTATAACCTCAAACGTGTTTTTCTTAATTCTCAAATAGATGTTACATTTAGAAAATTCACCCAGTGTTTAATTTCTTCAAGTTAAAAAATTTTATAAGGCTATAAATAGGAAACTATACATTCATTCAAAAATATTAATTAAATGCTTATATGTTTGTGTGTGTGTCCATGTATGGACTTTTTTTTTTTGAGACGGAGTCTTGCTCTGTCTCACTCATCAAAAATATACTTTTCTTTAGTTTTTGCATGCATTTTCCTTTAATTCTTTGAACATATTTTCCATTAATTACTCTAAAATATTTATAATATCTGATCTTAAGTTTTCTGTCTGTAAGAGCTAGCTCCTTGGCTATCTCAGGGTTAGATTCTTTCTTTTTGTGTGTCTTTGTTTGTTTGTTTGAGAGGGAGCCTTGCTCTGTTGCCCAGGCTGGAGTGCAGTGGCGCAGTCTTGGCTCACTGCAACCACCATCTCCTGGGTTCAAGCAATTCTCCTCCCTCAGCCTCCTGAGTAGCTGGGATTACAGGCGCCCACCACCATGCCCAGCTAATTTTTTTTTTTTTTTGGTATTTTTAGTAGAGACGGGGTTTTGCTATGTTGGCTATGTTGGCCATGTTGACCAGGCTGGTCTCAAACTCCTGGCCTCAGGTGATCTGCCCACTTCAGCCTCCCAGAGTGCTGGGATTACAGCTGTGAGCCACCGCGCCTGGCCCAGACTTTATGAAAGAAAAACAGAGATTTACTATGGATTACCAAGTTAAGAGAAGGTGAAGAGCAGAAGTCTGAAGGAGTTGGGCAAACCATATGGACATGTGGACACCTGGAAAGGACATTTTAAGCAGAGGTTACTGAAGTCCGAAAGCCCCTAAAACAAGCACATGCCTGAAATATTGTGAGGCTCAGGAGGCCTGTGTAAGCAGTGTAAGCCAAATTCTGTGAGAGAAGGGAGAACAACAGAAAATTAAAGCAAAGCTATAACAGAAGCAATTGCCGGATTTACTCTAAATGAGATGGGAAACCATTAGTTGTATTTTGTCAGAATAATGATATTATGTGACTTAATTTAGGGAAGAATCATCCTACTTTTTGTATTGAGAACAGATTTGGGGAAGTAGTGGCAGGGAAGTGTAGAAGTTGGAAGATCCTTTAGTAGGAATATCGTCTTGCAATAATACAATGTTGAGCCAGGATCTTAGTTATGGAAGCATTAAGTAGAACAGATTTGAAGATGCACTTAATACAATTTGCGGTGCACTCTGAAAAAACAAAATGAAATAAGAGAAATTAAAATGACTCCACAGTTGTTGTCCTGAGTATCTAGAAGAACGAAGTTGTAATTTACTTGAATGGAGAAGACAATTCAGGGAGCACGTTTGCATGAAAAATGAATCATCTGGTTTGAATAAGTGAGGTTGAAGACCTAAGAGAGACAAGTACTCATAACATATTAGTTTAAAGTTCAAGGGACAGGCGGGGGTAGAGACCTCAAATTGAGAATCCTTTACATCATGTCACGAGGAGACCAAATTCAGATTACAAAAAATTAGATGTAAGTGAGCTGAAGAGAAACCAGCAAAGAAAACAAGAAAAAGAAAATACAAAAGAACAGGAGAAGTAAAATTGTGGCAGACAAAATTTTCTTCGTTTTACATAAGAGCGGATATAACAAGGCAAAAGTTAATCTGCAATTCTCATATGAAATATTTTAATTAATGTAGAATAATAGCTCATATTACATGAAATAATTTCTAGGTGATTGCCAATAAATATTACTCACATTCTGAAAGAAATATTAGGTCAAGCCCTCATTGAGCATCATCTTCATCGACTAGAAACTGGATTTTTAAAAATTAAATAATCTTACAGTGAATATCTAAAATTGTAATTATGAGAAGTAGCATCAAAAATACTAACAATTGTAAATGTTAAATGGCATGAAAAATTATTTTTGGTATAAATGATATGATTTCTAAAACGAAACTGAATAAGAAAAAAATGAACAAAACAACATAATAATGCCCCAATGTACTACAGATTTAGCATCATACTGTCAGAACAGAAGGCATTACATATGGGAAACAGAACTAGACAATTTCTGTATTTTCTATTATTAAAGAAATGCAATTATCATCATAAGCACTAACTTAAATGATTGGTTAATATAGCTTTCCCCAGTAATTGACAAAAATCTAACAAAGTATGTATTTTCCTAATAATGCAAATTTTTGATCATTTTTCTCTTAAAATATTTATGTCAGCAATACGATGAATAAATAATAGACTAGAAATGAAGTAAGATATAAACTGTTTTCAATATTCTGCTAAAAAAGTAGTAGTGTGATATTGAGGGTGGCTATTAATTACTTTTCTCATTTTAAGAAAGAATAGACAGACACTTAAATTTCTAATGATTCATCTAAAAAATTATTATGCAATATATGTTAACAGTGACTTAAAATATCAGAAATATATACTTACAAACAAACAAATAAATATAATTTTATTTTAGAGTGGGATACAGAAGGTAATGACAGGGTTATGCCCCCACTGCAACTATGGAAGGTAAAGGGAAAGTTGCCAGGAGTGAGAAAGTCTTCAGACCATGCTACTGGTGTGACACTAATATGTGAAAGGGAAAAGGACAGGAGGATGTGTAGGAAGAATCTCAGATTGTGATATAGATCTAAGGAAGTCTCAGTGATAACACTGAGTAGTCCAGGAGGAAAGACTGACTCAGCAGGATCTAGTGTGCTCAATCCTCATGGGAGGGCTGCCTGTAGAAAGTATGGCCTTTGCTCAAATGCCTTGATGATTCCTCAGAATGCTGCAGCTGGATGCTCTAAGCTACCTGTACTACTCATGGCAGCTTGTCTATTGAAGTAATATCTAGTAAAATCTAAGCATTGGATCTCTACATCTGATGAAGTCAATAATTTCTAAACCAAACTACATACTTATCCTATGACTTATCATTGCCATTTCTTGTTATTTACTGAAGACTAAGATATTACGTCTACAAAAAGACTTATGGAAGAATGGCAAACCAAAAATAATTAAAATGCCTGTTATCAGGAGGAAAGGAGAATAGATACAAACATAATATTATATTCATAGAATAGAATACATTCAAAACAAATAAGTAAACAAATACATATATGTAAATAGATAAATCAGATAAACAGCTAGAAATGTAAACATACATAAAAAAACAAACTACTAATACTTAGGACAACATGAATGGATGACTCTGAAGTACATTGTATTGAGCACAAGAAGTCAAGTACAAGAGTAATTTATGGTAAATGAATTCAAATAGTGGCTCCTTCCCCATGAAAGTAGAGGGATAGAGAAGAAACAAAGGATTTTTAATCGACCAATGTCACAAGGGATAAAAATGTCTTCAAATTAATTAGGATTGCCTGATGATAATCAAGAAATATGTGTAAAAATAATAAATAATGTGAGCAGTAACCTTATTAGATATTTTAACATAATAATTATACTGATATCAACAATTATATATATATATACACATAAACACATGTATGTATCTGTGCATAAATATACCTGTGTGCTTCATGTATATATATGTAAATGAACCATTGAATTAAAATAACAAAGCAGAAGAAGAACCAAGCATAGATGTTAATGAAATGTGTGTGTATGTATACCTACATATACATGCAAATGAAGATATATCATTGCATAGCATAAAGATATGAACTCCAGACCCAAACAATGTCGCTTTGAAACCTAACTCCATTATTTCTTAACTGTGAAAATTAGGCAACATGTTTAAATTCCCAAAGGTCAGTTTTCTCATTTACGTTATGGGAATACCATAATTGTTAACTTTTATGAATTGAATATTCTGTTCTCTTGATCTATGTGTCTGTATGCATACCAGTACCACACTACTTTGTTTACTTTCATTTTGCAGTATAATTCAAAGTCAGGAAATGTGATGCCTCCTGCTTTTTTCTTTTTTTCCGAGAATTGCTTTGGCTATTTAGGCTCTTACTGGTTCTGAATTAACTTAAGTATTTTTTTCTAAGTCTATAAAAAATCATGTTGGTAATTTAATACAAATTGTGTTGAATCTGTAGATTGCTTTGATCATTAAAGTCATTTTCATGATATAGATTCTTTCAATCCGTAAGAATGGGGATGTGTCTCTGTTTGTATCATCTATGATTTTTTTCATCAGTGTCTTGTAGAGATTTTTCACCTTCTTGGTTAAATGTGAGTTTTTAAAATGTTTTTATAGCCATTGTAAATGAGAATGAGTTCTTAATGTGCTTCTCAGCTTGAACATTATCAGTGTATAGAAATGCTACATTATTGTACATTTATTTTGTATTCTAAAACTTTGCTAAAGTCATTGATCAAATCTAGAAGATTTTTGAGGACTCTTTAGGGTTTTCTAGTTATAAGATTATGTCATCAGCAAACAGAAATAATTTGACCTCCTCTTTTCCAATTTGGATTCTTTACATTTTTTTTCTCTTGCCTGATTGCTCTGACTAGGACTTACAGTACTATATTGAATAGAGGTGGTAAAAGTGAACATCTTTGTCTTGTTTCAGTTGTTAGGTGGAATGCTTTCAAATTTTCCTTGTTCAGTATGATGTTGGCTGTGGGTTTGTCATATATGGCTTTTATTATTTTAAGGTGTTTCTTTGATACCTAGTTTCAAAGTTTAGAGTTTTTATCATGTTGTATTTTATTGAATGCTTTTTTTTTAATTGTAACATGAGTTTTTTAATTGGAAATCTTTCTTTACTTCTGATGTAGGCATTTAACACTATAAACTTTTATTTTAGCATTGCCTTTTCTGTATCCCAGAGGATTTGGTATGTTTGTCTCCATTTTCATTTGTTTCAGATTTTTTTTATTTCTGCCATGATTTCATTATTTATTCAAAGATCATTCAGGAGCATATTGTTTAATTTCTATCTACTTGTGTAGTGTTGAGAAATTGCTCTTGATATTTATTTCTAGTTTTATCCATTGTTGTCCAAGTAGATACTCTATCTGATTTTGATTTTTTTAAAATTCATTGAGACTTGCTTTATGGCCAAGTATATGGTCTATTGTGTAGAATGTTCAATGCACAGATGAGAAAAATGTGTGTTCTCCAGTTGTTGCATAGAATGTTCTGTAAATGTTTATTAGGTCCATTTGTCTAGAGTCCAGTTTAAGTTCAGAATTTCTTTGTTGATTTTCTGCCTCAATAATCTGTTTAGTGATGTCAGTGTGGTGTTGAAGTCTCCCAGTGTTATTGGATTTATGTCTGTCTCTTTTCTTAGGTCTAGTAGTATTTGCTTTATGAATCTGGGTGCTCTGGTGTTGGGTGGACATATAATTAGAATTATTCTATCTTCTTGTTGAATTGAACCCTTTATCATTATATCATGACATTATTTGTCTGTTTTGTAGTGTTGGTGGTTTAAAGTCTGCTTTATCTAATATAAATATGACTATCCTTACTCATTTTTGGTTTCTTTTTGGATGGAATATCTTTTCCACCATATTTTTTGAGACTGAGAATGTTCTTACAACTTAGGTTTCTTGAAGAAAGCTTGTTTTTTTAATACACTCCATCATCATTCTATATTTTTATGTGGAACAATTATTTATGTTCAAGGTTAATATTTATATGTGAGGGGCTTGTTCCTATCAAATGTTAACGGTCATGCAGATGCTTTGTAGTCTCAGTTGTGTAATTGCTTTGGATCTGTGACCTTTGTATTTTCATGGACTTTTAGGAGGCATATATTTCCTTTCATTTCTATGTTTAGAATTCCTTTGACCATTTCTTACAGGTTCAATCTAGTGGTGACACATTATCTTAGTCTTTGCTTCTCAGGGAAAGTCCTTATTTCCTCTTACATACATGAATCTTAGTTTGGCAGGATAGAACACTCTTGGCTGGTAGATGTATTTTTTTTTTTTTAAGCAGGCTGAAAATAGGCCCCAATCTCTTCTAGCTTGTAAGGTTTCTGCTGAGAAGTCTACAGTTAGTCTGATGGCATTTGCTTTATAGGTAATTAGACAAACTCCTCTCTTGTAGCTTTCAACAATTTATTTTTTCACATTTACTTTGGATAGTCTGATGATTATATGCCTTTATGATATTTTTCTTTCACAGAATCTTTCATGTGTTTTCTAAGCTTCTTGTATCTTGATGTCTAATTCTCTAGCTAGACCAGGGAAGTTTTGCTAAATTATACAGTCATATATGTTTTCCAAGCTTTTCAATTTTGTTTTCCTTCAGGAATGCCTATAACTCATAGGCTTGTTTGCTTTGCATAAGACCATATTTTTGAAGACTTTGTTTATATTTTTAATTATTTTTTTTCTGGCTAGTTTCATCCAAAGGACAAGTCTTCAAGCTCTGAATTTTTTCTTCTTCTTGGTCTACTCAAAAAAGCTTTCAATTATAATTAGTAATTCCGTCAGTGATTTTTTTTCTTTCTAGCAGTTCTATTTTTGTAATCTAGATCTTTTTAGTAAATTTTTCACTCATATCCTGAATTGTTTCTCTGATTTATTTGTATAGATTTTCAACTTTCTCGGGGACTTGTTGAGCTTCCTTGCAATCTAAATGTTGAATACTTTATCTGTAATAACAGAATTTTCATTTTGGTTAGCCTCCATTGCTGGAAAGGTAGTGTGATTCCTAGAAAGTATTGTTTAACTGTTTTTTTGTTTTTGTATTGCCAAGGTTTTTACACAGATTTTTTCTCTGTCTGGAGAAGCTATCACTTCTTATTTTTGAACTTGCTTTCATTCTGATGGGACTTTTTTATTTTCCCACATTGTCGGTATGACTGTAATTATGTTGTATATGATTGTTTGGCTTCAATTCTAGCTGCTTTCAGATTGAAAAGGCGCTGTATGAGTTCCTTGTTTACAGATAGCTTTTGCTTAGTGGCTTTCTCATATGCCGATTGATAACAATGTTTTGGGAATATAAGCAGACTAACTATCCTCTTTAGTTCTGGGAGTGCAGTGGTCTTGGGAAGCTTATCTCATTCTCTAGCACCAAGGCCTTCTGTCAACAGATTTTTCATTTGGATGTTCAGTTCAATCTCCAGTCCAGTAGTTGTCACTTAGGAGTAAGAGCTGGCTCACTCTTAGTTACTCCAAAGACTATGGGAAGCATAGGCCCAAATGGGGATGGCAAGGAGAGTTCATGGTGAAATGCACAAAGGTATATGGTGGAAGAGGGAGGTGCACCAGCGACATACGCTAGGAAGGCAGGAAGGCAATCCACTTTCCTATCATAACCCTGTTCCATGGCTCCTGGCCTTTAGTTCAGATAGACAGTTTTTATGTCTAGGTTGCAACGGAACTGATGTTTGCAGAACATTTCCACCCCACAGCTACCGCCAAAATAGTCCTGGGGCAGAACTTCTTTCCTTAGCCCAAAGAAGACAGCTCTGCAGCTGGACCACACTCCGCAACAGGAATCCTTCTGCTCTGTGTAGGAAGGGGCCGGGGGAAAACTTTCAGTGGGTGTACAGCCACTTTCAATAGCCCTGGAAAACTGTCTTCGGGTGCACTCAAGCAAACCCCTGAAGCAACTTCAAGCAGAAAGATCGAAGTTGTGTCCATTCCAGTGGATAAGGGGGCAAAATATTCCCTCTCCGTGTCCATTCCTGGTCACTGGTGCCACCTGTCTCCTGGGGTAGAACCTCACTTCTCCCCTTTGGAGCCTGGTACCATACTCTCTTCTCCAGTGGGTAAAGGCAAAGTCACCTTCTGCTCAGAAGCAGGGACTCTCAGGCAGGGGAGAGTACACAAACGTTTTCTTTGCCCAAAGAGTGCTCTAACACACTGCAGTCCCCATTCCCCTAGGGGTAGCCCATGTTGAGGGCAAGACCTCCAGAAATCCTGCAGCGCCTCAGGGTCTTGACAGTCCCCCTGTAGTTGCCACAGTCTCAGTGGGTTCTACCGGGTTGTTTGCAGGAAATCGAATGATGCGGAGACAGAAGGGCTGAGATTCTCTGGGCAGAACGGCAGCGCACAACCAATAAAGTGCCCACCTCCTCAGCTTGGGTTTGACATGAGGGTGAGTGAACCTTTGCGAACTGGCCTCCTGATGCTGTGCTCCCAAGGACTCCTCAAATGGCCACCAGCAGCAGTTCCTGGGCTTGGGGGTGCAGAGGAGCTCATCAGCATTTTGGCAGTCAACAATCTGCTGCAGGTGGAAGGGGAGCAAAGAAACACCCAACCTACTCTTTTCATGGGATTACAAGTTCCTCAGGGGGCATTAACTTCCAAACTCTTGCTGCCTTCTTTTTCTGCGCCCCAGATTCGTCCCATGGGTTCTCTGACATGTTCTGAAACTCTTCCTTCAGTATTCTACTCTGGCCATGATCATTTACCTGTAACTTTGGTTTTTATTTCTGAGAAGAACCAGTAGCTAGTGTCTGCAGTCAGCCATCTTGGAAACAAAAACAAAAATGAAAACAGAAAAACATAAGTCTTATTTAAGAAAATATTTTCCTTCTATTAATTCAATCAAATTGTCACACAAGTTAAATTTCATGAAAAAATTCTTTATTTTCTAAGCATTTACCCTACATTTAATTAACCTATAATAATGTGACATAGTAATAAATTTATTGCATAAAATGTATTTAAGCCTAAATATAATTATCTTACTTGGCAGTAATTTGCTTTAGTTGGCTTATTATCTCCTCATATTACATTTTACTGCTTTTAGCATGGGGCTCTTTAAGCCAAATTTATTAAATGTTACCAGTCAATCATACAAATAGAAGAAAAATATTTACCAGCCCACTAAATGTTTTACCAGCCGTTCTGCCTTTGTGGCACCCCAAGTGTAGTAAAATTAATGCAATTATCATTCTTCATGATTCATTCAGCAGTTCTTTTTCTCTGAATCCATAACAAATGTTTTTTATTTTCTAAATTCTATTCATTAATTGTGAATTGTACTTGCTTTGGCACATTGAGTATAATAAGTCATGATCTTTTAATGTCTGGACAGTGACAAAATAAAATATTTCTTATATAACAAATATTGAAATACATTAATGCATATTTTAAACCTGAATATTAAATACAATACTAGAGAAGGGAGAGAATATAGTTAGGACAATAAATTATTGAAGAAGTGATTTTCCTGTGATGACTATACCCATTTTCCAGAAACTAATTTTATTTTTGCGGTGTGTGTGAAGAAAGTTTGGAGGCTTCTGTTTCAATCACTGTACTCAAAACTTAATTTTCTATTATTCACAGAGAAATTGTTTTTCTGGAAATTGGCAAGAGGAAGGAAGTAATAATAAAAGATGACTCATGCAGATCCCATATGACCATCTTACATTGTTACTCTTGTGCCACTGTTTCCCCAGCAGTCCATTACTGGTTTAAAGAGCACTGGGATATAACTCTAGAAATATGGATTCTTTTCTCACCCCTGACACTCATTCATGGTGGAGACTTAACCTTAATGCCAAGGTTATTGGCATTTAACTTTAGCATTTAACCTTGCTGAACTACAGTGTCCTTCCTCAATGTTAGAAGAAGCTTAGATAGTTAAATAATTTCTAAGGATTATCTATCTGGATTATTAGGATTTTTCATCATTCTTGGCCTGATTGTCACAAGAAGACAGGACATAGCTAGTTGCAAGTGCATCCTCACTCAAAGTTACTTTTTTTTTTTTTTTTTTTTTTTAATACAGAGTCTTGCTCTGTCACCCAGGCTAGAGTGCAGTGGCGCAATCTCGGCTCACTGCAAGCTCCGCCTCCCGGGTTCACGCCATTCTCCTGCCTGAGCCTCCAAGTAGCTGGGACTACAGGCGCCCGCCACCACACCCGGCTAATTTTTTGTATTTTTAGTGGAGACAGGGTTTCACCGTGTTAGCCAGAATGGTCTGGATCTCCTGACCTCATGATCCGCCCGCTTCGACCTCCCAAAATGCTGGGATTACAGGCGTGAGCCATGGCGCCCGGCCGTTACTTTAACATGTATATATTATTTTCAAATTTATCAAAATAAAATGATAATTCTTGATGTTTTAAAATGTGAGCATCATCTATCCTGAGCAGTCAGCAAAGGTGTAAAAGAAATAGAAGACATTATCTAGTCTTGAAAAATATGTGAAACCTGAAAAATACATAAAGTCATGAATTCATCATACATATAAGTAAAGCTAGTCATAGTTCATGTAAGAGAATTTTTACAAAAATTAGACGGTTCAAGGGATACAAAAATGGCATGGATTAAAAACTAGGAGAAACTGGAATTTATAGCTCAGTGGACACAGATTTCCAAAAAGAAATAAAGGAGTTATAGCATTGACCAAAAATTGAGAGAGAACTTATTACAGAAGTCAAGAGATGGATCATTTTAAGATTGAGAGATAATAAAAAATGTCAAATTCCTCCAGGAGGTGAAGTGCTCGTTTGATTTGTCAACAAAGATGATATGGTGATCTTGGAGAAGACAGGTTAAGAATACCTCTGGCTGGCCAGGTGCGGTGGATCATGCTTGTAATCCCAGCACTTTGGGAGGCTGAGACAGGTGGATCATTTGAGGTCAGGAGTTGGAGACCAGCTTGGACTACGTGGTGAGACCCTGTCTCCAATAAAAATACAAAAATTAGCCAAGCATAGTGGCGTGCGCCTGTAATCCCAGCTACTCGGGAGGCCGAGGTAGGAGAATCGTGTGAACCTGGGAGCAGAGTGAGACTCCATCTCAAAAAAAAAAAAATTAAAAAAAATAAAAGGAAAGAATACCTCTAGGCTTTTCTTGTAGTAAGTTGCTGCCAATTGCATACAATAGTCCTCTTAGATGCTAGGCGAAAGTAAATTTATCTGAGGTGCAATTAGGTTTAGTATAGGTCAACACAAACATCAAATGGGGACTGTCATAACCTTTTCCTATTCGTATTTTTTCGTTCCTATTTGACATTTGTTCTTTGTGTACCCACCATTTACCAATGTGGCTTTCACTGGTAAATTCAATGAAAGTTGAATGAGTTGTACCTCTAAAGGAACTATCCATTCTGAATTTTTAGTGTCTTCTATTTGGTGAACTCATGAAGTTTGATTTAATTTCTTGAGAAATTTAAGGTATCATATGATGTGAATGAAATGATCCAGGAAAAAAGCAATTAGGGGCTACATATCCTACTTTTAAAGTTTCTTTATTTTTTTTTTACAGGTGGTATATTTATGAACAAATTAACACCTGCTAAAGTGATGTAATCCTCACCCACACTGCATCTGCTTATTCACAAAATCAAAATGAATATTTTCTCAGCCTTTTCTAAATTTGCTTTGTGCTCGGAGTTCATTTGCTCTACATTTTCATTTCAGTATCGAATTGTTGAATTGGGACTTGGACCCCCTTGGTGTACTTAGTTGTATATGAAGCTGTGAACTGTACAATCATTTCCAGCAGGTTCTCTCTAATGTAAGCCTCTGAATGAGACAAAAAATGTTTAAATATTCTTCATCAATAGAGCCAAAAAGGAGTGCTCCTGGGACTCAGTCCCAACATTATATAGATTTTCTACTTTTCTTTAGTCACGTCTATGAGAAGCCTTTTGGGAAAGTGATGCCTCCACTGGTTCAATTACTATGATCAGTCTACGAACTTGCTGAACAATATCTTAGAGAAGTCCATCAATATTAACTCTATTGTTAAATAGAACAAGTCAGGGAAGCCTCTATTCAAATCCTTCTCTTTTATGTTTGCACACTTTTTCTGGGTACTCAGACATTTTTGTAACCATTGTGGAATTCTACTCCTTACCACTTCATGCTTTACAGAGTTCAGTTCCTCAGTTATTTGCTAGTTAATTGATAAACTGATGTTAATTAAATGTTGGCAATGCCCTTTTACTTCAGTTGGGTCTTAAATAATGAAACTATGATTTCACTAAGAACTAAGGGCTCTACAATAGAGGGTGGGTGCATTTAAGGGAAAAGAAAGATTGTGAACCACACAAATGACTCTCTCTTCCACTCTACCCTCCTTTGTGGCAGGAAGTTGTTCATCCAACCAAAAATTCTGGACATGTGAATTCCCTTTTTAAATACTTTTCTATCAATCTGTTTGACTATGAGATAACATCAAAGCAATTAAACGTATTACACATGACTTTCCAAAATTTGATCACTCTGTAACTGATTCCACTTAATATAGTGCAATACTATGAAAAGTTGAGAGAACATCTATGTAGGATATTTTAATAACAATAAAAAGGAAATTTGTCGTAGTGATATTTGATATGCTTATTCTTACAGAAAAATAATTACTTTATAGTTTATTTGATAGCTTTTATATGTTACCTAAATAGGAGGAAGTCTGGAATTCCCAACATAAAGAGAGTTTTAGTATGTTCTGCCTGTATTTATATAGTGGCATTGTAGTTTATATGTACTGGTCATGTGAATTTAAAAAAAAAAAAATCAAATTTTAACCCTTGTGAGATCAAACTTTAACCCTTGTGGAGAAAAAAGAACCACAAGAAGAATACAATGTAAACAAGAACAATAAGCAAAGAGAAAACCCAAGGACGAGATTAACTATTTTAGAAGTTTTAGTCAATAATATTGAATGAAAATTACCAAAACATTGGAATCATCAAGAGACAAAATTAAATGGAGATTTTTATCTATTATTGTTAAAAATATGTTCTTAAGAATACAATGTACTGACATTATGATTAAAGCATAATTGCAAAGATATTTACAAACAAATTATAGAACACAGACAAAAACTTTTCTCTTAGGGACAAAATTGCAATATTTTATTTATTTTACTTTTACTTATCCTCTAATAATTTTTCAGTGTATCACTAGAAATATAATAGTTAGATGTATATTATTTATGTGTGTGTATATATATATGTATATATGTATAAAACTGCTGGTATTAATGCGTTCAGGAATTCAGCATTAAGTAAATTGTGAATGTACTCCTTGAAATTGTGCAATGGAAAGACGCTGGATACATGGTCCAAAGAATTGAGAGACCAGTCAGGCAATGGACTTGGTATATTTACCCCTACGCTTTCATTAAGAGAATTCTGAATTTTTTTTGCTGTATGCTGATTGGTATCTTTTTTATAGACCAACATTTCTTTGAAGTGTCAATACAAAGTCAATTTCTCAGAAAAAAAAATACAGGTTCCCCAAAAGAGAGGTAGTCATTCTCTCCTACCTGCTCTAATAGACTATGTAGAACATACTGTTGTCATAGAAATTTATAAAATTACAGCTGTTATATTTTTCCATGTTGCTCTTCCTTTGCAAACTCATTATTTTTAGAGAGCATGAATCACATGCTATCTATAACATAACCTCAAAACCTAACAGTATTTAAATCTTCTAAGATATTAAAAATTATTTCAATTTGTTTAATTTAGATATGACTATTTAAGTGCTGCTATTGTAACTTTTCATATGCTGAACTTTTTTTTTTTCATTTTCAACTTATTTTAAGTTCAGGGGTACATGTGCGAGATGTGGGGGTTGTTACATAGGTAAATGGGTGCCATGATGGCTCGCTGCAAGATCATCCCATCACCTAGATATAAAGCCCGGCATTCATTTGCTATTCTTCCTGATGCCCTCCCTCCTCCTAACCCCTACCCACCGACAGGTCCCAGTGTGTGTTGTCCTTGCCATGTGTCCATGTGTTCTCATCATTCGGCTACACTTATAAGTAAAAACATGCAGCATTTGGTTTTCTGTTCCTGGGTTAGGTTGCTGAGGATAATGGCTTCCAACTCCACCCATGTCCCTGCAAAGGATATGATCTCATTCCTTTTTATGGCTGCATAGTATCGCATGATGTATATGTACCACACTTCTTTCTCATCGAATCTATCATTGGTGGACATTTAGGTTGATTTGATGTCTTTGCTATTGTGAATAGTGCTGCAAGGAACATATGCGTGCATATATCTTTATAATAGAATGATTTATATTTTTTTGGTTATATACTCAGTAATGGGATTGCTGGGTCAAATGTTATTTCCGCTTCTAAGTCTTTGAGGAATCACTACACTGTTTTCCACAATGGTCCAGCTAATTTACACTCCCACCAACAATGTAAAAGCATTCCTTTTTCTCCACAACCTCTCGAGCATCTGTTGTTTTTTGACTCTTTAGTAATAGCCATTCTGACTGGCGTGAGATAGTATCTCATTGTGGTTTTGATTTGCAATTCTCCAATGATCAGTGATGTTAAACTTTTGTTTATATGTTTACTGGCTGCATGGATATCTTCTTTTGAGAAGTCTCTGCTTATCTCCTTTGCTCACTTTTTGACAGGGTTGTTTGCTTTTATCTTGGAAATTTGTTTAAGTCCCTTGTAGATGCTGGATATTAGACCTTTGCCAGATGGACAGAATGCAAAAATTTTCTCCCATTCTGTAGGTTGTCTGTTCACTCTGATGATAGTTTATTTTGCTGTACAGAAGCTCTTTCATTTAATTAGTTTTCATTTGTAAATTTTGGTTTTAGTTGCAATTGCTTTTGGCATTTTTGTCATGAAATCTTTGCCCATGTCATAAATGGTACTGCCTAGGTTTTTTTCTAGGGTTTTTGTAGTTTGGAGTATTAAATTTAAGTCTTCAATTTACCTTGAGTTGATTTTTGTATATAGTGTAAGGAAGGGGTCTAGTTTCAAGGTTCTGTATATGACTAGCCAGTTATTGGTCTATGTGTCTGTTCTTATACGAGTAACATGCTGTTTTGGCTACTGGAGCCTTGTAATATAATTTGAAGTTGGGTAGTGTGATGCTTCTAGCTTTGTTCTTTTGGCTTAAGATTGTCTTGGTTATTTGGGGTTTTTTTGTTCCATATGAATTTTAAAATAGTTTTTTTCTAATTATTTGAATGATGTCAATGGTACTTTAATGGAAATAACAGTGAATCTATAAATTGCTTTTGAGAGTATGACCATTTTCACAATGCTGACTCTTCCTATCCATGAGCATGGAATGTTTTTTCATTTGTTTGTGTCCTCTCTGATTTCTTTGAGCAGTGATTGCAGTTCTCCTTGAAGAGGTCCTTCACTTCCCCTATTAGCTATATTCCTAGGTATTTTGTGTGTGTGTGTGGCAATTGTGAATGAGAGTTTCTTCATGATTTGGCTCTCTGCTTGCCACTTGTTGTTGTATAGAAATGCAAGTGACTTTTTAAAAAAATTTTGCACATTGTTTTATATCCTGAGACTTTTCTAACGTTGCTTATCAGCTTCAGAAGTTTTTTGGCTGAGACAATGGGGTTTTCTAAACATAGGATCTTGTCATCTGCAAAGATATTTTCACTTCCTCTCTTATTATTTTAATAACTTTTATTTCTTTCTCCTGCCTGATTTCCCTGGCCAGAACTTCCAATATTATGTCAAACAGGAGTGGTGAGATAGGGCATACTTGTCCTGTGCCAGTTTTCAAGGGGAATGCTTCTAGCTTTTGCCAATTTAATATGATATTTGCCGTGGGTTTGCCATAAATGGCTCTTACTATGTTAAGGTATGTTCCTTCAATATCTAGATTTTTGAGATTTTTTAACATAAAATGATGTTGAGTTTCATCTGGATCAAATGGACCTGATATCTACTGGACTCTCCACCCAAAAACAACAGAATATACATTCTTCTCATTGCCACACGGCACTTACTCTAAAATTGATCACATAATTGGAAGTGAAACACTCCTTAGCAAATGCAAAAGAACTAAAATCATAACAAAGAGTCTTTCAGATTGTGGCACAATCAAATTAGAAATCAAGATTAAGAAATTAACTCAAAACCACACAACTATTATATATGGTAATTCAACAACCTTCTCCTGAATGGCTCTTGAGTAAAGAATGAAATTAAGGCAGAAATCAAGAAGTTCTTTGAAACTAATGAGAACAAAGAGACACCATACCAGAATCTCTGGGATGCACTTAAAGCAGTGTTAAGAGGAAATTTTATAGCATTAAATGCCCACATCAAAAATCTAGAAAGACCTCAAGTTAGCAACCTAATATCACAAAAAAAGAACTAGAGAACCAACATCAAACAAACCCCAAAGCTAGCAGAATACAAGAAATAGCCAAGATCAGAGGTGACTTGAGGAAAAAGAGACAAAACAACATTCAAAAGATCAATGAATCCAGGAACTGTTTTTTTTTTTTTTTAATTATTAAAATAGACAGACCGGTAGCTACACTAACAAAAAAGAAAAGAAAAAAGATTCAAATAAACAGTCAGAAATGATAAGGGTCATATCACCACCGACCCCACAGAAATGTAAACAACCATCAGACACTACAATAAACATCTTTATGGATGTAAACTAGAAAATCTAGAAGAAATGGATAAATTCCTGGACGCATACATCCTCCCAAGACTGAACTAGTAAGGAATTGAATCCCTGAATAGACCAATAATAAGTTCTGATATTGAGGCAGTAATAAATAGCCTACCAACAAATACAAGCCCAGAAACAAAAGGATTCACAGCTAAATTCTACCAGAGGTACAAGGAAGAGCTGGTACGATTCCTATCGAGAATATTAAAAAAAAATTGAGAAGAAGGGATTCCTCCCTAACTCATTCTAAGAGGCCAGCATCATTCTGATACCAAAGCCTGGTGGAGATACAAGAAAAAAAAGAAAACCTCAGGTAAATATCCTTGATAACATCGATGCAAAAATACTCCACAAAATACTGGCAAACCAAATCCAGTAGATTAAATTGTGGGTAAAAACTTATCCACAATGATCAAGTAGGCTTTATGAGATGCAAGGTTGGTTCAACATATGCAAATCAATAAATGTGATTTATCACATGAACAGAACGGAAGACAAACACCACGTGATTATCTCAGTAGATGCAGAAAAGGCCTTCCATATGTTGAACTTTCCTACAGGCATGCCATGTTTTTTTGATGCAATCTGGAAAACATTTTATTATTTTCTTTGAAAACCCAAATGTACTGTCTGTGCTTCTGTGAAGGCTGCTTTCCCACATTAGCTTCACCAAAATTTCATTCAGCTTTGTAGGTATCTCTGTTATAGACCATAATGCACTACATCTGTCCATATGTCTTATTTCCCTAGGTAATGAATTCTTCAAAGGCAAAATGATGTATATTTTTGTTACATGTATTTGTCCACTCAGTGCTTTAGGAAATATTTGTATATTTTCTTAAAATGTATGTATATATTTCCTTAAGAAATATGTGTATAAACACACACATGCTGTATCCACACAGATGCATACATATAAAGAACCAAGTGCCCCTGCTGATCACCACAGTATTATAGAAGTCAGATTTTCTGCTAGTTCATAGTGACTGTAACATAGCACACCCTCATAAACCTTATTTAATATTTGAAGATCAGGGTTCTGGTAAATTAGAGGCAAAAATAGTTTTATTATTGTGTTTTCTGTCTTTATTTGTTTTGGTTTTCAATTTTGTGTTTTTAAATGACAGCTTGAGTGACTCCTCACAGGAATAAAAGTTCTTAGAGTGACCTTGGCGTGTGATCAGTGGGAGAGGTATCTGAACACATTATTACACACTCATTTTACTGTAACTAAAAGTTGTGGTAAAGGCAATTAATTTTCCTTCATTAGTCTCTATTGTGCAATATCAAAAAGAATAGGAGTGAATTGCAGATAAAATGTTTCAATAGCCTTCTCCAAACCTGTCTAGAAAAATATCCGTATTTTATATTTTTAAAGTTTTTTAATGCAAAATATATTTCACTGAATAATTTAAATTGGTTGAAGTGTCATGCATGCTTATTAGAGAAAGATAAAAAATTTATAGAAAAGGAAATGATTAAAAACTTGAAATCTAGGCACACCATTTATAGAAAATTACTAACATTTTGACATACTTATTTTGTATTTCTATTTTGTGTATACATCGTGGAGTTTAATAGGAAGTATTTAATGTTAAAAATTGAGGCCGGGCATGGTGGCTCACGCCTGTAATCCCAGCACTTTGGGAGGCCGAGGCAGCTGGATCATGAGGTCAGGAGTTCAAGATCAGCCTGGCCAAGATGGTGAAACCTCGTCTCTACTACAAATATGAAAATTAGCTGGGCATGGTGGAGGACACCTGTAATCCCAGCTACTTGGGAGGCTGAAGCAAAGAATTGCTTGAACCGGGGAGGTAGAGGTTGCAGTGAGCCGAGATTGCACCACCGCACTCCAGCCTGGGCAACAGAGGGAGACTCCTTCTCAAAAAACAAACAAACAAACAACAAAAAAAATTGAAACAATTTTTTATAATTATTGGACATTTTATTTTGACATTGTGCACATGTACCCTAAAACTTAAAGTATAATAATAATAAAAAAAATTACCAATATACAGAAAGTTGCAAAGGTAGTGCAGAGAGGTCCTGTGTACTCTTCACCCATTTTTTCCCAAAGATTATGACTTAGATATATATAGTACTATATATATATATATATATAAACTTGACATGGATACTTTTTGTGTATATACTTTTATGTCATTTTATCTCATGTCATTTTATGTACGTCATTTTATCCCACTGTACACAAAGAACAGAACTATTTCATACCAAGAGTTTCCCTCTTTCTGCTCCTTTATAGTCACACCCATACTCTCTACCTCATACACACTCTTGCTATTCCAAAACCCCGACAACCGTTAATCTGTTTTCCATCTGTATAATCTTGTCATTTCAATAATGTGGTATAAATGGAATTATACAATGGGATGTCACATAAATGGAACTACATAAGCTTTTGAGATTAGCTTTTTAAAAATAATTATTTTATTTTATTTTTTAAGTTTCGGTGTACATGTACAGGATGTGCAGGTTTATTACATAGGTAAACATGTACTAGGGTGGTTTGCTGCACCTATCAACCCATCACCTAGGTGTTAAGCCCAGTATGCGTTAGTTATTTCCCTAATGCTCTTCCCACCCTGCCTTCCCCCAACAAGCCTCCATAAGGGTTGTTCTCCTCCCTGTGTCTGTGTCCATGTGTTCTCATTGTAAAACTGAAGCAATTTAATAATATTTTGGGATATTGGTTTTATTAACAATATCTTTTCAATTTCGCTTTATGTCCCTTAGGTCCATGGAAATGGAGTAATAAAAATTATTGATTAATGGGTGGCTCCTTTTTCTTTATTTATAATCTACTTTAATAATTCAATAAGTAACTTTGAATTTAATATCCAATTTAAATTAAGACCTTTACAATAAATTTTAACTATCTCTATAAATTTCCAATGTTGCACCTCTGCTTATATAAAAATTTTCCTGAATCTTACTGCTACCTATTTGTTATCTTTTTACATACTTTTAATTCATTAATATGTATTCCTGAAAGCATTATTGTTTTATATGGTTATTATTAACATCAGAGAATATTATTTAACTTTTAGCATATAAGTTAAATTCATAAAATGCATTAATCTGTTTATTAATTTTAACCTCATATGACCAAATATGTCCTTTAACATAATTTAAATTGTTCTGTTAATTAGGTTTATCATACAAAATTAAAATAATTTTCTTATCTCCAAATAATAGATACTAGTAGTAAGCCTATCAAAGACTAAAGAAATTCATGAAGTAGAAAGTAAAAATCGATTCAGTTTCACAATCAAACAGATAGCCTTAGTTAGAAGTTTAATATAACTCTTGTAAATTTGTTTGAGTTCATTGTAGATTCTGGATATTAGCCCTTTGTCAGATGAGTAGGTTGAGAAAATTTTCTCCCATTTTGTAGGTTGCCTGTTCACTCTGATGGTAGTTTCTTTTGCTGTGCAGAAGCTCTTGAGTTTAATTAGATCCCATTTGTCAATTTTGGCTTTTGTTGCCATTGCTTTTGGTGTTTTAGACATGAAGTTCTTGCCCATGCTTATGTCCTGAATGGTAATGCCTAGGTTTTCTTCTAGGGTTTTTATGGTTTTAGGTCTAACATGTAAGTCTTTAATCCATCTTGAATTAATTTTTGTATAAGGTGTAAGGAAGGGATCCAGTTTCAGCTTTCTACATATGGCTAGCCAGTTTTTCCAGCACTATTTATTAAATAGGGAATCCTTTCCCCATTTCTTGTTTTTCTCAGGTTTGTCAAAGATCAGATAGTTGTAGATATGCGGCATTATTTCTGAGGTCTCTGTTCTGTTCCATTGATCTATATCTCTGTTTTGGTACCAGTACCATGCTGTTTTGGTTACTGTAGCCTTGTAGTATAGTTTGAAGTCAGGTAGCGTGATGCCTCCAGCTTTGTTCTTTTGGCTTAGGATTGACTTGGCGATGTGGGCTCTTTTTTGATTCCATATGAACTTGAAAGTAGTTTTTTCCAATTCTGTGAAGAAAGTCATTGGTAGCTTGATGGGGATGGCACTGAATCTATAAATTACCTTGGGCAGTATGGTGGGCAAAGGACATGAACAGACACTTCTCAAAAGAAGACATTTATGCAGCCAAAAAACACATGAAAAAATGCTCACCATCACTGGTGGTGCATTTGCATCAGAGAAATGCAAATCAAAACCACAATGAGATAGCATCTCACACCAGTTAGTGTGGCAATCATTAAAAAGTCAGGAAACAACAGGTACTGGAGAGGATGTGGAGAAATAGAAACACTTTTACACTGGTGGTGGGACTGTAAACTAGTTCAACCATTGCGGAAGTCAGTGTGGCGATTCCTCAGGGATCTAGAACTAGTAATACCATTTGACCCAGCCATCCCATTACTGGGTATATACCCAAAGGACTATAAATCATGCTGCTATAAAGACACATGCACACATATGTTTTTTGCGGCACTATTCACAATAGCAAAGACTTGAAACCAACCCAAATGTCCAACAATGATAGACTGGATTAAGAAAATGTGGCACATATACACCATGGAATACTATGCAGCCATAAAAAATGATGAGTTCATGTCCTTTGTAGGGACATGGATGAAATTGGAAATCATCATTCTCAGTAAACTATCGCAAGGACAAAAAACCAAACACCGCATGTTCTCATTCATAGGTGGGAATTGAACAATGAGAACACATGGACACAGGAAGGGGAACATCACACTCTGGGGACTGTTGTGGGGTGGGGGGAAGGGGGGAGGGATAGCTTTAGGAGATATACCTAATACTAAATGACGAGTTAATGGGTGCAGCACACCAGCATGGCACATGTATACATATGTAAATAACCTGCACATTGTGCACATGTACCCTAAAACTTAAAGTATAATAATAATTTAAAACAATAGAAGTTTAATGTAAATCT
Source organism: Pongo abelii (assembly GCF_028885655.2). Taxonomy (NCBI): domain Eukaryota; kingdom Metazoa; phylum Chordata; class Mammalia; order Primates; family Hominidae; genus Pongo; species Pongo abelii. The sequence continues at coordinate 46,967,018 of NC_072000.2, read as the reverse complement.
ACCCAGACATAAATATCATGCCCAATTTTGAAGGCATTACTTCAAGTTGGTATATGAAGAGCATCTTTAATTTTTATAGCTGTAGTATAATATGTAAAACAATGTCTTACTAAGGCTCATGTACAGAAGAACTGATTTATATACTTTTAACAAATGTCTTTGTATTATTATTGCATGCCTCTGTACATGCTTCCAAAAGAGACATAGAGTATTTAGAAGTGAATGAAAGAATATTGAAATTTTTGAGTTATAAAGATAATGCCCCCCATCAAGGGGTTTTCTTAACAGTCACACAGTGTTTGAGAGTACCTGTTTAACCCCACTTGATAATATTGGCTTTTATTAATATTCTTGACACCGTGTTATAGCATATTATAAGGTAAAATCAATAACCAAAGTACCATATATAGAAAACAATTCAGAATCATCTGTATCTGCTTAACTTTAAATATAATGGCTTGTGATTACATGTTCAAAGATGCATGGAAAAAAAATTGAATCGATTTTGCTCTTCAGGAAAGAGATAGCTTGATTTCAGCATGGGAATATATCTGGAAAAGAGGGGTTAATTGTTGTTGGCTCAATTACTGCAACTTGAATGAACAACTTTTTTTTTTTTTTTTTGAGAGCTTGAGGGTAAATTAAGACAACATTTAGCTCTGCTTCTTATTAGCTGTGCATAAATTCTCCCAAGAGCCTAATTAGCTCTGTCACAGTAAGTGTCTCATCCATTTACACAAGAGAACATTTTCCTTCCCCTTACATTTTGTCATGTAATAAACGACTTCAATACTGAATTTAGACTTGTTTTTTAAGTAATGATATGAAGTATGCTGAAGGTCACCACATTTCCTGAAATTAAATGGACATTTTGGGATTTTTTTGATGACACTGGGGATATTGACCTAATATTAAATAACGGAACACTTGTGAAGCAAAGTATCCTCTTCTTGTTCATTTATTTTCAGTGTCTGTGGCCACTATATGTGGCATTAGATGTAGATTTATTTTGACGACTGAAATGTATCTGTGAACCTTTAAATAGTTAATTGGGAAGGTGGAATAAAAATGAATGAGGGAGTAAATAAAGCGTAAGAATGAGAGAGAGAAGAAGAGAAGGAAAATAAAAAGAAATTTAATATTAGTAAAACCAAATCATGTATTCCTTTTTTTCTTTTTTATTTTTTTTTATTTTATTTTTTTGAGACGGAGTCTCGCACTGGAGTGCATGGAGCTATCTCGGCTCACTGCAACCTCCGCCTCCCGGGTTTGCGCCATTCTCCTGCGTCAGCCTCCTGAGTAGCTGGTACTACAGGTGCCCAACACCACGCTCGGCTAAATTTGTTTTTTCATTTTTAGTAGAGACGGGGTTTCACCGTGTTAGCCAGAATCTTCTGGATCTCCTGACCTCGTGATCCGCCTGCCTCGGCCTCCCAAAGTGCTGGGATTACAGGCGTGAGGCATTGCGCCCGGCCCCAAATCAGGTATTCTTGTGAAAATACAGTCAGGATTTATATCAAATACTTAAAATTCACTGTCAAGCTCTGAGTCATTTATATTTGGGCATCTTTAGGCCTAATGAGTGGCCAAGGGTTAGCAGTTGTATACAGTCGAGTGCTTGAACTTGAGGCTGGAGTGTTGCACACACAAGCCTTTACCCAAGAAAGCTTGTGTACACACAAGCAAGACCCTTCATATGGCAGAAAAGGCAGAGGTAGAGGGGACAAAGAGTCTAGACTGGATCGTGCAGCCTCATTCATGTTCAGGCTTTGATTTTCTAGGAGACAGAAGTCTACTTTGAATCTGGCTTCTTGGGACAATATGAATAAATTATTTTGTTAGTTGTGTTTTTAACTTTTAAACATTTACATATGTGGTATGTATACTTCCAACTGTACCCTTGGCCTCCAGCCCTACAAATGTTAGGGGAGAATGTTTCGTTTTCTCAAAATAATTCTGAAACTTCAGGCTGGAAAGAAATTAAATACAAAGAAAAACAGCACTAGATTTTAGGTATAAATTTCATTAATAGATTAGGCTGTATATTACAATGAGACTCACAAAAAATTCTCATCACATTTCCTTTCAGTTATCAAAGTATGAAGGACTTTTACACTTTTTGCATCCGTATTTTTTTCTCATCCTTGCTACAGGAGAGTGCTGATCTCCAGCTTTCTTGATCTATTCTTAACGCTGCAACAAAATGGGTTTTTGAAGATTCTACATTCTAACGTGCTAACTGCTACTTAACCCTTTTTTCTGTCTGTACTTTAATTTTTGCCTCTATAGTTTCTGTCTACATATAATTTTCTTTTTAAAAGCAAACAGCAAAATATAGGGAAATATTTTTTATCCTCCTTTTTTTATGTCATTCATTTTATTTCCATTTAAAACCAAATTTTTATGCATTTATTTCTTAGTATACCTTTTGCTAAATGATTCTCCAATAGTATGTTTCTTTCCCACCTAAGGGACATGTTATTTCCCTATGGTTATAATTGCTTAATCATCTGTTTTCTCTGCATTGTAAGCTCTGAACGGAGACGTGTCCTGTCTTTTCATTGTGATAGGTGAATTTCAATTTGGCACATAGCAGGTTTCAATATAATCTGTTGAATAAAGAATAAATATAGTCGCTTTTATTGTTTTACTTTGTTTTAAACAGACTGATAGATATAAAGACAGATAGAAGTAGATACTTTTTATTATAGTAAACAATATTAAGGAAGTGTTTACATTTAAGAATCATTAGCAGCCTCCAATTCCACTCCATCCTCACCCATAATACTACTTCTTGAGGGACATCAACTGTAACCATTTTTCCTTATTTCTCACATTGTAGCTAATGACACATCTCTAAAGATTATGCATACTTCATTTTCTTAAATTACCATTTTCAGCACTGTCTACTGATTCCTGATATGAAACAAAGCAGACAGCTCTCTTCCAATTCTCTATCTTCTCCCTTTTTCAATCTTCCATTTTTAAATCACTAATTTGTACTTATTTTCTTATATTGGTGACTTTATAATAAACCCTTATCTTTATCTTTTGTTATAATAGCATTTATAGGATTTCCTGTCTCTCATGTTGTAAGTGAAGTGACTGTCCCTAGTACCCTCTCATCCAGTTTTCCTCCCATTTCTATTTGTATTTATTTTATAAAGTGTCATGTTTTTTAGCATATACATTCTGTTTTATTACATAAATAAATCTTTGGCATGTTGTGTATAGACTGCTGGTTCTACAAATTGAAAAAGCAATCTTTTTGATTTTTAAGTCCTTGCAAATATTTCTTATTCACATCCATTATAAATTTTATGATATACATTTTTGGCTCCTTGATTTGTCTAATGATTTTCTTTTGCTTGGCCACAGTATAGGTTTAGCAGTGGTTGCTAGAGACAGATTTGTGAGCATCTAATACTATCATTGAAGTGTAATGTGTGATTTCCAATGGATTATTTAATCTCCCTGTTTCTACATTTCCTCACATATAAAATGGATACATAGACTATCTGTTGGATATGGATGATCAGAAGATTCAATGAGACTACATTTATGCATATGAATATATGGCAGGACAAAAAAATACCCCTGAGTGTATATAGGTTCTAATCCTTGAAACTTGTGAATGTCACCTGATGTGTGGAAAAGAACTCAGATGTGACTAAATTAAATTTATCTCAAGATAAAGAGACGACCTTGGATTATTCACGTGAGCCTTTAAATGTAATAACCGCTATTCTTATTAGAGGGAGCCAGAGAGTTTTTGAATACAGAAGAAAAGTGAGTATAACCAGCGAAGTAGAAATTGGAGTGATGCAGCCAAAAGCCAAGGAAGGCTGGCGGCCACCAGAAGCTAGAATAGGTTAGGAACAAAGTCTCTCCTGAAGTCCCTGGAAGGAACCAGGCCTTCAGATACCAATAAAACCATTCTTTTAAAAATGTATTGCTCAAAATGACATATAAAGTAAAAATTGCCTTCATCAACATTTTACATGTGAAAAAACTAAGTCCCAGTAAGGTTAAGTAACTTGACCAAAATCAGCAAGCTAGTTATTTGGGGCTTTGGGTTTCTAATAAAGTTTTAAGTTTACTAATTTTGTTTTCAACTTACATGATTAAAATATGCTTATATATCTATCAATATTCTTCACTACATTCTAAATCCCCTAAAACTGGATCACATATCTACCTCAGCCCTTTATATAGTATATAGCTTACGTCATGACAGATATATTATAGCCATGCCTTTCCAAATAAGACAAGCTTCTCATTATCATGTATACAGCCATGCAGATCCTTTAAATGATGCCTCATTTTATCTGTGGTCCCAGAAATTGAAAATGTTATATTGATAATGGCATGTTTTGGAGCAAAATTCTACTTACAATCATGTTTAGACTTTTTGTGAGTAACAAGCAGAACAAATTATTTTAATAAAAGAGCACTGTACTTCTTGAAGCCAAGCAACCTGAATTTAAAATCTCTTTTTACCGGCATTTAATTGGTACACCGAGAACATCACCTGACTTCCCTAAACTTCAGTTTCCTTGTCCTTAAGAGAAAATAAAAATATTTTCCTCAATGATTAATTTCTTAAAAATCAATAAATTGTGAAATAATATCTTGGATGGATTGTAACAAATATTATGCGTGAAATTAATGCAGTTACCTTTAATTATTTATCAGAGTTCAGAGAAACACAAATGAAATCATGAATACTAATGAACTGTGTGCTTTGTTTAGAAAATGCATTACATCTCTTCTCAGTATTCAAGCGTGCCTTCTTTTTTTTATTTGAAATTATCAATAGCATTCTAATTCTATCTTCATACTGGTGTTAGAAATTCATCACAGTTTTAAAATCTACTTCTATAAAATGTATTATAATGTTTTTCACATCATTTCACAAAAACATGATTTCATGGTAGAAAACACTGGATGTAGAGGAGGCGCTAAATATCTGTGTCTCAAGATTATTGCACTCTTAAGAGTTATAAGAAACCAGGTGTGATGTGTCATACCTGTAATCCCACCTCAGGAATTCAAGACAAAATTGGGAAACGTAGAGAAACCCTATCTCTGCAAAAAATATAAAAATTAGCCTGCCATAGTGGCATGTGCCTGTTGTCTCAGCTACTCAGGAGGCTAAGGTGGGTAGATCACTTGAGTCTGAGAGGTGGAGGTTGAGTGAGCCCAGATAGGGCCACTGCACTCCAGCCTGAGTGACAGAGAGAGACCCTATCTCAAAAAAACCAGAACAACAACAACAAAAATGAGCTATGAAAATTGAATTTCAAAAGAAAAACAATGACAAAAATAACAAACTACCAACACTTTTACTCATTTGAGAGACCAAATAAAATAGTTGCTGTTCTTTAAAGCAGAACCACAATGTATATATTGTGATTGTTCTTGAAATCTGCATTATGACCTTATGACCTCTAATTACTACTGATCTTTTTAAAGTAAATGTCAAAATTATACTTCAAACAAAACCCAGTAAGCCATGGCACTTTTTACATTATAAGGCTCTCAACCGTGAGATCATTGTCACTATAGCTTAAGATACAAGCAGAGTTAAATGTTACTCCATATATTAATTAATTTGGAGATGTATTAAAAGAACAGGTGTCACATTATACTTTTGCTTTTGTTATTAAAGAATTATAATTTTTGTTACACAGCTCTTTAATGTGCATATTTCAACAAAACATTATTTTAATGTTTTAACTAAAATTTCATTTTTATTCTCATAGTAATTCCATTACAAGAAACTCAGTGTCCAACTTATTCAGGAAGGTGGCATGTATAAACCATTTCTTTTTTTTTTTTTTTTTATTATACTTTAGGTTTTATGGTACATGTACACAATATGAAGGTTAGTTACATATGTATACATGTGCCATGCGCACCCACTAACTCGTCATCTAGCATTAGGTATATCTCCCAATGCTATCCCTCCCCCACCGCACCCCACAACAGTCCCCGAAGTGTGATGTTCCCCTTCCTGTGTCCATGTGTTCTCATTGTTCAATTCCCACCTATGAGTGAGAATATGTGGTGTTTGGTTTTTTGTTCTTGCGATAGTTTACTGAGAATGATGATTTCCAATTTCATCCATGTCCCTACAAAGGACATGAACTCATCATTTTTTATGGCTGCATAGTATTCCATGGTGTATATGTGCCACATTTTCTTAATCCAATCTATCATTGTTGGACATTTGGGTTCGTTCCAAGTCTTTGCTATTGTGAATAATGCCGCAAAAAACATACGTGTGCATGTGTCTTTATAGCAGCATGATTTATAGTCCTTTGGGTATATACCCAGTAATGGGATGGCTGGGTCAAATGGAATTTCTAGTTCTAGATCCCTGAGGAATGGCCACACTGACTTCCACAATGGTTGAACTAGTTTACAGTCCCACCAACAGTGTAAAAGTGTTCCTATTTCTCCACATCCTCTCCAGCACCTGTTGTTTCCTGACTTTTTAATGATTGCCATTCTAACTGGTGTGAGATGGTATCTCATTGTGGTTTTGATTTGCATTTCTCTGATGGCCAGTGATGGTGAGCATTTTTTCATGTGTTTTTTGGCTGCATAAATGTCTTCTTTTGAGAAGTGTCTATTCATGTCCTTCGCCCACTTTTGGATGGGGTTGTTCGTTTTTTTCTTGTCAATTTGTTGGAGTTCATTGTAGATTCTGGATATTAGCCCTTTGTCAGATGAGTAGGTTGTGAAAATTTTCTCCCATTTTGTAGGTTGCCTGTTCACTCTGATAGTAGTTTCTTTTGCTGTGCAGAAGCTCTTGAGTTTAATTAGATCCCATTTGTCAATTTTGGCTTTTGTTGCCATTGCTTTTGGTGTTTTAGACATGAAGTCCTTGCCCATGCCTATGTCCTGAATGGTAATGCCTAGGTTTTCTTCTAGGGTTTTTATGGTTTTAGGTCTAACGTTTAAGTCTTTAATCCATCTTGAATTGATTTTTGTACAAGGTGTAAGGAAGGGATCCAGTTTCAGCTTTCTATATATGGCTAGCCAGTTTTCCCAGCACCATTTATTGAATAAGGAATCCTTCCCTCATTTCTTGTTTTTCTCAGGTTTGTCAAAGATCAGATAGTTGTAGATATGTGGTGTTATTTCTGAGGTCTCTGTTCTGTTCCATTGATCTATATCTCTGTTTTGGTACCAGTACCATGCTGTTTTGGTTACTGTAGCCTTGTAGTATAGTTTGAAGTCAGGTAGTGTGATGCCTCCAGCTTTGTTCTTTTGGCTTAGGATTGACTTGGTGATGCGGGCTCTTTTTTGGTTCCATATGAACTTTAAAGTAGTTTTTCCAATTCTGTGAAGAAAGTCATTGGTAGCTTGATGGGGATGGCATTGAATCTATAAATTACCTTGGGCAGAATGGCCATTTTCACAATATTGATTCTTCCTACCCATGAGCATGGAATGTTCTTCCATTTGTTTGTATCCTCTTTTATTTCCTTTAGCAGTGGTTTGTAGTTCTCCATGAAGAGGTCCTTCACATCCCTTGTAAGTTGGATTCCTAGGTATTTTAATCTCTTGGAAGCAATTGTGAATGGGAGTTCACTCATGATTTGGCTCTCTGTTTGTCTGTTATTGGTGTATAAGAATGCTTGTGATTTTTGTACATTGATTTTGTGTCCTGAGACTTTGCTGAAGTTGCTTATCAGCTTAAGGAGATTTTGGGCTGAGACAATGGGTTTTCTAGATATACAGTCATGTCGTCTGCAAACAGGGAAAATTTGACTTCCTCTTTTCCTAATTGAATACCCTTTATTTCCTTCTCCTGCCTAATTGCCCTGGCCAGAACTTCCAACACTATGTTGAATAGAAGTGGTGAGAGAGGGCATCCCTGTCTTGTGCCAGTTTTCAAAGGGAATGCTTCCAGTTTTTGCACATTCAGTATGATATTGGCTGTGGGTTTGTCATAGATAGCTCTTATTTTAAGATACGTCCCATCAATACCTAATTTATTGAGAGTTTTTAGCATGAAGGTTGTTGAATTTTGTCAAAGGCCTTTTCTGCATCTATTGAGATAATCATGTGGTTTTTGTCTTTGGTTCTGTTTATATGCTGGATTACATTTATTGATTTGCATATGTTGAACCAACCTTGCATCCCAGGGATGAAGCCCACTTGATCATGGTGGATAAGCTTTTTGATGTGCTGCTGGATTCTGTTTGCCAGTATTTTATTGAGGATTTTTGCATCAATGTTCATCAAGGATATTGGTCTAAAATTCTCTTTTTTGGTTGTGTCTCTGCCAGGCTCTGGTATCAGGATGATGCTGGCCTCATAAAGTGAGTTAGGGAGGATTCCCTCTTTTTCTATCGATTGGAATAGTTTCAGAAGGAATGGTACCAGTTCCTCCTTGTACCTCTGGTAGAATTCGGCTGTGAACCCATCTGGTCCTGGACTTTTTTTGGTTGGTAAGCTATTGATTATTGCCACAATTTCAGCTCCTGTTATTGGTCTCTTCAGAGATTCAACTTCTTCCTGGTTTAGTCTTGGGAGGGTGTATGTGTTGAGGAATTTATCCATTTCTTCTAGATTTTCTAGTTTATTTGTGTAGAGGTGTTTGTATTATTCTCTGATGGTAGTTTATATTTCTGTGGGATCGGTGGTGATATCCCCTTTATCATTTTTTATTGCATCTATTTGATTCTTCTCTCTTTTTTTCTTTATTAATCTTGCTAGCGCTCTATCAATTTTGTTGATCCTTTCAAAAAACCAGCTCCTGGATTCATTAATTTTTTGAAGGGTTTTTTGTGTCTCTATTTCCTTCAGTTCTGCTCTGATTTTAGTTATTTCTTGCCTTCTGCTAGCTTTTGAATGTGTTTGCTCTTGCTTTTCTAGTTCTTTTAATTGTGATGTTAGGGTGTCAATTTTGGATCTTTCCTGCTTTCTCTTATGGGCATTTAGTGCTATAAATTTCCCTCTACACGCTGCTTTGAATGCATCCCAGAGATTCTGGTATGTTGTGTCTTGGTTCTCCTTGGTTTCAAAGAACATCTTTATTTCTGCCTTCATTTCGTTAAGTACCCAGTAGTCATTCAGGAGCAGGTTGTTCAGTTTCCATGTAGTTGAGCCGTTTTGAGTGAGATTCTTAATCCTGAGTTCTAGCTTGATTGCACTGTGATCTGAGAGATAGTTTGTTATAATTTCTGTTCTTTTACATTTACTGAGGAGATCTTTACTTCCAAGTATGTGGTCAATTTTGGAATAGGTGTGCTGTGGTGCTGAAAAAAATGTATATTCTGTTGATTTGGGGCGGAGGGTTCTGTAGATGTCTATTAGGTCTGCTTGGTGCAGAGCTGAGTTCAATTCCTGGGTATCCTTGTTGACTTTCTGTCTCGTTGATCTGTCTAATGTTGACAGTGGGGTGTTAAAGTCTCCCATTATTAATGTGTGGGAGTCTAAGTCTCTTTGTAGGTCACTCAGGACTTGCTTTATGAATCTGGGTGCTCCTGTATTGTGTGCATATATATTTAGGATAGTTAGCTCTTCTTGTTGAATTAATCCCTTTACGATTATGTAATGGCCTTCTTTGTCTCTTTCGATCTTTGTTGGTTTAAAGTCTGTTTTATCAGAGACTAGGATTGCAACCCCTGCCTTTTTTTGTTTTCCATTTGCTTGGTAGATCTTCCTCCATCCTTTTATTTTGAGCCTATGTGTGTCTCTGCACGTGAGATGGCTTTCCTGAATACAGCACACTGATGGGTCTTGAGTCTTTATCCAATTTGCCAGTCTGTGTCTTTTAATTGGAGCATTTAGTCCATTTACATTTAAAGTTAATATTGTTATGTGTGAATTTGATCCTGTCATTATGATGTTAGCTGGTTATTTTGCTCGTTAGTTGATGCAGTCTCTTCCTAGTCTCGATGGTCTTTACATTTTGGCATGATTTTGCAGTGGCTGGTACCAGTTGTGCCTTTCCATGTTTAGTGCTTCCTTCAGGAGCTCTTTTTGGGCAGGCCTGGTGGTGACAAAATCTCTCAGCATTTGCTTGTCTGTAAAGGATTTTATTTCTCCTTCACTTATGAAGCTTAGTTTGGCTGGATATGAAATTCTGGGTTGAAAATTCTTTTCTTTAAGAATGTTGAATATTGGCCCCCACTCTCTTCTGGCTTGTAGGGTTTCTGCTGAGAGATCTGCTGTTAGTCTGATGGGCTTCCCTTTGTGGGTAACCTGACCTTTCTCTCTGGCTGCCCTTAACATTTTTTCCTTCATTTCAACTTTGGTGAATCTGACAATTATGTGTCTTGGAGTTGCTCTTCTCGAGGAGTATGTTTGTGGCGTTCTCTGTATTTCCTGAATCTGAATGTTGGCCTGCCTTGCTAGATTGGGGAAGTTCTCCTGGATAATATCCTGCAGAGTATTTTCCAACTTGGTTCCATTCTCCCCGTCACTTTCAGGTACACCAATCAGACGTAGATTTGGTCTTTTCACATAGTCCCACATTTCTTGGAGGCTTTGCTCATTTCTTTTTATTCTTTTTTCTCTAAACTTCCCTTCTCGCTTCATTTCATTCATTTCATCTTCCAGGGCTGATACCCTTTCTTCCATTTGATCGCATCGGCTCCTGAGGCTTCTGCATTCTTCACGTAGTTCTCGAGCCTTGGTTTTCAGCTCCATCAGCTCCTTTAAGCACTTCTCTGTATTGGTTATTCTAGTTATACATTCTTCTAAATTTTTTTCAAAGTTTTCAACTTCTTTGCCTTTGGTTTGAATATGCTCCCGTAGCTCGGAGTAATTTGATCGTCTGAAGCCTTCTTCTCTCAGTTCGTCAAAGTCATTCTCCGTCCAGCTTTGTTCTGTTCCTGGTGAGGAACTGCGTTCCTTTGAAGGAGGAGAGGCACTCTGCTTTTTAGAGTTTCTAGCTTTTTTGCTCTGTTTTTTCCCCATCTTTGTGGTTTTATCTACTTTTGGTCTTTGATGATGGTGATGTACAGATGGGTATTTGGTGTGGATGTCCTTTCTGTTAGTTTTCCTTCTAACAGACAGGACCCTCAGCTGCAGGTCTGTTGGAGTACCCGGCCGGCCGTGTGAGGTGTCAGTCTGCCCCTGCTGGGGGGTGCCTCCCAGTTAGGCTGCTCAGGGGTCAGGGGTCAGGGACCCACTTGAGGAGGCAGTCTACCCATTCTCAGATCTCCAACTGCGTGCTGGGAGAGCCACTGCTCTCCTCAAAGCTGTCAGACAGGGACATTTAAGTCTGCAGAGGTTACTGCTGTCTTTTTGTTTGTCTGTGCCCTGCCCCCAGAGGTGGAGCCTACAGAGGCAGGCAGGCCTCCTTGAGCTGTGGTGGGCTCCACCCAGTTCAAGCTTCCAGGCTGCATTGTTTACCTAAGCGAGCCTGGGCAATGGCAGGTGCCCCTCCCCCAGCCTCGCTGCCACCTTGCAGTTTGATCTCAGACTGCTGTGCTAGCAATCAGCGAGACTCCGTGGGCGTAGGACCCTCTGAGCCAGGTGCGGGCTATAATCTCCTGGTGCACCGTTTCCTAAGCCCGTCGGAAAAGCACAGTATTCGGGTGGGAGTGGCCTGATTTTCCAGATGCCGTCTGTCATCCCTGGAAAGGGAACTCCCTGACCCCTTGGGCTTCCCGAGTGAGGCAATGCCTCGCCCCTGCTTCGGCTGACGCATGGTATGCTCACCCACTGACCTGCGCCCACTGTCTGGCACTCCCTAGTGAGATGAACACGGTACCTCAGATGGAAATGCAGAAATCACCCGTCTTTTTTTTTTTTTTTTTTTTTATTATTATTATTATTATTTTACTTTAGGTTTTTTGGTACATGTGCGCAATGTGCAGGTAAGTTACATATGTATACATGTGCCATGCTGGTGCGCTGCACCCACTAACTCGTCATCTAGCATTAGGTATATCTCCCAATGCTATATCTCCCCCCTCCCCCCACCCCACAACAGTCCCCAGAGTGTTTCTGCGTCGCTCACGCTGGGAGCTGTAGACCAGAGCTGTTCCTATTCAGCCCGTCTAAAACCATTTCTAAGAGGCACAGAGAATATAAGGTGCAATTTGATTATTCTGTGTGACAGCTTGACTCTATTTTATTGTCACCAATTGTATTGCACTCTTGACTGATTTCACTCTTAGGTGACAAAAGCAAATGTCTTTGAAGCTTTGTTGCATAAAATCAAAATTACACCCACTATGTATTATATACTCTTCCAAACATCTCTAGAGAATTTCTTAGCTGAAATAAACAAAGCCAAAGTCAATAACTGTTGCATAGAAAAGTCAGCTTGACTTTAGGCTGCAAATGTTTTCCATTACCACAGATTAATCAGCTAAAAAGCTATCAAGAGAGCTAGCATTGGTTTAATATCTACAAAAACCCAATTACGATGTCTGAATTTGCATATCTCTTCTTTAATACCTATAGCTGTATCATATATTAGGAAAACTACTTTCATTTACCAAAGGAAAAATAGTAATTTCTGGTAAAAGGATGTTTCTAAACTAGCACTGCAATAAATCGGGAGATTGGGTTTCAAATCTGAAGGAATTAGATGTCAGAGTATATGGCTTAGTAAAGATTATTAAAAATACAGAAGAGAATCATAAATCATAGTGAAGTGTTAAAGAATCTGGGTAAAATGACCCTTAAGGAGAAGATAATTTCCATAAAGTAGAAAGCCAAAGGGTAGTCCTTCAGTGCCTCAAATTTTTACCTAGATCTTGATGTAATTAACATTGACAGAAAACACAAAAATTAATTTCTCATAATGTTTAAAAAGAAAGAAGAAACTGGAGAAGAAATACAGAAAGTAAAGGAGGAAAATCAAAGAAAAAAACTTAATGATATACGTGTAATACATAATATGGATTGCAGGTATGGTATTTTCAAGAATAACTCATTTGCTTATGTTTATCAAGGTAGAAAAATGATTGTTTTTGCTTATTGTCTCTCAATGACATATGAACACATTTAAGTGAGTTTTATATGTAAAATTAACTCAGAATGAAATGGCATCAAAACTGTCACAGTCAGAGATGACAACTCATGATGCTAGTGTATTTTGACTTGACTATCTTGTCTTGGTTTTGAAGATTTTGTACAAACTTTAAATATATATTAATTAGATTGAGCAGTGAATTGTTCATAAATATAGTTAGAAAACAAAAGTATGTACATATATACTATCATTCATATTTCTGAGTAGTCAATACAAATACTCAAAAACAATGTAAATTAGGCTTTCACCTCACAGATAAACAAGTTACATTTATTACTTCCTTCTCCAATAATTACCACAGATAATTATTTCTGTTAAATAAAACTTATAAAAAGATTGGATGAAATAGTTTTACTTTGTCTTGTAGATAATGTGCCAGTGACCTAATTCTATTTGCAATTGAAAATACTTTAATCCTGCAAAGGAAGCACGGGGCAAAGTACTCTTCAACGATGTATCCCTCAGATGTACTCCGGATTCATTATCTAGAGAAATTTGCAATTCTTCACTATTTCTCAGAAACTCAAAGTACAGGGCATTTCCTTTGTGTAACATAACTGAGGAAAATTACTCTCAAGAGAGGTTTTACTTGTCTCAGAGCATCAGGATATTTTCACATAGTTCTGACACTGAGGAAAGGAATAAAGAAATGTCCTAATAACCCATCAGAGTTACATTAGGATTTTCTAACATGCAATGACTTGCTATAGCTTTTAAATTCAAAATAAACCTCTCACTTTCTTGCATTCTGCACTGTCCTTTAATCCAAATTGTGACTAGGGTTCTGTTTTCTATTTCCAATGATATTGATAGTGATAAACATGTAGAGCCAGTTTACCCTGTCTATGAATTCATCCTTGTGCAAGAGTGAAGTAATTCTAGTTGTTTCACCACAAACAGAGCGTTTATCCTGTAGAAAAATTACAGAATCCACTAGAAACTACATTGATTGCCAAATGTTCTAAAATATATGTTATATACTTTAGATGGCTTTTCTGTTAGCTACTATGCATCAGTCAGGAAGGAGTAGCTTATGCTGTGGTAACAAACAAACCCACTCTTGATTTATAATCCAAGTGGCTTTTTAGAAACAATGATTTGATTATTAACTGCGTCAAATGTCTTTCAAGAATTGGCTGGAAATTGTGCTGATCATAGTCTGTTAGAGATCCAGGCTGATCATGGTTCAATTTTCACCTGTACTTCCAAGACTACTGAATTAGAATGATGCGGATGTAGTGAGTCTAGAAGTTTCAGCTCAAAAGGGATACACATAACTTCTGTCTACATTTTATTGTCCAAACAAACCACTTAATCTTATCGAATCCAAGTGGGCAAAGAAGTGCAATTCTATCAATTTAATTCTCCAAAAGAGGTGAACTATATATTTGTGAATAGGGCTAGTGAATATGCATACTGTGTTTATCTTTCTAAAGAGTTTTTATTTTCTCATAATCTCAGCCTGCATCCTGATGTTATATAAGTTATTAATACCAATATTTACTTAAATTCAATCATTTATCTTTTCACTTTACAAATGGCATTTTCTCCTTATGTGAAAGTATTTTATATTCACTATGCAACAGTATCTGATTTTTGGCTCATTTATGGAAGTCTTTTCTAGTTCAAGGTAAAATTCCAATTATTAATCTGTTTTAGATTCATTTATTACATCAAATTTTTCCATGAATTTTATCTTGGTATATGTTGAAAAGAATAATTTTATTCTTTTGAAAATGTCTGCCATATTGTCCAAATAGTTAAATATATTTTCTAGGTTGAATTAAAATGACTCCTTTACCATATTAAATTGCCACATATACTTCGCTGTGTATCTGTGCTGTCTTTTAAACCAATTTTGAAAAATGAATTTAACATATATAGACAATTACAGTTGAATTTAGGAAAACTTAAAAAGGAAAAAAGAATAAATAAATTAATTGATTTATTACAGATATAGGATAAATCTAAACATATATAAAAATTTTAGTTATAGAATAGAAATTTTAACGCCAGAAAGTAGACATTTTAAAGTTTAGACTAACAGCAATTGAGGTTGAGAGACAGAGAAAATATGATAAAGTGTAAGAATACTAATGGCCTTTTCCTAGATAGCTGAGAGTCAATTCTATTTAAATTTAAATTGTACTTCTAGGAAACTAATTTTATCCTCAGTATACATTTATTTGAATTTCATTTTTTCATTTTATTTCTGTTTTTCTTCCTTATTTTTAAGTGAAATTAGACATGGTATTATATTTAATTTTGAAAATAGCATTCTGATGTGAAATCTCCTCATAATAAGGTATTATTTTACACATATATTTATATTAAAAGATATATTCAGAGGTTTAATTAAATATAACAAATATTACTATAGAACATTTAAATCACTTTATAATTATTATTTGTGCCTTTTGTACTTTTTTGAATGATTAATAATGATCAAAGATGTTTTAGCTTCATAGTTTTTCTAAAAATTTATATCCATGTTGTAGATTTTTACTAATTATCTTCTAATTTATTTTAACTTATACTCTATTTTACTTATACTCCTCTTTTTAAAATTTCCAAAAAGTAATCTATATGAAAGTAACCTTGAAAAAATAATTTTCAAAGTAATTGTCAGTTTCTGCCAGGCCATGCTTTGTTACTCCTTTCCAGCACCATTCCTTTATTGGAATGTGTTCGGGATTATCCATTTATGAGCCCTTCCATAATAGCAAATTAGATAAGTAAAGTTGTAGCTTTTTAGCATCAGTCAAAGAGTTAGCTACAGTAAATGTTATTTTTACCCCCAAAATTACTTTAAAATATATTGAATTAAGAGAATTATCTAATTAAATATATTCACAGTAAGTCAAGACGTGAATGGACACCTTTATCAAATTCTTTTGAAAGTGTACTTTGCATTACTAACCAGCTAAATAACTAGCTAATGAAATAAGTAATCAAGGAATTACGCATTCACTCATATTCAACAAAGAACTTCAAGAGTTTTCTTTAGAAAATTGGTAAACTATAGTAAAAGGAAGAGACTAAATTTGCTCTTTTTACTTGGCAAAAAAAAACTTTATAAAAATGATAAATTAGGAGTGTGTCTCTGTATGATCCACCAGCTTCCCTTCCAGGTATATACCCCAAAGCACAGAAAGTAGAAACTTGAACAGGTATTTGTACACCCATGTTCATAGCAGCAACATTTACAATAGCCGAAAAGAAGACACAACCCAAATGTTCATTAACAGATGAATAGATGGACAAAATGTGCTATATACATGCAATGGAATATTATTCAGCCTTCAAAAGGAAGGACATTTTGACATATGCTACAACACAAATGAACCTTAAAGATATTATCCTAAATAAAATAAGTCAGTAGTAAAAAGACAAATATTATATTACTCCTTTCACATGAGGTTCTACAGTAGTCAAATTCATAGACACAGCAAATTGAATGGTGGCTGCTGGGGCTGGGTGGAATGGTGAATGGATGGAAAGTATGCATGTAATAGATACAGAAACATATATCCTAATATTTTTAATTCAATTTACCTTTTTAAAATCAGTCTCATGTAAATTTTCTTCTTATGAATACTTCACTGAGGTCTTCTAATTTCTAAGTGAACAGATTTTTAAAAAGTAATTTTTAATTGCAAGACCAAGGACCAAAGCTTCAAGTGACAGTAAGTTAGCCAAATTACAACCTTGCGAAAAAGTAGTTAATAAATCTTCTATCAGGCATTTTCTGTAAAATGTCATGATTTCACATTCCTAGCCTACACAGACAAAAATATGATGAATTACACAACTTTTTAAATAAAGCTATCAATACATTTGTGTGTTCACCCTTCTTATCTACCATATAACCTTTCAGTTTTAAATCAATAAATCAGAGTTAGTTTTCCTTCTGTACCTAGGTGTTAAAACTTCACTTTGAGAGTAAACCAAAGAGCCATCCAAATTACTCTGCAGGTGTCTCTGTGTGTGCATGCATGCATGTTTTTAGATGGATGATAGATAGATAGACAGACAGACAGATACACAAGTAGAGATATAGAAAGCCTGAGATCCCACAGGTAGTCATTTCTCAGTTTATTAAAGTTTCTAATTACCCTCATAATTTCATTGTACTTTTTAAAGTTTTTTAATAGAGATTGCCTCCTGTGATTAATTGTACTCTTTTATCCTCGAACTAAACCAAACGTTTTCAATAGAAAAGTCTTTTTAATGAAGGGTGTTATATATAAATATCACATACACATTAAAAAAGATATAAACTTAATAGATTCAGGGTTTTTTAATTTTGTTGCTTGTGAGCTTTTCAAAATGTGTTAAATGCCTATGCACACACAAGAAAACACAAAACAGGATCTAATCAAAATATAAAGATTATTTTTAAAATGGAAAACATTATACCATCAATATTTATTTAAATGTGTGTGTTTGTTTTTATGAGCTCTTTTAAGATGGGTATATTTCTGAAGAGCATTTTACCATTACTGACATGGTAAATATGTTTCTCAGCTGAACACTGAGACTTTGGAAATTATATTGGGAAAAGAGAACACACCACACCCAAAAGGCACAGAATTCTGAAACAAGAAGAACAATACCTTAATTTAATTTTCTTTGCAATGTTGTTAGATTCAATCTTTAGACATTCCCCCAAACAGTAATTTGGTACTTAAACTACTCACTGGAGAAATTCACTAGGCATTCCCAAAACAGTAATTTGGTACGTAAACTACTCACTGGAGAAATTCAGATTTAGTTTTACTCTAAGAGATAAATGTGTTTCTCTCTTGTGTTTTTTTAATAGGATACATATTTTATATTAAATTTTGCAGGCAATCTTCAATTACTTTTACCATCATTCATGGGAATCTGAAGTTTTTTTCTCTTCATATTTATTTGTTGAAATAGGGATCTATTCAATGAATCTCAAGGTATATATCATAGAATTTTTCTTTCTGCTACTTATCCATCTATAGCAGTAGCTCTCAGTTAGGTGGGAACAATTTTGTTTCCTGAGACAGTTTTGGTTGTCACAAATGGGAATATTCTACTGGCATCTAGTGGGTAAAGACCAATAAATATCTTACTAATCCTACTGGGCACAAATAGCCACTCCCATCCCCCAACAAAGAATTGTTTATCCCGACATATTAATAGCATCAAAGTCAAGAAATTCTGATTTATAGTATAGTTATTGGACATTTCTTAACAAAAGCAATCAGAACTGAATCCAGCTAATTAAAAAGCGCATAACTTACTGAACGACATCAAAAAATTCACAGTATTACCAAGAAAGACAGAGATTTAAGGTTTGCGGATAACACAGTCAGTAAACTCATCTTTGGATTGTGCTGCAGAATCTGGCACATGCAATACTGTCACAGCCACTAGCCCTGGACATTGAGGTTGTACAATAACCCCCGACCCCTACAGAAGTCAAGAGCAGGTGCCTGTACTCTAGATATAAGAGAAAAAGAATGCCTGAAATTTCCAGCTTCTTTTTAGAAAGTTGGAATAATTTTCAGCTGCTAACAACAAAAATGCCTGGCAAATATCAAATACTCACTTTCCCCAATAATTCCAAATCAATTTCAAATTAGTTTTTAAACACCAAATTTTGTCAGCTTCCATTTAATTTGGTAAAGCAAGTCAAAACAGTATGCTTATATAGTAATGTTCATTTGACTGTAGCTAAATAGAAATTTATAAACATCATGTTTTGCTGTTTAGTATTTTATATGAAGATGGTTTTAAAGTGTAATCACTAATAAAACGCCAATTCTATATGTTCTGATTAATATAAATGTTACATATATACATTTTAAAATAAGGACATTATCAGGAATAAACAAGTCTATCCTAAAATGCTTTTTTTCAGGACAGCAAAATTTTGCATACAAAAGCAATTTTTTCTTTTTTTTTTGAGAGAGAATCTCACTCTGTCACCAAGGCTGGAGTGCGGTTGTGTGATCCTGGCTCATTTCCACGTCTGCCTCCTGGGTTCAGGCTATTCTTCTGCCTTAGCCTCCAGAGTAGCTGGGATTACAGACATGCACCACCACACAGGCTATTTATTTATTTTTATTTATGTATTTATTTATTTTGTATTTTTAGTAGAGACAGCATTTCATCACGTTGGCCAGGCTGCTCTTGAATTCCTGGTCTTTTAGTTTTGAGTATCTTCACATATCTTTTCTTCATATTGTTGAAAATTGCAGTCAAAGAGGTCTGGGAAACTTGTTAGTTCAGCTTTCATGCAACCTCTGTCCCTCTTCTTGTTCTATCCTAGATGTTCCACTTCCAGCATATGAATGTTGGTTCTTGCACACAATTGAACTTATTACTGGGTATGTATATGTCTTTTCCTACATACCATAAGAAAGCTTGACATTTATTCTGCTGCTTGAAAATTGTTTTCTTTGTAAATCTGAGAAAATCAACTAAAATATATTATTTAAAGGAAACAAAAGTAGATAAAGTAGTTAAATATATTTAAAATTGCTTTATTATAGTGACAGAAGTCCACTACTTGAAAGACATTGTAGGAAAATGCATATTTATTATTACAACAAATAGAAACAAATGTAACAGAAATAAGCAAAAATTAACATATAAAAGTGTTTCAGTACTAATTATCCACCCCCAAATATGGAAAATAATGGAAAAAATTCTTGAGTAGAAAGACAATCTCACCGATTTATCAATAGTATTGATGGTACTTACCCCAACTTTTTAAAATTAATTCTAAAAATCCAGGTGAATAAATAAAAACACAACATTAGCCAATACTTTTCTATATTTATTAGCAATAAGGTGCTGCAAGCCTACCTTTTTGAAATATTAAAATATATTTAAAAGCTGCACTGTAGTATGAACACATAAAATAGACTGAAATATCGAGTTAATATCATAGATCAAGTCTGAAATAGAATAGTTATTTCAAACAAATTAAGTTAGATTCACATCTCCAACCTTACACAAAATGAATTTAATGTGTTTAAGATTTAGATAGATAAAATGAGACTCTAAATGTGCCAGTATAACATGAGGTATTGTTTATTGTTTTTAAAACATTATAAAATGCAAAAATAATGAAATTAAACATAAATAGCTTTTATCAGCCAAGCATTACAGCAATCTGCCTGGCCAAAGAAAAAAAAGATTTTAATGTATGAAAAAGATGCTCCATCTCATAGAACGATAAAAGAGTAATTTATTTAATATATAAAAGTTTCTATAAAGCAATAATTTAAAAACTCTAAGAATATAACATAAAATAGGCTGTAAAATGTCTCTCAGAAAGTGGAAATATACTAATTCTCACCTGAATGGAAAATTATAACATATTGGGATACAAATTTTTATCTTTCAAATAGGAATATAATTTCAAATAATTTGTAAATCCCTCCATAGGGAAACGCTGAGAACATAGGCATTTTCATATATTGCTGGTGTAATAGTAAGTGGGTAAAATTATCAATGGAGGGAAATTAACAACGTATCTCCACAATTATAAATGTATTCTCATTCATATATTGATCTACCAAATTGATTCCTCAGAATTTTACCAACAGATGTACTTTTATGTGTACAAGCTTGCTTATTTCCAAAGATATTTATTGCAGTACTGCTTTGTAGTAGCAAAAAACTGAAACAACCTGAATACAACAATTGAAAACTAGATTATTAAGTTACAGTTTTTTCATCCATTGGAGTAATTTGCAATTGAAAATCACAAGTTCTTTCTGTCTTGACGGGGATGATTTCTAAGAGATGATATAAAGTGTAAACGTAAACAATAGCATGCAGAACTTGCTATCTATTTTATAAGAAAATAAAAATGTAATATATGCATACATCTTAGTACAAATATAGGATATTTCTGGAAACTGAAGACCTTCAATAGCCTCTATATAGGGAAACTGAGTAGGTGGTGACTAGGAAGGGAGATTTCATGCTACACTCGTAACTTTTGAATTTTTTAGCAGATAATCATACTTTTCACTCAAAGAAAAAACAAAAGTAAGTATAATAATTCCATTTCGAAAGTCAGAACATAGTCAGTTATTTTCACACTTATGTCATATTAATTAAAAAAATTATTACAATATGCAAAGTAAAGCTGGGACTCAAATATTCTGAGGAATGTTTTATCATAAAAAAGTTTATGATAAATCTTAATATATAATATTCATAGACTAAATCCTGAAAAATTTATAACAAAGCCAATTAGTAAACACCATACAGTATTTTATAATACTTATATAGCAAATATAATTAATGTGTTCATCAGGTTATTGCTTCTGGGATTATAAATGAAATACCATACAATTTTATAGACCACTTGGCTCAGCAGTAATGGAAGTTAATCTTAATTCTGAAAGAGATGTATTCATGTGCATCCAATAAAATATGACTAAGTGGTCTTGACCTGTATTTCGGTGGTTAAGTCCCACTCAGTGGTTTTCTAAGAACAGCTTGCCTTAGGTTATAGCAGTTTAATGGAACAGTTAGCCATTTTCACCATCTACTTGAACTTACTAATGAGAAAATTTAGACATCTCACATGGGATTTTGCTCCGGTTTCTCTCAGAATAATTTTTTATAAATAGTCCCTATTACAATTTACTAAAATAAATATAGGCAAATAAACTAAAATAATTTACAGTCTACACTTGTAGGATGAGATGGTAGCTGAGAGAGACTATTCTCAATCTACAAAATGAAAACACTATATAGACAAATTAAAATATATCAATGTTAAAATATTCCATTTCTATACTTCTATTTTGAAATAATCACAAACTTTATAAGTTGTTAGCCATGTTCTTTATCATTTAAAATTTTCTACAGTATGGAATTCTGTCTAGTACTTAAGATATCTGCCTTGATTAGTCCCTCTCGTGGGTATCTTCCAAATTTCACCCTCTCGGTGAGTCTTTCTATAAATCTTTATTCAATATTACGTAACTTCTTTCAAGATTACATTCCCCCTATTCAAGATGACAAACCCTTATTAAAGATTACAAGGGTAAATGTAATCCTTTACCTATTCTTGCTTTACTTCTGTTCCAGCACTTAACGCTATGTGACACATCCTATCCTTTCCCTTTTTAATTTATTTTTTGTTTTTCTTGTCTAACTAAACTGTAAGCTCAGTATAATTGAGGTGATTTATGAGTTTAATTCACTGATGACTTCTTAGTAGTAAAACGTTACATAAAATACAGTGGGTATTTGTTAAATAAATTGTAAATTAATAAGTAAGTAACTGGTGATTAAAACATATGACCCTTTCACCTGAAACATTAGTTATCAATATTTCTTGGTAAATTTTCAGTTGTGGCAGTCACTCCTAAATATGAACTATATTACTGGTGCAAATTTTATTTGTAATTTTGAAGGTAACATCCACAGCTTGCTAACTTGAATGTGTATGAATGGCCAATTATGGTTTTTGTTTTGTTTTGTTTTGTTTTTTTGAGATGGAGTCTTGCTGTGTTGCCCAGGCTGGAGTGCAGTGACATGATCTTGGCTATGGTATTGTATTAGTCTGTTTTTACGCTCCTAATAATGACATACCCAAGACTGGGCAATTTACAAAATAATGCAGTTTATTGAATTTACAGTTTCACATGGATGGGGAGGACTCATAATCATGGCAGAAGGCAAGGAGAAGCAAGTCACATCTTACATGGATGGCAGCAGGCAAAAAAAAAGAGAGATTGTGCAGGGAATTCAGGATGAGATTTGGATGGGGACACAGCCAAACCACATCATGTCACCCTGGCCCCTCCCAAATCTCATGTCCTCACATTTTAAAACCAATCATGTCTTCCCAACGGTTCCCCAAACTCTCACCTCATTCCAGTATTAACTCAAAAGTCCGTAGTCCAATGTCTTATCTGAGACAAGGCAAGTCCCTTTCACCTATAAACCTGTAAAATCAAAAGCAAGTTAGTTACTTCCTAGATACAAGGGGGGAACAGTCATGGGTAAATACAGCCTTTCCAAATGGGAAAAAAATGTCCAAAATAAAAGGGGTACAGGCCCCATGTAAGTCCAAAATCCAGCAGGGCAGTTAAATCTTAAAATTCCAAAATGATCTCCTTTGGCTCCATATCTCACGTCCAGGTCACACTGATGGAGGAGTGGATTTCCATGGTCTTGGGCAGCTCTACCCCCATGGCTTCACAGGGTACAGCCTCCCTCCTGGCTATTTTCATGGGCTGGCATTGAGTGTCTCTGGCTTTTCCTGGTGCATGGTGCAAGCTGTCAACAGATCTACCATTTTGGGGACTAGAGGATAGTGGCCCTCTTCTCACAGCTCTATCAGGTGGTGCCCCAGTAGGGACTCTGTGTGGGGGCTCTGATCCCATATTTCCCTTCTGCAATACCCTAGCAGAGGTTTTCCATGAGGACCCCACCCCTACAGCAAACTTCTTCCTGGGCATCCAGGCACTTCCATCTGAAATCTATGCAGAGGTTCCCAAACCTCAATTCTTGATTTCTGTGCACTCGCAGATTCAACACCATGTGGAAGCTGCCAAGCCTTGAGGCTTGCACCCTCTGAAGCAACAGCCCCAGTTCTATTTAAGCCTTTTCAGTTATGGCTGGAATGGCTGGGACACAAGGCACCAAGTCCCTAGGCTGCACAAAGCATCGGGACTCTAGGCCCAGCCCACAAAACCAATTCTTCCTCCTAGGCCTCCAGGCCTGTGAAGGAATGAATTGCCATGAAGTCTTCTGATATGCTCTGGAGATATTTTTCCCATTGTCTTGGGGATTAACATTCAGCTCCTCATAATTTCTGCAAATTTCTGCAGCTGGCCTGAATTTCTCCTCAGAAAATTGAATTTTATTTTCTATCACATTGTCAAGCTGCAAGTTTTTCAAACTTTTATGCTCTGTTTCCCTTTTAAAAAAGAATGTTTTTGACAGCACCCAATTTACCTCTTGAATTCTTTGCTGCTTAGAAACTTCTTCTGCAAAATACCCTAAGTCATCACTCTGAAGTTCAAAGTTCCACAAATCTCTAGGACAGGGGCAAAATGCTGCCAGTCTCTTTGCTAAAACATAACAAGAATCACCTTTCCTCCAGTTTCCAAAAAGTTCCTCATTTCCATCTGAGAACACCTCAGCCTTGACTTTATTGTCTATATTGCTATAAACATTTTGAGTAAAGCCATTCAACAAGTCTTTAGGAAGTTCTAAACTTTCCCACATTTCCCTGTCTTCTTCTGAGCTCTCCACACTGTTCCAACCTCTGCCTGTTACCCAGTTCCAAAGTCGCTTCCACATTTTTGAGTATCTTTTCAACAGCACCCCACTCTTGGTACCAATTTACTGTATTAGTCCTTTTCCATGCTACTGATTAAGACTTACCTGAGACTGGGTGATTTACAAAAGAAAGAGGTTTATTGGACTTACAGTTCCACGTGGCTAGGGAGGTCTTACAATAATGGCAGAGGCAAGGGGGAGCAAGTCACATCTTACATGGATAGCAGCAGGCAAAAAAAGAGAGCTTGTGCAGGGAAACTCTCCCTTATAATACCATCAGATCTCATGAGACTTATTCACTATCATGAACACAGCACAGAAAAGACCTGCCCCCATGACTAAATTACTTCCCACTGGGTCCCTCCCACAATATGTGGGAATTCAAGATGAGATTTGGGTGGGAAAACACCCAAACCATATCAGGTATGATAAAAATACTGAATAAGTAAAAGATTCTAGTACTCATATTGTCCATCATTTTAACTTTGGCCATTCTAGTAGTTATGTAACAGCATTGTATTGTGGTGATTATTTGCCCTTCCTTATTTACTGTTATTTTTATGTTTTTGTCACATGTATCTTTTTTTTAAGTAGAATGCTTGTTCCAACATGTCCTTATTTATCATACTAATCTCATTTTCCATATTATTATTAATATGTAATAATTTTTCATCTATATACATCTTTTAAAATTTCATGGATATAAATTATATATATGCATGTGTGTATTTCTATATATATATAGTTTGAGCCTAGAAGTCTTACTCATTCTCAATTAGACTTTGATGTATAAGGTTACATGCTATAGTATAAGCCTAACAATATATTATAGTAATATTTCATTATACTAATTATATTAATTGTACTATAATACTGATAACATATTATGTCTTTAATGCATTACAGTAGTTAGTATACTTTATATTAGTGGCTGGTACTATAGGACATCAGATTTTTATATAATGAATATATGTCCTTATAACCAGCTAAA
The DNA here is from genome assembly GCF_028885655.2 of Pongo abelii. Lineage (NCBI taxonomy): Eukaryota > Metazoa > Chordata > Mammalia > Primates > Hominidae > Pongo > Pongo abelii. Next base: position 46,941,717 of record NC_072000.2, on the reverse strand, counting down.
CTCTTATTATTTCTAGTAACTTACTTAGAGTATTTTTATCTCAATGCAAAATACAGTAGAAGGAAAGAAACAAGAAATAAAATGTCAGAACAAATAGAAAACAAATATCAAGATTGTAGATACATGCACATCCATAACAATAGTAACATTAAATGTAAATAGCCTAAACAACTCAATTAAAAGGCAGTTTTTTTCAGATTTGGTAAAAAAGCAAGAGGCAACTATATGCTACTTATACAAATTTTAGTATAAAGAATAAATTGTTTACAAATAAAAAGATGGAAGAATATAACTTGTTAACATCACTCAAAGAAAATAAAGTAGCTATGTAAATGTAAGAATAACTAATTTCAAAGTAAAGAATTTCATTAGAAATAGAGTGATTCCCTAATTATAATGTGGTATGCACTGAATAACAGAGAATATCTATCTAGCTAGCTAAACTATCTATCTATTTATCATCTCTTTATTGTCTCTCAATGACATATCTATCCATCTAGCTATCCATCTATCCATCTATCTATGAAGCAAAGCTGACAGAACTGCAGAATTGCAAAGAGAAATAGACAAAGCACACTTCAGTGCTACCAATTATAACTGGAATAAAGAAACAGAAAATCAGTAAGGACATTGGAGCACTATGTGTTTCATTTTTATATTATTCTTTTTTTCTCCTCATTATAGTCACATTTTCTTCCAATTCCTTAAACATGTTTAGCCTGTTGACAATAATTGCTTAAACTTCCTTTTACAGATTCCATCATTTAATTCATATGTTTTTCTACTGACAGAATTTCTCTAAGATGTAAGCCATATTTCCAAATGTTTTTAATGACTAGTTAAACTCTACAAATCTTGTATTTTGGTTCTGAGATTTTATTGAAAGTCCTTTAAATAGTGCTGAATTCTGTTTGTGCATGCTGTTGTGTTACTATGAGTCCACAGGATTCTTTCCAGGCTTGCTTATAAACTTTGTTTAGTGTAAATATATATATATTTGGAAATATATATATATATATTTACACTAAACAAAGTAAATATATATATATATTTGGAAATTTGGAAAAAATATATATATAAGGAAAATTTAGCTGTCTTACTAAAAAGATCCCCCTTAATTGTTTTATCTTATGCCCCATACATTACAATATCTTTTCTATGTAGCTTGTAGCAAGATAAACTCAGTTTTCAAAGATCTCTGTAGTACAATGTTATAGTAGTTATTTCCTGTGTCTTAGTACTTTATCCTTATGTCCAGATCATTACAAATTCTTATTTAATTATGCTTTGTCTTTTTGCTTGCCAAAGCCTTTAAAATAAATCTACTCTTTATTTAAAGGAGATTATGAAGATAAATTTTTCATAAGTTTTGTGTCTAGATAATTCCTGCTGGAAGTATTTTAAAATAATAATATGACAAGTCTATATCCACAAGTTTGATGAACTAGGTAAAATCAAATATCTATTTCTTGAAAGACACAATCTACTAAAACTCACAACTCACACACAGGGAAATAGTCTGAATAGAACCATTTATATTAGACAAATTAAACCAATCATTTATACCTCTCAAACCAGAAAGAACCAGGCCCAAGTACATTCATTCATGAATTCTGCCTAAAATTTAAGGATAAAATCATTCCATTTTGATAAAATTTTATTCATAAAATAGAAACAGACTCATTCTAGGAGGGTAATATCACTTTCATACTAAAACCGGAAAAAAATTTGTCAGAAAGAAAAATTACAGATCCATATCTCTCATTAGCATACGTGTAAAACTCCACCAAAAATAGAAAATAAAATCCAATAATGTATTAAAAATTATATAACATGACCTAGTTGGATTTATGCCTGGTATACAAGGCTGGTTTATTGTCCATAAATTAATTACTACAACCATCACATTAATAGACTAAATCTGAAAAATCAGACTGATATCAAGAAATGCAGAAAAATTTTCAACAAATGTCACACACTTTCATAATTTTAAATAGAGAAAATAAAGCTTTTAGCAATTTAAGACTATGTAGGATCATCCACATCTTTATTTTTAAAAATCTACAAAGAGCTGCAGCTGTCACTTTATTTAATGATAGAGAAGCAGAGGTTTGCCTGCTAAGACTAGGAACAAGGCAAATATGTCTCTTCTCAATCAATCTTATTCAGTATCATACTGGAAGTCCTAGACAATACAATCTGATGAGAAAAGAAAATAAAGGCATATGGATTGGGAAAGAAGATATAAAATTTTCTTTGCTCACAGATGACATTTTTGGCTATGCAGAAGATCTCAAAGACTCATCATCAACAACAAAACATCCGAGAACGAATACAAATTACAGCAATGTTGATAATTGGGTTTAATTAAAATTAAAATCTGTTCTGCAAAAGACACTGTTAAGAGGATGAAAACATAATCTACAGAATAGGAGAAAATCGGATGTTCATCTAAAATATATAGAAACAATTAAAACTCAAAAATTAAAAGCAAACAGGCCAACTAAAAAAAAATAAGCGAAAGGTTTAAAGAGACACCTCACTAAGAATGATATATAAATGGATATAAGCATAAGAAAAGATGCTCAACTTATACACCTTTAGAGAATTGTAAAATAAAATAACAATAGTATACTATTATACACCTCTTTGAATGGCTAAGACCACAGCACTGACAGTACTAACTGCCAGTGAAGAGAGAGCAACAGGAATTCTCATTCATTGCTGGTGAGAATGCAAAATAGTACAGCCACTTTAGAAGATAGTATGGTACTTTCTTACAAACTAAACATACTCTAACCATATGATCCAGTAAATAGACTCTGTTATAGCCTATACTACATATATACGTACTATATTTAATACAACATTGAACATTAAATATAGTACATTAATTCTAAACATTAATATTTTAAAACTTTGTACATAGTCTTGCATAATTTGCTATTCCTTTTAATGAGTTGAATTGTCAATTCCTTCGTCCATTTTGTAATGTGCAATTTATCTTTATCTTATTGCTTGGTTTATACCCTTTATATGCAATATTTAAAAAATCAAAATAGATGTTACTAATATTCTTACTAACTTGGATACTGTTATTTATTGAAATTCAAATGTTAATTACTTATGTAGTCAAATTTTACCTCTATGCCTTCTAAATTTCATTTCTGGCTTAGAAATAATTTTTCACTCAAAACATTTACTCATTCTTCATAAAATTGTATGACTTTTGTTCAAATATGTTACGTGTCTGTAATTTATTTTGGTATAAAAATAAAGTAGAACTCTATTTTTCAAAATCTATATAAACTATATATTCCTACTGTAAACCATATAAGCTAAATATTTCTACTGTTTATAACCTGCCCAGTTTATGGTATTTTTGTTATATTAGCCCAAATGGTCTAAGGTCTAAGGTAGGCTCCTTGGTATTTACCTAAATTTTTAAAAATTTGTGTCCACACAAAAAACTTGCACAGGAACGTTTATAGTAGTTTTATTCATATTTTTCCAAATATATTTTCTATTATTTTGTAAGTTTCACAAGCATATTTGTTATCATTTTAACTGGGGCAACTTATTACATATTATCATGTGTTTGGTGCCTTATTGATTTTTCTTCTTATTATTGTAATAGTCATATTCTCATTTGTTTGCCCAATTTTAGACCTAGAGGATGGAAAATGACAGGCTACAGGCAGGGCCGGATCTGTCTGTCTCAGTGCCTGTCTAGTTCAATGAGAAATGCCTGTAGTTTTTATTACAACTCCATATTTTATAATTTTAATAAATATTTAAGTATTGTTATTATTGAGAGTGGAAAGTGAAATTTAAAAATGTTACCCCTAGTGCACTTTCAGTAATGGTACTTGGTAATATCTTATTTCAAAAATATTTTCAAATTTTTCTTTTGAGAAATCTGAACATGATGCAGGGTAAACTCACCAATATCAATACCTAAAAATTAAGTAGATTAAAATTACTTAGAATGGCTATGTTGTGCTTATTTCAGAGTTGTCTCTAAATTCTTAAAGACATTCTAGTTTACCAGTGTTGTCCTAAAACTAATCAAGTAAATATGGACCACTTAATTAGGGTTTCTCTATATTTATATTTAAATGCTAGTTCTGTACAATTCTTCCTTTTGAATTATTATTACTCTTAAAAAAGCTTCCAAAAGTCTGACCAAAAATAACACAATTTTAAAGGAAGTAAAAATGAGTAGCTACATTTTCAAGTGTGAATATGTCTACACTAAAGACAAATGTTATGCTTTTCTTAAATATCTTCCGGGATGAATACTTCAAAATCATCCATACTATTTATTTTGTTTGGCAGTTTAAGCACTTAGACTTTGGGAACTGGTAAAGTAAAAAGAAAAACAAAAACACAACGCTGAACATATACCATGAATAAACTTTAAAATGGCATTGCTGATTCCTAGGTAAAGCTACATTTTACACCCAGGTTAATTAGTTGTCAGAAAAGTGGAAGAGATGATCTGATCATAAGCCAGGAGCAAGTGGTAATGATCTAAGAAATTTACTAGTTCTCTGAAGCAATAGAAAAATGACTTAAACCTGCTAGTATAAAGCTGACACCTAGATTTCTACTTTGATTTACAGGGAGACAAGAGTTATAACATTTTAAATAAAATAAGGAGGTGAATTTGGATTAGGTAAATTATGTTAGGCATCTTGTGAACAAATAGGGAACATAAAAGAAAGGAATAATTGTTGAAATAAATTCCCTGTTACAAATTAATTTTACAGTCTTCTGATTAACATAGAAAGCAAGCAAAATTGTAATGTGTTTATGTTAATTTGCAACCTGTTTAACAAAAGTCAAATGTCATTGACAGTAAATACCAATTTGTTTATTATGTGACATTTACATTAGAAATAAATAAGAATGCCAAAGAAGTTAAATGAATAAATATACACTCTATGTGTGCATATGCATGTATTTATGTAAATCAAAACACCATATATTTTTATTACCTATATGCGTAAGTGTGAAGTAGAAAAAATAATTCAATGGGGTGGTAAGTTTGGAATATACTAAAGAATGGAAGAAGCACATTAAAGAAATTAAACCAGAGATTATGAGAAGAAAGTATGAAAAACCAGGTAATACTACAATGAGATTATAGTATCCATAGTGAGACATTATTTTTTTCTCTTTTTAGTTCTTGTTCATGTATGTTCACACATACACAAAATGTATTCACATACAGATATTGCCACAGATCATTAACCCTATTTCATACATATTATCATCACTGAACAAACCAGAAGCATAAAGCAATTTTATTTTATTTATTTATTTTTATTTATTTATTTGTTGAGATGGAGTCTCTCTCTGTCTGCCCAGACTGGAGTGCAGTGGCGTGATCTCAGCTCACTACAAGCTCCGCCTCCTGGGTTCACGGCATTCTCCTGCCTCAGCCTCCGGAGTAGCTGGGAATACGGGCGCCTGCCACCAAGCCCAGCAATTTTTTTTTTTTTTTAAGTAGAGGCAGGGTTTCACCATGTTAGCCAGGATGGTCTCAATCTCCTGACCTTGTTATCCCGCCTCGGATAACGCCCGCCTCGGCCTCCGAAAGTACTGGGATTACAGGCGTGAGCCACCGCACCCGGCCAAGCAATTATATTTTAATTGGAGGAGAAATATCTAGATATATTTTGTGTCCTTCCAAAACATTTGTGTCTTCCAAAACTTTGGAAGTTTTCTCTCCTATTCTCTGCCAGGTTGCCCTGTGTCTCTCTCCTATTCTCTGCCAGGTTGCCCACCCTGTATGAATCATATCAGTTAGTCTGCATGTCTTCTAACTTCCTGTTGAGTTCAGCCAATGGAAATCATGGCGGAGGATCTGAGAAGACAGTCATCAAGGTCATTCTTCACACCTTGTAAGCCTGCCTTTTGATTGTTATGTCTCTTCACAGAAGGTCTCTGCTTCTCCCAAAGTGACCTGTTCTACAAAATTTTTCTTCTTTACTTTGGTAAATCTAAGCTTCTCCCTTCCCTCAACCTTTTGAAACTAGGTAATGATATTTGTACTGGTACTTAACATCAAGGACAAGCACTTTTCATAATGATTGTCCTATGTACCAACCAAACTTTTGGATTTTTTAAAACTTTCTTTGAATTTTTCAAATTTGTGTGTGCCATCTCTTTCCAACTGGACTCTGACTAAATGAGAAAATAAAATTGGCCATTTTTATGCCTTGAACAATATCAACAGTAAAAATGGCACAACTTTTTATATAGAAAATACATCTGGGTTAAGATGGCCAATTAGACGCAGCTAGGAAGTACCACTGCCACCGAGAGAAACCAAGGTTTTGAGTAAACCAACATAATTTGGACAGATCTTCAGAGAGAAAACACGTACTGGATAAAGATGTGATACAGATACTAAGGCCAAGGAGAGAGGAGGCTGGGAACACTGACAGGTTACCCAAATGCTAGGGCTTGTTTTCAGCCCCAAATGGCACCTGGGAAACAAGTGACAGAAGGTACCGTGAGACTTCTCAACCTTGCTTCAGACCTCCGTGATCCTGGCTGCAGGGGACCCCATGTCCACCATCAGTGTTTGAGCTGACAGGGGGATTTGCATGGAGAGTAGGCAGACAGCGCTTTAGCTGGTATGGAAGTGGGAGGTGTTGTGCACAGGGCAGTTCTGATGGAGCATGGACATAGCACCCATCCCCTAAATCTCCCTATGTCCCTCTGAGAAGCTCTAGCCCTAGCTGACCACTGAGCCAGGGAAAGTGGCATTGACTCCCCCATGGGATTAGGGCATGTCTGGTCTGCAGGCTCTCCTGCCCTCCAACCCCTCTGAGATGTTCGCCAATATCCTTGATTAACATAGAAACAAAAATATATTTTAAGTGCATAGACACAAAAATTCTCAACAAAATACTAGCAAACCAAATCCAGCGGCACATTAATAAGTTAATACACCATGATTAAGTAGGCTTTATTTCTGGGATGCAAGGCTGGTTCAACATATGCAGATCAATACATGCAATTCACCATGTAAGTACAATTGAAAGCAAAAACCACGATTATCTCAAATGACAAAGGAAAAGCTTTTGTTAAAATCCAACATCCCTTCATGATAAAATCCCTCAAGAGATGAGTCATCACAGGAACATACCTAAAAATAATAAGAGCCAACTGTGAGAAACCCACAGCCAATGTCACACTGAACAGGCAAAAGCTGGAGCCATTCCCTTTGAGACCTGAACAGGACAAGGATGCCCACTCTCACCAGCCCTATTCAACATAATACTGGAAGTCCTAGCCAGAGTAATCAGGCAAGGAAAATAAATACAGGCATCTAAACAGGAAAAGAAGAAGTAAAACAATCTTTCTTCATTGACAATATGATTTTATACCTAGAAAACCATAAACACTCTGACAAAGTTCTCCTAGAACTGATAAATGACATTAATAAAATCTGAGGCTTCAAAACCAATGTACAAAATTGAATAGCATTTCTATAGATGAATAATATCCAGGCTGATAATAAAATCAAGAACATAATCTCACTTAAAATTGCCACAAAGAAAATGAAATACCTAGCAATGCAGCTAACTAAAGGAGTGAAATATTTCAACAAGGAGAACTACAAAATGATACTGAAGGAGCTCAGTGATGACACAAATAAATGAAAAAACATTCCATGTTCATGATTGGAAGAATAAATTTTGCAAAAAATGGCTACATTGTCCAAAGCAATTTATACATTCAATGTTGTTTCTACCTAACTTTCAACAGTATTCATCATTCTTCACAGAATTAGAAAAAACTATTCCAAAATTTATATGGACCAAAAAAGAGCCCAAATGGCCCAAATAATCCTAAGTAAAAAACAAATCAAAAAAAAAAAAAAAAAGAAAAAAAAAAAACAGGCTGGAGACATCAAACTACTTGAAATATTGCTTGAATATTTAACTTCAACTGATATTGCAAGGCTACAATAACCAAAATAGGTTTGTACTGGTACCAAAACCAAAACAAACACATAGACTGATGGAACAGAATAGAAAACTCAGAAATCAAACTGCACACCTACAACCATTTAATCTTTGACAACACCAACAAGAAACAAGCAAAGGGTAAAATACTTCATTAAAATCATCCTGGTTTTACTGGTTAACCATATGTAGAAGAAATAAATTGGACCCTTAACCTTTTACCATATGCAAAAATTTATTCCAGATGGATAAAAGATGTAAATGTAAGACCTCAAACTCTAAAAATCCTAGAATAAAACCTAGGAAATACACCCTTCTCAACATTAGCCTTCTTAAAGAATTTTTTGTTAAGTCCCCAAAAGCAACTGCAACAAAAACAAAAAATGAAAAGTGAGACCTAATTAAACTAAAGTGCTTCTTCACAGCAGAAGAAACTATCAACACAGTAAACAGACAACTTCCAGAATGGGAGAAGTCGTTCTGAAGCAATAAATGAGGCAAAGGTCTAATATGCAGAATCTACAAGACACTTAAATCAACAAGCAAAAACAAATAATCCATTAAAAATGGGCAAAAACATGAACACACTGATATGGTTTGGCTGTGTCCCCACCAAAATCTCATCATGAATTGTAGTCCCTACAATCCTGTGTCATGGGAGAGACCTGGTGGGAAGTAATTGAATCATGGGACCAGTTTCCCATATGCTATTCTCATGACAGTAAGTTATCACGAGATCTAATGATTTTAGAAGGGGCTACCCCCTCTGAATGGTTTTCATTCTTCTCCTTCCTGCCGTGATGTTAAGAAGGGCATATTTGCTTCCCCTTCTGCCATGATTATAAGTTTCCTGAGGCTTCCCCAGCCATGCAGAACTGTGAGGCAATTAAAACTCTTTACTTTATAAATTACCCAGTCTTGGGTATTTCTTTGTTATCAGTGTGAGGACAGACTAATACACACATACTTTTCAAAAGAAGACCTAAATTGGCCAATATACATAAGAAAAAACGCTATTTATTTCTAATCATCAGAGAAACACAAATCAAAATCACAACAAGATACCATCTCACACCATTCAGAAAAGCAATTATTAAAACGTAGAAAATTAACAGATGCTGTTGAGGCTGCAGAGCAAAGGGAATGCTTATATACTGTTGGTGGGAATGTTAATTAGTTCAGCCATTTTGAAAAGCAGCCTGGAGATTTCTCAAAGAACTTAAAAAAGAGCTACCATTTGATCCAGCAATCCCATTACTGGGTATATACCCTGCAAAAAATAAATCATGCTACCAAAAAGACACGTGCAGTAGTATGTTCATCACTACACTATTCACAGTAGCAAAGATATGAAATCAACCCAGGTGCCCATCAATGGTGGATTGGATAAAGAAAATGTGGTACATACATAGCATGGAATACTGTGCAGCCATAAGAAAATAACTAAATCATGTCCTTTGCAGCAACATGGATACAGCCGGAAGCCGTAATACTAAGCAAATTAATGTAGAACAGAAAACCAAAAACTTACGCATGTTCTCACTTATAAGTGGGAGCTAAACATTTAGCCCACATGGATGTAAACATGGGAGCAACAGACACTCTGGACTATTGACTATTAGGGTAGAGAGGAAGGGAGTGGGTGTGGGTGGAAAAACTGCCTTTTGGGTCATATGTTCATTACCTGAGTAACGACATCCATAGTCCAAACGTCAGCATCATGGAATATATTCTTGGATCAAACCTGCACGTTTACTCCATATATCAAAAATAAAATTTGAAATTTGAAAAATAAAAAGAAAACACACGGAATATGTACATAAGCATAAGAAAAAAAGTGTTTTCTTTAATAAAGAGTAACTTTATTAATAGGAAGAATGAGGAGAAGGAGAAGGACAAGGAGAAGAAAGAATGGAAGGAGAAGAAGAGAGGAATGAAAAACATGATGTCATCTATTATTACAATGATCTTATAATTTTAATATCCCTTAGGTATCTCTGATTCTCAAACTTTATTTCTGGTGTCATTCAGAACCCGTTGGGAAATTGTTCAAAAATTTCCAGGCCTTTTCCATAGACATTCTGGTTTAGCAGATGGGGAGTGGTTCATGAAACTGCATCTTAAACATCACCACAGGTGATTTTGCTCCAAGTGTTCTATGAACCAAAATTTGAAACACATGCATGGACATAAATGGACATATGATTTTATATATGTCTGATTTTGTTTATGTGATTATGTGATGAAAGCACTATTGTCAAGACACAATTCATTTAAAGATGTGTCCTACATTGTTTTTTCGGTGAGTACCCCGACTAAAGACTTGAGATAAAAAAGAGTAATTTAAAGATTGACCTTCAAATCAATATTTGTTGATAATATTAAGATTACATTAAAACATGAACAAAAGTTAATCTCACAAATTGTGAACTTTTGAGTTAGTAACTAGAAATGCACTCAAAACATCATGTTATTGTACTTACAACTGAATGTGGCTTTCTTTTGAGACTCTCTGAATTAAAACAAGAAATATGACTTTTGCTATATTATTTCCAAAATATTTAACAAATGGGATATCTGAGCAATATGCCTCAAAACCTAGTCTTCTTCATACATGCTGACAATGTTTGTCTATATTCCACTTGTGCTAATATCCACATGATATTTTTTCTATTAGCAGATTTTAAATCAATTCAATTCTCTTTCTTTTAGACTTACTCTAAGGAATAATATCTGCCAAGCCATTGATTTGATGTTCTTGACAAATTTGTTCTAATTAGCATTAAATGGAAAATGATTTGTCAAATAAATGATTCATCAATGTGACACAACATAATTTTGTATATTATCATTGTTACTTATATTAGTGTTTGTCAAGCATTAAAATTTTTAATATTTTCAGGCCATATTGATATATTTTTTAAAAACTATTTTTTGCGTAACATTTGTGAGAGATAAATGGCAAAATAAAACTCTTAACTACATGTCATAGAGAAATGCATATTGCAATTCTTCCTTCAAATGGTACTGTATTCAAAATTTAACTATTAAAAAATGGATGGGGTTTACTTGTTAAAGCCGTGATTAGTGGAAAGAATATCACAGAAAGAAAGATATATCAGTAAAAGCCCAGCCTCATGTTGAGTTGGCCTCATCACATACTTTAAATATCTGGGAAAATATGGACACGTTTCAATATCCTGCCTATTGCCCACTCAAGAGTATCTCAATATACAATGTGATATAATTCTGCTTCATCTCTTTTTATTTTTTGTTCAACTTTTAAACTTAAGGTAACTACCGAAAAACATTGTTGAACCCTCATATTAATTCCTGATTAAACACCCGTGTGTATTTTTCAAATAATATTTCACTTGAAACTGCATGTTCTTATTTATGTAAAATTATAAAATTAAAGAATAAGGCTTTTTTTTTTAGAAAAACAACTCTTTTTAGCTACTTTTTATAATATTTATTTGGGGAAAAATTATAAGAAAATATAACTTTATTGGTAAAATATTTCTAGATCTTACATTGAAAATATGCCTACTGATTTTCACATGAAATTCTCTTTCAAGTTGAAGAATTAAAAGGGGCTTTCCCCCAGCTAGAATTTATTCGTTTTTTCTTATATTGTTTAATTTCAACAAGCTTTGATTATTTTATCACTAATAATAGTGAAATTTACTGAATGCTCATTGTATGCTATGCATGTCCTAATATATTAGGCTACTTGAACTTCATGGCTAACTATGATGCAGATATAATGAACACAATTTCAAAGACATGAAAATTTTAATGTTTAAAAATATTTCAGTGATAAAGCCAGCATTTGAACTCAAATCTAACTATATCTCTGTATCTTTTAGCAGAATACAGTTAGAAGTATATAAAGTGAATATGTTCCTAGAGTCAAAAAAAATAAAAAGCATATTATATTAAAATATTCTCTTTTCCTAAAATATAAGGAATTCAAAAACATCCAAATAAGATGTTTAAAAAATGCTGCATATGTAGAACAATAGATTAACTGGAATGTACCCATAACCCACTATAACCATTGGCCTAAAAAGCCTTGGATTGTCCACGAGTTTTAAAAGTGAATCCCATTTCGGTTTCTTACCTGCTTACAGCAATCCTCTTTCTCACATAAATAATTACTACTCTCATCTCCATCAGCAGAGGGATCCCTAGCATACATGCTTTTATAGCTAACAACAGAAGTTCTCACTTTATCAAAACTGAATCAAATTTTTCTTCCATGAATTTAGTTTCTGTCAACCAATATGCTTAGAATTTGTACGAATAATTCCACACTCAGAGTGTAATTTTTTATTATAAGCTACAAGAAATTTAACAATGCCTTGAAAAATTATCATATAAGAGGTATTTTAGGTAAATTGTTTAAAGGTAATGTGATGGTTAATATTGTCACCTTGATTGGATTAAAGAATGCAAATTATTGTTCCTGGATGTGTCTGTGAGGGTATTACCAAAGGAGATTAACATTTGAGTTAGTGGGCCAGGAGAAGTGGACCCACCATCAATCTGTGTGGGCGCCATCTAACCAGCTGCCAGCATGGCTAGAATAAAGTAGGCAGGAGCGATGGGAGAGCAGACTTTCTAAGTCTTCTGGCATTCATCTTTCTTTCGTGCTGTATACCTCCTGCCCTCGAACATCAGACTCCAAGTTCTTCAGCTTTTGGACTCTGAGTTACACCAGTGGTTTGCCAGTGGCTCTCGGACCTTTGGCCACAGACTGAAGGCATCACTGTTGGGTTCACCACTTTTGAGGTTTTGGGACTCGGACTGATCCACCACTGGCTTCCTTGCTCCTCAACCTGCAGATGGCCTATTATGGGACTTTAATTTGAGATCGTGTGAGTCAATTCCCCTTCATAAACTCCCCCTCTATATATACATATCCTATTCGTTCTGTCTTTCTAGAGAACCCTAATACAGGTAAACAGAAACATATGGGCAAAAGACATCTAATGATTTAGAACATTGCAAATTAATCTGAAAAGAGGAAGAATCAAATCCTAAAAGTATCAGTTGCCAGATATTGAGCATTTCTTGCCAGCACTTGAAAAGTCTAATTTGGTGATATTTACAGGCTGTGCTGTATTTCTTGCCAGCAGGAGGTATTTAGAATAGGCCATATTGTGAATAGCACATCCTCATTAGGACCAAGGACTAATGGAAATTTCTTTCCTATTTTATCCTAATTACTGAAAATTTTTGGACAAATTTATTTTTGAATATTTGGACAAACACAGTAGATCTGGAAACAACATATATTTTTGTGGCCAAAATACAGTTGAAATTCAGTATCATTTTAATTTCCACTTACATCTTCACATTAAATATCAAATTAAAATGCAATGAATTCTCAAATTAGGACATTCAGAATCATAAAAACATTTTGGAATGGATGCAGTATTATCATTTAATAATAACAATAAGTCAGACATAGTGCTAAGCTTCTTATCTTTATTTCTCATCATACCGTATATGCAATAATCAAAGAAAGTGAGATGCTGCTAAGAAGTTCAGAATCAAATATGTGTCTTAATTTCAATAATATATGCTCTTCATGTCTGAAATAACTAGTCTAATCTTGTTTTGTGAAATAAATATTCTCATATTTTTAATTTTTAGTACCCATATTCTTGAATTACACAAATATTGGAAGATTAATATTGTATACATAAGGAAATAGATACTTAAGGCTATTAAGAAGTCACCAAAGGCTACAGAAAAGACAGGATCTTTTACTCCAAATTTGGGTATAGTACTGGTAGCTAAAGATATATTTTTATTATACTATTGCAATTATTTGGATAACTCTTATCTTAGTTTTAACTATATGCCTAAACTAACAAAAATGATTTCTCATTTTCAAGAACATTCTAGAAACAAAACATTTTAAATTTATAATTGCCATATGCAGCATACAGGGTTGATGCCTATTAGTTTTTAAAATAATGAATTCTAAATCTACCTTAGATATCGATTCTCCACAATCTAAAGAGAGAATATTATCCTTAAAAAAAAAATAATGTGGCCGGGCACGGTGGCTCATTCCTGTCAACTGAGCACTTTGGGAAACTAAGTTGGTCAGATCACCTGATGTCAGAAGTTCGAGACCAGCCTGGCCAACATGGTGAAACCCTTTCTCTGCTAAAATTACAAAATTAGCCGGGTGTGGTGGCACATGCCTGAAATCCCAGCTTCTCTGGACGCGGAGGCAGGAGAATCGCTTGAACCCAGGAGGCAGAGGTTGCAGTGAGCTGAGATGGTGCCATTGTACTCCATCCTGGGTGACAAGAGCAAAACTCTGTCACACACAAACAAACCATAATGTTATACTGAAGTATTCTGAAAACACAGAAAAACTTTTGTATTTCCTTCTTAGAAGGTGAGGGCAAACTTATTAGGCATGCTGGCTATATGAATTGGCACCAGAGAAGGCCCATTAAGATGGAGGTAGATTCAATTGAGTAGTGTGTTAAGTGACAAAAGGAATATTGTCAGAGGAGTGAATGTGTACTGGAATTGAAGAGAAATCTTCAAGTCAATATTATTGGTATAGATTAAGGGATGAGGATCAAAGCTGACAATAAATTTAAATGATAAAACAGTTCAGGGAACAAAATTTACTGGAATGAAATTCATGATATCAGGATATGGGTACCTTTTTACTAAACATTGAAAGAATATTTCACTTGTGGGTTGATTATTTTTAATTCCCTGTAGAATAGACTACACACTCCTTCTTCAGACCAGCAAGGCTTTGTGCAACCTGGTCTCCGCCACCTCTCTAAACATTTACTCCCATTGCCTTCCTAGCTCACCATATTTCATGCCTACTGGATTTATTCCTATAATATAGTAGATCCTATTCCTGTTTTCCATGACCCTGCCTAGGAACCTGTACCCAAGAGGTTCATATTAGTTTCTGCTTGTTATCAAGATTTTTTGCTAAAACTCCATGTCCCTTTAAAGTAGCTTCTTGAGCATCATATTGCAGTCCTCAAGCTGCCCAGTTCCAAAGATACACTGGCATATATTATAAATATCACCTACCAAATAGCTCAACAATAATCTTTTTATTTTATTTGTTTACTTGTTTATTGTGTTTTTACCCCACAAAATGTGAGCTCCTTGAGTGTAGTCAGGGGAGTTGCTTGCCATGTTAACAACTCTATTTCAACATTTTAAAAGTCCCTGGAACATTGTAGGCAAAAAGTATATTTTGTAAATTTATTTATATTAGTTTTAATTAAATACTTCTGGAAACACAAGCAATCCCCAGATCTTGGTAAATTACATACTTCTTACTTGTGTTTTATATTTACTGTGTGTCACCTGCCAGTGGACTACACATGTGTTTATTCTAGGCCTTTGGATGAAAAAGCCACTCAAACTGGGCCATGCCAATATTGAGGCAGAGGTAAAAAAGTGACAAAAAATATGCAATGACACAAAGTATGTCATTTCTTTTCACATCATGTTTTCTTAAGAAAGTCGCTTGACCAAGGTTGACTTCAATGGCATATAGCAAGTCCCGTTCAATGATCAGAAATATATTATCCTAGTAGCATGTTACACACGCAGCTTGATTAGTGTAGACTACACTAGAATAGACTGTATACACCTTTCTGTGCCTGAAGGGAAGAAAAGGAGATAACCATGAACAATAATGCAACCTATCATAGTATTCAAATTGATATAATCTAGGTGTAAGCAAACAGCTATAGAATACATTATTTTTCTTTCTTTCTTTCTTTCTTTCTTTTCTTTCTTTTTTTCTTCTTTCCTTCCTTTCTTTCTTTCCTTCTTTCCTTCCTTTCTTTCCTTCCTTCCTTCCTTCCTTTCTTTCTTTTTCTTTTTTCTTTCTTTCTTTCTTTCTTTCCTTCTTTCCTTCCTTTCTTTCCTTCTTTCCTTCCTTTCTTTCCTTCCTTCCTTCCTTTCCTTCCTTCCTTCCTTTCTTTCTCTTTCTTTCTTTCTTTCTTTCGTTCATTCATTCTTTCTTTCTTTTCTTGACAAAGTCTCGCTCTGTCACCCCGGCTGGAGTGCAGTGGCACAATCTCGGCTCACTGCCAGCTCTGCCTCCTGGGTTCATGCCATTCTCCTGCCTCAGCCTCTGAAGTGGCTGGGACTACAGGCGCCCGCCACCACACCAGGCTAATTTTTTGTATTTTTAGTAAAGATGGGGTTTCACCGTGTTAGCCAGGATAGTCGTGATCTCCTGACCTTGTAATCTGCCCGCCTTGGCCTCCCAAAGTGCTGGGAATTACAGGCATGAGCCACAGCTCCCAGCCGGAATACATTATTTTTCTGAGTGAAGCTAAGTGAACATTAGGGAAAGCTAAACCTGTGACCCAGCTCTCATAAACATAATTAACACTTGATTTAACTAACATTGAAAACTCCTTCTAAATATATATGTTTTAAAAAACTAAGTTATCATTCATTATGAGAACACTGTTTTTTTGTGTATGCTTAAGAATAAAAAAAGCCAATTAAATATCCACAATGTTAAGAAGCATTTAGCAGAAATAGTAAAATGAGATTAGCATATGAGAATTAAAATTTAAAAGATGCTAGTTAATTTTTAGATGATAATTATTTGAACTTAAGATACTTTTCCACAAGCTCTAAATATGTGTTTATCTTTGACCTAACAAAGAGAAGATTAGCTAAGCAAATTAATAGGTCACATAAATATATGGGAGCATATTTAAGTTGCTTAAGTCAACATCTTTTAAATATAATCACCTATTAATTTTGATTAATAAATGATTGATACTATTTCTAAAATATATATATACTTGTCAGCTGGACAGCTGTTGATACCTGTGTATGAGAAGAATACTGGGAGGCTAATTAGCAATGCCAGTTTTTATCATGATTGTCCCTAGTAAGCAATACTTCTTTGGAAATAAAGATTGACCCCTCTGTTTCAGTTTAATATTCTGTACAATATTAGGATTGAGTTAGAGCATTGATTTGCAAGCTGTGCTCCATGGATATTTAGAATTTGCTTGGTGGTTTTCAAAGAATATCAAGAGATGAGAACATGATGAAAGGGAGAGTAGAAATTTTTTTTATCTTTTCTCCAAATGAAGAAATTATTTTTTAGTCCGTTCTGTATAATGAAGAACAATAAAAATAGAAAACAGAAAATAACTTGCTAACAAAACTTTAGAGATCATGTGCTTTCTGTAAAAAATATTTACATACATATTAAAATGAGAAGTCACGTGTATGAATTTCTTGATTACTAGGTTTGTGAATTTTATGGACTGGAGCAGACTGGTAGGTTAGAGTCTGTCACAAAAAGTTTTACACACTCAAATTTGTTTCACAGAATCATCTTTAAAAAGGTTTAAAAATACATTCTGATTATTATTACTATTTTGTGCTAGGAAAATTAATTCTAAGTGATCTGAAGTTGTCCTGAGCCATTTCACTGAAATAAGGGATACGCTGTGTGATACCATAAACTAGTCAAGTCATGAACCTACCAATTAATAGTATTGCCTTGTAAACATTGTTCTGACACAAGTTTAAGCTTGTCAGCATACTTTATTGGTAGCATGGGGTGATGATTTCCATCTTATCTTCATGAGACCCACGAGAGGACTCTGCCATTGGAGTGGATTACATAGTAAAATTAGGACTATATAAGAAGCCTGAGTCTATCTTCCATTTTTGACTCCCTGATTCCATGGTGTTTCATGCACAAAATAATAATTCCTGACCCAAAATACAAAGCAAACTGGTGTCCCATGCAGAGGGGGAATAAATAGTGAATGAATCCAGCTTCTTTGAAGCCATTCTATAAGGCAGCCTTGAATGCTATTATTATTCTTTCTTTAATACTGCTGCTATATAGTTTTTCTTCCCTCAATAAATTTTGATTTTTAAGAATGATCATTTTAGTCTTGTGAGTCATTTTCTGTAGCAATTGCACCCTTACTAACTGCCACCACTAATGTGCCTGTTTACATGGACACAGATACACAGACACACAAACCTACAGTTCCTATTACCTAACATACTTACCACACCTTTCGCTATTAAATGACAATAGCAAAGTTAATGTACTGATGAGGGAATATAGCTAGGATCCTGAGACCCGGAAGAAAATATTGATAATATCAAAATAGAGATTGCTTATGTTCTTGAGAGACAAAGAAGAGTGTCCGGATGCTTCAAGACCCAAGTAAGAGTTTTGGGGCCAGACAAACCAGTGTTTAACATTCACTCTGCATTTATTCTCTTAGTAATCCTAACCATGGTGCTTAACCCCTTAAGGCTTATATATAAAAGGAAGAAAACAATGCCGGTCCTGTTCCTACCTGGCTGTGTATAACAAATAAATTATATTTCTCTATTCTATCTATGTATATGTCTAAATATATATCTAAACAATAACATTTTCTGGTTAGTGATCCAAAATATCCCTTCCACACACCAAATACCATTTTCGGTGTTAAAGAATTCAAACTACTTTGACATTTTTCGAAGTGCCATATTGCTAAATGTAAAATTCTTAATAAATTAATGGTCTAATTTGAGAGAATGTTCTTTTAGAATGTATAGATAGTAACTTGAAGAATTGCTACACTTAATTTAAAATAAGACAAAAAGTAAAGGAGAGACAAATAAATAGACAAGTAAGAAAGTTGGAATGGAAGAAATTAATGCTTATTATACCATATTTGAACATTATTTAAATACTTAATCACAACTTTTTCAGATAAAATTTAAATTTTAAAAACATATGTGATCACATGAGTAGAGACACAAAATTAAATGTTACTGCATTATAGATTTGATCCAGAAAGCATAAAACAGATTTGATTTGTCCAATAAAGCTCTGCTAAATATGCATTTAATCCCTTTTCATTAATTTGTTAATAGTAAACTAGTGATAATGGAAGTAAATGTATTAGGAATAGTGGGGGTATGCAAATGTAAATAATTAGAGACACAGACTCCAGTTGGGTACATAACACAGTAGGGCAGTATTCTTGAGCACCAACAATTAAAAGCCTAATAAATAGTGCTATGTACCAGATGACAAAGGAGATAAACAAAATGGAGATAAAAAGGTTTCAAGTGTCTAAAAGTAAAAGACATTACTTTAGTCCAGGATATCCTAGAAAGCATTACTAGGGAAATGGCATTTGAGAATAAAAAATGTAGGACAACATGAACATGTACAGATGTGGGCAGATGGTATTGCATTTGTAATAAACATTGCAAGGAAAGTATAGACGTGGCGGAAAATGAAGAGTAGGGTTTTTCTTATATCTTTCACTTTCTTTTGGCTGTTTAAAGACCTTTTCTTCTCTACTCTTCTTTACAGGTTATGTCCTCTTGTCCTAGCACTTCCCTTGCCTCTTTCAAGTGATTCACAGCTAATTCATAATCTACTTACAGAGTTTATATTCTCAGTAGGAGACACTAAACAAAATAAGCAATTACATTTGATATTTTAACATGCAATTTGGAGAAATTGAAATCAGGTAATATATTCAAGAGTGCATCGTGAAGGTGGTGTACATAACCAGAGTAATAAAAAGGCATTTCTCAGGATGTAAAATTTGATCCGAGAGCAGGTATGGAAAGAAAATAAAACAGAAAGAATGGCAATACAGCACTGGTGAACTAGAAGTAAAACCATATAAACAGGCAGAATCATTTGAGTTAAGAAAAGGGAGTTTGAATTTATTCTAAGTAATGTGGGGATATTTTGAAGGAGTAGAGGCAAGAATGATAGTCTAAATTATATTATTAAAGGCCCCTCTTACTGCTGTGGATTGTAGATGAGCAAGAATGGAAGCAGGGAAGCCTGTTATAGGCTGTTGCCTGAACTCATGCTAGAAACAATAGAGTCTTAACTAAGAAAGTTTTGGAAGAATGGCCAGAATTGGTCACCTTTGAAATACATTTTTAGAATAAAACAAATAATCATTATGATATAGACGAAGAAGTGAAAAAATAAAAGTAATCAAGGAAGACTAGGAAGTTTTGGGTTTATGGATGTATCTTATCTCATAATCGAGATTGAAAATTCTAGGGAAGGAAAAGTCTTACTGAAAATTTCAAGAGTTATGTTTTTTATCTATTAATTTTGAGAAGCTTATTAGACTTCTTTGTAGAACTTTAGGGAGAAAAATATATGTACTTGGATTGCCAGGTAAAGGGAGGCTAAGAAATTTAATCAGCCTTTCAGAGCTTATTATGGCCTTCTGGTGATGGGAAAAAAAAAAAAGGAGGGACTTCTGAAGTATTCAATTGATTAGTAAGAAGCGCTAGATTTGGCACACTAATGATCTTTGGTAATTTAACAGTAGTGATTTTTATGGAGAGGAGACATTTGCTCTGTCAGGATAAGTTAATTAGAAAATAAATCATGAGAATGTACAGACACTGAGTGCACATAGTTTTGGGGGCCGGTTTTCCTGTGAAGTATGGGGGGAACAACTGAGATAGTATGAGGGGAAGACAGGTGGTCAGTGCATACTTCCCTTAAAGATAAGCATAATAGAACTATATTGATAGGCATAATAAATAAAAGGGAGAAAATCTCAGAAGTAAAGTCTTGAGAATACTAAAAAAGTACACCAAGTAATCAGGGTCACCACTTTTAGTTTATCAAGAAGAAAGACCTTGATGATGAAAGCATGAGGCTAGCATGATTTGGTAGACAGGAAATGTGTCAGTTGTTGTCTAATAGCTTTCATTTTCAGGATGAAATTTGAAAAGCTTGTCATTTTATTAGAGTAATGCAGTCAAGAAAGTACTTACTGAGGTCTGAGGTGACTGAAAAAAGATATTAGTTATTTGGGACAGTTTAAAGTGCTAAAAGGTTTCCAGGTAGTGATTGTACCCATTTGAACTCTTCCATCATGAATTCAATGTGACACCAGTCAGCTCTTTTTTAATTTTGATTTTTCTCTGGCAAGTTAAACTGCTGGGACAATATCTAGATGGGTCTGGGAGATGACCAGTCTGACATGAACTCTTCCACTTTCAAAGAACTGACTTGACTCAAGAGGACAAATCTAGGACCTGGCATTTAGGTGAGATATCATATATTTAAATGAATAATTAAATAAATATGATGCACATAGTTTATTGAATGACATTCTCATAATTGCAACAAATATGGAGAGAAAAATGATGGGATGAATGTGAAATAAAAATTAACTTTCATGAAAATAAGTAAAACAAGAATATCTATGCACTGAAAGAATCAATTTTAAGCTTTCAGCCTGATTCAAACTTATCTTTAAACAGAAACAGGGAACAAATTATATTGGAAAAAAATTTTGGCTACAATTTGGCTTTAGTGTGTGCTTTCACATTTGAAATTAACAACATAAAAATAAATGAAGCAGAAATATTTCGACGCCAAAGATAACATTTTCATCAAATTTATCAATGTAAATGGCCAAAATTAGGTTCTCCTGAGAGTGTATTTTATTCAGTTTTGTTTTTGTGATTCACTTTTCTGATAGTTTTCATTGATGCAATGAAAATCATGACCCGTAATTTTGAAATTGTTTTCCTATTAAGATATGGTCATCTGTGGACCTTTTAATTTAAAGTGTTAGAATTTTTAAAATCATGTTAAAGAATTAGTTTACTATGAACAATTTAGGAAGATATTTTGTTTTAAAGAAGTAACATATAATAAAGTATAGATGGACCTTTAAAGTAACAATTTAATTTTTTATGTAAGCAGTGAAGGCAGGTTGCATATCTCAGGTAGCAGTAGGAGAAATAGTAATTGAATATAAAAAGAATATAAAAGATGATTAAAGCCAGAAAATTTTGGGTGAGTGAAGATGGATCATGCACTATGCCAGTAAGTATAGTTTGAATTTCAACCTACAAATCCATAAAGAAACCCTATGTGTTCCTCAATTCTCATAAATGACATTGACGCTATAGGAATTAAAGTAACAAATTCTTGTAGACACAATAAAGCCATGGCATTTAAATTAATGTGACTCTAGATATTTAACAACAATTTAATAAAATAGAAAAGAAAACCCAGAAAATACTTTACAGAAGTTCAAAATTTAGTTAATAACAAGCAACCACAAATAATCCCTCTTCCACTGAAAGAAAGAAGGATTATTCGGTAAAGAGTCAATAAATCCTCAGTTAGGTAACTAGTTGGAATTTATTAAAAATGCAACAACCTCAATACCTATTCACATCTTACAGCCAGCAAACTACAAATGTGTTTGAGGTTTAAATGTAAAATATATAATTAAAAATAATTTACAGAAAAATTAAAGTTAGGATAATATCTACTTGGAAAATGATTTTGTTAGATTGTCCTGAATGGGGGAAGGGGCAAAACTTATATCTTTAACAAAATATACATTTTTTAACTAGGAAAAATATTGAAAATAGTTATTAAAGTCAATTGTCTATATTATTGTTTTACAGAGAAACCTTAAAATCACAAAGGAAAAACAAATGAGCATATGCATGAATAGAGGTGACCGGAATTTTATTTGGTAGCTAATTAAGGAAAACATGAATGTAGCCAATTAATATATTATTAATGGGTTCATTTGTATTATTTTTCAATTGTATTATTTAGAATTCATTAAAATGAAAATTAAGAACTTTTTGTTGTTGTTGTTTTGTCTATTCAGCAGAAAGTGATAGGGCCCAATATTGATAAGGATGTGGAACAATGAACACTATCAGACAATGGTAGAGAAAGATTAAAATGTACAGATTATCTAGCAGGCAATTCGATTCTATTTCATCAAACCTATATTAAAATATCTATCCTATGACCTAAATATTTAGCTTCTAGGAATTTATGTGGAATAATTAATAATCAAATAAAAACTTATAGTGGGTATTTTTATGTTATTGAAAAAATAGAAAAAATCTAGTTTTATAGCAAAGTATTTAAAGTACTTAATGCATAAGGTAGAATAAAGCATAACTATTAAAATGATTTTGTTACTGGTTCTTAACATATTTTCAAAAAATGAAATTCAGGTTTGAATTTATTATGAACAAAATAAACCTACTTGATAAATTTTATTATAAAAACATAACTCTATAATCAAATATGAAGAGTGTTTTTTTCTGAGCTTTGGCATTTAGAATAATTTTTATTTTACCATTTACTCTTTCTATACCTATACCAATAATTTTATCAATAAGAAACAGAATATTAACCTATATATCTTGATATCCATGACAGAATTATGACTTTTAAAATGCTATTTCAAATTTTGTTTTTAATTGTAAAATACTATTTCATAAAAAAGAATACTAAAGAATTTAGGGAAGTGAACATTTGTTAAAATGTACACGGCTAAAATATATATTTTTCAGTGGATGGAACTAAAATAAATTAAAATCAGATGTTACGACTGCAGAAGTCATAGTAGCAGTACAGAGAATCAGCAGGGATTCATTTTAGAAATCAATAAATCTGTTACCCTCAGACTGATGCATAAAGAAAATGTTATCATGTTTTGTAAAAATTGTGAAAAAGTATTTCTGTACAGAAAACAAATCAAAAACTCCTCTGCAATGAAGAAAATACTCTAATTAGCCACAACCCACAAATCATGAACAAACAAAACCAAAATGATAATAAGCCTATTAATTTCCAAATATTCTGTAAGTTGTGTTTTGTAGTATTTTAAACGCTTCTAAGTCTTTAGCACTGAAACATGAACAGAACACATGCTTCAAAATTGGAAACAGTAGTTCTTTTCAATCACTCAGAATTACAAATTTTATAGATTACACCATCCAACTAGAATTTTAGTACAGTTTGGGATTGAAAAATCACAATTTCTGCTAAGACAGTGCTTAGGAGGCAAGGATAAATGTGGCAATTCTTGAAAACCTATAATGAACAAAATGTGTCAGTCCAAAGTAGAAAATTCATAACATATTTTATTGCCATTTTACATGGGGCTTACTTCTCTTCTCATTCCCCACTCTAAAGAAAGTCTCCCACTTTACAGACAATGATTATCAAATTTCAGCAGCAAGTACTGTTGGATTTGTGGTATTTTATAGGTCAAATATCACTTCCATGCAGTAGATATTTATAGCGTTCTACTTTCCTGGAGAAATGCTGACATTGCAATACTTTTTTTAACTTGTGAGCTCAGGTAACAGATTGGGTTGATAACATTAGTTCTAACTTTTACATTTTACCTTTCTTCCTTTTTAGTCTGCTTTTGCAAATCATTTTATCTACCTATTTGCACAAATGTCATACCTATTAATCTAGGGAAATTTCTGTTCCTTCTTTTCCCGTCTTGGAGCATGTACTTTACCTTGACAGACACGAAATGAACATAAATTGTGTCAGATTATTCCTCTAACTAAGCAAGCTCATAAAAATGTATAGTGTTATTGTTTGTGAAGGTTTTCTTCTTTCTAAAATCCCAGAAAAAGCAATGCATTCATGCAATGCTCACACAAGTTCAAAAGCACTGAACACTGACTGTGATATGCACAATTGCTAGCACAAATCTTTCAGTTATGCGTGGAGTCCACTCAACCCTACAGGAAATCTGTTACTGACTCAATGTTAAATCCTTCATAAGGATCACTTGAGATTCTGTAAACAGCTAAAATGAAGTATAAATTACATGAAATTCAATTCACTGTTCTTATCCAAGTTTATATTTAAAGAGGTTTTCGAATGTATACATTAACACTACTACAATTACATAAGATAACCCAAAAAGCTATGTATCCATACCACAATTATACTGGTTTAGCATGCTAAAAATAACACACACACACACACACACATACCACACACACACTTTTGTAGCAACATGTAACTACTATGCATTTAATGTTTCAGGCAATTTTTATTAAATAGTACCTGAACAAATATTGTTGCAATATTTAATACCCAATAATAAAGTATCAAAAAAACTCATAAAATAGACTATTACTAAAGCAAACTAGTGTTTTGTCAAGGGGATGTTAGTTGTTATTTTATTTTTAAAGGAAAATGTATTTTAGAATATATAATTAAAGATAAAATTTGATTTTATATTAATAACAACCAAAAATTGGCCGGGTGTGGTGGCTCACGAATGTAATCCAAACACTTTTGGGAGGCCAAGGCAGGCAGAGCACCTGAGGTCGGGAGTTCGAGACCAGCCTGGCCAACATAGTGAAACACCATCTCTACTAAAAATACAAAATTAGCCACGTAAGGTGGCACACACTTGTAGTCCCAGCTCCTTGAGAGGCTGAGACAGGAGAAATGCTTGAACCCAGGAATGCGGGGGCTGCAGTGAGCTGAGATCGCACCACTGCACTTCTGCCTGGGCAAGACAGAGCAAGACTCTGTCTCAAAAATAAATAAATAAATAAATAAAATAACACCCAAAATTGCATGTGACTTTTGATAACAGGGATTTAAAAAGTGTGGCCTTAAAAAATGAGAGCTTCTAATTTCATCACATAAGAAGAAACATACAGATGAATTGGCCAGAGTTAGTATTAAACCACGTTAGTGTCATTAAGAATACAGACTGTCTTCTCAGTCCTCCTTATTCTATGCTTATGTCTGCACAGTCCCAAGATGGCTCCAGTTATAACAATATTTTAGGGAATGAGAAAATCAGAGAGAAAAAGACAATGAAGAGAATGTATGCACAGGCTGTCAGCTAACATTGACTCCTAACTTACCTGCTTTAAGAATCTTTTATGAATGTTCTACCCAAAAATTTTAATTCACATCCATTAGACAGAAGTTAGTCTTATGGAAGGCACTACAAAGGACAATGAAGAATGGCTTTTCAAGTGGTCACTTTGTTGTATCCAATACAATTATGACCTGTTATGGGTGGACCACTGGTAATTTGGACCCACAACATACATTGAAAGAATATAAACTCATGTTATACTGTTTATATTCTAATGAGTATGTTTTGTTAGTTTTTACTGAAGAATCACAAATTCCCTGTTATGACCCTGCTTACCTACATTTGGAATTATCTTTACTTCTAGCTCCCATATATCTATATCCCATATAATGGCAATTCCCTTCTTTATATGTCATCTCCTTCCATGTATGCTTGATCTCT
The DNA here is from genome assembly GCF_028885655.2 of Pongo abelii. Classification (NCBI taxonomy): domain Eukaryota; kingdom Metazoa; phylum Chordata; class Mammalia; order Primates; family Hominidae; genus Pongo; species Pongo abelii. The sequence continues at coordinate 46,915,598 of NC_072000.2, read as the reverse complement.
TGAACCTAAAATTGGCCATGTGTGAAGTGTTTATTTTTATAAACACATAAGCCTTAAGATATTTTGAACAGAAATAATGTTCTCTCATTTATTCAAGCAATTAATTATTTAATTAAATTACTATGTAACATTTAATTATCACTATATATTAGGATGACTCAATGTCAAATTCTCATTGCCAAAATTAGCCTAAGAATGCAGGACCATTTAATATGTTCCGCTTAATAATAGTCAATTGAACTTATTTTAGCTATGACTATATAATGACTTACTGATCACAAATTTCTAAGTTAAAAGAAACGACAGCATGTTTGAAGCTAGTAAAAGCATTATTTATAGAAGAGAGAAAGTAAAACCTGGATTATTTTATACAGATGAAATTCTATTTTATGGCCGTATTTTGCTTTTTCGAAAGCTTCATGAAATGCAAATTAGAAGCTCAATAAAATGTCTCTACACACACAGAAGAATAGCTGAAACTTAAAAGAACAACAATGCCAATTATTGCTGAGTATGTGAAATATTTAGAACATTTGTTCATTGCTGGTTCAAATCTAAAATTGTACTACAGCTTTGCTTTGGAAAACAGTTTGACTGTTTCTTATAAGTTTTAATATGTACTTACCATAAGTAAAATGAAAATATGTTTACATAGCAATTTACATACACATGTTGATAGCAACATTCATCAAAATGTAACAAATCTTGGAATATCTATGAACTGGTAAATAGATAAACAAATAATGGTGAATGAATAACGAAGGAATACTAGGGATATATACAAAAACATAAATGAATCTCAACAACATCCTTCCAATTGACTGAGCTAGTCATATTAGATTACATGTATTATAATTCCATGTATATGCAACTTTAAGGCAAAAATACAGTGACAGAAAGCAGGCCAATGTCATCATTAGACTGTGGCTAGAGAGGGAGCATCAACTGCAGAAGGCACAAGAGAATATTTTGGGGTGGTGAAAACGGTCTACATCTATATTGGGTGCTTGTTACACAACTGGACTTATTTGTGTAAACTCATGGAAATTTGTATTTAAAATTAGTAAATTTTATTATATGTAGATTAAACCTCATTCACAATTTTAAAATGTTTTACATTTCTCTTTTCTCTTCCTTCTTTTCCTTCCTGAAAAAATCAGTCCAAGGCCACTAGGAGAGGATGAATAAGGTAGAGTCTTATGCTACTGTAGTGGAGAAAGTGGGGCCACATTGACTCAGAAGAAGGTGGTTAGTGCTTCCATGCCAGAGGGTGATGGCCTGGCCTAGCCAAAACAGGATGTTACATCAAAGATAGTTTGGAACTTCTATATACAAGCTCAGGCATGGTAACTAGAATTAACATGGGGGCAATCATGTGATAAAGAACATAGCATCACTTCTCTGATATTCCTGCCAAAGATGCCTGAAAATAATCTAAACAAAAAATATCAAAGAAACACAGATTGGAGGACATTATGCAAAATAATTGGCCAAAACTGTCAAGATCTTCACAATCAAGACAGAAGATCAAAATGATAGAAACTTATAAGATCAACAAATTCAATGCATGATATGCATAATACTAGATCACAATACAGATCATTTATCCAAAAGGTACATTTTTTAGAAAATTAGTGAAACTTGAATACTTATAGAAGTAGAGTCTGAGGAGTAGATAGACAGTAGTAACAAAATTTTAAAAGGCTGGGTGCAATGACTCACGTCTGTAATCTCAGGACTTGAAAGGCTGAGGAAGGAGGATTCCTTGAGCCCAGGAGTTCAAGACCAGGTCCTGGCAACGTAGTGAGACCCCTGTCTCTACAAATCTTTTTTTTTTTTTTTTTTTTTGTTAAATTAGTGTGGTGTCATGCCTGTAGTCCTAGCTGCTTGAGTGGCCGAGGTTGGAGGATCACTTGAGCCAGGAGGTGGAGGCTGCAAAGAGCACAGATCGTGCCACTGCACTTCAGCCTGGGCAATAGAGTGAGATCCTGTCTCAAAACATGAAAATAAATAAAATTTAAAAATACAGTTTTAACATTGTGTATATTTTTGTTGTAGCTATATAAGATAACATTTTTGTTGTGGAAACTATATACAAAAATTTTGAGGTAAAATATTGGAAATCATATACAAAAATATATAAGGATACATTAGGAATTTCCTTTTGAATGGTTCAGAAATTTTTTGAAAGTTCTTGAACTGTACTTGTAAGTTTGAGATAATTTCTATATAAAATTGAATAATATACTACAGAATTCCAATAATTAACAGTATAATCATGTCACATTATTCTGAGATAGATAAGTTGAATATGATTGATAGCTAGAAACAGTTCCTAATTTTAATATTTTAATTTATTGAAAAGAAACAGTTGGAATTTAAGGAAAAATCTTACAAAGTATACTTAATATATAAATATTAAAAATAATCACATAATATACTGTAAGTCCATAGTTCGAGCTTTGAGACATGTCATCTATAGTATTTTTTTAAAGGGGAAAATAATAATATAAATTTATTTATTATTACGGTACATTTAAAATGGTAAAGATGGTAAATTTTATACATATATTTTACCTCAAATTTTTTTCCTCATCTATAGTATTTTAAAGATGGAAGACTCAAAAGTGGTTTTTAATTATTTCTCAATCAAGTAAATGTTCATACCCTTACTTTTTCTCCATTTTTTATTTAGACGTTATGATTCACCCTTTTAGTGTACAATTGTATGATTTTACATATTTTTTCATGTTCCCACCACCAAAATTGAAGTTAAGAGAATAGTTCAATCACACCAACAAAATTGATATATCTTTTCACTAGTAAATTCCAAACATTTTAAACGTTAAAATGTAAATATTCAAGTGTTCAAATATGTGCTCATCATGCAGCATTCAATATACTTAGGCAATAACCTTAACCCGAAATTTTGGTATTCTTTGTAACCATTCCTTTCCTTCTTGGCATTTTATAAGAATTTTTGTTTTGGCAAAATGATGCTAGGAACACTGAGCACAATCAATATAGCTATTTCACCATTTCTTAAATAGTTCATTTAACTTAATGAACATTAAATGAACTTTTTAATAGCATTTTTTCTCACTGCTTCTTTTGTTTTTTATTTTAGAAACAAGTTATCAATCAATCCTGAAGATTACTATTTTTTATTATTCTAACTTTCCTGTTCCTCATAACATATGTATAACTAATATTCTATTAAATATATATTATAATAAAATATACATTTATGGTCAAATAAAATGTTGTAAAATGTGGCACATAGTCTTAGTGGCATCTTTCACATATTTATTCCCTCCCCACAAAAAGGAAAGCAAATATAACTTATAATTTCAAAGCTAAAAAATAGTTACATATTTACATAATAAAAAATCTACCTTCTATTTCATGGAAATATTTAATTTCACAATAATATTCTTGTCATCTGATGAAGTTCCTTAATCTACTGCTGTTTATTTTTCATTTAATGACAAGTATAGAACTAAAGGGCGGTGCATACACATAAATCCCTTGGCTTTACCTATTTGTATTAACACAATAGAGTAATTAAGTGAAGAAAGAACCTTAGGAAACAGTCAGTCTTGAAGCAGCTCATTTCGGATATTTGAAAAAAACTGGTAAAGTTCCAGATTAATAAAATCTTACCTGGCAATTAATAAAATGTTTCAAAACTCCACAGATTCCAAGATTTTTTTTTCTGAATTGGGTAGTATTTAATATCCAGAAGCACTGATAGTGTTATAATCTTTTATGTAGCCTAGGGATCATAATTAAATTGCCCTATTCCAATTCCCCTGCAATTATTCTTTGTGTCACTGAAATAAAAAATGGTGTGCTCACGGAACACCATCATCTGACAGGTGTCCTTTATCATTGAGTTTTTAATCAAAAGCTTGTAGCGATTCAAGACTACTTTAAATCTTTCCTAGTGGATATTAAGTATCTTAAAAACAGATACCTAAATTATTGGTTAGAAGATACTCAAATTTTTCACCATCGTCTTAAAAGTTAGACTTCTGTTTGTTTATAAGATTCTCTCACTCTCTCTTTTTCTCTTCCTTCCTCTTTTGACCTTACTCATTTGCATGTAAGTTATTTACTGAGCACTCAAAAATACTATAACTTATGTCTTTTTTTTCCTTCGGGCAGTTCTTGTAGTGTGGGGAAACAAAGATAAAACACCACATGTCCTTTGTCCTATCATTTATAGAGTATTTGCCACAAGCTTTTTATACAGAGCTGTCTGCCTATTGATCAATTAAGTTTATATACACTATATATCAAAGCCTATTGTCTTTTGGAGTTTTTTTTCCATGAAAAATAACCATGGAATTTTTCATTTCCTTTTAGAAGGTAAATTTTACTGAGAAAAATTGTAAATATTTTTAAGAATATTAAAAATATATATGATCATGTTGGAAGTGATATACTTTAAAATATATGATGAATCAAAATGCAGTATTGAATTTTATTCTACAAATATTTTCCATTGTGTTCTGGCAAAAATATGAGAACCCATGTTAGACAAAAGATTGTAAGTTTTATATTCAAGAGCTTAATCATGTTTTATACAAACCAATCTCCTTGGTTGACCTGAATTCCAAACCTCCTCACTTATAACTAATTATACATTAAAAGTTGTAGGAGTTACCTGGGGCTATTTAATATTCAGTTTTACTGCAGATAGTTTCATCTTTAAAAATAATGCTGTTTAAATATTTATAGAGCTCGTGTATAAGCAGAAATCAAATATGACATGCTGCATTTGATTGGTGCCCACTAAATAAGTTACTTACAACTTCAACTCAATAAGCATTGCCAGTTGAAATTGCTGTTGTTCACAAAAGAAAAGTATAGATCTTCACCCTTGTTTCATTCTTGACACATGAGAACAGTTGTGATTAAATATAGGATGTATAAAATAGCTAGATCTTTAGCAAAAGTTTTCTAAAATGTTAAAAAAATGAATGCATAGTTAACAATTCCCTCAATCTAATTTTTGAAGACTTCATATTATTAAGGGGAATGAATAGTGTAATACATTTTTCTTTTGCTGTCATCATGACAAATTTAGATGAAAATAATAAATGCAGTAACTATGATTGTATGTATATTTTGGTAATTATTAAATACTTTAGGATAACTTATACAATAAAGCTTAACCGTCTGCCTATATCTAAAGAATATCTCAAAAAATGCTTTTCTTGAGATTTGGGAAAATCTTTGCTAAAAATGACCTAAATTGACTCAAAATTCTCCTATATTTTTATTTTTTCCTATAAAAACTGATACCTATTCTGTATGTATTATCTAAATAGGAAGTGACTGTCATATTATAGGCTCAGCAAATTACAATTACTTTGATATTTAATCCTTACGATGAAAACACTTTTTAGGTGGTCAATTTTGCCTCATCAATTTAGATGTTACCTTTTCCTGGAAAACTTTTATCATCTACAGAGACAGCATTATGTTTACATCCATTAGAGGATTCTCAAGTTTTAGATCATACAAAATGACTTACTGAAATGTGTTGACCTAGAAGAGACGCTAATAAAATTTACACAAGTCTGGAGAACCAGACTTAAGGCTGAATCTAGAGAAAAAATAGTTCAGAATTTAAAAATATAGGAAAATAAATATTATACTTCTCTAAGCAAGAGTCAAAACGTATTAATATATATACAGTACTGGTCCTAAGATATCTCATGATGTTAAGTAGAAAGGAAGAATGAGAAATAAATGCTGGCACGTGGAGTTGCAAGTTATGGTCAACATTTTTGGTGAAGCAGGAAATGAACATATAGGGGAGAAGCAATCACAATAATCAGTCAGTCTTTCCTGTAGCTATTACCATAAATTTATGTGTGTAGCTATCTCTGCTGCTAACAGTGAGTCATGTTTGAAATAAAAATAATAATATTGTAAAGTGTATATTTTGCATAAATCTTTTGAGTAGCTAACAAGAAAAAATATTGGGAAGCAAGATAGATCTTAACATTGATAGGTCTGACACATGATTCTGTGGAATGCTGTTAATCTGCTATACAATTAAAATACTAACTTTTAAAATTTCTACCTACCAATGTTCACTGCATTTTCCAATATTTGAATGATCACTATAGGCTAGGGATTTTGTAAGTAATAAAACAGCAGAAATATAAAGATGTGAATGTTCTTGCATAAATATTTCAACACACAATTCAACTAAAATCTTAATTGGCAAAAGACATTATCAGTGTTACCAGCACAACTAAAAATATTCATCATTAAACTAATGAAATAAGCCTTTCTGAAACAACATATATTCTAACATTCAGATTGAATATGCTTCCTAATACACTCTACCATTCCATGCAGGTCAAAGCAAACTGAAAGACATTTATCTATCCCTGCAATATTTTTCATGACACCAAGATGAGGGTTCTCCAATAGAGCAATTAATGCTTTAAGATCCTAGGTGTTTTAACTTTATTTTCTTCTTTTTTTCTTCAGTAATAATAATTTTTCAGTATTAAACACTTGTGACAATATCTTCCAATTTGTAAATGATCTTGTTTTGGCATTTATTAGTGTTATAATTCCTTTCATTCCTATTTTCCATTAATGTCTGTATCAAGTAGAGATTATTTTACTATTATTGCAATGAATAATCATCTTGTAACATTTTAGTTGACAGCAATACTAAGCCAGGCATGTCTTCTATGGAATATGCATGTATAAATATAGTATTTATGCACATATTTATTTTACATATGCACTATATTGTTAAATATTAAATATATTATTTAATACAAATTTAATATGTATATATATTTATATATTTGGAGAGAATTTCTGAAAACCTTTTTTTTGGTGGGGGTGCAGAGTCTCACTCTGTTGCTCAGACTGGAGTGCAGTGGCACAATCTTGGCTCACTGTAACCTCCTTCCTCTGGGTTCAAGTGATTCTCCTGCCTCAGCCTCCTGAGTAGCTGAGATTACTGGCATGTGCCACCACACCTGGTTATTTTCTTTTTGTATTTTTAGTAGACACAAGGTTTCACCACATTGTCCAGGCTGGTCTCAAAATCCCGACCTCAGGTGATCTGCCCACCTCGGCCTCCTAAAATGCTGGGATTACAGGCGTGAGCCACCGTACCCGGTCGATTTCCGAAACTTTTAGCATAACTATTAGAAAAATATAATTCACTGTTTATTATTTTGGCCATTTGTGATTATTAAAATGTAAAAATATGTTGGGGAACATGAAGATTATAATTTCAGAAAGTTGAATTACTTGTTTCTAAATCCTAAAAATTAATGCCTTCCAGGAATATTGATGGATTACGTATACTTTGATGATTACCCAGGAAAGTCATATCTTGCAAATCTAGATTTCTCTCTCCCTGTACTTTGCTCTTATAGAAAGCGACCTAGTTTATGATAAATGATTTTTAAGATCTGATTTAATTACCTTCTTTTTCAGTAAACATTATGTCATGAGGCCAGGAACAAGTATTTTTGTTCATGACAATACTTTCAAGCCCAAGAATATTACTTTGAACAACATAAACATTCAATAGGCAAAAGCTGAATAAATGTTTAATGAATTAGATGACTAAATGAATAAAGAGATTAAGGAACGTGAAGTTCTTTTCTGTTAGTCACATGAAATATCCATAATTTCTCCACAAATTTCTTTCAAATTTCATAATTTATTTTAATCTTAGATCTGATATCATATTGTACAAAAATCTTCATTTCTCTGTTTTACAAATACCTTACTAGTGGAAGAGAAAAAAATTAGGAATATAGAAGAGAAATATAATTGTCGTTTGTGAATACTGACCATATGATAGCCATAATATATCACATTTATTAGACTTAACGATAGTCAGGTATTCAGATGAGTGCTTTATATTCTTTATCTCATGAAACATCATCAGTTTTTACCGATTAGCAAACTGAAGACCACAAAATTACTGATTTTGCCTTAGATCCTCATAGTTATAAATGGCAGAGTTGAGATTTTAGCTCATGTCCATTTTGCTCTAAAGGCATCTTTCTACTACACTGTACAAAACAATAATAAAAATAAAAATACAATTTTATTTCAGGGAATCATAAAAAATTAACATATGTCGCTTGATTTAATTTGCTTTGAAATACCTTAATTTATAATTTTTACTTTTTTAGAAGAGATGTGAGAAGCACACGTATTCAACATCATTTTATGTATTTTTATGTACTTCGAAAAATTTTTCTTACTTATACTGACTTAACAATTTTTAATTTTGTCACATTTGCCAACTTTCAGAAACACGCAAACAATTTTCTATGGAAAGAGTAATTTGCATTATTTTAATACCAATATTTTATTTGCTTAAAGACTATAAAACTATTTTTAAGTATAATAATACAAACAATTGTTATAGTTTTGTGATTAAAAACACCTGACTCTTAGCAAATTATTAAAATGTCAAAGGAGATCCATATTACAATTGAATTGTTTAATAAATTTTGTCACCATCAGGCAGTATATCTTTTGGGAACATAGAAAGCATCTATCAATCCAAAAAGGAAATCTGTTTTAAAAGCAAAAAATAAATATTTTTATAGCAATATGTATTTTTATAGCAAAAATTAAGGTTTTTTTTCCTTGATACATAGTGAAAACATTTGATAAGATTTTAATAATGACATTTTGATGTGACTGCAAGCTCATTCATTTATTTCTAGCACCTTATCAGTGTACAGTGCTATGTGATGCTGAGTAAAAATTAGAGGCTGAGTGAATATTTGTTTAAGGAGGAGTTGGGTGCTTGGAAGTTTAATGTATAACTTCCAGTCTAGGAATGATTCATTTACCCTATTCAATAATATTTCTTGAGCATCTACCTTAGCAAGGCTGAGTCATAGATACTGAGAATACAGCTATGATCAAAGTAGACAAAATCTCAGCTCTTATAAGATTTTCATTTCAATGCGTATGATAGACAATAAATAATGTAAATTGGTAAAATATAAAAAAGTAAAATATATTAAATAGCAATGAACTAATTATAAACTGTACAGTGGCCAGTGAAAAAAATTTAAAGCAAATATCAATCATTGATTAATTTTGTCCCTCATGAACACTTTGATTAAGCAACTTAGAATATGATGTCTCAGAAATCATTATGTTAAAAGGTAATGGTGGTTAGAATCGTGACAATTATGACTTTAACTTCTCTCCAAATGGAAAATATAGTTTCTAAAAGTTTGTAGTTACACTAAGTTTTTATTTTTTATGACATCTCAAATGTAACAGTTTCTCATATAACTTTTTTACAGTCAGTATCAAATACAAAGTTTAGTTAGCAGCATGTTAAAGAGACTTTCTGAAGATATAATACTCAATTCTTTATTATGTAAAGTATTCCCAAGAAGTATATTTTATATGGTAGTTCTTGAAACCTTGTATAAATGACTGATAACTTTTTTTTTATCTTTGGTATTATCCGTTTTTAATTGCTAGTTTCAAGAAAACTTTTTTTAAGGGTGTGCTTTACTGGATAATTACATTTTCCCCATCCCTACGCTCCTTGAATGTAAAACTGAAACTTTCACTAGAGTTACTTTTAATAGTTTTATTTTCCTAGTATATATTTTAACCATTTAAAAGGACAAAGAAATCATGTCTAAAGAAACAGCATTGTGTAAATCAGAAACAGAATGGCGCTGTTGAGACAAATGTGGAAAGACTAAATATTTTGGTTGGAAGGACGCTTAAAGGTTAGGTAATCCAACTGTCTTAATCAGAATAAAATCTCCTTTACAACATACTACTTTCAAGGTTTATCCAGACTTACTATCTAAATTCTTTACTAAGAACATTATAGAAGTTTTAAAATGTACACCTCTTAATGGATTTGTCGCTGCATTGTTTCTTCAAATTGATCACAATGCTTTATTGAGTACATGTGTATTAGGGTTCTCTAGAGGGACAGAACTAATAGGATATATATATAAAGGGAGGTTTATTAAATATTAACTTACACGATCACAAGGTCGCACAATAGGCTGTCTGTAAGCTGAGGTGCAGGAGAGCCAATTCGAGTCCCAAAACTGAAGAACTTGGAGTCCAGTGTTCAAGGCCAGGAAGCATCCAGCATGGGAGACAGATGTAAGCTGGGAGGCTAGGCCAGTCTCTCCTTTTCATGTTTTTCTGCCTGCTTTATATTGATTGGCAGCTGATGAAGTTGTGCCCACCAGATTAAGGGTGGGTGTGCCTTTCCCAGTCCACTGACTCAAATGTTAATATCCTTTGACAACACCCTCACAGACACAACCAAGATCAATACTTTGTATCCTTCAATCTAGTCAAGTTGACACACAGTATTAACCATCACAACATGTAAATTGAATAATTTTCAAATTAAGATTTTTTAAGTCTTCTGCAACTTATCCTCTTCAGCCTCCCTTAACTCCCTTCTCCCCCGACCCCTTTATTTTTCCTAACATATTGGAATGCCAGTTTTAAGGCTGTAGAATTTTTTAATGTGTTCATACTAATATATCTCCTCTGATGCTATATTTCAGCTTTTTTAATGGGCAAGAATCTCAACTTAAATGATCAAGCTTGAAATGATCTTACTCATGAATCTATAAGCATACATGTAAATTTAAATATAAACATGAATGTTTCTAAAATAAAGCAGTGAAACCCAGTTTTCAGCTTGCAGATTGGCTTTGGAAGAAGTAATAGTTTTAACATGTATATATTAAAACAGAAACAGTACATCTTCTTTTATCTTTGTTTGCAGCTGTTTAGAACAAACATTTTGGTCTCAGGACTCCTTTACAATCTATCTACGGGGAGTCACTTTGTTAAAAATTGTGAAATATAAAACAGAGTAATGTATAGTAAAATATAAAACATAATAATTCATTTAGAAATAAAGTTAAAGCATCCATTATATATTAACACATTTAGCATGCTTTATCAGAAAAATAACATTATTCTCCAAAACAAAATAAACAAACATAAACAGAAATGACAAAAAAATCCGTGATGAGAGTTACATTGTTTGGGATTTTTAAAAGTCTTTGATGCTTCCTATATCTGCTTCTAAATTTAATCTATTGGAAGACTAAATGTCTGGTACGTAGCATCTGGATAATTCCATTGTACATTTTGACAAATGCTATTTAGAGATTTTTGTATAATAATCTTGGGCATTTCTTAGGAATATTGTAATTTTTCTATCTGATAGTGGATGGGATGTTATTACTTCTACCACATTTTCTGAGAAGTTATGATTGGCTAATGAAAAGTTTGTTGAGTGATCCGTTTTGTTATTATTTCTTCTGATATTTACTTTTGCTGTAAATTAGATGTTTCTTTTACTGATTAAACAATATAAAGTCTTTTTGTCTTTACATTTGTGTATTAGATTTAATGTAATTCCTGATATATTTAATCATATTCATTTGTTTGTGCTTTACACTTACATTCATTTTTATCTCTATTATTGACTTCTTCCTGATTAACTAATAATCTTGATTTCAGCATCTGCCTTTGTTAGCATTAATTAAGTATTCCTTCAAGTATTGCGGTATCTCTAGAGATTATATCATTCTTGATATTATAAGCACAATTATAATGTCATGCTTTACTGCTACCTCAATAAACACATTTCCTCTTATTCTTGTGATTCTAAATTAAGCTCTGCTTAGTCTATAGGCATTTTAGCCATCTTCTCATTTGTCAATCCGTTTAAAAGTGATATTTAAAAGTGAATATTTATTTATTTTACCCCCTCTTGCGTTTTGTGGTATTATTATCAGATATTTTTTACTCTATTTAAGCTCGACAGGTGATTATTTTTACTTTTATATAGTCAATATTTATTTTTACTACACATATGCTTCCGCCTTCCCCTTTTTAGTTTTCTTTTTCTTATTGTCCTGAGCTGTCATTAAGGATCGCTTTTCTCCTGCATGAATAACATCATTTTTATGTCAGTTAGTGTAGTGAAAAATTCTAACAGAACTCTATCGTGTGAAAGTATCTTACAAATCTATCTGACAGTCTTGGAACAGTTACTATTTGTTACTAAGGTTTTCACAACAGATGCAAGAAAAAAATTACCCTTTCACTTTATGTCTGTGTGATTGTGGCAGCAAACATTACCTGGGAAAATACAAAAGAAAACATGGAAATACAGTAGAAAATATTTGAGTAATGGATAGAAGAATGAATGAATGCTAAGAAAATCCAAAATTATTAAATAGAGGTAAAGATAGTGTGCTTCCAAGGTAGTAATTAATCAAACTCCCAAAGACACAGAGTAATTAGAATAACATAATGACATGGAGGAAAATATTAACCTGAATATGTTTCGTTTCTTTAATTTCATTTTTCTAAAAAAAGATTGAAAAAGGCAAGTAAAACAGATTAAAAAAACAAGACATTTCTAAAAAATGAACAGGTACACATTTGAAAATATTTTAGTATAGTTTTTATTTGATGTCTTCATGCTACCTTTGACTAAACAATGGGTTTTAACTCTGTTTTTGTAATTTTCTACATCTATTCATGACATATCTACTTTTTTCATTATTTTTTTTTTTTTTTTTTTTTTTTTCTTTTTTTTCTTTTATTATTATTATTATTATTATCATTATTATACTTTAGGTTTTATGGTACATGTGCGCAATGTGCAGGTAAGTTACATATGTATACATGTGCCATGCTGGTGCGCTGCACCCACCAACTCGTCATCTAGCATTAGGTATATCTCCCAATGCTATCCCTCCCCCCTCCCCCCACCCCACAACAGTCCCTGAAGTGTGATGTTCCCCTTCCTGTGTCCATGTGTTCTCATTGTTCAATTCCCACCTATGAATGAGAATATGCGGTGTTTGGTTTTTTGTTCTTGCGATAGTTTACTGAGAATGATGATTTCCAGTTTCATCCATGTCCCTACAAAGGACGTGAACTCATCATTTTTTATGGCTGCATAGTATTCCATGGTGTATATGTGCCACATTTTCTTAATCCAGTCTATCATTGTTGGACATTTGGGTTGGTTCCAAGTCTTTGCTATTGTAAATAATGCTGCAATAAACATACGTGTGCATGTGTCTTTATAGCAGCATGATTTATAGTCCTTTGGGTATATACCCAGTAATGGGATGGCTGGGTCGAATGGAATTTCTAGTTCTAGATCCCTGAGGAATCGCCACACTGACTTCCACAAGGGTTGAACTAGTTTACAGTCCCACCAACAGTGTCAAAGTGTTCCTATTTCTCCACATCCTCTCCAGCACCTGTTGTTTCCTGACTTTTTAATGATTGCCATTCTAACTGGTGTGAGATGGTATCTCATTGTGGTTTTGATTTGCATTTCTCTGATGGCCAGTGATGGTGAGCATTTTTTCATGTGTTTTTTGGCTGCATAAATGTCTTCTTTTGAGAAGTGTCTGTTCATGTCCTTCGCCCACTTTTTGATGGGGTTGTTTGTTTTTTTCTTGTAAATTTGTTGGAGTTCATTGTAGATTCTGGATATTAGCCCTTTGTCAGATGAGTAGGTTGCGAAAATGTTCTCCCATTTTGTAGGCTGCCTGTTCACTCTGATGGTAGTTTCCTTTGCTGTGCAGAAGCTCGTTAGTTTAATTAGATCCCATTTGTCAATTTTGGCTTTTGTTGCCATTGCTTTTGGTGTTTTAGACATGAAGTCCTTGCCCATGCCTATGTCCTGAATGGTAATGCCTAGGTTTTCTTCTAGGGTTTTTATGGTTTTAGGTCTAACATTTAAGTCTTTAATCCATCTTGAATTGATTTTTGTATAAGGTGTAAGGAAGGGATCCAGTTTCAGCTTTCTACATATGGCTAGCCAGTTTTCCCAGCACCATTTATTAAATAGGGAATCCTTTCCCCATTTCTTGTTTTGGTCAGGTTTGTCAAAGATCAGATACTTGTAGATATGTGGCATTATTTCTGACGGCTCCGTTCTGTTCCATTGATCTATATCTCTGTTTTGGTACCAGTACCATGCTGTTTTGGTTACTGTAGCCTTGTAGTATAGTTTGAAGTCAGGTAGTGTGATGCCTCCAGCTTTGTTCTTTTGGCTTAGGATTGACTTGGCGATGCGGGCTCTTTTTTGGTTCCATATGAACTTTAAAGTAGTTTTTTCCAATTCTGTGAAGAAAGTCATTGGTAGCTTGATGGGGATGGCATTGAATCTGTAAATTACCTTGGGAAGGACGGCCATTTTCATGATATTGATTCTTCCTACCCATGAGCATGGAATGTTCTTCCATTTGTTTGTATCCTCTTTTATTTCCTTGAGCAGTGGTTTGTAGTTCTCCTTGAAGAGGTCTTTCACATCCCTTGTAAGTTGGATTCCTAGGTATTTTATTCTCTTTGAAGCAATTGTGAATGGGAGTTCACTCATGATTTGGCTCTCTGTTTGTCTGTTATTGATGTATAAGAATGCTTGTGATTTTTGCACATTGATTTTGTATCCTGAGACTTTGCTGAAGTTGCTTATCAGCTTAAGGAGATTTTGGGCTGAGACAATGGGGTTTTCTAGATATACTATCATGTCATCTGCAAACAAGGACAATTTGACTTCCTCTTTTCCTAATTGAATACCCTTGATTTCCTTCTCCTGCCTAATTGCCCTGGCCAGAACTTCCAACACTATGTTGAATAGAAGTGGCGAGAGAGGGCATCCCTGTCTTGTGCCAGTTTTCAAAGAGAATGCTTCCAGTTTTTGCCCATTCAGTATGATATTGGCTGTGGGTTTGTCATAAATAGCTCTTATTATTTTGAGATACGTCCCATCAATTCCTAATTTATTGAGAGTTTTTAGCATGAAGGGTTGTTGAATTTTGTCAAAGGCCTTTTCTGCATCTATTGAGATAATCATGTGGTTTTTGTCTTTGGTTCTGTTTATATGCTGGATTACATTTATTGATTTGTGTATATTGAACCAGCCTTGCATCCCAGGGATGAAGCCCACTTGATCATGGTGGATAAGCTTTTTGATGTGCTGCTGGATTCTGTTTGCCAGTATCTTATTGAGGATTTTTGCATCAATGTTCATCAAGGATATCGGTCTAAAATTCTCTTTTTTTGTTGTGTCTCTGCCAGGCTTTGGTATCAGGATGATGCTGGCCTCATAAAATGAGTTAGGGAGGATTCCCTCTTTTTCTATTGATTGGAATAGTTTCAGAAGGAATGGTACCAGCTCCTCCTTGTACCTCTGGTAGAATTCGGCTGTGAACCCATCTGGTCCTGGACTTTTTTTGGTTGGTAAGCTATTGATTATTGCCACAATTTCAGCTCCTGTTATTGGTCTCTTCAGAGATTCAACTTCTTCCTGGTTTAGTCTTGGGAGGGTGTATGTGTTGAGGAATTTATCCATTTCTTCTAGATTTTCTAGTTTATTTGCATAGAGGTGTTTGTAATATTCTCTGATGGTAGTTTGTATTTCTGTGGGATCGGTGGTGATATCCCCTTTATCATTTTTTATTGCATCTATTTGATTCTTCTCTCTTTTTTTCTTTATTAATCTTGCTAGCGGTCTATCAATTTTGTTGATCCTTTCAAAAAACCAGCTCCTGGATTCATTTATTTTTTGAAGGGTTTTTTGTGTCTCTATTTCCTTCAGTTCTGCTCTGATTTTAGTTATTTCTTGCCTTCTGCTAGCTTTTGAATGTGTTTGCTCTTGCTTTTCTAGTTCTTTTAATTGTGATGTTAGGGTGTCAATTTTGGATCTTTCCTGCTTTCTCTTGTGGGCATTTAGTGCTATAAATTTCCCTCTACACACTGCTTTGAATGCATCCCAGAGATTCTGGTATGTTGTGTCTTGGTTCTCGTTGGTTTCAAAGAACATCTTTATTTCTGCCTTCATTTCGTTGTGTACCCAGTAGTCATTCAAGAGCAGGTTGTTCAGTTTCCACGTAGTTGAGCGGTTTTGAGTGAGATTCTTAATCCTGAGTTCTAGCTTGATTGCACTGTGATCTGAGAGACAGTTTGTTACAATTTCTGTTCTTTTACATTTATTGAGGAGAGCTTTACTTCCAAGTATATGGTCAATTTTGGAATAGGTGTGGTGTGGTGCTGAAAAAAATGTATATTCTGTTGATTTGGGGTGGAGAGTTCTGTAGATGTCTATTAGGTCTGCTTGGTGCAGAGCTGAGTTCAATTCCTGGGTATCCTTGTTGACCTTCTGTCTCGTTGATCTGTCTAATGTTGACAGTGGGGTGTTAAAGTCTCCCATTATTAATGTGTGGGAGTCTAAGTCTCTTTGTAGGTCACTCAGGACTTGCTTTATGAATCTGGGTGCTCCTGTATTGGGTGCATATATATTTAGGATAGTTAGCTCTTCTTGTTGAATTAATCCCTTTACCATTATGTAATGGCCTTCTTTGTCTCTTTTGATCTTTGTTGGTTTAAAGTCTGTTTTATCAGAGACTAGGATTGCAACCCCTGCCTTTTTTTGTTTTCCATTTGCTTGGTAGATCTTCCTCCATCCTTTTATTTTGAGCCTATGTGTGTCTCTGCACGTGAGATGGGTTTCCTGAATACAGCACACTGATGGGTCTTGAGTCTTTATCCAATTTGCCAGTCTGTGTCTTTTAATTGGAGCATTTAGTCCATTTACATTTAAAGTTAATATTGTTATGTGTGAATCTGATCCTGTCATTATGATGTTAGCTGGATATTTTTCTCGTTAGTTGATGCAGTCTCTTCCTAGTCTCGATGGTCTTTACATTTCGGTATGATTTTGCAGTGGCTGGTACCGGTTGTGCCTTTCCATGTTTAGCGCTTCCTTCAGGAGCTCTTTTAGGGCAGGCCTGGTGGTGACAAAATCTCTCAGCATTTGCTTGTCTGTAAAGTATTTTATTTCTCCTTCACTTATGAAGCTTAGTTTGGCAGGATATGAAATTCTGGGTTGAAAATTCTTTTCTTTAAGAATGTTGAATATTGGCCCCCACTCTCTTCTGGCTTGTAGGGTTTCTGCCGAGAGATCTGCTGTTAGTCTGATGGGTTTCCCTTTGATGGTAACCCGACCTTTCTCTCTGGCTGCCCTTAACATTTTTTCCTTCATTTCAACTTTGGTGAATCTGACAATTATGTGTCTTGGAGTTGCTCTTCTCGAGGAGTATCTTTGTGGCGTTCTCTGTATTTCCTGAATCTGAATGTTGGCCTGCCTTGCTAGATTGGGGAAGTTCTCCTGGATAATATCCTGCAGAGTGTTTTCCAACTTGTTTCCATTCTCCCCGTCACTTTCAGGTACACCAATCAGACGTAGATTTGGTCTTTTCACATAGTCCCACATTTCTTGGAGGCTTTGCTCGTTTCTTTTTATTCTTTCTTCTCTAAACTTCCCTTCTCGCTTCATTTCATTCATTTCATCTTCCAGGGCTGATACCCTTTCTTCCAGTTGATCGCATCGGCTCCTGAGGCTTCTGCATTCTTCACGTAGTTCTCGAGCCTTGGTTTTCAGCTCCATCAGCTCCTTTAAGCACTTCTCTGTATTGGTTATTCTAGTTATACATTCTTCTAAATTTTTCTCAAAGTTTTCAACTTCTTTGCCTTTGGTTTGAATATGCTCCCGTAGCTCAGAGTAATTTGATCGTCTGAAGCCTTCTTCTCTCAGCTCGTCAAAGTCATTCTCCGTCCAGCTTTGTTCCGTTGCTGGTGAGGAACTGCGTTCCTTTGGAGGAGGAGAGGTACTCTGGTTTTTAGAGTTTCCAGTTTTTCTGCTCTGTTTTTTCCCCATCTTTGTGGTTTTATCTACTTTTGGTCTTTGATGATGGTGATGTACAGATGGGTTTTTGGTGTGGATGTCCTTTCTGTTAGTTTTCCTTCTAACAGACAGAACCCTCAGCTGCAGGTCTGTTGGAGTACCTGGCCGGCCGTGTGAGGTGTCAGTCTGCCCCTGCTGGGGGATGCCTCCCAGTTAGGCTGCTCGGGGGTCAGGGGTCAGGAACCCACTTGAGGAGAGTGTCAGCCGGTTCTCAGATCTCCAGCTGCGTGCTGGGAGAACCACTGCTCTCCTCACAGCTGTCAGACAGGGACATTTAAGTCTGCAGAGGTTACTGCTGTCTTTTTGTTTGTCTGTGCCCTGCCCCCAGAGGTGGAGCCTACAGAGGCAGGCAGGCCTCCTTGAGCTGTGGTGGGCTCCACCCAGTTCAAGCTTCCAGGCTGCTTTGTTTACCTAAGCGAGCCTGGGCAATGGCGGGCGCCCCTCCCCCAGCCTCGCTGCAGACATGCTGTTTGATCTCAGACTGCTGTGCTAGCAATCAGCGAGACTCCGTGGGCGTAGGACCCTCTGAGCCAGGTGCGGGCTATACTCTCCTGGGGCACCGGTTCCTAAGCCCGTCGGAAAAGCACAGTATTCGGGTGGGAGTGGCCCGATTTTCCAGGTGCCGTCTGTCACCCCTGGAAGGGGAACTCCCTGACCCCTTGCGCTTCCCGAGTGAGGCAATGCCTCGCCCCTGCTTCGGCTGCCGCACGGTGCACTCACCCACTGACCTGCGCCCACTGTCTGGCACTCCCTAGTGAGGTGAACACGGTACCTCAGATGGAAATGCAGAAATCACCCGTCTTCTGCGTCGCTCGCGCTGGGAGCTGTAGACCGGAGCTGTTCCTATTCGGCCATCTTGGCTCCTCCTACTTTTTTCATTATTAAAGAAAAACATATAAATGAGATATTCTTAAGAATATGTTCTCTTTATTATATATGGTAAAGTCTGCTGTATTAGAAGGCAACAGTTAGATCCATCCATTCCAATAATTTTATTTTTTTGTTTTTTATTTTTTTATTATTATTATACTTTAGGTTTTAGGGTACATGTGCACAATGTGCAGGTTAGTTACATATGTATACATGTGCCATGCTGGTGTGCTGCACCCATTAACTCGTCATTTAGCATTAGGTATATGTCCTAATGCTATCCCTCCCCCCACCCCCCACCCCACAACAGTCCCCAGAGTGTGATGTTCCCCTTCTTGTGTCCATGTGTTCTCATTGTTCAATTCCCATCTATGAGTGAGAACATGTGGTGTTTGGTTTTTTGTCCTTGCAATAGTTTACTGAGAATGATGATTTCCAATTTCATCTATGTCCCTACAAAGGACATGAACTCGTCATTTTTTATGGCTGCATAGTATTCCATGGTGTATATGTGCCACATTTTCTTAATCCAGTCTATCATTGTTGGACATTTGGGTTGGTTCCAAGTCTTTGCCATTGTGAATAGTGCCGCTATAAACATACGTGTGCATGTGTCTTTATAGCAGCATGATTTATAGTCCTTTGGGTATATACCCAGTAATGGGATGGCTGGGTCAAATGGTATTTCTAGTTCTAGATCCCTGAGGAATTGCCACACTGACTTCCACAATGGTTGAACTAGTTTACAGTCCCACCAACAGTGTAAAAGTGTTCCTATTTCTCCACATTCTCTCCAGCACCTGTTGTTTCCTGACTTTTTAATGATTGCCATTCTAACTGGTGTGAGATGGTATCTCATTGTGGTTTTGATTTGCATTTCTCTGATGGCCAGTGATGGTGAGCATTTTTTCATGTGTCTTTTGGCTGCATAAATATCTTCTTTTGGGAAGTGTCTGTTCATATCCTTCACCCACTTTTTGATGGGCTTGTTTGTTTTTTTCTTGTCAATTTGTTGGAGTTCATTGTAGATTCTGGATATTAGCCCTTTGTCAGATGAGTAGGTTGCGAAAATTTTTTCCCATTTTGTAGGTTGCCTGTTCACTCTGATGGTAGTTTCTTGTGCTGTGCAGAAGCTCTTGAGTTTAATTAGATCCCATTTGTCAATTTTGGCTTTTGTTGCCATTGCTTTTGGTGTTTTCGACATGAAGTCCTTGCCCATGCCTATGTCCTGAATGGTAATGCCTAGGTTTTCTTCTAGGGTTTTTATGGTTTTAGGTCTAATGTTTAAGTCTTTAATCCACCTTGAATTAATTTTTGTATAAGGTGTAAGGAAGGGATCCAGTTTCAGCTTTCTACATATGGCTAGCCAGTTTTCCCAGCACCATTTATTAAATAGGGAATCCTTTCCCTATTGCTGGTTTTTCTCAGGTTTGTCAAAGATCAGATAGTTGTAGATATGCGGCGTTATTTCTGACGGCTCTGTTCTGTTCCATTGATCTATATCTCTGTTTTGGTACCAGTACCATGCTGTTTTGGTTACTGTAGCCTTGTAGTATAGTTTGAAGTCAGATAGCGTGATGCCTCCAGCTTTGTTCTTTTGGCTTAGGATTGACTTGGCGATGCGGGCTCTTTTTTGGTTCCATATGAACTTTAAAGTAGTTTTTTCCAATTCTGTGAAGAAAGTCATTGGTAGCTTGATGGGGATGGCATTGAATCTATAAATTACCTTGGGCAGTATGGCCATTTTCACGATATTGATTCTTCCTACCCATGAGCATGGAATGTTCTTCCATTTGTTTGTATCATCTTTTATTTCCTTGAGCAGTGGTTTGTAGTTCTCCTTAAAGAGGTCCTTCACATCCCTTGTAAGTTGGATTCCTAAGTATTTTACTCTCTTTGAAGCAATTGTGAATGGGAGTTCACTCATGATTTGGCTCTCTGTTTGTCTGTTATTGATGTATCAGAATGCTTGTGATTTTTGTACATTCATTTTGTATCCTGAGACTTTGCTGAGGTTGCTTATCAGCTTAAGGAGATTTTAGGCTGAGACAACGGGGTTTTCTAGATATACAATTATGTCATCTGCAAACGGACAATTTGACTTCCTCTTTTCCTAATTGAATACCCTTTATTTCCTTCTCCTGCCTAATTGCCCTGGCCAGAACTTCCAATACTATGTTGAATAGGAGTGGTGAGAGAGGTCATCCCTGTCTTGTGCCAGTTTTCAAAGGGAATGCTTCCAGTTTTTGCACATTCAGTATGATATTGGCTGTGGGTTTGTCATAGATAGCTCTTATTATTTTGAGATACGTCCCATCAATACCTAATTTATTGAGAGTTTTTAGCATGAAGGGTTGTTGAATTTTGTCAAAGGCCTTTTCTGCATCTATTGAGATAATCATGTGGTTTTTGTCTTTGGTTCTGCTTATATGCTGGATTACATTTATTGATTTGCATATATTGAACCAGCTTTGCATCCCAGGGATGAAGCCCACTTGATCATGGTGGATAAGCTTTTTGATGTGCTGCTGGATTCTGTTTGCCAGTATTTTATTGAGGATTTTTGCATCAATGTTCATCAAGGGTATTGGTCTAAAATTCTCTTTTTTTGTTGTGTCTCTGCCAGGCTTTGGTATCAGGATGATGCTGGCCTCATCAAATGAGTTAGGGAGGATTCCCTCTTTTTCTATTGATTGGAATAGTTTCAGAAGGAATGGTACCAGTTCCTCCTTGTACCTCTGGTAGAATTCGGCTGTGAATCCATCTGGTCCTGGACTCTTTTTGGTTGGTAAGCTATTGATTATTGCCACAATTTCAGCTCCTGTTATTGGTCTATTCAGAGATTCAACTTCTTCCTGGTTTAGTCTTGGGAGAGTGTATGTGTCAAGGACTTTATCCATTTCTTCTAGATTTTCTAGTTTATTTGCGTAGAGGTGTTTGTAGTATTCTCTGATGGTAGTTTGTATTTCTGTGGGATCGGTGGTGATATCCCCTTTATCATTTTTTATTGCATCTATTTGGTTCTTCTCTCTTTTTTTCTTTATTAGTCTTGCTAGCAGTCTCTCAATTTTGTTGATCCTTTCAAAAAACCAGCTCCTGGATTAACATACCAGAACACATTCAAAGCAGTGTGTAGAGGGAAATTTATAGCACTAAATGCCCACAAGAGAAAGCAGGAAAGATCCAAAATTGACACCCTAACATCATAATTAAAAGAACTAGAAAAGCAAGAAGAAACACATTCAAAACCTAGCAGAAGGCAATAAATAACTAAAATCAGAGCAGAACTGAAGGAAATAGAGACACAAAAAACACTTCAAAAAATTAATGAATCCATTCGAATAATTTTAAAGCAATGCTTTCTTTTCCTATAAAATTGTATTACTTGTGCAGTACACATGCTTGATATATCTACTGTGGTAGCACACCTTGGCAAAATGAGCTATATCTTCAAATAATAAAAAGCCCGTTAATGTTTTTGCAATTTCTATTTTCTCAATACACTTACAAAAGCTGTTCACAAGAAGACAAAAATATATGTGCTTTTTAGTACACAATAAAAAAAAACACTTTATCCTCAGAAAACTGGAGTGTTTAGTGGGCATTTGGGGATTCAAAAATATTCTTAGACTTCCTGGAATAAATGAAAGCATTTTATTGAATAGATTATTAATTCTTAGGCTATCATGAAAACTGGAGTCACTATCATAAAAAACTATTATGGCAAAATATTTTTTTTAGTCTATTCAAGAAATAAATGCTCAGGTACTGACATTTCAGAAATGCTTTTCTGAAAGTGAGTTAATTAAATTTTTTCCATCCATTGTTCTGAGAAATGACATCAATGCTCTTTGGTTATTTAGGATAATAGTAGTTATATGTTTGCATCAAGCTCCTTTTTGGACAAATAAAAAATCTAACTCTATAAGCCTTCAAACACAGCTGTTTCAGTAAATTTTCTAGATAGAACAACCTGGTCACCTAAACATAGATTCGTGTCTGTGCTTGCACGTGTGTGTGTGTGTGTGTGTGTGTGTGTGTGTTTGTGTGTGAGAATAACATCAGCTTAAACAGAAACATGCTTAGAATCTTTGTTAATGATTTTAGTAAAAGTTAAAAACATACAAATGTGGCTTTATGTAACTTCAAAAAATGTAAGGAATATTTAAAACAGGAAAAATATTGCCTGAGTCTGTTTCTGCAGCTATAACAAAATACCTTAGGCTGATTATTTTATAAATAACATAAATTTATTTATACAGTTTTGAAGACTGTGATGTCCAATATCAAGGCATAGGCAGATTCAGTATCTGGTGAAATCTAAATCTCTGTTTCATAAATGACACTGTTGCTGTGTCTTCACCTGTTGGAAAGGCAAAAAGGGAGAAACAGCAGCCTAGCAACTTTTTTTTGTAAGGTCATTAACTCCATTCATGAGAACAAAGCCTTCATGACTTATTCACTTTTTAAAGTCTTCATCTCTTAATATAATTATATTTGCAATTAAATTTCTCCATATAAATTTTGAGAAAACACATTCAGACTGTAGCAAACATTAAGTGCTCTTTGATTTTAGCTTATATTGAGTCTCCATATTTAAAAATCCCATAAAGCAAATATAAGACAAAATATAGTTATTAAAATTAATTTTACTAAAATATCATCCAGTACTTTATAAATGATGAAAATTTTTTATGATGATTGTATCGGACATTTGCATTGCTATAAAGAAATATTTGAGGCTGGGCAATTGGTAAATAAAATAGGTTTAGTTGACTCACGGTTTTGCAGACTGTGCAAGCATGGCTCCAGCATCTGCTTCTGAGGAGGCTGCAGGAAGCCTACAATTATGATGGAAGGCAAAAGAGGAGCAAGAGTTTCACATGGCAAGAGAGGAAGCAAGAGTGGGAAGGGGGAGGTGCCACACACTTTTAAACAGCCAGATCTTGCATTGACTCACTCATCACCAAGGGGACGTCACTACACCATTTATCAGGGGTCCTCCCCCGTTATCTAGAAACCTCTCACCTGGCCTCACCTTCAACACTGGGAATTACATTTCAGAATGAGATTTGGAAGAAACAAATATCCAATCTATATTAATGATGATGACATATTGGAGACAATAACTTTTTATTAAAATATATATATTTTAATTTAAAATGACAATATAAGATCTATAGAAAGATAGCTTCACCAGTGAAGTTCTTATCCTTGTAGACTATTATAATTATCCCAGCCTCTCACTTTTCTTTAGGCAGAGCTGAAGGTAAAACTTGTTGCTGCTACATATTTAGTCTCATTCTCAAATGATAATTTGCATTAGTGCATTACAAACAATATGAAATGTTTGGAAAAATACATCTCAAATTTAACACACATTGTAATAATATATATCAAGAAAGATTTTAAAACTCTCTTTCAGATGAAGAAGAAAGTGCAAAATATTCATTTGCATAATGAATATTCTGTGATATGTATCACATAAGCAGAAAAGGAGCTTTCTTTTGTTTATATGTATATTTTTGCATAAATGACAATAAGGTAGATATTTTGAAAATTATCTTTGAAAGGGCTCACTGAATAAATTTTCTGTATTATTTTAACTGGAAGAAAGGATAAAACCTTGGTCTTTAAGAAAAACATAAGTAGTCATATATGAATTTAAAGTCTATACCATGTTTCTCTGGAAAAGGGACATTTTTTGGTTTATACATATATTTATTCAAATACTTTATTTGTGACCTTGGGTTTGCTACTTTAAAAAGTGAGTGTTCCACATGCTCCTCAAACTTTGTTAAACTCTTAATTTTAAATAGTTATGATGAACAATTGGCTTGTTGAAAGAACTAAATGAGAACCATTATGTGTGTATGCTAGAATAAATAACATTTTAAGCCTCCATTTCCTAATATGTAAAACTAAGCTAATAGTAGGGCTTATATCCTGTGGTGGTTGTCATTGTTTATTTGTTTAATAAATGTTGTTGTATACATTTAAGGTCTACAGCATAATGCTATGGAATATATATAGATGGTAAGAGGGCTACTTGCTATAGTGAAGTGAATTAATATTATCTATCATCTCACCTGTTTACCAATTTTTGTTGTTTCTGGCAAGAACAGCTAAAATCTATGAATCCCAAATATGGTACAATTTTATTACCCATAGTCCTCACATTGTACATTAGATCTCTAGACTTGTTCAATTTACATATCTACTGCTTTATACCCCCTGACATATATCCTCTGATTTCCTTCCCCTTTCCCACATCTGGTAACCAATGTTTTGTTCTCTATCTTTTCTCTGTATATTTGTTTGGCTGTTAATGAGTTAGGAACTCACATGCCAGAAGACTAGAATTAGGCTGGTCAGGGATCTTGCAGCAGTCCCACGGTCATATGGACACTGGTACCATGCATCCTTCTTTGATGTATTTACATCCTTCTTTAATGTATTTTCATCATTAGAGTGCCTCTTAGTCACAAAGTAGTTGCTGTGGCTCCAGTAATCATGGTTACTTACCTTCTGAGCGGCAAGAAGCTAGAAGGGGTAATGGATAAATGACATGCCTCCTTTTCTTGTTTAGGAAATTTTCCAGAAACACTAACCAACAATTTAAGTTACCATCTTTATTTGCAAGACTGGATGGGAGGTGCATATTTTAACTATACTCATTGCCACATATAATACAGGACTTCTGTTGGTGTGGAAAAAGAAGAGAATACAATGGGGAGACAAAATCAGCTTTGGCCACAAATTGCCTACCACAAGGGCTGATGCTTTTCCCAAATGACCTAATAATGTATGTGAAATGATATGGTAAAGCAACAGATGATCATGTATGTACTATCTACACTCTTTGGCTTCTCATACAAGGCTCTTTGAGAATGGGCCCCATTCTGCCTTTAACCGGCCCAGGTGTCTTCCCCCGGAAGCATCCTTGGAGCTCCAGGTTGGACTAAGTGCTCCTTTGCTGTACTTTTAAAGTGCTTTGCCAACATTCTATTCTCTCATTCTTCCTATTACCTTGAAATGACCAGTCTATTCCTTTACCTTTCTTTTGTGGTCTATGCGGAGCAATGCCATAGCCACTGTTCACATATGGCAGTGGAGCTGTTGAAATATGGCTACTCCAAACTCACATGTACTCTTCATTATAAAATCAAATGTACTAGATTGAACACATAGTAAAAATAAAGGATATGTAAAATTAATAATGATTTACACTGGTTTTATGTTTAAATGACAACATTTTGGATTTACAGAGTTAATCAAAATTCATTACTAAAGTGAAGTTCACCTGTTTCTTTTGGCTTTTTTTCTCTATACAAATTATTAATAATACTATTCATACATGTTTATGGGGTAGAGGTGATATTTTGTCACATATACATTGTTGTCAATTACAGTCACCCTACCCTGCTATTAAACATTACAGATTATTCCTTCTATCTAACTGCATGTTTGTGCCAATTAACCAACCTCTCTTCACTCTGACACACACTCTTTCCTCTTCTCTGTATATTTGATTTCTTTAGATTCCACATACAATATCTGCAGTATTTATTTTTCTGTGCCTGGCTGATTTTGCTTATCATAATGTCCTTCAGACTCATCCATGTTGTAACAAATGCAGGATCTCATTCTTTTTATTTAAGAGGTGGAGTATTACAATAAACATCAGTTACTATTATTAAATCCATTTATGCCTAGTGTTCCATTATTGGAACGCTAAGCCCGTGAGAGTTATTTATATCTTACTGCTCAAGGTCATCACTAAGGTCTGATTGCAAACATTCAAAACATTGCAACCTCAGGCATAAATTGGTTAATATATTTGAAAGTCTAGCACCATGCTTGGTATAATACATGCTTAATACCTGTTAATTCCTTTTTCCTATCCAATAATATATATTATCTCAGAGTTTTATAATGTGGAAAATAAGAGTCACTAAATATATAGTAATTCCATGTAGTTTTGGTAATGTAATTTAAAAATATCTGGAATTAAGATTGTTTGCATCAATGGAATAATTTAGATATATCAAGTTCTGATGTAGGATTTTATAATTATCAAAGTACTAATGATAAAAATAATGATAAAAAAGCCAAAAATCAAGTAAAAAAGAAAGCCAACAAGAATGAAAGAAGAATGGGGAAGGGGGAAGAGAGAGAGAGAGAGAAAGAGAAAGAAGAAAAAAGAAAAAAGAAAGAGGAAAGGAAGGAAGGAGGGAAGGAAGGAGGGAGGGAAAGAAGGGAGGGAGGGAGGGAGGAAGGGAGGGAAGGAAGGAAAGAAGAAAAGGATGGAGGAAGGTAAAGAAGGAAGGAAGAGGAAGGGGAAGAGGAGGGAGGGAGGGAAGGAAGGAAGGGAGGGAGGGAGGGAGGAGGGGAAGGGGAGGGACGGAGGGAAAGAAGGAGGGAAAGAAAGAAGGAAGGAAGGAAGGCAGGAAGGGAGGGAGGAAGGAAGGAAGGAAGGAAGGAAGGGAGGGCCTTTACATTATCAGATTTTTTTTTTTCTTCACACACAATCAGCATTTGAATTGTCAGAACCATACAAAAAGTGTTGTGAACTGCAGAAAACCACATGGGAGAGAAAGTTTTGTACTATGCTGAAGTCAAGCTAATTAGTGGATAAGACTTAGTAAAAGCTACAAATTAATCTGAGACACTAATGCCCCTCAAAGCATCAACATCAACTAGCCCTGCTTAAAATAATTCTAAATATTATGCTACGAAAATTGAAAACCTTAATGTTAAAAGTAAGCACTTTAACTATGTGTAATAAACTAAGAATAAGTCAAACAAATGTTTATACTGAGACAAAAATAACTGATTATACAATAACCACCAAATTTATTTGACACTATATTGATATTAAATACAGTAACAAATAGAATGATTCATCTTCCCCTGCTTCTAGGATATGCAATAGAGTTTCAAAGATTACTGTATGATTTAATTCTATGCTTTCAGTAATTCCTTTAACCCCAGGCCCTCTTTAAAGATCTCTAACATTTTTTAATGAGTTAAAATACATAAATTACTGTTTTTATTTGTAACAATTATGAAGCCAAAGTGTCAAGTCACTGAACCTAGAATTTTTGCCATCATTTAGTCTATAATGCAATAAAGTGTGTGTGCATGTGTGTATATGTGTGTGCAGGCATTTATTAAGAATGCAGATGGAAAATTGGGGAAGTGAGGGATATTGAAATATTTTAAATATCTTGGTTATCTTTTCATTGATATAAATTATACCCAGAAAAATGGTTCTCTCTTTTGCATTTTTGAGGGGAATTGACACTCTAAACTTAAAATTATTTGATGTAGTTGTGTGACCTCATTCAAGTTCTCACTATAATTTATTTCAATTTAAAATTCTGGAATTCTACAAGCTAAACAAATAATAGAAGGATTTCAGAAATATAAATATTTTTGAAAAGTATGAGATCAATACACATATGTACGTATTTATAGTTCAACAATAGAGTGACTTGTTTCATATCTAATATAATTTTACATAAGAGAGACACATATATTGCAATTTTTGGAGCACTACCTTAAAACATCACATAGAAAGCTTGTGTATGTGTCAGTGTACTCATTTATTTCTAGTATATTTGTAATCTACACAAATTAAAACAACAGCAAAAAATATTTTTTTAATTCTTATAGCTTTAACAGACTGCCACAATTCCTAGTCTGAATTCAAATTATTCCATTGCTAAAATTTCAGTTGGAATAAAAAAGCTGTGGGTTTCTCTTAAATCCAGGTATTACTGATATTTACAAACTTTGAAAATAAAATCAGGAAATACAAACACATAATTACTATTACTATTTCAAGTGAACATCAAACTATAATAAACAAATCTGAAGCTATAAATTGATATTTACTTATTTATAAACTGTTTATAAAATGTATATATAATTACCCCAATACATACATTAACACAAAACTTTGTGGAATCATAAATAACTAAAATTTGCCTTCTATTATTGATTAAATCAACATAAATTATTTTTATCAACATCAAAGAAGATAATATTTATTTGAAAATGCAGCAATTTTAATTATTGCCTTTTAAACTGCAACAGTTCAAGAACTATTTGACTGCATTAATTAATCTATATACACAACTTTTTGCTCCACCTGAAATAATTTTGCACTGTTAGAAATGTTTGCTTATGTGATTAATTCACTTAATAAAATTTGATTGACAAAATTGTTTTTAAAAATCTTGGCTAAAAATCTGTAATTTTATATAGAAGGCAAATCATTTGTAAATTCTCTTGCACGTTACAAAATACTGATTGGTGAAAAAACTTTTTAAAACTTTAATTATAAATTTTCCTGTATTTCAATATACAATAATTTGATATACTGAGTTATACCTATAAAATTAAATTCAGCTCTAATGAGATTGTGGAGGCTTGGGAAGTCCAGAGTTTAATGATGTCCTACATGCTGGAGACTCAATAGAGAGTATATGTGGATTCAAAAGCAGCCTGCTCTAGAACCAGGAAATGTTGATGTTGCAGACGAAGTCTGAAGACAGTCTCCTATAGAACCAGAAAAAAAAAAAAGGATATTACAGATGGAATCTGAAGGCAGTCTGACAAAAAATTTCCTCCCTCTTGGGAGAGGCCAGCTTTTTATTCTATTCAAGCTTTCAACTGATTGGATTAAGTCTATCCATATTATGTAATCTGTTTTACTCAAAGTCTACTGACATAAATGATAATCTCATTAAATCAGTCCACACAGAAGATTAAGTCCAATCGGAGATTGACTTAATTCTATCCATATTATGCAATCTGTTTTACTCAAAGTCCACTGATATAAATGATAATCTCATTAAATAAGTCCTCACAGAATTATGAAGAATGTTTGACCAAATATTTGGGCATTGTGGTCCAGACAAGTTGACATGTAAAATTAATCACTGAAATTTTACCACGTTGTCAACATACACCCATACACGTCTCCTTAAATCATACTTAGCAATCCTATTTCTCTTTGGTAATCAGAATCAGTCACTTCAGACAGCACAGTAACTCCCTTCTTTGTTTATTCAGAAATTTACAAAGCTAAAAGTGGCCAAAATGCAGTCGTAACTTTCAGTTAAATTGAATTATTGTCTCCTGGTGGAAGCATTTCTCCTTTTGCGACTAAGATTTCTAGGCCATCAGAATTTAAGGTCATGGGAACAGGAAGCAAATATTTGCTAGAGGTCACAAAAGGTAATGGTGAGTGGTGCCACTTCCATTTTCGTCCTTTGATTCTTGGACATCTGAATTCTGGCATCTGTTGAGATGATGGATTAAACCCTCAAATAGCACCAGTGATCTCTTTATCAAATTATTTTCCAGCCAATTCTTGCTATTGTCTCCAGCCATGCTTTCTTGTTTTTTGCACTAAGGGTAGACCGAGAGTTTTCCATATCTTCAAATTCTGGTAACTTTTTGCTTAATAATTGTTGCAATTTATCTCCCTCATCTCACATTTTACTGTAAGCAGTAAAGGGAAACCAGGCAAAATTTCTTATGTTTTTCATACTACATAAATTCAAATTGTTACATTATCCAACACATAGCCCTAGTAATTTGAATAAAGATTCTATAAATGATAAAATTTGAGGAATTGTCAATATTATAAGAAATGTCACAAGTTTAAGAACATTGTCATGAAGTCTTTAAAAACTGGAATACCTTTAGAAACTAGTGATAATGCTTTCCATGATTCATGGTTAATTTAGAATAATCACACAACTTAGTGGTTATTAAATAGTTGGGTAAGGTAAATTTTTTACATATTATTAATGAACATGTTCATAAAAAGTACCTTTGGTTATTGGAAAGCAAAATGATTTTCTATGCTGAAAATATTTTATTTTCTCTTCTTGAAGTAATATAAAAATTAACACTTAACGTAAACCTCTTGTATCTTTCATAAGTGCCTGGTGATAAGATATGCTAATTTGTTCAACTGTATGTATACTGAGTAAAACTAAATTATGGCCATAAGTAAATGTTACCCTCGAAACCATTTAGCATCATGAGCTGTGAGATAATCTATGGTAGTTACCAATAAATAACACTTTTAGACTTTTTTGAGAAATCCAAAAACATAATTAGAGAATGAGAAAACAAAGCTGATGCTCCACTTTTCATAGTAGAATACTGTTATATGCTGTGACAGGAAAATAAATCTTGGGGCCCCCAAACCACTAAGCTAAAGGGAAAAGTCAAGCTGGGAACTGCTTAGGGCAAACTTGCCCCCCCATTCTCTTCAGTCATCCCTCTGCTCACTAAGATGAATGCATATCTGGTTGCCTCCTTTGGAAAGGCTAATCAGAAACTCAAAAGAATACAACCATTTGTCTCTTATCCACTTATGACCCCAAAGCCCCCTCCCAACTTCTAATTGTCCTGCCTTTCCAGACAGAACCAATGTTCGTCTTACATGTGTTGATAGATGTCTCATGTCTCCCTAAAATGTATAAAACCAAACTGTGCTCTGACCACCTTGGGCACATGTCATCAGGACCTCCTGAAGTTGTGTCATGGGCTTGCATCCTCAACCTTGGCAAAATAAACTTTCTAAATTAATGAGACCTGTCTCAGATATTCAAGGATCACAATAAGAAAGTATATAGTGGAATTCAAAGAGCTCCCCTCTCCTGCGACTGGGAAGTGCTTAATATATTTGATAAATTGGTTGAACCAGATTAGTAAAGATGTTTTTAAATTGGTAGAGGAGGGAGTAAGTGAACAATAACAAATGCAATCTATTTTAACCTCTAGCTCAGACCAGTACTTTTTGTCTGACTTTATATAAAAAAAATGCATTTCTATGAGAAGAAATCAACACAAATTTAGTAGCTTAAAACTAATACAACTTATTATTTTGCAGTTCTGTATACCACAAGTCTGATACAAATCTCACTGGGCAAATGTCAGGTGTGAACAATGCTGCATTGCTTTCTGGAGACTCTAAGTAAACATCTGTTTCTCATTCACTAGAGTTACTGTCAGAATTTAGTTCCTGTTGTTGTAGAGCCAAGATTCCTGTTTCAATTCTCATTGTCAGCTGAGAGCTATTATCAGCTTTTAGAGGTTGCCCACATTCCTAGCCTCAAGGTCCCCTTTCTTCATCTTCGAAGCCATAAAAGATGAATCAAATCCTCTTCATATCATATCTCTCTCACTCCTCTACCTCCCTTTGTTATTTTTTAAAATTTTATTATTGTTATACTTTAAGTTTTAGGGTACATGTGCACAACGTGCAGGTTTGTTACATATGTATACATGTGCCATGCTGGTGTGCTGCACCCATTAACTCGTCATTTAGCATTAGGTATATCTCCTAATGCTATCCCTCCCCCCTCCCCCAACCCCACAACAGTCCCCGGTGTGTGATGTTCCCCTTCCTGTGTCCATGTGTTCTCATTGTTCAATTCCCACCTATGAGTGAGAACATACAGTGTTTGGTTTTTTGTCCTTGCGATAGTTTGCTGAGAATGATGGTTTCCAGCTTCATCCATGTCCCTACAAAGGACATGAACTCATCATTTTTTATGGCTGCATAGTATTCCATGGTGTATATGTGCCACATTTTCTTAATCCAGACTATCGTTGATGGACATTTAGGTTGGTTCCAAGCATTGTGGAAGTCAGTGTGGTGATTCCTCAGGGATCTAGAACTGGAAATACCATTTGACCCAGCCATCCCATTACTGGGTATATACCCAAAGGATTATAAATCATGCTGCTATAAGGACACATGCACACGTATGTTTATAGCAGCACTATTCACAATAGCAAAGACTTGGAACCTCCCTTTGTTCTTAAAAGTACAAGCAATTAGATTGTGTTCATCCTCCAAATGCAGAATAATTTTCTTATTTTAAGATTAGCTAATTAGTAACCTTAATTCCATCTGCAACCTTAATTCCCCTTGGGCATGTAATTTTAACATATTCAAAAATTCTGCAAATTAAGAAATGGCATCTTTGCATGAACATTATTCTGCTTACCACAGAGTTCAAAGAGGTAAGATTTTCACATTTTTGTAAAGAAGCTATTTTATTAAAGCTATGGGCAATAACTGGGGACACAAATAATGCTGCTTCAGCATAGACATTAGAGCTCTTGTGATGAATGTGAGCAACGGAAACAAAAAACAGTTATCCTGAAATAGATTCTCAGCAGAGAACTTTGGGCACTGGGGTTAGAGAAAAGAAAGAAAAAACACTATTATAGCTATCATTATTATGTTTGTTCATGAAAAATTATTTGGAGATGCCCTAGAACTAAAGATAAATTATTCCGTTAGTTCTGTATTACATACATTGCTCTATAGTCTACAAGGCTGTCTAAAGCAGCTGGTAGTCCATTGTTATGTAATTTTGGAAAAGAGAGCATAAACATTGTGTTATTAGCCTATTAAAAGCTTCTTCATGAGTTTCCTGAGGTTGCCTGGAGAAATAACTTCAAAATTATTAATAAAACAATGCTAAATCTGCAAATTCTTGCTTTTAAATATGCAAGTTGATAATTACTGCTTCATAAAGACAATTAAAGAGTCTCACTATAACATCAATGATAAACATAGCTAGAACATTAGCAAGAATGAGAGTTCTAAGCAATGTCATGTTAAATTGCGCACATCCCCAAAATGCAGATTAACAACTCAATAACACAGAGGACATATATAAGAAATAATCAATGGCTTCCTACCAAGTTGTTGATACGAGTTTAGGTGTGAAAAAGGTGAACATGTGGGAAATACTGGTGCTTCCTCCTCTTCAACAAACAAGAACAAACATATGCAATTTAGGAACTTCAGACATTAGAATAAGTCTTGACAATAAACTATTTCTTGAACAAATTCAAAATCTCTGGTCATTATCCCTGTCTGATCTTTAAATATGATTTCTCAAAATAGATGATTTATTTTTTCTGCCTATATGCATCTAATATTTTAACTATTTACCATTAATTAATCTATATCTATAAAAATGTAAAATTTAACTTTCCTGCTATCATTGGATTCTATGTAGATTAAGTAGGCATGTTTTTAACACTTGCATAGTTATCCTTATTTTTCAGTAAAATTCTATAGAACCAGAATAGCAATAATCTGGATAAAATGACAGTTCTGTGTTTCATAAAATGTTCTGCTACAATTCATATATTTTTATCATATAGTTGTAGTAATGAAACATACTGTGTATCTAACAAAAACCTGACATTTGAAAGTTATGTATAGACACTTAGAAGCATCACTGTGAAGTGATATCAGCACAGTGAAAGAGGAAGGACCACTAAAAATTCTGTCCTCCATAAATCAATGATAATACTGGACAGAATTGTCAGAATCAGCTTTTTTTTTTTTCAGAAATTTGAAATTTACCAAAGGCTTGCAGCAATGCAGGGAGCATTTACTCATGAACAATGGCTGAATCTCAGTAAAAAACAGTAAGGCTTTCCCGGGCACGGTGGCTCACACCTATAATTCCATCACTTTGGGAGGCTGAGGCGGGCAGATCACCTGAGGTCAGGAGTTCGAGATCAGCCTGACCAACATGGTGAAACCCCATCTCTACTAAAAATACAAAAATTAGTCAGGGATGGTGGCGGGCGCCTGTAATCCCAGTTACTTTGTAGGCTGAGGCAGGAGAATCGCTAGAACCTGGGAGGCAAAGATTGCAGTGAGCCGAGATCATGCCATTGTACTCCAGTCTGGGCAACAAGAATGAAACTCCGTAAAAATAAATAAATAAATAAATAAATAAAACATCAAGATTTCCAGCAATTGAACCTACCCTATTCTTATCTCTATGGAGTTCCATGGTAACTTTGAAGACTGACGGCCCCACAGTCAAGGTAAAAACCACCAACCTGTTAGCCACCTGAGGTGGCAGATGGGGTTGAACATATTTCAACGCCTCATTACTAGATAATTATCATTATTTGTACTTTCAAATGGTTTCCTGGAAGAATCTACTATGATTGATATATTTGAGCTTACTC
The DNA here is from genome assembly GCF_028885655.2 of Pongo abelii. NCBI lineage: Eukaryota > Metazoa > Chordata > Mammalia > Primates > Hominidae > Pongo > Pongo abelii. Next base: position 46,880,881 of record NC_072000.2, on the reverse strand, counting down.
AGAGCTTATGTGGAATAAGAACCTCTTTCCATGGAAGCATTGCCAATAACAATTGAAAGCAATGGTTAACTTTGTGGCTGCATGGGGCAATAGATAACAGAGCAAATAATACTAAACAGCTTGAAAGGAAAAGACAGAGAATGAGATGGGCTTGGGAATACTCTGAAATATTCCTGAGAATCTAGAAGGCCATTTGTATTCATAGGACCATGTGCATACTGGGGTTGAGCACATGCTAAGGAAAGACTTAAGAAGGATCTAAGCTTGCATCTCTAAATCACACACAGGCTCTGATTAATCAAAAATTAAAGGCTAAGGTAGAGTTGTCAAATATTTGATGAAATGGAGGCTTACCCCAATCCTCACACAGAGGCCCTCAGCAAAGCTTGAGAAATTTATTGGTTATAGGCATTTAAGAAAATGCCTGTGGAAATATTAGCTGACCACTAAGCTAACCAATCAGAGACCTCTGTGTCCATGAATGATGAAGAATACTGACATTACTGAATTATATTTTAAAAGAAAACAACCAAAACAATAACAAATTTTGGGGAGGAAGAAGAGTGCAATTCTCAAAGTTATTACTTTATGTTATTTAAAATACAGTTTTTGACTAAAAAGTTAAAATATGCAAAGAAACAAGAAAGTATGGCTCATGAATGTGGGCACAGAAAGCAATTCATTGAAACTGTCTCTGAAGAAATACAGATGACATATTTACTGAACACAGATTTTACATTAGCTTTTTATAATATGCTAAAATGATTAAAGAAAACATGTCCAAAGGATTAAAGGATGAGAATGGTGTTTCAACAAATAAAGGATATCAATAAAAAATAGAGGCAACTAACTCAAAATTCTAGAGTTAAAGAATATAACTATTGAAATAAAAAGTTTAATAAAGGTGATCAATAACATATTAATATTTGACCAGGTAAGAGGATTAATGGACTTGTAGATAGGTTAACTAAAATGATATACTTTGGAGAATAGAAAAAAAAATGAATGAGAAAATTTGAGCAGAGGTTCAGAGACCTATGGAACACCATAAAGGACATTGACAACACATAATAAGTGTTCCAGAAAGAGAGGAGAGAAATATTTAAAAATAATGGCTGAAAACATCTCAAATTTAATGAAAATATCATATATATTATAAAGTTTTATCATTATATGAAGGACTCATAAATCAATATTTGAAGGGCAATCTAATTTTTTAAAAAATGGGCAAATAATTTATATAAACTTCTCCAAAGAAAATGTGCAAATAGCCTGTAAGCACATAGAAAGATTCTTAGCATCATTACTATCCATGAAATGCAAATCAAAACTACAATAAGATGCACTTCACTTCCACTAGAATGCCTGTAATTAAAAGACAGAATAACAAGTATTGGTGAGGATGCATAGAAATTGGAACACTCATAAACAGTTGGTGGAAATGTGAAATGCTACAGCCACTTTGGAAAAAAATTGACAGTTCCTCAATAAGTTAAACAGAATTAACTCATGACCAAACAATTTCACTCCTAATTGTATATCCCAGAAAATTAAAAACATGTTCACAGAAGAACATGTGCATGACTTCATGGAAGTATTGTACATTATAGTTAAAAAATGTAAACAATCCAAATGTCCATCATCTGATGAAGAGGTAAGCAAAATGCAATACAAGCGCGGACTGAAATAGTGTTCAGATTTGACAAAGATGGAGTGGTAATATATGCTGCATAATGACGTAACCCTAAAAAATTATGTTGCCTGAAATAAGCCAAATGCATAGGCCAACTATTACGTAATCCATTTATATGTAACATCCAAAATAGGTATTTTCATAAAGAAAGACAGTACATTAGTGATTTCTATGGGAGACAGGAAGTGGAAGAGGGAGTGTCTGCTAATGAGCATATATACTTTTCTTTGGGTATGATGAAAATCTACAATTAGTGTTGATGTAGCCATGGTTGTACAACTTCGTGAATATGCTAAAACAAGCTGAATTGTATACTTTAAAAGAGTAAGTTTTATTGTATTTGAATTATACTTCAATTAAAAACATACCACATTATAGTCTTAGTTAAAATTAGTATAAAAAGCAATTGAGCAAATAAACTGAAGCTTAAATATGTAGTTAGGAAAATAAATTATAGTTCTCTACATCTAATTATACATTTAGGGCTAAGAGGTAGATGAACTTTATATTGTTTAAAAAATTTCTCCATAATGACTAAAATTATGACTCTCATTTACTTTAATTTTTGTTATGTAAAGCTCAACTGAAGCTCATAATAGGAGGGGGGGATTCACATTAATCTATTTTACATAAATTATAGGCTTACAATTGTTGAAGGCAGTCTGTTAATGGCTTAGGTTAGTACTTGAGTGGCTAGTTAATTGAAGATGTCATACAGAGAAGAGATTTGGGGTTTTGGTAATAATACTCTTTCCATTTATATATAAATCTATGCCAAGATTTCTCAGTTAATAAACATTAGGACTATAATCCTGCATACTTAGATATAAGTTCCATGTTTACAATTTATTTTCCAAGCTTACCTAGAATTTGGGAAAATAATATATATGTTATGACTAAAACTTATAATATACAAAATGTGTTATTGAAGTAAAAATATTTCTAGAAGAGATATATTGTTAACTAAAGTCATTTGTGTGAATTAGTAACATGAAAACTTGTTTTATATATTACATTTACATAGAGGCATCTTATCAATGGAAATATAAAGTAATATTATACTTTATATTTTTCATATATCTGACATATTCACAGAAATATTTTTATTTTCTGTCATATTGACAATTTATAATAGAAGTTGAAAACTAATGTTCAGGATATTGTGAATAAAATTCCTTTTTAAAGACATCTGTGACTTTAAATTATATTTTTGTATCCCATGAGGAAGCTGTTAATAAGCACTAATACTTATCTAGGGAGTTTCTATATTTAAAGATAAAAGTAATAGAAGTCTAACTAGTCAGCATGACATTTACTTCAAATCACTAGTATGAGTTTCAGAGAAATGATGGTTTCCAAGGAAACTACTAGAAAATTATTACAGGATGAATTATGTCCCCTTAACATTTATATGTTGAAACCCTACCTTCCAAGACTGTGGATTGTTACCATATTATGGAGCTATAACTTTAAAGTGGTGATAAGATTATAATGAGACTTTTAGAGTAGATGCTCACCCAATTTTACTAATATCCTTATAAGAAGAAGAAATAGTGACACATAGAGAAACACCAGGTATTTTCAACCTTTCAGAAACACCAAATTTTCAATGCCCCCCATCCACCACTCTCCAAATTTATATATTGAAGCCCTAAAATCCAATGTGAGTGTATTTGGAGATGAGACCATTCAAAGGTAAGTAGGATTAAAAGAGGTTGTAAGGATGGAGTCCTGGTCCAACAGGATTAGTGCCCTTACAAGAAGAGACAGCAGGGAGATCTGTCACTCTCTCTTTCTCTTTGTGCAATGTGAGGACACAGAAGGAAGGCAACTATCTGAAAGCCACAAAGAGCCCTCACCAGCAACTGAACTGATTGGCATCTTAACTTTGGATTTTCAAGTCTACAGAACTATGAGAAAATAAACTTCTGTTCTTTAAGCAACTAAGTCTAGAGAATTATATTATGGCAGCCAGAGCAGACTGATGTCAAAGACATACATGCAGAGGAAAGACCATGTAAAGACACAGGAAAAGTTTGGCCCTCTTTAAGCAAGAGAGAGGTCTCAGAAGAAATCAAACCTGCTGGATCCTTGCTCTTGGACTTCAAGCTTTCAGAACTTTGAGAAAATAAAATTCTGCTGTTTAAACCACCCAGTATATTGTTGTGGTAGCCCTGGCAAATTAATGTAAATATTATATGTTATCTTATTATCACAATATTTAGTTCAAACACAAAGTAAAAAGTAATAATTTATGATATTTTAATAATAATAATATCAAATGAGAAGAAATAAGAAATAACTGAGGAATCTCTTTCAAATAAATAACGTATTGGTTTTTATTTCATCAAGGCAAATACTGACTTTTTTAGAAAGACAAAGTGAATAATATATTGAAACAATCACATAAGAAGGAGAGAGATAAAACCTGAGACTAGCTTACTAACATGCCACTATTTTTGCAAAAATTATTCATCTCTTTCAATAAAATAGACATATTAGAAAATCAACAGTTAATTCTTGGTGAGAAAACAATTTATTGTTTAAAAATTAGTCAAAATGGGTGTCATTTTAAGCTTGACTTAGAAAGTATATAACCTTTTTTCTATTTCATACCTACAAATGTTGATAAGAGAAAAAACAGTCACAGAACAATAATACAAATCTCACTTGTAAAATTTTGTTTAGAACAGAAAGAAAAGTTACCAAAGGAAACAAAAATATCTCTTTTATATGTCTATATCTATATATAGATATATTTCCACTAATGGGAAAAAAGTATAGTGTCAGTATCAATTAAAAAAAGAAAACATTGTAGAAAAAAGTAGAGCTTAAAGAGAAAAATATGAGAAGCTACATATGTGGGAATTTAAAACTATGTTAACAGCAATATTTAAGTATAAAACATAAGGATTTGGTATATACAAATATATAAATTTGTATCTTCAAAATTTACCTTAAATTATATTTTTATGTATACAATAAGCAGTCTAGAATTTTAAATTATTAATAAAACGAGTTTATAAACATGTATTTTCATAAAATAAATTAATTTTATTTACAGAAATACATTTCTGTATTAATTTTGTTTACAGAAATGTATGTTTAAATACACAAACATGTATTTCTGTAAAATAAATTAATTTGTTGTCTGTAAAATAAATCAATTTTCTACAAAAAACATGAGCAAAAGGAAATTTTAGAAATTGTTATCTGAGAACCCTAATAAATGCAATAGATGAACACAATAAGATGATTAAAAAAATCAGTCAATGCATAAGGTAATAAGTTAATAAAATAAAATTGCAACCTAAATTACATTTTCTATAAAAATCTAAACACTTGGTGTTTTTGTGTATGCTCTACCTCAAATATATTCTATCCATACAGAAGCATTATTTTCTTCTTTAAGAGTTTAATATATTTAAACATTTAGAGACTACAATGCCCATCCTTGCAACACTTAAAAGTGTGGATTGTTTTAATTTGCATCTTTCTAAGGATTATTAAATAATGTGACAATTTAGTAATTTTCAATGTAAAATGATTGATGGAGGCTTTATATCTGAGACAACAGAACAAATTGTAAACAATTACTTTTACTTTATTCTTTTGATCACTCATAATTTACCAGATGTGTAGCCTGGAACAACACAATCCATTGCATTTGTCTCCAGGTGACAGTGGGCAGGTAAATAAACCTTATTGTGTTGCAGCTTTTACACTCCTGTTGTTTGGTAAGTGGGAGAAAGTGTTACAGCTCTTTCACTCTCCTGCTGGGAAGCTCCAAATTATTGTCTCGTGACCAAGATGAATAAGGAACAGACACCAGAGAGTAAGTAAGACAGTGTTGAGTTTATTAAGCAACAGAAAAGTTCTCAGCAAGAGAGGGGACTCAAAAGAGGGTTGCCAGGTATGAGGCTAAGTCCAGGGTTTTATGGAATGGAAGGGGAGGAGAATGGTGAATTTTCTGCAGACTGTCTTGGAGAAAGCACCACTCAGAAGGAGGTATGATAGTGTAAAGAAACAACTGGAGGCAGAGGTGAAGGCTTGATCCAGTAACTTGGCTTGGGACCAATCGGGGCTGAAGTGAAAGCTTGGCCTGGGAACTTGACCCAGAGCAAGTCAGGTGCTGAAGTAAAAGCTTGGCCCAGGACCTTGACCTGGGATTAATCAGGGGTTGAAGTGATGATTCATCCTGCGTAAATGAACACTCAGCCCATGGCCAATCACAGAAAGATAGGTATATGTAAAATAGGTGAAAAGTGAGAAACTAAGGCACACCAAGGAGACAGAAATGTATCCCAAAAGGAGTGGAATTTGTTCATCTGTGTTTACCAAAAGGAGGGGAATTTGTTCATCTGTGTTTACAGAGTAATCATTTCCATTCAAGAACATGGGCTCTTTCTTATCTGGGGCCTGCAGTTTGGTTTTCAGGCTGTTCTTTATTTGAAGAAGTTTTACAAAGGACCATGCTAACTGCCTGCCTAACTGGTTTCTTCCTTCCTACTCTCTCTTTCTCCCCTCAGGAATGGAGACCCTAACTGATGTTAGGGAGGTGGGGCAATGATTCCTCTGGCTACTTCCTGCTGGAGAGGGATATTTTGTGGGGAACAACAGCTAGGGCTCCTCCTAGGGCCGGCCTAAGTGTCCTCAGAAGAAAGGCATGTCCATGTGTAATTTCACTTGCATCACCATTTGGAGCTTGATAGCCTCTATATGAGAAGAAATAATTTGGGTTATAGCATTGATTATATCAAGGACCAAACATTAACATGATACATACAAGTAAAAGAAGTCCTACTAAAGGAGCTAACTGGATCCAAAAAGAAGAACAAATCCTTTAAGAAGGGCTTGTAGCCAACTAGAATCAGAGCCCATATTTTCTCTCAATCTGTTAATGATTCTAATTTGGTCCTTAAGCACCTGTAAGTTTTCTTCTACCTGATTAGAAGTGTTGATCCAGAAGCAGCATGTCTCATTTAAGAATTCACAGGCACCCCCTACATTGACCATAAGGACATCAAGAGTTCACCTATACTGCATTACCGTAGAGGTTTGAGAGTTTATGGATTTTTGTTGGGCTCCCGTGGCTCCTACTGTTGCCTTTCACTCTCATTGCATCATAATAGAAATATTAAGTACTAATCTTTCAAGGAGAAAAGTACTGGCAAACAAGTATAGCCCTCTATCTATAGAATTTTTCATCCATGGCTTTTCTAATACACGATTGTCAAGGGTATGTCTTTCTAGTTCTCTCTCTCAGTTAAACCTCCATATGATGATATAGAAATAAGTGATCTCTTGGTTCATTGTGTGTGAGAGATTGAACTCCCCAGAAAAAAGTCCAGATTGAGTATGTCACCAGATAGTGCTGCCATGTTTGTAGAGTTTAAAAATAATAAGTCAGGGAACACTGCCACAATAGTGCATGTTCCCCTTCAGTGCTTGGGGTAGATTAAGTGTATCCAGGAGCCACAGAGAAAATAAAGTTCCGTTCCTTGAAGGGATGGTTCTAGGTTGTGATTTGTGAGAGTTCTAGCTAGTTTTTGTCCAGGCATTTTAAGGTCAGCCCCTTACATCTAATGGGAGTATTCTGGGGATAGAGACAGCCATACTCAGTATAGTTATTCATAATGCTCTTTGGCATTTTACATTCTAGGTGGGAAGAATCTTTTGGCTGATGATGTTTCAAAAGATCAGAGACATAATATGTCCTGGCCAGTATCTTAGATAACCCTCCTTACAGGGACTATTGGTCCACACATCTCCTGTTTGCCTGCAGATTTGTAGGTCACTATCATTATCAAATATTATACAAGGCTTAAGGATTCCACGCGTGGGCACATATAGACAGATCCATGAGTTATTTATTACCTGATAATAATGCTGGCAAGAGGTGGCATCCCTACCCAGGGATAGTCATTCCAACAAGGAATCCCAGCTGAGATGTTTGGTTAGACCATTAAAATTTTTTCATAGTTCTTCTAACGTTTTGGGTTACACGTGTTCTTTCTTACTCTCCAGACCCCTGTGCTCTTAGCAATTATGAATGCGGTGTTGTAATATTTGAGGTCTCCCAGGTATGGTCCCTTCCCTCTGATTTTAAAACAGAGGGGGTTATTCTGTTAACTTTACCCAGTGTAAGGGTGTGAGTCTTGAGTTTCTTTTATAAAGTCATATAAAGGGCAAGCTATCTTACTGTACTTGGATATCCACAATATATAAAATCCTTTAATGAACAAGAATCCTCCTAGCTGTTTGAGGGTTTTGGGAAGTGGAAACAAGGAGATGGGCTTAATCCTCTGCTTGTCTAATTCTCTGGTCCTTTCTGATAGGACTAGCCCTAGGTATTTTGCTGAAGTCTGAAAGAGCTGAGCCTTAGATTTTGAAACCTTAGATTCTTTGTCAGCTAAGAAATTGAGAAGAGCCTTAGTGCCTTCTTGAGAAGCTTCCTTGGTTGGGGCACAGTGGAGCATATCATCTACATATTTTAAAACTTCAACCTGAGGATGAGAGAAACCAGAGGCATCTTTTTTAGGGATTGTCTGAACAGGTGAGGGCTGTCTCAGAAGCCCTGAGGCATTACTGTTCAGATTAGTGGGTGGTCTGATTGGGGGAATCTTCAAATGCAAACAAATATGAGGATTTAGGATACAATGGTATACAGAAAAAGGCATCCTTCAGGTCCAAAACAACTGAACCACTTAGTTCCTTTGGGTATTTGAGATGGCAGGGTATAGAGATTGGGAACTACCAGAGGAATTGGACAACATCTTTATTAATGAGGTGGAGGTCTTGAACTAGTCTCCATTCTCCCATTAGGTTTTTGCACTCCTAATATCGGGGTGTTGCAGGGGCTGTTGCATGGTCTGAGGAGGCCTTGTGTTCTTAAGTTATTAATAATAGCTTCTAGTCCTTTTCTAGCTTCTGGTTTTAGGAGATATTGCTTCTTGTTAGGGACAAAGGACCTTAAGGCGGATCTAGGCTGGCATAGCTGTTATAGCTTGGCCAATTCTTCATTGGATTTCCCAAACCTCCAGCTTAATGTTGGTTTCCACCAGAGGGAGACAAAGCATTTTTCCTGGAGTCATAAGGATGGTGGCTCTCATACAGCTAGAATATCTCTACATGGCAAGGAAGTGGGACTTCAGGCATCATTAAAAAGGCCTGAGTAAACAGCAGGTCCCCCCATCTACAACAGAGGGACTGAAATAAGTGTTGGATTAAGGGCTTTCCTGAGATGCGCATCATCGTCATGTTATGGGAGAAAAGAGAACTGAAAGACTTGCTGCAGTGTCCAAAAAAAGTTTACCTTCCTCTCTTCTAACTCCAGAATCACCCAGGGCTCCTGAATAGTGATGGCAGTCTGAGCCATTGGAGCTGGAGAATCAAGCCCTGGGACCCGTCAGTCCTGCTAGATGATTTGTGAGTCTGGTCCTGGACCTGGTGGCCTATGTCCCAGGGACAGCCTGCCTTCTGGTGGTCCCCACCAGAGGATGTATAGGGTTGAGATGGGTTCCTTTTACTGCCTTGGCAACCCTCCCTAAAGTGCCCTGACTTGCCATGCTGGTAGCAATTAGCAGGTGATCCTTGGAGACCCTAAATTTTATAGGCCCGCAATGTAGTCACCAGAGCCTCTGTCCATTTCTTGTGCTTCCTCTTCTCCTGGGCCTTCTCCTGGTTCCTATTATACAAGACTGAAGTGGCCACATTCAGGAGGTTCTCTTAGATGCTTTCTGGTCCCATGTCCTGTTTCTGTAACTTTCTTCTGATATCAGGGGCTTCCTAACTAATAAACTTGTCTTAGAAAATTAGCTGTTCCTCAACCAAATCACAATAAAAAGAGGTGTGTTTAACTGAAGCTTCTCTCATCCTCTCTAAAAAGGCTGAGGCATTTTCATCTGGTTTCTGATCTATCGTGGAAAGCTCGAAGTAATTAACAGGTTTGTCTCTGGTCCTCTTCTATAAGCTGTCTAGTATGCACATCTAAAAATGTTTTCTTTCCACTCATGAGAAATGGTTTCTCATCCCTGTGGGATCACAGGGGTTTCAATTAAGGTTTTCCAGGGGCACTGCCTCTCTTTCTATTGGGTATGTGGTTTCTGATTCTTTCTCACCTTCCTCTTTTCTCAACTAGTAATAGCAGACATATTGTTGGTCTCCAAGTCCCTCTGCTGCCTGCAGGGCTGCCATTCTCTCAGCAGCAATTAGTGTTTGATTTAGGAACAACATAACATCTCTCTATGTAACTCAGCCTCTTGGGTTGGGTTTTGGAAAACCTCTATATATTGATTGGGGTTATAAGACAACTTGTGTAAGTCTTGCTTTATTTTTCTAAGGTCCTGCAATGAAAAGGGAACTTGGACCCTGGTGGTACCATGTCCATCAGGCATTTCCTGTAGGCATAACAATGAAGTCAGGTGTTTCTTGGGTGGTAGAGCTGGGGAAACTGATGACATGGTAGAGGGGTTCCAGGATGGGGGCTGTCAAGAAGGGCTGAAAGATCCAGGAGTTCCAGTTGAGAGTTCCCCAGGGGTTTGTTTCTCTGACTTTGGGGAATTATCCTCTGTGGGCTTGCCTAATATAACTGCTAAGAGGTCAGAATCAATCCTACAACGTTGACAAGGAGCCAGGTTGTCTCACAAGGCAAAGACAGCTTGTATGCAGGTGGCCTCAGATCATTTGCCCTCCCAACTGTAGAAGACATCTAGTTATCAGAGGGTATTATAATTAACACTTCCCTCAGGAGGCCAGGCCTCTTCATCCTACAGTTGGTAAGATGGCCATTCACAAGTGCAAAGAATATAAAGTGCTTTCTGAGGGTCAAAGGAGTTTCAAATTTTCAGAATGCACTTCAGAGGAGTACATGCTAAAGAAGGTTTGTTTAGAAAGATAGAGAAGGAAAGGCATTCCTTAGTCTCCTTCCCCTTTTTTGGAGTAACCCAGGATGGAGAGAGAAAGACAGAAATGTCCTTTCTCCTCTTTCCCTCCCTGTGTCCTCTGGGTCCCAGCGACCATTATAAGTGCTGTTCATGGATGCAAGCATGACATTTACCCATGGATACAGAGGAGTTAATCAGTAGAAGTAGTCATGCTCACCTGACTAGCTTTCCGCTGGTGGTTTCTCATTGGTTTCCTAGATCCCTTTGAACCATAAGACTCCCAAGTTTCCCTAAATGGGGCTTGCAAGAGGCTGTGCCACAGTTGTATTTGGGCAAGACTCTTTAATGGAGGGAGTTTCTTAAACTTATTCTTACTTCCTCTAATGAAAGCTCAGGTAAAGTTATGAATTCCTAGAGAATGAGGCAAATTAACTTCTAGATATATAATTCCCTTTTTATTCAAGTTCCAATGGAGCTGGATGTAGAACAGATGCCTCAAAAAGACATAAGGACTGAATGGCTGTTCTTCCTGTGATGGGGACTGCACTGAGACTAAAATTGTCTCTCAAGGGTGGCTTCCTCCTGAGAGTTGAAGGTGGGATTTTGCTGTTTACAGATGGGGCATGGAGCCTGGAACCTAATGGAGGAATGTAGGAGAGAAAGAAATTGCAGAACTAAAGGCCTTGGACAAAGGGCTGATAAGGCCCTCCAAGGAAAGAAACCTCATCTCTCCAAGTACCTTGGTAAAGTTTGAAATGTTAAGTTGTAACTTTATCTCCAAATATTTTCCATGCAGAGGTTGAAAAGAGAGATATGGGGCTTGATAGTCTGCCCCAAGCGTATGCTTCCCAATAAGGGAAAATTAATTTGTTTCATAGATAAACTGTTTAAATTCATTGGGCAATGCTGAGCTCTTATATGGAGCAAAAAAATCAACCTAAATGGAGAGGAGAGTATTCACTTAGGGTGAAATATTCCCTTATACAATGCTATAGATATATATCACTGGGGACAAAAAGGTCCTTTCTAATTGAAAACTTAGACTGAAATATTGAAATCCTGCTCTCTCAAGAAAATTACAAAACAGCAATTATTTGTGTTATACTTCTTATTACTAAAGCATTTGCTGACTCTACCCTGGAAGACTATGTTCCTGGGCTGCAAAAAACACCCACATCATTGTATGTAAAGAAGGAATAGGAGACATGATGGATGCGAAGGAGAGAATGAAAGAAAATGCAACAGGAAAGACTGGAAATCATGGTTCTCAAAATATATGACATTCAGGAGTAAACAAAAATATAATTTAAGTAGATTTAAAAGATAGTGTTTTTCTATAAATTTGAGGTGAGCAGAGAGACAAAGTTACTCTTCAAAAGCATCAGGAGTGTTTAAACAATAAAACAGACATTGTCTGATTGAAGGAGGCTAAGTAAACATGACAACTCAATATATGGTAGTAGCCTGGTCGATATCCTGGAACAGAAAAAAATAAATACAGTTGTGGAAAAGCTGATATTATCCAAGTAGAGTCAATAGTTTGATAGTATTTCACTGATACGAAATTCTTATTTTGACAAATTTCCCATGGCTATTTAAGACATTAATATTTAGAAAACTTAGATGAAAAACTTAGAAAACATTTTGAAAATAAAGAACCCTAATGGGCTGTTGCAGACTGGAGTTAGTCCAGGGGCCTTTAGGTACACTGAATGTAGCCTTGCAAGAACTCTTCAGTTGTGCCAGTACCTCCTTCCAACCCCACATGACAGCTAGATCATCCATGAAAGGAAATTGGATTGGAACACAGCAAACATTCCCAACACCTGAGGGCAATGGGGGATTGACAAAGATCTCTCCATCAGGACTGTTGCTTGAGTCATGTAAGGCTGGTAGCCATGCTATCTGCTTTTAACTGGCTTACAGGGGCTCAATATTTTGTTTAATCTTATTAAAATAAAACTGTGGACTAGATGCCTCAGAAATGAAAGTAAAGAGTGGGAGGTCTGCTCTTATACAACCTTCTGATGAATTTCAGTGAACATGCCAAGAATGTTGCAGCTTTTTCACTCCTGTTGTTTAGTGAATTGGAGAAAGTGATAAAGCTCTTTTACTCCTCTTGCTGGTGAGTTCTGAGTTCTTGTCCCGAGACCAAGAATAATGCACATAGACACTAGAAAGTGAGTAAGGCAGAGTCGGATTTATTAAGTGACAGAAAAGCTCTTAACAATGAGAGAGGGCTCAAAAGAGGGTTGCCAGATATGATGCTGAGTCTGCAGTTTTTATGGACTGGAAGTGGAAGAGTTTGCTTACTAGTCTACAGGCCATCTTGGAAAAGCACCACACAGAAAGAGGTATGATAGTGTGACAAACCAATTCGAGGGAGAGGTGAAGGCTTGGCCTGGGACCAATCAGGGACTGAAGTGGAACCTTGGCCTGGGTCCTTGATCTGGGACAAATCAGGAGCTGAAGTGATGACTCATCCTATGTAAATGAAGACTCCACTCACAGCCAATCACAGAAAGGTAGGCATATGTGATATAGGTGAAAATTAAAAGACTAAGATTGCCAAGGAGAGAGAAATATGTCTAAAAAAGAAGTGGAATTTATTCATCTGTATTCACAAAGTAAGCATTTCCATTCAAGGACATGGGCTCTTTCCTATCTGGGGCCTGCACTCCGGTTTTCAGGCTGTTCTTTGCTTGAAAGAGTTTTACAGAGGACACACCCTAACTGCCTGCCTGACCAGTTCCTTCTTCCTTCACTCTCAATTGGATATTCTTTGTTTCACATTTATTATAAGTGATACTAATTATGAGAAGTGAATAATTTTACTAATTAATTAATTTAAACTATTAAGACTACTCTTCTGGAAAGTGATTGTGTCTGCATTTTGGTTGCTTGAGGTTCGTCTTTACACTAAATCAAAAGAGTGAGCATAAATAGAGAATATTTTTCCTAGTCTATTGATTTGCTTTCTTATCAGTGTCTATAGGGGTTTCAAACTGAATCATTAAAGTAAATGAGGTAATGAAGCTTTAATAATATAAAAAGGATTTCTTGAATATACAGTCATGTATGATCATACATTAGAACCCTGTTCATTAGAGCATTTAATTTAAATTCTATAATTGTTTTAATGCCAAAAACATAAACGAAGCATTTCAAAATTTTGTTTATGGATTTAAGACTCAGAAGTGTAACCTTTGTAAAATAAGTATTTGTTTAATTGAGTGTAATTCTTAACCTTGTGTTTTTAATCTCATTGTGATAACTTTGTAAACATACATTCTCAAAGTGTGAAATATAGAAATAAAACAAGTAGAATAAAATGGGACAAAAATACAAATCTTCTCCTCCCTCCCCAGATATGTAAAAATTCTTATGATATTCCCAGTCAGGTCAGTTGAGTTTTGCCAAAAGTGCATCCTTTCTTTGTTATGCCCCTGAAAAATACATTGCTTTTTATCCCTAACAAACTCTAATAACCAATGACAAGAAAAATAATGCTTAACTATCCCAAAATGTACAGCAATAGAACACTTAACTAGTACCATGGGAGAGAATGTAATTCAATAATGACTTTAGACAAATTAACAATGGGCTAGTGATATAATAATGTAATTTTGGTATCTACATAAAACATTTTGAAAATAAAGAACTTAAGCAAAAGATATTATAAGAATTATAAGATTTGGGGACACTGATCATGGTTTTATTTCTTACTCATACTGAAATTTGAGATTTTAGAAAAAATTGCAATGTGCAATTGAACAGCTGGTTAATTAGAGGGTGAAGATGAAAAAGATTTAGTAGACTGTATTTTGACTCAATATACCAAAATGATAATTTCCTGGCATAGGATAAAGAACGTTCAGAAAGATCTGAAATAATTTGTTTTGCAAAATATAATACTTTCAAACAAATAAAATGACTTTGAATCATTTCTTATTTATTATTTTAAAAATCTCAAAATAAATGACAGCCAGGAGCAAGCAAAAATATAATTTAAGTAGAGTTAAAAGGCAGTGTTTTTCTATAAATTCGAGGTGAGCAGAGAGACAAAGTTACTCTTCAAAAGCATCAGGAGTGTTTAAACAATGAAACAGACATTGACTGATTGAAGGAGGCTGAGTAAACATGACAACTCAATATAAGGTAGTAGCCTCGTCAGTATCCTGGACAGAAAAAAATGAACATAGTTGTAGAAAAACTGATACAATCCAAGTAGAGTCAATAGCTTGATAGTATTTCACTGATATGAAATTCTTATTTTGACAAATTTCCAATGGCTATGTAAGACATTAATATTTAGAAAACTTAGGTGAAGAAGATTTGGGTAAACTTCATGCTCTGTTTTTTTACTTTTTTGAAAGCTAAATTTATTTCACCATGAAAAGTTTTATATAAAAATTCTCTGAAACAAAAAAATTGCATAAGTGTTTGTGTGTGTATGTCTATTTGGACAATTCATTCTGTTTTATTAATATATATATTCTTATCAATTTCAATTCTTATAAATATCTCTCTTGAACACTGTAGCTAAATCAGATTGTATAAATCTTTTAACTATAATCATCCATTGTAAAATCATTTTGGCTACTTTGTATTTTTATATCAAATTTGCTTAATAATATTTACCAAAAAATGAAATACAAGTCTTGCTGGGATATTGAGATTACTCCAAGTTTAGAAATTAATTTAGAGTAATTGATATTTTTAAAGTTTGATTCTTTCTATCCTTCAACATATATTCATTAATGGGTAGAATAAAGAAAATGTGGTGTGTGCATATGCAAACATACACATACACACACACACACACACACACACACACACAGAGAAATACTGCTTAGCCATAAAAACGACTGAAGTTATATGTTTTGCAGCAACATGGATGGAACTGAAAGCTGTTGTCTCAAGTAAAATAACTCAGAAATAGAAAGTCAAATGAAGTGAATGTTCTCACTCATAAGTGGAGGCTAAATAACATGTACATAGGAACGTAGTGTGTGGCATAATAAACACTGGAGACTTGGAAAGTTTGGAGGTGCGTGAGGGATGATAAATTGCTTAATGGGTAGAATATACCTTATTTGTGTGATGGTTATACTGAAAGCCCAGACTTCACCATTATGTAATATATTCATGTAACAAAATTGTGCTTGTACCCACTAAATTTATTTTCATTTCATTTTTTAAAAGGACCCCTCCAGTTTTGTAATCCCAAATGCTGAGGAAAGGGAAAGGGAAAGGGAAAGGAAGAAGAGTTGACAAGTTATAAGTACTGAGTCTGAGTACAGAAAAACATCTTTAAGTTTTCCTAATAAGAATACCTCCAAATGGAGGCACCTGGCCTAGAAATGCAGCTATGTATAAGAACATAGCAAGCCGGGAGACCCAAGCCCTTTACTGTAGTCCATTCAGAGAATGCAGTGCCTTGTCTATTCACCAGGTCTGGTGTGGAAAGGGTAGGTCCTTCTGTGAGGCCTGCCAGGTGGTCTTTGTAATTGCTTATCACTGGACTTGAAAATTCAAACGTAATTTTTATTTTTGTTTCAGATCCTGATTTCTCAAATATATTGTTAAACTTATCGCTAAACACTTCATGTGTATAGATGCAATTTTTGTTGTTAGTTGCTAGTATATAAAATACAATTTTTTGTGTATCCTTTTTTTTTGTAAAGAATATGAGTACTTTAGTTGAGATGTAATGTGTTCTTAAAATCCACTACTATGTGTCTGTTTATAATATTTTTAATGTTGTGTTTTTTTACTATATGAAGACAGTAAGTCATAAGTCTCTCATCTTACCTGAAGATGAGAGAATTCATTAATTATTTCTTCAAAAATACTTATTTTCATTTTAATGTTTCTTTCCCTTTTACTTCGAAGCCTTATTATATTGATATAATACATCTCCTTGTATGCTAATATATATTTTTTCATATATTTTCATTGTTCTAATTGTTTGAAATGGATTAATGGAATATCAAAACCAAAAATTTTAAATAAGCATAAACATTTCTCAGAAGATAGAAAAATATATTGGAAATACAAACCACTTGAAAATATTGGTGTAAAAATTAAAATTGCAAAAATGAAAATATAGCTAAAGGAGAAAATAGAGAAAACAGAAGTAGGGGAAGAAGATATTATTCAGTTTTAATAATACAGAAAGCTACTCTAATCACCTAATATCTAGTAATTGCTAGAATTTGTTTAAAGACTATTGGATTTTCTGGCTTGGTTCTTCATAATAGCTGACGTTATTGACCACTTGTTCCTATTTGAAATTTTATTTTGTTTCAACTCCTTCAACTTCATTAGTTTTTTACTGCCTTCTCGTCCAGCAATTTTACTCTTTTTAGAGACTTCATATTCTACACAAACCTTAAATATGATATTCCCTAGAGTTCTAGCCCCATCAGTCTTCTCCGACACTTAATACAATTTTACTGAATCGATTTATTTTACATATAAATTTAGTTTTCTAGCGTTAAATTTGAGTTCCAGCCACCAAAATAACAACAACCAAACAAATACAAAAAAAAAATCTTATTTAGACCAGAAAGACACTAACATTGTAGTAAATATTAGAGTAGTTTAGGAACAAAGAGCCTTTAAGGTAGTGGCTGGTTGCACTACCTACCTAAGACATAATTTGAAAATGTTGTTGGAAAGACTACATTCTTTATTGCTGCAAATTTTTCCAAAGCCGATATTTTTTTTTCTCTTCTCTACTACCAATTATAGATTATCCTCAACTTTGGCTATTATTTCAGAAGTTCTAGTTTGGTCGATCACATACTTCATCGTGAAGAAGTCAAAACCCCTAGTTGTTTTGCTCTCAATAGGCCATGGTTGTTACAATTGCACTTTTGCCACTATTGCTGGGCTTGGAAGAAAAAAGTGATACCCAATGAGTCCTATGAGTTCCATATTTATATTTTCCTGCACCCATAATGTAGCAGCAAACCTAGCTTCTTGTGGTAATTAGAGCTAAAAATCCTAGCAAGTAAATTAACTGCCTGCTGTTCCACAAAAGGAGTCCAAACTGATAATACAGTAGTAA
Source organism: Pongo abelii (assembly GCF_028885655.2). Lineage (NCBI taxonomy): Eukaryota > Metazoa > Chordata > Mammalia > Primates > Hominidae > Pongo > Pongo abelii. The sequence goes on along the minus strand of NC_072000.2, from coordinate 46,863,228 downwards.
TAACTACAATGTCTCCCTGTGCTCGCCTGGTGGAAGTATTTTTACCAGCTCCCACCACTAGGAACAGAATCCCAGACATCTGATTCATCAAAGCCTGAGGATTTATGATTTTAAAACAAAAATTCCCCAATGGCTTCACTAAATGATTGGTTTATATGTTACCGTTAGAAACACTACACATACTATCCTTGGATTCCATGTTAATAGAACATCATATATTGGATACTGGAGAAGTGTAAATAGTGGTTCTTCAAGGATATCACTCCAACCCATCAGGGAGATTTATCTAAGCTAGTGCCATATTGAAGTACGTAATAGTACATTCTATTGTTTTAATAAGACTATTGCTTCTGGATGGTGATAACTAGACTAGAAAAACTTGATCCCTTGTCATGAGTCATTGTTATACCTCCTTTTGCAAAATACATCTCTTGGTCAGCAGCAATGTTTTTAGAGCTCTCATGGTGGGAAGGCAGGCATTTTTTCGTGACATGAGTTATTGCACCACCACTAAAGTAGTCAAGAGGAACTGACTTACATTCCTAGGAAAAGTGATCTTGTCTATATACATAAGAACATCCTTTGTGGTAATGCATTGTAATGGACATAAATAAAAAATACAAAGATTTCTCCCTTTATATATACATATAGAGTTTTATTCACAGCCTCTTCCCCAAAACATTCTTGCATTTAGTCTTCTAAATTTGCTGCTTTCAGACCCTTAACTAACCAACCATCCATTTCCTACAATAACAGCCTATGAACATCCTTGCCTCAGACCATTTCAACCTCCATAAAAAGTGATTGAACAAGTTTTCTGCTCACATTTCTGCTGCTAGGTGAATTTATATTTCACCAACATCTTTCTGAGCCACCTCTGGGTTGGTTTTTAGTGCAGCAGGTCATCTTCAATTTTCACTTAATATATCATAGTGGCACAACCCTTCTGTCAACTGAACTCTTTTGCTTCCTCTGGCAGTTAGTTTAAGAGAAGACTACTTTTCTTCTGCTTTAGGCCCTATGTGAAATTTAAGAAAAAGACATTGGTGTAATACAGAAAATAGGTGTGAAAAAAGTGTACGTGTTTGGGCCTCACCTCATATGTACAGTTTTTGGGGTATGATATTTTGCTGTTGCACTTCTGTGAATGAATGCCTCAGTGACTCTGATAATAGCAATCTAGTTAGAAAGCATTAATTAGAAAATAGGTGTGAAAAAAGTGTACGTGTTTGGGCCTCACCTCATATGTACAGTTTTTGGGGTATGATATTTTGCTGTTGCACTTCTGTGAATGAATGCCTCAGTGACTCTGATAATAGCAATCTAGTTAGAAAGCATTCCATTCACAAATTAATTTGATGTCCCATTTTCAGCATCCAGACTTTGTTAGGGCTCAATAATATATCAGAAACTGCTTTTTTTTTTTTTTCCAAATGAACAGTACTATATTTCTGTTTTTGGATTTTAAGCATTCTTCTGTTGGAGTTGACTTTGGACTCTACACAGCATTCTTTTTCACTACAGATTTCTTTAGCACCATTGGACCCGTTTTGTGATATGACTGATGTGGCAAGACATATGCCCCATTATCCTCGCTCTAGATTTCACTAGAAATTTTGCATTCCTCTAAGTCAGATGACAAATTAATCAGAAGAATATTTCTATCTGTGATATATGTTGTTTTCCCAAATCCAAAAAGTCTCAACAAGGGTTATACCACTTAGATTGTGAAAGGGGGTGCAGCAATGTGTCTTTCACTTAAAGCAGAAATCCTGGCAGGACTCAGGCTTTTGGGTCCATAATCATTTCATTGAGGTGGCAGGTCTGTCAATCTACAAATCTGCATGGAGTTTATTCTCAGCCATTTGGTCTGTATGTGTTTTTCTAGAACATACAGAGTAGTTACTGCTCCCTCCTTAATGAATTCTGTTATGTAATGGCATAATGTTATTAATATAGTGTATCAGCTTATATTTGCTGAACTATTCAAGACTAGAAATTTTCCAGAAGACTATATTTTTACAAAGGAGAAATGTTAACAATTCTTTTTTTTTTTCTTTCTTTTTTGAGACAGAGTCTTGTTCTATCACCCAGGCTGGAGTGCAGTGGCGTGATCTCTGCTCACTGCAAGCTCCACCTCCTGGGTTCACGCCATTCTCCTGCCTCAGCCTCCCTGAGTAGCTGGGACTACAGGCGCTGGCTACCATGCCTGGCTAATTTTTTGTATTTTTAGTAGAGGCGGGGTTTCACCGTGTTAACCAGGATGGTCTCGATCTCCTGACCTCGTGATCTGCCTGCCTCGGCCTCCCAAAGTGCTGTGATTACAGGCATGAGCCACTGCGCCTGGCCAAGAAATGTTAACAGTTCTTAATAAGGCAATGAAGGTATGTTGCTGTATATCTCATTATAAAAATAACTGGTTTATGGGCGGTCATGGTGGCTCACTCCTATAATCCCAGCAATTTGAGATGCCAAGGCAGGTGGATCACTTGATCCCAGGAGTTTGAGACCAGTCTGAACAACATGGTGAAACCCTGTCTCTACTAAAAAATACACGAAAAGAGCTAGCTGGGTGTGGTGGTGCACACCTACAGTTGAGAGTTGGGGCAGGAGAATCACCTGAGCCCAGGATGTCGAGGCTGCAGTGAGCAGTAATCTCACTGCGGCACTCCAACCTTGGATATGGTGAGACGCTCTCTCTCTCTCAAAAAAAAAAATACTGGTTTTATTCTCTTTACTTATGGGCATAATAAAAAACCCATTTTTCTGTTTATTAGCCACATATAAAGTGGCAGTGACATTTGCCACATATAAAGTGGCAGTGACTTTTGCCCAACACAACAGCAACTGATGCTGTTATATAAGTTTTGGTAGTTGGTCATCATTCTCCATATTTCATCTGGTTTTTCAGAATCCAGGAAAATGATTTAAATGGTTATATGTTAGAAAATCTACATTGGAGGTTTTGGTGGATTTGCCCGTGTCTATGTTTTTTAACTGGATTCAGTAATACATCTAATGTGCTATCTTGGCTGAGGCAGGAAGGCACATTCAGAGTCTTATATTTGTGCTTTTCTGTAAAAATAATTCTCATTTCATGTTAGAAAAACAACATGAGGGTTCTGAAAGCTGAGCCATCTACTGATGATTATTGCATTTGTCTTGCCACTGATGGTTAACTACTACCCTCTAATCTCTGCTTTTCTGGAATCCTATCATTCCTATTTATGTGATTTTTGACTAGTCCCAAAGAAGCAATTCTTACCATCGCCACTAGCTTAAGCAGTAACAAATAATCAACTTAAGATAATAGTGTAATGTAACACATTCATGTTGTCTTAAGTACTAAGTTTGTGGTAATTTTTTGTGTAGCATTAGAAAACTAATATATCTCCTCCTGGGCTACTACGGTGGTGAAGCAAGAGGCTAAAGTAGGCGCTGTATGCACAGTGGACTTGTGTCACACTGAGGAACCCTAACTTTAAGAAACTCACCCTTTTATATTGGACACAAGCAAATAATTTCTTCCTTTATTCTAGAGGGACAACATCTTTCTATATGCCTAGGCATTTTTGAATGTGAGGATCCTTGTGATGCTTGGAAGACAAGCCCCAAAACTGGGGCTTAGCACAGGAGGTTTCTTGGCTCTGCCCAGAAAATAATCAAGAGTGGGCTGGTAGTGTGAGACAGCAATTTTTATTGAAACAGAAGTGTACAGAAGTAGCAGAGGTACTTTGTTTTGCAGATCAGGGCTACTCTATAGGCAGTGTGCCCAGAGTAGCAGCTCAGGGGCAATTCTGCAGTCATATTTATATCCACTTTTAATTACATGAAAATTAAGAGGAAGTTTAGACAGGATAGAAAAGAGTGGTAACTTCTAAATCATTGGGTCATTGTCGCAGAAAGGGGCACTAACCTCCAGGTGTTGCCATGAAAATGATGAAATGACATGGCACTGGTTGACATGTCTTATTGAGAAGGTGTGTTTGCCACTTCTCTGTTTCAGCTAGTCTTCAAGTTGGTCAAGTACAAACCCCACCTATGGTGTTGAGTCTTGCCTCCTACCTTACTTTAAAACGTAGTCTTGAGCAAAAACACCCAAGACCTCTACACACACAATGTACAAACACATGATACACTTTTCTCATGGCAGAAGTGATCTCTGGCCTCTGCAGGGAACATATTCATATGGAGGGTCTCTGGTCCCACAAAATAACCTTAACTCCACCATGTCTATCTAATATATAATTGGAAACTTACTTTCATCATACTCTACCTAATTTGATATTCAGGTGGCACAAAGTTATCTATTTGCTAACTATTGATTTAGTGTCATTATGAAGATATTGCTTATTGGAAAATAATCCAAGTGTATATGAAGTATACTGATTTGTTTTTATTGTTTCAAATCTGTCACTGATTTATTGTATTATTGATTTATTATGTGTTATTATTATGTTTATCATTTTTTTCCCTGAGGTTAACTTTGAATGTTATATTGATTAAAAAAAAGAATATGTAGACATCATATGTCAAAAGGTAATTTCAACATAACTATTCAGTATATACAGTTATATAATGTCTTATGTAAAAAATAATTTTTTTCCTGAAAATTGTATAAGCAACAGGAATAAACATGATATAATTTATCAGTTAAAATTATATATGTGGTTTTAGCACATTTAACAGAATTTTAATTTGGCGGGAGTGTACATATTTTTATTTTTCCTAGCTTGAAAATATATTTTTTTCTTTTTTTTTTTTTTGAGATGGAGTCTCGCTCTATTGCCCAGGCTGGAGTGCAGTGGCATAACCTCTGGCTCCCTGGTTCAAGCGATTCTGGTGTCTCATCCCAAGTAGCGGGAACTACAAGCATGAGTCACCACGCCTGGCTAATTTTTTTGTATTTTCAGTAGAGACGGGGTTTTGCCATGTTGGCCAGGCTGTTCTCAAACTCCTGACCTCAGGTGATTCACCCACATTCGCCTCCCAAAGTGCTGGGATACAGGCGTGAGCCACTGCGCCTGGCCCTAGCTTTAAAATCTTTGTTTGACATAGAATATTTCTAACTTTTCAATGAGTATTAAATTTCAGGAAAACAAACTTTGACTTAATAAGGTAAGTTTTGAAAAGATGTTTTGTCCCAGGAGGAAGGGAATGCTTCATCTCAACTTCTTCATACTGGAATAAACTGGAAGATTCCCATTTGGAAGGCCCCTCAGCATTGGGCCTTCAATACAACTAATCTCTTTTTGTCTTCTTTCCTATTTTATAAAACTTTCAGAAATGAAACAGACAACATTTTGTGATGATGAATATCACAGCTGCCACACGGGCCAGCAGAATGAAATCACATCCAAAGAGTGATACTGAAATCAGAAGGGGTCATGAGCAGTAGCCCAAATGTGTTTGGCTCCTTTGTGGCATGTTACAAACTTGGTCAAAAAGATTGCTTGATCTAGGGGCTTCACTGGCTAGTCATGATGAATTATGAAAAAAATATTATAACATTCTCTTTAGAAACAGGAACTGATGTGGGTTTGGCTGTGTCCCCACCCAAATCTCATAAGGGGCTTTACCCTGCCCTTCACGCATCTTTCTCTTTCCTGCCTCCATGGGAAGAAGGACATGTTTGCTGCCCCTGCAACATGATTGTAAGTTTTCTGAGGCCTCTCCAGCTGTATTAGTTCATTTTCACAGTGTTGATAAAGACATACCCAAGACTGGGGAGAAAAAAGATTTAATTGGACTTACAATTTCACGTGGCTGGGGAGGCCTTGGAATCATGTTGGGATGTGAAAGACACTTTTTACATGGTGGCAGAAAGGGAAAATGAGGAAGACGCAAAAACGGAAACTTCTGATAAAACCATCAGATCTTGTGAGACTTATTCCCTACCGTGAGAACATTATGGGAGAAACTGACAACATGATTTGAATAATCTCCCTCCGACTCCCTCCCACAACACGTGAGAATTATGGGAGTACCATTCAAGATGAGATTTGGGTTGGCACACAGAGCCAAACCATATTATCCCACCCTGACCCTCCAAATCTCACGTCCTCACATTTCAAAACCAATCATGCCTTCCCAACAGTCCCCCAAAGTCTTAACTTATTTCAGCATTAACCCACAAGTTTACAGTTAAGAGTCTCATCTGAGACAAGGCAAGTCCCTTCTGACTATGAGCTTGTAAAATCAAAAGCAGGCTAGTTACTTCCTAGATGTAATGGAGGTACAGGTATTGGGTAAATACAGCCATTCCAAATGCGAGAAGTTGGCCAAAACAAAGGAGTTACAGGGTCCATGCGAGTCAGAAATCCAGTGAGGTAGTCAAATTTTAAACTTCTGGAATGATCTCCTTTGACTCCAGGTCTCACATTCAGGTCACACTGTTGTGAGGGGTGTGTTCCCATGGTCTTGGGCAGCTCTGCCCCTGTGGCTTTTCAAGGTATAGCCTGCCTCCAGGCTGCTTTCTTGGGCTGGCATTGAGTGTCTGTTGCTTTTTCAGGCACACAGTACCACCTCTAGTTGGATCCACCATTCTGGAGTCTGGAGGACTGTGGCCCTCTTCTCACAGCTCCACTAGGTAGTGTCCCAGTAGGGGCTCTGTATGGGTGCTCCAAGCCCACATTTCCCTTCCGCACTGCCCTAGCAGAGGTTCTCCATGAGAGCTCTGCCCCTGCAACAAACTTCTGCCTGGGCAGCCAAGTGTTTCCATACATCTTCTAAAATCTAGGCAGAGGTTCCCAAACTCCAATTCTTGACTTCTGTGCACCTGCAGGCTCAACCCCACATGGAAGCTGCCAAGGCTTGGGTCTTGCACCCTCTGAACCCACAGCCTGAGCTCTACATTGGCCCCTTTCAGCCATGGCTGGAGTGGCTGAGACACAGGGCACCAAGTCCCTAGACTGCACACAGTATGGGGACCCTGGGCCCTGCCACAAAACCATTTTTTTTCCTCCTAGATCTACAGGTCTGCGATGGGAGCAGCTGGCACAAAGTTCTCTGACATGCCTGAAGATATTTTCCATTTTCTTTGGGATTAACATTCAGCTCCTCATTACTTATGCAAATATCTACAGTTGGCTTAAATTTCTCCTCAGAAAATGAGATTTTCTTTTCTATTGCATTATCAGGCTGCAAATTTTCTGAACTTTTATGCTCTGCTTTCCTTTTAAAACTGAATGCCTTTAACAGAACCCAAGTCACATCTTGAATACTTTGCTGGTTAGAAATTTCTTCTGCCAGTTACCTTAAATCATCTCTCTCAAGATCATAGATTCACAAATCTCTAGGGCAGGGGCAAAATGCCATCAGTCCTGTGCTAAACATAACAAGAATCACCTTTGCTCTAGTTCCCAAGAGGTTTCTCATCTCCATCTGAGACCACCTCAGCCTGCATTTCATTGTCCATATCATATCATTATCAGCATTTTTGTCGAAACCATTTAATAAGCCTCTAGGAAGTTTCAAACTTTCCCATATTTTTCTGTCTTCTTTTGAGCCCTCCAAACTGTTCCAGCCTCTGCCTATTACTCGGTTGCAAAGTGGCTTCCACATTTTCAGATATCTTTTGGGCAACGCCCTACTCCTGGTATCAATTTACTGTATTAGCCTGTTTTCATGCTGCTGATAAAAACATACCGGAGACTGGGAAGGAAACAAGTTTAATTGGACTTACAGTTCCACATGGCTAGGGAGGCCTCAGAATCTTTACAGGAGGTGAAAGGCACTTCTTACGTGGTGGCAGCAAGAGAAAATGAGGAAGATGCAAAAGTAGAAACCCCTGATAAAACCGTCAGATCTCTTGAGATGTATTCACTACCAGGAGAACAGTATGGGGGAAACTTCTCCCATGATTCAAATTATCCCCCAGTGGGTCCTTCTCAGAACATGTGGTAATAATGGGAGTACAATTAAAGATGAGATTTGGATGGGGAAACAGAGCCAAACCATATCACCAGCCATATGGAACTGTGAGGCAATTAAACCTCTTTTCTTTACAAATTACTCCATCTTGGATTTTTCTTTACCAGCAGCATGAGAATGGACCAATACAGTAAATTGGTAATGGTAAAGTGAGGTGCTGCTGTAAGGATACCAGAAAATGTAGAAGCAAATTTGAAACTGGGTAGAAGGCAGAAGTTTGAACAGTTTGGAGGGCTCAGAAGAAGAGAGAAAAATGTGGGAAATTTTGTAGCTTCCCGGAGACTTGCAGGGCTCAGAAGACAGAAAGATGTGGGAAGGTTTGGAACTTCCCAGAGACTTGTTGAATGGCTTTGACCAAATTGCTGATAGTGATATAAACAATGAAGTACAGGCTGAAGTGCTCTCAGAAGAAGATGAAGAACTTGTCTGGAACTGGAGTAAATGTCACTCTTGCTATGCAAGGAGACTGGCAGCATTTTGCCCCTGCTCTAGAGATCTGTGGAACTTTGAACCTGAGAGAGATGATTTAGAGTATCTGGTGGATACAATTTATAAGCAGTGAAGCATTCAAGAGATGACAGAGAATAAAATTTTGGAAAATTTTCAGCCTGATGATACAGTAGATAAGAAAAGCCCATTTTTGTTGGTGGAGATAGTCAAGCCAGCTGCAGACATTTGCATAAGTAACTAGAAACCAAAGCTAATCATCAAGACAATGGTGTCCAGGGCATGTCAGAGACCTTTCCACTGACATGGCAATCCCTTTCATTACAGGCCCTGAGGCCTGGAGGAAATCATGATTTTGTGAGCTGGGCCCCGGGTCCCACTGTTTTGTGCAGTCTTGAGATTTTGTGCCTTGCATCCTAGCTGCTCCAGTGATACCTGAAAAGGGTCAAGGTACAACTCAGCCCATGGCTTCAGAGGGTGCAAGCCCCAAGCCTTGGCAGTTTCCACATGAAGTTAAGCCTGTGGGTGCAGAGAAGTCAAAAATTGAGGTTTGGGAACCTCTGCTTAGATTTCAGAGGATGTATGCAAATGCCTGAATGTCCAGGCAGAAGTCTCCTGCAGAAGAGCCCTCATGGAGAAACTTTGCTCAGTATAGAAGGAAAATGTGGAGTCAGAGCCCTCATACAGAGTCCCCAATAGGGCACTACCTAGTTGAGCTGTGAGGAAAAAGCCACCCTTCTCCAGAACCCAGAATGGTAGATGCACCAACGGCTTGCACCATGTGTCTGGAAAAGCTATGTTGAGTTTGAACTCAATGCAAGTTGTGAAAACAGCTGGTGGGCAGGGGGTGGGGATGGGGCTTAACTCTGCAAAGCCAGAGGGGCAGAGCAGCCCAAGGCCATGAGATTCCACCTCTTGCATCAGCATGACCTGGATGTGAGACATGGAGTAAATGGAGATCACTTTGAGGTTTAATGACTACCTTCTTGGATTTTTGACTTGCATGAGGCCTGTAGCCCATTTGTTTTGTTCAATTTCTCCCATTTGAAAAGGGTATAGTTATTCAATGCCAGTATCCTCTTTGTATCTAGTAAGTAACTAACTTGCTTTTGATTTTACAGGCTCATAGTCAGAAGGGACTTGCCTTGTCTGAGATGAGACTTTGGACTTTCACTTTTAGCTTAATACTGGAATGAATTAAGGCTTTGGGGAACTGTTGGGAAGGCATGATTATGTTTTGAAATGTGAGGACATGAGATTTGGGAGGGGCCAGTGGGGGAATAATATGGTTTGGCTGTGTCCCTACCCAAATCTCATTTTAAATTGTAATTTTCATTATCTCCATGTGTCATTTGAGGGATATGGTGGGAAGCAATTGAATCATGGGGGCAGTTATCCTCATGCTGTTCTCATGATAGAGAGTGATTTCTCACAAGATCTGACGGTTTTATAGGGGGCTTTTCCCCGTCTTTGCTAATCCTTCTCTCTCTTGCTGCCATGTGATGAAAGATATGTTTGCTTCCCCTTCACCATGATTGTAAGTTTCCTGAGGCCCCCTCAGCCATGCAAAACTGTAAGTCAGTTAAGTCTCTTTTCTTTATAAATTAAACTGTATTGAGTATATCTTTATTAGCAGCATGAGAATGGACTAATACAGGATCATCAGTGAATATCTTTAAACCATTGAGCAAATCTATACTTAACATGGTGGTCAAGTCCACTCTAAAGGCTGCTCCCTTGGCTTTCATGTAAACAATGTTAGAATTTTAAGTTTTAATGTTTATAGTTCAATTATGCGTAAAAAACTGACAAAACTTTTGCTATAGAGAATAGAGCAAAATATCAATAAAAATTTAAACTTTATATACTTTACATATGCTAATCTTTTGATTTAACATTAAACCACTGGGACTTCTAACAGTTCTGTATAATATGATTTCTCAAATAATCTATCTTTAAAAAGACTTTTAATGAGTATGTAGCCTTGATGATGAAATTCAAAATATCATAAAAATACTAACATTTTCAAGTTTGAACTATAACACTGATGCTATGGGTTTCACAGAGAACAAACTGTTTATTCCTGCGTTAGGGACACACGTTGCAGTCAGATTTCCTCCAAAGTTCCTATCTTGAAAAGTTGTGTAATAGTGTGTAAATTGCAAACAACTTAAATAGTGAAAAAAAACTTATTTTGAAAAATTAGAGAAGTTATTTAAAATTTCAAATAGACATGTAAATACATATATCATGTGCATGTAAATAAACATGTGCCTATGAATACACTCATATAAGTCCTTCATTCAAAAAATATAATCAGTATCCATGCAAACACACTTTGTCAACTTATTATTATTTTTTTTTTTACCTCCACAAAAGATCAGTAAAAGAAAATTCAGATATAGATTTCTTGTTGATGTTAGGGAGAAACAGGCAGATGAAAACAAGTATCAAAAAGAGTTACATGGGAAAAATATTTCAACAACCAAACCAAGTACAATAGTAATTTAGAGAAAGCAATTTGCTCTCAGGTAACATAAAGATGATTATAAATTTTCATTTAAGATTTAAGGACATTTTCAATCAAACCTAAATTTAGACTAGTTTTCTTTCATTGAAAATTTATAAAATATAAACATGCCATAGTTTATTCAAAAAAAGTTTATTTTACGACTTAATAACTCATTCACTTGAAACATAAATATTTATATATTTAAATTTTCATTTTTTTTCTGTGTACATGTTGATTTGTATATGTAGGAATGTAATTTAGAAATAATATTATATACTTAGTTTATATCACTTACTGAAAATTACCAAAACTATTTCATTCCTCTTAATTTGCACCACTCTCAGCTTTTTAAAATCTCTTCTTGTCAACAAAACATTTACTTTTCTCTTGGTTCTTCATAGTTTTGCCATAGCTTAGACAAATATCTAAAATAATATTGCTAAAATATGTCCCGTAATTTTTAAAATTTATTATGAATCTGTTTATTTATTTCGTAGGTTGATGGAACACTTTTTGTATTTAGAAATTGAAAGGCAAAATAATATGTGTGTTATATTTCCCTGAATTACATTCCCACTAGCTATTGTTAGTCTTAACAACAAAAGCAACTATAATTTTACACTGAACAGGTGTCTGATGTATTCTGCAGAAAAATAATAGAGTTTTCCTTTCTGAAGTATAAGGAAAAAAGGAAATAAGAATAACAAATGTTTTAATTTAGGGACAGGTATCACTTTACCAACACAGAAAAATATCTGACAGAAATCATGTTAAATATTAAAAACCTATATTCTAAATCAAATAACCTGTCATCTTTCTTGTAATTTATCACAATGTAATCAATTCATAAATTTGAAGAAACTAGGCAGTACTTTCACTAAATGGAAGGAGAAATATAGCTATGATAAGTGAATATAAAGTATAATTCAATGTTACATCTCGTTCTAAGTAACTATATAGCCCAGTGTTGACAATAACAGGCATAGTTATGTGTTTCAATATTTCTCAAAGCAACAGTAAGAATAAGAAATAATGTTTAACATTAGAAAAAGTCAGTGATTAAAAGTAAAAAATATATTGTTTTCACCCTCTAGTTCTTTGTACATATGGTTTTTGCTTTGTAGGTGGATTTAAAATAGAGATACTTATTACCACACTTTTTTTTAGCTCACTCTTTAAAAAGGACAAAGAAAAAACAAAACAACTAAGTCTGCTTTTAAAGACACTAAAATGTACAGTGTATTACAAGCTGGCTTCCAAAAAGTTTCCTGTGCCTACTTGATGCCCCAAATCCTTTTAGCAAGAAGTACGTCCTTTTATTTAAAAATTAAGGATAAATGATTCAGATCAAAATATCTGCTTGATACAACTTTCAGAGTAATGTGTTTTCAAGTAAAATGCACTAGAAACAGGAGAATAAGAGAGCACAGACATTAGTTATCTTTAGTGATGCTAGAAAAAGAATGTATGATCCGAGATTATAGGTAGAGAGGACAGATTCAAATGTTTTTGCCTATGATAGATTTTTAAAAATTGTGTCCAAATGGACAAATAATAAATGTTTTTGTCATTCGAAGATGTGTGTGATTTCATGAGAGATGGCTTTGTAATGTTTGCTTTTTACTGTACATATACAAATAGCATGGCTAACATTGCATATAATTCATTCCAGAAGTTATCATTTCAGTACAGTATATTTTTACAGTGTAAATGCAAGGATATGCATAACTTTGCAAAAGAAATACGTTTTTAAATGGAAATGATTATATTATGCCTAACATTACTGTATCTATAGGTACCATATTTTACAGACTTTCCGAGATTCTATTAAGTACCTGAGCAGCAAAATCCCTGAACCGTATGCAGGAGGTCACAATGAAGATAAATGTCTAGAAGACATTTCTAATTTAAACTAAGAAAAGTGCACCATTCTATTGTCAAGAAATTAAAGAAATAAATGGCTGGTACAGAGAAAGGTTAGGTTATATGGCAGAGTCGTAGCTACTCTGTGACATTTCTGCTACAGGCAACAGTGATATCAACAACCTTTTATTTTCTATCTAGCTCACCTCTGCATCCCCAGAGATCAATTTTCAAGCTTCTCTTTTTACCTAGAAAAAGATAGGAAAGGTTTTTCATGGACACATAACCCAATTTATTGTTTCTATACAAAAATATCTTAACTATAATACCTACATCATATGACATTTCATGATTATACACCCTGGGAAAGGATATTCTCAGTTATATTATTTTTTAATAATGCTGAAAATGTCTTGAGCTTTTGTTATCTTGTATAGACCAATTGACTACTGAATTACTTTTTATGTTATTAATCAATCAATTAGCCAAGAACACTTAACAATGAATGTGTTAAGCACAATGCTAACTCATTGTAAAAATGGTATCCTCGTGCCTTGAGCTAAGTGAAATTTATTAAACATCTCCAGTCAAGAAATCCTTATAGAATCTAGCTTTAAATAAATAACATACACTTCAAGTAAATAAACACTTACTACAAAATTGTGTAGAAAAAATTATTGCACAATACTATGCTGGCTTAAAAAGTAACTAAGGTTTTTTTTCCCCTTGTGATTTCAGAATTAATAATATAATGAAGAAAACAGACGTGTTCAAATATTCATAAAGAAGAAAAAATATAGGAATTTTGGGAAACACAAGTTGTTTAATCAACTAAAATTTATAACCATAGGCAAACATTTCAGTAGCATTTCATGACAAAAAATAAGTACAGCTTTGCTGCACCAAAGTCAGAATGTGTGAAGATATCACATATCTGCAATATAGAAAGAGTCACTTGAGATAAGTTTCTGCATGAGATCCTGAGTATATTAGATAATAGTATATTAATTTTCATATTGCTAAAATTTATGACAATGCCAGGCACAAATTACACATTGTATAGCATTTTTAATATAGTAGCTAATTTAGTTCTAACAACCTCCAGTGTTATAACTTGAGGAAGAGGTTAATAGTAACACATTATGGCCTATAAAACAGAAATACCAGGCATAGTTTAGACCAGGGGGTCCCCAAACTCATACCAGTCCATGGCCTGTTAGTAACCAGGCTGCTGCACAGCAGGAGGTGAGCAGCGGGTGAAACAGGAAAGCTTTGTATGTATTTACAGCCTCTCTCTAATGTTTATATCACCACCTGAGCTCCACTTCCTGTCAGATTAGCAGCACATTAGATTCTCATAGGAGCACAAACTATTGTGAGCTGTGCATGCGAGAGATCTAGGTTGTGTGCTCCTTATGAAAATATAATGCCTGATGATCTGTCATTGTCTCCCATTACCCCAGATGGGACTGTCTCGTTGGAGGAAAACAAGCCCAGGGCTCCCACTGATTCCACATTATGGTAAGTTGTATAATTACTTCATTATATATTACAATGTAATAATAGTAGAAATAAAACACACACTAAGTGTAATGCACTTGAATAAACTCAAAACTATCCCCACTGACTCTGGTCTGCGGAAAAGTTGTTTTCCATGAAACAGTCCCTGGTTCCAAAAACGTTGGAAACTACTAATTTAGCAGTTTCTTTGTGGTTTTGGAAAACTACTAAACAATTTCAAGTAATACATAAATAATTTAAGGACATAGACACGAACAATGAGAATGTGAACAACAGAACTGATGGGAAAATAAGTAGAGCAGTTACCCATGAAGGGGAAAAGAATTAATGAATTAGCAGAGAAAAAGGGGAAGTAATGATCAATTGCAGCAATATGTAAACATTGAAATTTTAGGATTTGGTGAATAGTTTGCTGTATTGTGGTAAAAAGATAATCAAGAATGAACCCTAGATGGTTGATTTAGTTGACTAATTCAATTATGGTGGCATTGTAAAGGAAGATTAAGATTCTCTTTTATTGAATAATTTTTCTGATTTAAAATTAAAAATATGGTTTAATTATATTGAACAATTTTCTGATATAAACCCAATCACATATTTTTGAGATAAACCCCATATGTTAATAATATCTCATTACTTTTTATATATACTTAGATACTATACTAATGTTTTGTTAAGAAATTTTTGCATCTATATTCACGAAGGAATTAGATCCAGGGCTCTATTCCAGTTTTGATATTAATGTTG
Organism: Pongo abelii; assembly: GCF_028885655.2. NCBI lineage: Eukaryota > Metazoa > Chordata > Mammalia > Primates > Hominidae > Pongo > Pongo abelii. Next base: position 46,848,206 of record NC_072000.2, on the reverse strand, counting down.
TGAGAGACTCAAATAGGAGTAAAGAAACATGCCATTTTAAAAATCATTCTTAAATTATTTAGTGTAATATTTGTGTTACTGCTTTTGCATATTTTGTAAAGCTAGCCTATAAAGCCTTGTGGGCTTATGGATTTCAACATGAGAAAGTTTTTTTTTTTTTTTTTTTTTTGTTAGATGGAGTCTTGCTCTCGTCACCCAGGCTGGAGTGCAATGGCATGATTTTGGCTCATTGCAACCTCCACCTCCTGGGTTCAAGTGATTCTCCCACCTCAGCTTTCCGAGTAGCTGGGATTACAGGCACCCAACATGACGCCCGGCTAATTTTTGAATTTTTAGTAGAGACGGGGTTTTACCATGTTGGCCAGGCTGGTCTTGAACTCCTGACCTCAGGTGATCCATCCGCCTTGGCCTCCCAAAGTGCTGGGATTACAGGTGTGAGCCATCACACCTGGGCAAAGATTTTTTTTAAAAGACCCTGAAGTCTCAGACAACAAAAGAAAAAACAGATGAAATAGAATTGCATTTAACTAAAAAGCTTCTGCACAGAGAAAAAAAATAAAAACAATTAACAAAGTAAAGAGATACATCACAGTGTGGGAAAATATTTACAAATCACATATCTGATAAGTAGTTAATATCCAAAATATATAAAGAACTCAAACAACTCAATGACGAGAAAACAAATAACCTGACTTAAAAAAATGGCAAAGAACCTGAAGACATTTCTCAAAAGAAAACATGCCAATGGCCAACAGATTCATTAAAAAATGTTCTCAGCATCATAATTATTAGGAAAATGAAGATCCAAACCACAGTGATGTATTATCTCATACCTGTTAGACTGGCTTTTATGAAAAACATGGAAGATAGTAAGTGTTGGTGAGGATGTGAAAAAAAATGTAATCCTTGTACAATGAAGGTGATAATGTAAATTATTGTAGCCAGTATGGAAAATGGTATGGAGGTTCCTCACAAAAATAAAAATAGGACTTCCATGATTCAGTTATCTCACTTCTGGGAATATAAACAAAGGAACTGAAATCAATATGTCAAATTGATATCTTCACTCCCACGTTTATAGCAACATTAGTTACAATACCCAAGATATGAACTCAACCTACATGTTCATCAGTGGATGAATGAAGAAAGAAAATGTGGTACATATATGTAGAGAAATACAACACAGCCTTAAAAAAGAACAAAATTCTGTCACCTGAGACAACATGAGTGAATCTGGAAGGCATTATGCAAGGAGAAATAAGGTAGGCATAGAAAGACTAATACTGTATGATTTCATTTATAGGTGAAATCTAAAAAAAGTTGAATTCATAGAAGTAGAGAGTAGAAGAATGGTTACCAAGGGCTGGGAGCAGGGGAGGGGAGAGGCAAGTGAATTGGGAATTACTCATCAAAGGGTACAAACTTTCAGCTTTACAGAAAAGCTGCGTTTTGAGATCTATTGCAAAGTAGGATGACTATAGTCAATAATAATGATGCATTGTTTATTTTGAAATAATAGCACAGTAAATTTCAAATGTAGCACCATAAAAAATGTAAAACGAAGTGATAAGTATTTTGATTAGCATGATTTAATCACTCTATATTGTATACATATATAAAAACATGATTTCATACTCTATAAATTTAATTTAATGATTTGTCAATAAAAATAACATAAATTAATAAATACTTTAAAGATCGGTTTTACATTTATTTCATGAAGTTTTTTATGTGGTCCTGTTATTACCTGTATTGTCAGTAGTTACGACTGAATTTTGATTCTTGACTTTGTTTTTTTTCTTTCCACTGACTTATTTTGTATGATATTGATCTACTCCACAAGTATTTCCAAAGTATCATCTTTTGATTTTTTGAATCATTTAATAATCTCTATTTCCTTAATTTCTTTTTATAATTTTATTATTCTTTCAACCTAAATTTTTGAGGGTTTACTCTGCTTTTGTTCATCTAACTTCTTCAGATGAATATTGGCTCGTTAAATCATACAAAATTATAATGCTGCACAAATTCTTTTATATTTAATATTATAGCTTTATGCAAGTTTTCCTATATTGTTATTTTGGCTATTGTTTTACAGATCTAAATATGTTCCAATATCAAATACAGGTTTTTCAGAGTTTTTTTTTTTTTAATTTTCAAGTGCTTCTAATATGGTTTGACAGTGTCACCACTTAAACCTCATCTTGAATTGTAGCTCCCATAATTCTCACATGTGGTTAGAGAGACCAGATGGGAGGTAATTTAACCATGGGGGCAGATCTTTCCTGTGCTGTTCTTGTGATAGTGAATAAGTTTCATGAGATCTGATGGTTTTATAAGGGGGAGCTCCCACTGGAAAAGCTCTCTTGCCTGCCACCATGTAAAACATGACTTTGCTCCACATTTGCCTTCCACCATGATTGGGAGGCCTCCCTGGCCATGTGAAACTATGAGTCAATTAAACCCCTTACCTTTAAAAATTGCCTAGTCTCGGATATGTATTTATTAGCAGCATGAGGACAGACTGATACAGCTTCTTTTCTAGTCATCTTTCTTTGCACTGATTTCTGGCTCAGTTACATTGATTTCAAAGCATGTGACTTTACAGAATTAGAAGAAACAATTCTAAAATTTATATGGAACCACAGAAGACCCCAAATAGCCAAAGCCATATGAAGCAAAAATAACAAAGCTGGAAGCATCACATCACTGCACTTCAAATTATACTATAATACTATTGTAATCAAAACAGCATGGTGCTGGTATAAAAATAGACACACAGATCAATTGAACAGAATTGAGAACCCAGAAATAAAGCCCCATACCTACAACCAGCTGATCTTCAACAAAGTCTAAAAAATATTCAATGGGGAAAGGACTCTCTATTCAATATATATTGCTGGGAATATCTAATGGCCATAAATGGAATGAAACAGGACCCCTATTTCTCATCATATACAAAAATTAACTCAATATGATTACAGACTTGAATGTAAAACTTGAAACTATGACAGTACTAGAAGAAAACCTAGAAAAAAGTCATTCTGACATTGGCCTAGGCAAATAATTTATAACTAAGACCTCAAAATCAAATCCAAGGAAACAAACATTAAAAAATGGAACTTAAACTGAAAAGCTTCTGCACAGCAAAAGATATCATTAACAGGGTAAACAGACAACCTATAGAATGGGAGAAATATTTGCAACCTAGGCATTTGACAAAGGACTAATATTCATAATCTATAAGGAACTCAAACAATTTAACAAGAAAAAGAGCCAAATAACTTCATTAAAAATGGACAATGAACACTAAAAAACATTTCTCAGAAGAAGACATAGAAACAGCCAACAATTACATGAGAAAAAGCTCAACATCACTGATCATCAGAGAAATGCAAATTGAAATCACAATGAAATACCATACCATCTTACAACAGTCAGAATAGTTATTACTAAGTCATAAAACAACAGATATTGCACAAAAGCAGAGAAAAGGGAATGCCGATATGCTGCTGGTGAGAAGGTAAATCTGTACAACCTGTATGGAAAACAGTACAGAGATTTCCCAAATAAATAAAACTAGAAATTCCACGTAATCTATCATCTCCACTTCTGGGTACATACCAAAAGCAAAATAAATTTTTATTTCAGAAAGACACTTGCACTAGTGTATTTATTGCAGCACTATTCATAATAGCAGAGTCATGGAATCAACCTAAGTGTCAATCATTGGGTGATGGAATTAAAAAAATGTGGTATACATACATACATACACCGTAGAATACTAAACATCCATAGAAGAGAGTGAAATCATGTATTTTACAGCAGCATAGATGGAGCTGGAGCCATTATCCTAGGCGAAATAATTCAGAAACAGGAAATAAAATACCATATATTCTCACTCATAATTGTGAGCTAAGCAGTGGAAAATAGTAGACCCTGGAAACTCCAAAAAGGAGAAGTGAGAGAGGAGTGGGAGTTGAAAACTCACCTTTTGGGTGCAATATTCACTATTCAGGTAACAGGTACAACAGAAGTCCAAACCTTAGCATTATGCAGCATACCCATGTGACAAAACTACATGTGTACCCCCGAATCTATAAAAATAAATAGAATAAAATAAAATAAAATAAAATAAAAGCATGTGACTTTAGTTAAAGAAATAACTCCTTTTTTTTTTCTCAAGAGCTTAGCAATGGATATAATTTATTTTTATTCCATAATTTTTTTTTGGTGGAATATTCAGTATCTAATCAGAATAAGAAGGTAATGCATTAAAATGTGTACTAAGAAAATGTAGAACTACTTAGTTAATTGATGTTCAGTTGACTAAGACAAATCTATATGTACTGCAAATTAATTTTGATAGAAAAAAACTTGTGATTTTTTATTTGTTTCATAAAACATGGTATTACTTTAAATGTATTGAAATGTAGAGAACATAGAAAAATTAAACTATATTTCATATTTATTTGCATGCAATTTGCAAAAAAACTAAAATTTAATAGTTTAACAAGATGAGTTTAAAGTGTGTTTACCAAAGATAAAGATTTAATTTCTATAGGCATTTCAATGGCAGTGCTATTAATGCAAGAGTTTCAAATGTTGCAAAGGTTCTACAAAACTTGTCCAATGATATTAATAGATTTTTCAAAAATAGCAAAACAATAATGGTTATTTTAAAAAATATTTTACTGGAAATATTATATAAAGGTTGAATATGTTACTGACAGTATTGTATGTTTGTTAAAAATGAAGATATTCTCAGTCATTTAAGCAGCTAGTTTAAATAATAATGCCTCAATAATCTTTTTTTATTGTAAACTTGTAAATTTTTCATTTTCATACTTGAATGTCATCAATTCATTTATATTTAGGGCAGTGTCAGAAAATTGTTGTCTGTGGTAGTCCAGAGAGTAAATATGTTACGCTATGATGGCCCTAACATATCAGTTACATCTACTCAAATCTGCCCATGTAGTGTGAAAGCAGCCATAGCCAAAGTGTGAAATAATGAATGTGGCTGTGTCTCAGTAAAACTATATAGACGCTGAAATTTAAATTTTGTATGATTGTGCTTGTCACAAAATATTATTCTTTTTTATTTATTTTAATTATTAAAATAACAACATTTGAAGCAAAGTATTGGAAGTTCTCAAAGAATTTGATGATACATTCATATATTAGATTGCTTATTATTTAAAACTGAGTGCTAATGTCTTATTCATTATAAAGAAATTCCTTGCAATATATCAAAGTCCTAAATGTATTTATTTCTTAATTACCTAGATCTCTTCCATTTAAAGAAAAGTTGTAATTAAACTTATGAAATGCAAATATTATCCAATAATTATTGAATCACTAAATAATTATTTATCAAGAAAACATGTTTTTTAAAAGATGTTATTAAGAAATAGCCAAAAGCCAGGAGGTAGTTTGATTTTAATGCAGTCTCATTTGTGTCACTATATGATGTTTTTTGAAATTTACTCTGAAACATTTTAAATCCAAATAAATTTGCATGACAGACATCATGGAAACATTGTTAAAAATGGTAATTTCTAATTTTTCTTGGTAAAATATAGTTAATATTAGTTGGGTAATCAATAAATGGCCAAGAGTGCGTGAGAAAAATGCTAGAACATAAAAATATAAAATATAAGTAAATTAGAAAGCACAATATTGCAACATATTAACCATATTAAAGTTGCAATTACATTTGTTAGAATCCCATTTTATTTTAAAATACAAATTTAATAATTAAACATAATGAGAGTTATAAAAATAGAAAATATATTGAGTGACTTTACATAAAATAATAAACGCTTATTTTAACAAGGCATAATTCATAATTATTGGATAATCTTACAGCATGTTAGAGGAAACATCCTCATTAGCAACTCACAACAGAGTACCAAAATTATATGAATGAGTTAATGTTAGTAGAAAGCACGTGACTTATAGATAGTGATAGCCAGATTTTAACTCTTAGTCTAATATACATAATCTTAAAAAATTAATTTTATAATGGTGTTATAAATTTTATGAGTAACATAAGGATAGGAGAATAAATATTTTCCATTTCTATACATATGCATCTGCTTAATAAAACATTAAATTTGTAGGTATTTAATAAATATTGAAAATAAGGGTTTACATGAGTGTAAAAGGATGATATTTTTCTTTTTATGTATAATGGAAAGAGGACAGTTAGCACAAAACTGAAAAAACAATTGAAGTTAGCAAAATTATAATATTGATTTGGCATTTCACTATTACTATGACCAAGTATAGGTCTCAGCTTTTTAGAATGAGTACGTTTTCACAGGATTTGCCACAACGGGAGAGCAGAGAGTCAGGAAAAGAGGGACTAAGAGTAAAAGAAAAAGAAAATCTCCCCATGTATGTAGTAATAGTTATTTATATAATTTAGTGTACAAAATTAAGTAGACAGAATGTGTTTAAATTATGCTTATTAAAAGTAAGAAAACTTTCAACAAGTTAGACTATTTTTCTATATTTGACATTTTGATATAAGGGCTAAGTTTATGTGTGTGCACATGTGTGCATGTGCATGTGTATAATTTTTGAATGCTAAAGTTAGAAAGAAAGCAGGCCTTGTCTGCATTTACCCAATATTGTATTCTTGGAAAACATCAGCATATATTAAAACAATGCAAAAATGAGTTATCTTTTATTGTAAAAATGCAATCTTATTCTAAAATTAGATATTTAAAAAAAATCCGACCTCATGACTCTCTGTGGGTCATTCAAAATTTGAGGAGAACATAAAAGTCTTAATAATGTTGTACCAACTTATGACCTTTAAACATTTAGCATTAAAAGCTCATGCCTAGAACATCTCCACAATAATTATGACAACTGAAAATACCTCCATGCATTTATACAATGCGACTTTGTGGAAAGCACAGCTCCATTGAGAAACATGCCCTAGATTCTGAGTTTACTCTTGAAAAAGAATATTGTATTATTTTCTATAAGTAATTGAATATGAGTATCCTTCTATATAAAGCAGTATGAAATAACAGTAACATATATATTTTTAATATGACTGTGTGTAATCATATAAATTTATATTGATATAGTTTTATTTTTGAAAATTGAAACATGTTATTATCTGGTTCCATTATAATTTCAAACATGCTAGCCTGAAAAATCACACAAAGTATGAGGAAGAAACAATAAGTAGAGAATAAGAAAGAGATGAATAAAAATGATCTATGCTACATTGAAAGAAAAAAAGTAGTTTTAAAAGGGTATGCATTTGTTTCATTTTTGATAAATGTTTTAGGTAATTGTAAATCCTCATAGACATAGAAAATATAAATGTGGCAAAATATGATCAATATTGTGTTTTTGTTTCAATATATACTTCTGGATAAAATATAGAATTGGAAACTGTTGGTTTTCTTTATGATTGATTTGACAGGGAAATACTTAGTCTAAGGCTTTGAATACACTGATTATAGATTTCAGAGTGAGTAATTTCAAAAAGGATTTAAATAATTCTGATTCTTCTTTTCCTGTGTGTTTCTTCCATTATGAGAGTTGCAAGCTCCTACAAAGCTCCCACTCAAAAAGAAAAAAAAAAAAAACCTGAAATCTGAGTCTCTACTCTTTCCTCAGTGAACTAAAAGAACAGCCATTGTTACGGTTTCTTTGTGACACAGGCCTCAGGCAGAGCGGAACAATGACCAATATTCCTCAGCACAACAATAGTAGACCATTGTGCTTAGAGGACAAGGCCAAATCCTCCCTAACAGAGAGAATATTCTTTCTCCAATATGCCATTTTGCTTCAGAGAAAAAGTAATATATTAGACAGAGGTGCTAAGTTAATAGACTACTAAGTAAGAAAGCCTGCTGATCTGCTCTTGAATAAGAAAGCGTTGGATTAGAATTTGGTTCATCTTCATTGACTAAATTTCATGACCCACCTTAAGCCTTTACTTCTCTGCAAAAGCAAACACACCCTTGTCCTCCTGACAGATGCATATGATGTTAAGTGAGAATGACAATTTTGGAAGCAATCATGAACCAACAGTTTCTCCTGTGAATAGAGAATGATTTGTCAAGAAGAAGGAGGGATATATGTTTTCAGATAGAACCTTCTGAAGAGGAGGAGTGTGTGTGTATATGTAAATACAAGTGTGAACATGAAGAAAGGATAATAAAGTGAAGAGTGGAAATATACATATGTCTAATGTATATACACATAAATACATGGATACACATATATCTAAATGGCGTTCAGTTTTGAGCTGTCTTTCCTTACATACAGCAATAAAAATTTGATTTTGTGAGAACTTTATTCTTCCTAACCTTGAATTTTCTACAGGTATTGCTCTACAATTTCAGACTTTCATATAATTTTATATGTGCATATCACTTCTCTGTATTTACCTTTTTCTAAAGAGAAGTGGTGGCTAGATAATCTTTTGGGTTTATTTCTTTCAGAGACAGGAATCATTATTCCCTTGTGTGAGCTATAACCTAGAATCTCCAATGACTTTGGGTAACAGTAGAGATACCCCATCTCAGTATGATAGCTATTAGTATAGTAGACAGTATGTAGAAAAATGTGCATGAGAGGAAGCAAGATTAAACCTTAATTATGCCCTTGAAAGAGCCAAAGAGAAAAATAATGGACTGATCTACAATTGAGTTACAGAAAATAACATGCAGTGATAATCCTTAAATCTTTTGGGCATATTTACACAAAAGTTCATTTTTGAGTCAGTAATCACCTGCCATGTCTATTTCTCTCTTTTTTTTTCTTCTCCAAATCCTGGATATTTTGTATTCTACTTATTCTGACCCCAGAGCATTCTCTTTTTTACATCTTCTATTTCCTTCCACTCTCTATCCCTTCCCTTAAAAACTAAAAATGGAAAAATAAAACAAACATTTCTATTTTTCTATTTCTTGTTTTCATTTTTTTTCTTGTAAATAAGAAATTGATATCTTTGTTACTTTTGTTGATCGGGGTTACACAATTTTTGGGGGGCTTACTTAATGTCCAACTATACTGAAATTTATATTGACATCTATCACTGCTCAGGCAAGGGTCAAGTGTATTGACAAGAACTCAGAAAGTTCAGTTAGGAGAGCCAACACATGGAATTGCATATGTAAAGATAAGGAAACACAAATACTGCCACAGTGAACTAAAGCCTAGGAGGTGCATAACTCAGCAGGGATGAGCTCAGGACAATTCCCATATGGACAAAAAGTCTTTCTGGAGAATATGAAGGTCTAGAGTTGGCAAACTCAGAAAACAACACACTGTCAGTACTAGATTTGGAAACGTCAGTGACAGGTTTCAAAACTTTTACAAAATAGCTTCATATACTTAATGAAACATGGCACATACAGGAAAAAGAGAGCAAGTAAAACATACTTTATAAAGATTATGATGTACTAACATTATTTTTATACCTTAAATTCACACAATAAATTTATCCTGAAAAATAAAAATAAAGATTATTCCATTTAACTTCACAAAAAATTTATTATCTCTATCAGAATCTCATTATATAAGCAGTTTGGAAAATAATGTTCATTTTTAAGTAATAAAATACCATAGATGAGTTTTCTGCTCACTACAGTGTCCCAGTTTATAATTAAGTGTTTCTTACTGGTGGCAAATTAGTGGGTAGAATCACCTGCCTACTCTGTGAGCCTGATGTAGGATGAGTTCTGGCTTGGAATTAATAAAATACCCAGACTCAAACTTTAACTCTCTAGCCCACCCAGTTCCTAAGCCAACTAAAGACTGAGTGGATCCATCAGGGAGACTGCTATCCTTACTATAAATTTACAGGAACGAGGAGGGGCATTCTTACATGTAGTTCCTATTCACTTCTCAAGTCACTTAACTAAAAAGAATAATTCTGGTCTTGCAAGTATTCCATGTTACTACCCTGGAGAATGTCAGAATCCAACTATCTGCATGCTGCAATTGAGTCTTTTTTGTTTTTGTACAGACTAGGCACAGATATTGCCCACTTTATCAAATACTATTTGAGTAGTTTATTATTGCTTACATCTCAGGGAAAGAAGGATTTAAAACTTTAAAACAGTGGATGATTTCTAAACATGGGGACTAGAAAAAGTCTAGTAATTTGTCTTCTACTTCTTTAGGATCTATCATGTGATAAAATTCTCAATTATTTTTTTTAAAATTTAAGGAATTATCCTAAAACCACATACACATTTTTATAGCAAATTGTCATTATCAGGTGCTCCAAATTTAATCATTTTAATCATTTTGGGTTTATATGCTTTGACAGCTGGTGGGACTATTCAGTCCTAGCCTATGTGTCATTGACCCCTGTTTTTCTTTTTGGAAGAACTCCAAATAATTTTTTGGAAAATTCTTTGCTTGATTTTCTATATTATTTTCTGCATGCTTTCACACACATCAAATTATGAGAAGGTCACTTGCTCCTAATCACATGAAAGTGATTATGAAGCACTGCAAATACATGCCTTTTTATCTGAAATGGTGAATTTCTCATTGTATATCATGAATAACCTTTAATGTTGATCACAAAACACTTTCTACTACTTCTAATTAACACTCTCCACAACCAGGTATATAAAGTTAAAACTATTATTTAGTCTCAATTCTAGGATAATAATTATATTAAAGATGCAGATATTTACAATACTCACCTCAAGATATTTGAGATGCATAAACCAATTATCAGCTCTGGTCCCTTGTCCTTGGAAATCTAAGTAATTTAAAACCTATTACGTACATGGGGAAATACCCAGCCTTGTTTATCTTTTGTTTGTTTGTTTGTTTGTTTTGGTTTGGTTTTTGGTTTTGTATTCACCTCTTGGTTCTTGGTCTAAGTTTTTGCTTCCATGGAATTAATGCATTTTGGTAATCATTTTACTAGCCTATGTATGCACTAGTTTATATTAAGTTGTATCAAATTATAAAACACTTCCTGCATGCTAATAACTTTTGGGAGTTCTTTTCTCAAGAACTTTCTGTAAAATCATTAGTTTGAGGTAATCACCATTAACAATATGATCATAAAAACTAGGTTTCTGCAGCAAGCCTCAGCTAGTAAAAAATAAAATCTGTTCTCCATGAAATTTTCACACAGATGTGTATGCACATAACAAGAAAGAGTACCATCAGTACCATCAAAACAAACCAAATGCCAAGACATGTACTTATGGAATTATTTTGAAATGATTTTGCAGCACAGAGGTCTTGTAATAGTGGTGCAGTCAAATTAGAATGTCAGAATGTGAATATTTGTTTCTCTGGTGAAATGCTAAAGCAATTTAAGCCAAGATGCTACAGATATTCAACTACATTTTTGTAAGTTGGATTTTTCTGTCACTGTTTTAACATTTTTATAATTGTACATTAAGTGTTATTTGTAACATAGGCAGTCCATAACAAAGAAAGGGAAAAAAGATGTATTGACCCAAACTGTTTCAGATGTAGATTGATTGAGGAGAATTGTGAACTCATGGACTTGTCTAATAGTGACATATTGCTAAAACATTAAATAGTTATCCATGGTGTGCCTTTACACACACCTACAAACACATATTCTAAAGTCTCAATTTACAAAGAAGGAACAAAACCCCTAACTACTGTCAGCTGGCAACTGGCCTATGTCTAAGATATAGAACATGGTGTTCTCCTGATGACCACAGATACTTCTATAGAACATTAATGTCAAAAAAAAGTCATTCTGTTACTATGACGAGAGACACAAAAACAAGGCAAATGAATAATCATGCCAAAATATGCAGAAACAACACCTTGAAAACCACAAAATTGACCACATATCTTTATTACTTAGTTTATTGTTTAGTTTTAGTGTATTGCTAGGAAAATCTAAGACAAAACCCACTGATGTTTCCTGTTACTGACACCAGGATTACACCAGGATTTTCTCTCTTATCATAGAGTTGCAATCCTCTTACACAGAGAGGTATTCTAGTGCTCTTTCACAAGACATAGCATATCCCATAGCTTATCTTTAGTTTTCACATTTCAAAAATTCAGTTCAAGTACCTGAGGTTGTCAGATTAGTTTTCTTATGGTCAACCAAAACAAACTCATAAATTGCAAGAACAACAAACAACAGATTTGAGTTAGAAGAAGACTAATTTGGCTAACTTAAGTGCCAAGAAAATATGCTTGAATATTTTGTTTATCACCAGATGAACCTTTGCAAGGATCATAAACTTATATATAAAAGTAATTCAAGGGGGTATTATTCTGTGTATTTTCTATTGGCAATAAAATACAGAACCATGGGAAGCTGCATGGAATCATGGCGACTTTATTAATAATCATGAATCTTCATTGAATGTGAAGCATCTGGAACACCTCCATACACACACACACACACACACACACACACACACACATAGTATAAAATATATATTTATATAAAATATACATAAAATTATACATATATATTATATATATAATGACAGACTGTATCTTGAAAACTATCTTGTCACTTATTCTTATTTTCATTGCCTTTGTCCATCATCTCTCTTCTGGCTTCTTGAAGTAGATTCAAATGGACTCTCAGGGTTCATCCTTAGTCACTATCATTGATTTTTATTTCAGTTTGGGTTATCTTCCTAAAATATAAATCTGAAGACATTTCTTTCTTACTAAAAGTATTCCAGGGCTCCTTCTTACTCTCAGAATGAAGTTCATCCTCTTGTAATAACTCATTAGCTGCTTCCTTCTTAATTCTCCAGTGAGAGAGGAGGCAGGTAGAGACTGGTTAGGCAGATAAAGATAGAGGGTCTCAGAAGAGGGACAATGCCTGCACCACTCATGTTATATAGCTAGAAGGAGGAAATGTGGTTAAGAACTTCCTCTTATACCAAGATGCTTGTTCAGAGGGACTTTGTAGCTGCCTGTGCAGGCACACACAAGGACCAAGGGTATCCTAAAATGACCTCGAACTCATTATAATGCCGTCAGCATTGTGGTTTTATCCAACTCCTCATGTGTTTCACTTAGGCACTCGTGGGTAATAACCAAGATGGAGTCACTATGGCAAACCCCATGCATGTGTAGGCACAAAACCCCCAAGGGGGATTTTTATCCCTCCTGTTATGGCAGAACCTACAGAAGACTTTCTTGATTCTGCCACATAAAAGACCCAGAACTCAGCGCCATTTTTGGCAACCCTCTTTGGGTCCTCTCTTGCTGCTGAGAGCTTTTCTGTCACTTAATAAATTCTACTCCACCTTACTCACTCTCTGGTAAGGGACAAGAACTTATTATTCTTCTTGGTCATGGGATAAGAACTCAGACATCCCTAAACTAAGGATTAAGGAGACTGAAACACCAGCATTATCTCTCATCACACCCTGAATAACAATGCCTTATTCACTTTTCTCACATTATGCACAGTTTCTTGGATTATATTTTGTTTCTTGAACAATTATTTAGCCTTGTTCTTATGTTTTTAACTGTAAAAACTTTTATATCATGATTTGCTCATTAACATTAAAACTGTTTTTAAAACATTTCTTTGTCACAGTATAGCTTCACCAGTCATTTTAAAGTAAATTCGTTATAGGTACATGAATTATCCTTTTAATTCATAAACAATCTGTCTGTTAAACCCTCACATAGCTAATACTGTCTAATATATTTATGACTGTCAAAGTATCAGCAAATTAACTATTTAAAATTATTAAATTAAAAAATATGTTTTGCTATATATATGTTTTCCTGATCTAACAAGTTTCAGATACTTTAGGGAGAAAATGTTTTCCGGTGCTTTCTAAAATTGCCATTTTTAAAAACTTATATTTCTGGAGATGCATGTGGATTTTTTGAATCCTTGTCATTAAAAGAAAATGGCCCAGTTGCATGTAAATGTAAATGTGTTTTTATGATGTTTTTCTAATCTGTTTATAACATTTTTGCTCAATTCAGAGTTTTATTCCAATCACCTTCTGAATTATAAATCAGTTTCCAGTGGTTCAACCTTCCTTTTCTCAAAGAACCAATAATCATTTGAACATGTGTCTATATATTCTCTTTGTCAAATGAGTCAGCTTCTTTATTATTCTTTTAAGGTCTTTGTTATCTTCCAACATATCCAAGTTCTATTGTTCAATAGATTCACTTCTGTGCTATGCTCCATCAAAGGCTGTAAACACTGATGTTAAAATTTTACACTTTTCATTTCATTCTTCTTTTGTATCTAGCTCATCTCCACTGAAGTTCACTGTACTTTTCTTGTGAAAGTCATATTAACTTTAATCTTACTGGAGATTTCAAACAATTTTACAAAATGTTTTTACAGTTTCTGCTACAAATGATTTTTATTTTTTAAATGGATTAGAAGAATCAGTATAATTAAAATGTTCATACTGCCCAAAACAATCTGCAGATTTAATGCTATTCCTATCAGCTGCCAGTGTCATTTTCACAGAGCTAGAAAAAGCTATTTTAAATTTCACATGGAACCAAAGGAGCTTAAATAGCCAAAGCAACCCTACACCAAAAAGAACAAGGCCAGAGGCATCACACTACCTGATTACAAACTATACTGTAAGGCTACAACAAACAAAACATCATGGTACTGGTATAAAAACAGATACATAGACCAATGGAACAGAATAGAGAACCCAGAAATAAAGCTTCACAGCTACAACCATCTGATTATTGACAAGGTCAACAAAAATAAGCAATAGGAAAAGAATTCCCTATTCAAGAAGTGGTGCTGGTATAACTGGCTAGCCACATGCCAAAGAATGAGACTGGGCCCTTACCTTTCACCATACACAAAAATTAACACAAGATAGATTAAAGATTTAAATTTAAGACCTCAAACTGTAAGAATAAGATGCCAGGCATGGTGGCTCATACCTTTAATCCCAGCACTGTATCATGGGAGGCAGAGGCAGGCAGATCACCTGAGGTCAGGAGATAGGGACCAATGTGGCTAACATGGTGAAACACAATCTCTACTAGAAATACAAAAATTGGCGAGGCATGGTGGCTCATGCCTGTAATCCCAGCTACTCAAGAGGCTGAGGCAGGAAAATTTCTTGAACCTGGGAGGCAGATGTTGCAGTGACCTAAGATTATGCCACTGCACTCCAGCCTGGGTGACAGAGTGAAACTCTACCCCTACCCCCCACCACCACCAACAACAAAAAGAATCCTAGAAGAAAATATCGAAAATACCATTCTGGACATTGGCCTTGGGAAAGAATTTATGACTGGGTTGTCAAAAGCAATTGCAACAAAAACAAAAATTGACAAGTGGGACTTAATCAAGCAATCAACAGAGTAAACAACCATCCTACAAAAGGGGAGAAAATATTTTCAAACTGTACATCCCACTAAGGTCTAATATCCAGAATATGTAAGGAACTTAAATCAACAAACAAACAACAACAACAACAACAAACCTTAAGAAGTAGGCAAAGGACACAAACCAACACATCTAAAAAGAAAACATACAAGTGGTCAAAGAAAATTTGAAAAAATGCTGCATATCATGAATCATCAGGGAAAGTTAAATGAAATATCATCTTTATCTCATAGCAGTCAGAATGGCTATAATTAAAAAGCCAAAAAGCAACAGACATTGTTGAGGCTGTGGAGAAACGTGAATGCTCATATATTGTTGGTGGGAAGGTAAGTTAGTTCAGCACTGTGGAAAGCAATTCAGAGATTTCTTTTTTTTCCTTCCTTCCTTTCCTTCCCTCCCTCCTTTCCTTCCTTCCTTGCTTCCTTCCTTCCTTCCTTCCTTCCTTCCTTCCTTCCTTCCTTCCATCCTTCCTTTAGTTCTTTCTGTTTGTTTTGAGTAGGAGTCTCGCTCTGTTTCCCAGGCTGGAGTGCAGTGGCATGATCTTGGCTCACTTCATCCTCCACCTCCGAGGATCAAGTGATTGTCCTGCCTCAGCCTCCAGAGTAGTTGGATTACGGCATGCACCACTGTGCCCAGCTAATTTTTGTATTTTTAGTAGAGATGGGGTTTCACCATGTTTGCCAGGCTGGTCTCAAACTCCTGATCTCAAGTGATCCACCTACCTCAGCCCCAAAAGTGCTGGGATTACAGGCATGGGCCACCATGCCCAGCTGGAGATTTCTCAAATAACTTAAAACAGCACCAGCCTTCCACCCAGCAATCCCATTACTGCATATTTACCCAAAAGGAAAAAGATCATCATACCAAAAAGACACCTTCATTCGTATCTTCTTTGCCACACTCTTCACCATAGCAGCGACATGGAATCAACCAAGGTGCCCATCAACTGTGGATTGGATAAATAAAATGTGGTACATATATACCATGGAATACTAGGCCGCAGTAATAAAGAACACATATCTTTCCTTTACAGCAAGATGGATGCAGGTGGAGGTCTTAATAGTAAGTGAACTAATGCAGGAATAGAAAACTAAGTACCTCACACCTGTAATCCCAGCACTTTGGGAGGCCGAGGAGGGCGGATCACCTGAGGTCAGGAGTTCAAGACCAGGCTGACTAACATGGTGATAATATCATCAGCAAAGGGAGACAGTTAGACTTCTTATTTTCCTATTTGGATGCTTTGTATTTATTTCTCTTGCCTGATTGCTTGGCTGGAACTTCCAGTACTATTTTTAATACGAGTGGTGAGAGTTCGTATACTGGTCTTTTTTTTTTTTTACCTAAGGGAAAATGGTTCCAGCTTTTCCTGGTTCAGTATGATGTTAGCTGTGGGTTTGTCATAGATGGCTCATCATTTTGAAGTATGTTCCTTTGATACCTAGGCTGTTGAGGGCTTTTATCAAGAAAGAATGTTGGATTTTAGCAAAAGGTTTTTCTGCATCTTTTGAGATGATCATATAGCTTTTGTTAATAATTCTGTTTATGTAATAAATCACATTTATTGATTTGCATATTTTGAAACAACTTTGCATCCCAGGAATAAAGCCTATTTGATCATGGTGAGTTAACTTTTTGATGTGCTGCTGAATTCATTTTGCAAGCAATATTTTGTTGAGGAATTTTGCTGATATTTTCATTGGGGATGTTGGTTAGAAGTTGTCTTATTTTTGTTGTGTTTTTGCCAGATTTGTTTATCAGGCTGATTCTGCTTTCACTGAATAAGTGGGGGCGAAGAGCCTCCTTGTTGATTTTTTAGAAGAGTTTCACTAGTATTGGTACCAGTTTTTTTTGATACATATGGTGTAATTTCGTTATGAATACATCTGGTCCGGGGCTTTTTTTGAATGGTAGGATTTTTATCACTAATTCAATTTCTGAGTTTGATGTTGGTCTATTCAGCATTGCAATCTTTTCTTTATTCAATCTTCAGAGATTGTGTGTTTCTAGGAACTGATCCATTTATTCTAGATTTGTTAATTGGTGTGCATGGAGGTTATCATAGTATTCTCCAAAGATCTTTTGTATTTTTGTGTGATCAGTTGTATTGTAATCTTTGTCATTTCTGATTGTATTTATTTGAAGCTTCTTTTTTGTTCTTTGTTTATTCATTTGCCATCAATCTTGTTTATTAAAAACACTTCTTGGTTTAATTTAAATGGGTTTTTGCATTTAATGTCATTCAGTTCTCTAATTTTAGTTATTTATTGTCTCTGGTAGCTTGATTTTTTTTCTATTTTTTTAAATACAGAGTTAGACTGTTAATTTGAGATCTTCCTGTCTCCTTGATGAAGGCATTTAGAATGATACACTTTCTTCTCAACACTGCATTAGTTGCATCCCAGAAATTTTGGTAAGTTTTATCCCTCTTTTCATTAATTTCAGAGATTTTTTAAATTATTGCCTTAATTTTGATGTTTACCCATGAGTTATTTAGGGGAAAGTTGTTTAATTCCCATGTATTTCTGTAGTTTTGAGTATTCCTCTTGATACTTGCTTCTATTTTTATTGCACTGTGGTCTGAGAATATGCTTGGTATGATTTCAGTTTTTTTGAATATATTAAGACTTACTTTATAACCAAGCATGTGGTTGATATTTCAATATATTACATGTACAAATGAGAAGAATGTAAATTTTGTCATTGTAGAGTGGAGTGTTCTTTAGATGTCAATTAGGTCCAATCAGTCAAGGGTTCAGTTTAAGTTAAGAGATTCTTTGTTAGATTTCTGCCTCAATAATCTATTCAATGTTGTCATTTGGATGTTGAAATCTCCCAGTTTACTGTGTAGTTGTCAAGTCTTTTTGTAGGCCAGGAAGAACTTGCTTTATGAATCTGGGTGTTCCAATGTTTGGTGTGTACATGTTTAGGATAGTTAAGTCTTCTTGTTGATTGTAACCTTTATTATTAGGTAATGTGCTGTATTTTTCTTCTTAATTTTATTAGTTTAAAGTGTTTTATCTGATATAAAGTTAGTAACTCCTGCTCATTTTTGTTTTCTACTTGGATGATAGACCCTTCTTTGTCTCTTTGCTGTGAGTCTGTGGGTATCATTACATATGAGATGGATCTTTTGAAGACAACAGATGGTTGGGTCTGGGCATTTTATTTAGCTTGCCACTCTGTCTTTTATGTGAGGAGTTTAGCCCATTTCCATTCAAAGTTAGTATTGATATATGTGATTTTGATTCTGTTATCATGTTGTTAGCTGGTTATCATGTTGACTTGATTGTGTAGTTGTTTCGTAGTGCCTGTGGGCTATGTGCTTAACTGTCTTTTTGTGGTAGTAGGTAATGTTTCTTGGAATCCATGTTTGGCTCTCCGTTAAGGACTTCTTGTAAGGCTAGTCTAGTTGAAAAAAATTCCTTAAGTGTTTCCTTGTCTGAGAAGAATTTTATTTCTTCTTCACTTATGAAGCTTAGTTTGGCAAGATACAAAATTCTTGACTGGATATTTTTTCCTTAAGGACACTTAATATATGCCCCTAATCATTTATGTCTTGAAAGGTTTCTGCTGAGAGGTCTGCTGCTAATCTGATCAGGTTCCAAAGCGACTTAGCCCATTTCTTTACATGGCTTTAAGATTTTTCCTTTTGCATTGGCCTTGGTGATTCTGATGACTATGTGGACTGGGGTTGGTTTTCTTGCATAGTACCTAGCTGAGGTTTTCTTTGTTTCTTGGATTTGCATGTCAACCTCTCTAGTGATATTAGGGAAATAAGCATGAGTTGTATCCTCAGAAATATTTTTCTAGTTGTTTATTCTGTCTCCTCTCTCAGACATGTCAATGCATCGTAGGTTTGGTCTTTTACACAATCCAACATTTCTAGGAAGCATTATTGATTTTTAAAGTTCTTTTTAAATTTTTGTCTGACAGAAGTTGATTTGAAAAACTAGTTCTTGAGTATGAAGTTCTTTTCTCAGTTTGGTTTATTCTGCTGTTAATACCTCTGATTGTTTTATGAATTTCCTGTAATGAACATTTTAGCTCTAGAATTTCAGTTTGGTTCTTTTGTAAATGGCTTTTTCACCTTTGAGATCTTCAATCATTTTACCGGATTCCTTGGATTGAATTTTAACTTTCCTCTGAATCTGAAGGAGCTTGCTTGTCATACAGATTCTGAATTCTGTCTGTCATTTCATACTAGTTAAGAACCATTGCTGATAGGCTAGCAGATTAATTTGAGGTAAAAGGACACTGGATTGCATAAATGTCTTCTTTTGAGAAGTGTCTGTTCATATCCTTTGCCCACTTTTTGATGGGGTTGTTTGTTTTTTTCTTGTAAATTTGTTGGAGTTCATTGTAGATTCTGGATATTAGCCCTTTGTCAGATGAGTAGGTTGTGAACATTTTCTCCCATTTTGTAGGTTGCCTGACATGGATGAAATTGGAAATCATCATTCTCAGTAAACTATCACAAGGACAAAAAACCAAACACCACATGTTCTCACTCATAGATGGGAATTGAACAATGAGAACACGTGGACACAGGAAGGGGAACATCACACTCTGGGGACTGTTGTGGGGTGGAGCGAAGGGGGAGGGATAGCATTAGGAGATATACCTAATGCTAAATGACAAGTTAATGGGTGCAGCACACCAGCATGGCACATGTATACATATGTAACTAACCTGCACATTGTGCACATGTACCCTAAAACTTAGAGTATAATAATAATAAAAAAAAAAAAAGAAAAAAAAAAGAAACTACCATCAGAGTGAACAGGCAAACGACAGAATGGGAGAAAATTTTTACAATCTACCCATCTGACAAACGGCTAATATCCAGAATCTACAAAGTACTTAAACAAATTTACAAGAAAAAAACAAACAACCCCATCAAAAAGTGGGCAAAGGATATGAACAGACACTTCTCAAAAGAAGCCATTTATGCAGCCAACAGACACATGAAAAAATGCTCATCATCACTGGCCATCAGAGAAATGCAAATCAAAACCACAGTGAGATACCATCTCACACCAGTTAGAATGGCGATCATTAAAAAGTCAGGAAACAACAGGTGCTGGAAAGGATGTGGAGAAATAGGAACACTTTTACACTGGTGGTGGGACTGTAAACTAGTTCAACCATTGTGGAAGACAGTGTGGCGATTCCTCAGGGATCTAGCACTAGAAATACCATTTGACCCAGCCATCCCATTACTGGGTATATACCCAAAGGATTATAAATCATGCTGCTATAAAGACACATGCACTCGTGTGTTTACTGCAGCACTATTCACAATAGCAAAGACTTGGAACCAATCCAAATGTCCATCAATGATAGACTGGATTCAGAAAATGTGGCACATATACACCATGGAATACTATGCAGCCATAAAAAAGGATGAGTTCATGTCCTTTATAGGGACATGGATGAAGCTGGAAACCATCATTCTGAGCAAACTGTCGCAAAGACAGAAAACCAAACACTGCATGTTCTCACTCATAGGTGGGAATTGAACAATGAGAATACTTGGACACAGGGTGGGGAACATCACACACCAGGGCCTGTCGTGCGGTGGGGGGAGCGGGGAGGGATAGCATTAGGAGATATACCTAATGTAAATGATGACTTAACAAGTACAGCACACCAACATGGCACATGTAAACATATGTAACAAACCTGCATGTTGTACACATGTACCCTAGTGCACATGTACCCTAGAACTTAAAGTATAATAAAAAAAAGAGAAAAAAAAAGGACACTGGATTTTTGAATTGCCAGAGTCCTTTCATTGATTCTTTCTCATCTGTGAGGGTTTGTATGCTTTTAACTACAGTATAAGTTGAGTATAGTCAGTTGGCTTCATTTATGGATGCTTGCAGAAGGCCAGGAGTCTGTACAGGATATTTACGTGTGGTTGAATTCTTGTACTTGGTTACACAGTTTTATGTATTAGCCTAAAAATTTTTGGTGTTGTAGTTCTGGCTGCAATCTAGCAGATGGCACTTAAAAGCAACACACAGTAGCTAGGCTAATGCACAATCATGTGGTTCTTTTCTAGTTCCTCTTGTTTGCAGGCATGCTCTGAGATGGAGTAAGGCGAGAGATGGCCACTTGAACAGATATGCTCCCAGGTCTTGGAGGAGCACTGTCTGCTCACTGTTGCTGTGCCCACATTTATTTTGTTAGGTGTTCCTGGCTGCAGGGCTCTGTTAGGAAGAAGCTAAGGCAGGAGAATATGCCACATCCTTTCTGGCCTGGCCCTGTGAAGGGAGGCATGCCCCACTCCCCTGGACCAGAAACCTAAAAATATTGCCTCTCTCAGTGCTCTTAGGCTAGGAGCTCTTCCCTACCTTGAGTGCTGGCCACAGATCTTGGATTAGTACTCCTGAGCTCTGCACCACGGCCCTGGAGCACTATGATGTCCTATGGCTCATAGTGAGGTTCCAGATGTGTTTGAGGATCCTAGGTGTTCCCCCTTCACCAAAATAGTACTCAAGTGGAACAACACACTCCGGCTGGGCTGTGGAGGTTTCACTGTCCAACTTCTTCTGCTAGGTGGCTAGGCACAGGCCCTGAAATGGGCTGGCAGGTACAAAGCCTTACAGAGCAGATGTACCACAGTCCAGCAAGGAAGCCAACCCTGTTGTCTCCTAGTTCACAGTTAGCTGGAGCCAGCATCTCCCAGAGGGGAAATGGGACACCCTAGGAGGTAGGCTTCTATGGTCACCCTCCACTAGAGCTGCCCAGTGAACAAAAGTTCTTTGACTACATGCCATTTGAAAGTCTGTCTCTGCCTGCTCTCTGGGTAGATGCCTCTGCCGTCTGACAATTCCACAGGGTACAGAGTCCTAAGATGCCAGAGATCTGTAGTGAGAATGAGCTGTCTCTCAGTTCCCTCTCTCACCCTTTTCCTAGGAGCCATTCAGGACTGGGAACTAGCCCTCCTCTTGGGTACCCTGTGTGGGGTTTCCAGCATCCTTCTTAAGCATCAGTTTAGCATCACTAATTCATATACTCTCATCATTTTCTCTCTGAATATCTTCCCAAATTATGGTGGTTTACTCAATAATTTGATTTCTGTCAGTGGGAGCAGCACTCACTGGTTGCACATAGTCAGCCGTCTTATCTCCATTTCTAATTTAAAAAGTTTAAGTTGTTTTCACATGTTCACACTGCATAAGACAGGTGCTGTCAGTGCCAGAAGGAGAGGAGGAGGTGGAAGCGGCCACATTGTGAAGCTGCTGCTGCTTCTCTCCTTCCGGGAATTCTGTTTTCCTCTCCTATGCCACTCCTCTTGTCTCCAAATGTAGGACTTCTTGAAAAAAGTTCATTTGTGCCTCAGGAATTTAAAACCCTCTAAACTATAATCAAGTAGATGATCCAAGGATTAAATTTTGAGAAAGAGTACACCCAATAACCTTTTATTTCATTTCTGATTTTAAAAATATGATTCTCAGATTTCCGCTTTATAGTTTTGAAAGCAAATGATAAATTGTGCTGCAAAATGATTTTAAAATCTTTCAGTCTACTGCCACAGTGACTCCTGTTTGCCTGCTGCTTTGCCCAAATACTTTTTGTAAAAATAAGGAACTACTGCACTTACGCTATTTCTTTCCAGCGATTGTCTTTTGATGTGTTAGTGGTGTGGATAGGAAGCACAAGTCTCTTTAGACTAATGTTTGATGGAGAAGGACTATACTTTAGTTGCTGTACTCAATGATGACACCGAAGCTGGCACATGTATACCTGGACAAGATTTAAAAGATGGAATTCTAGACCTTGAGCCTGTGCTTAATGCTGTAATAAATACAATTTTGGTGATCAATGGAGGGGAAGCTTGTATATCTTGAACGTGGCTGGACTGTAAATAGTTTGCAGGCAGACAGCAGATAATGGTACTTTTCATCTTCGTGGCAATGTTTTTGGGCATTCCTTCACAAAAATTAGAGTGTAATTCCCCACTTCTTAAATATGAGTCAGCTTAGTGACTCACTTTTAACAAAAAGAATGCAGTGGAAATTTGGCATCTGAGGTTACGTTAGAAAAAACAAACAGGTTTTCTCTTAGGTCTCTTTAAAATAGAATTCACATCTTTGGAGGCTGGAGTCTCCATGGAAGATATTTGACTGTTCTGATGCCATCGTGTTGGTGAAATCATATGGAGAGAAAAAAATAAAGAAAGAGATGCCGAGGGAGTGTTACCTGTTTCAACTGCCAGCTATTCAAGTCTTCCCAGTCCAGGTACCAAACACGTGAGTGAAGAAGCATTTGAAATGATCCTCTGACTGCATATACTCTACCAATGCAACATGAGATATCCCAGCCAGGACTGTCAGCCAAACGGTTCCTGAGCTCCTGACCCAGAGAAACTGTAAAAGACAGCAAATTGCTATTATTGTTTTAAACCACTAAGTTTTAGATGATTTGTTATTTAGCAATAGACAACTAATACGGTAATTAAATAGTGAAATACTAGTCCTTTGACAAGTAATATTAGAAGAATTGTATATGCTGGTGCGAATCAACTATAAAATCTTAACAGGAGTTTTTAAAAATTATCTTAATATTATTACTATAACTTGGCTAATTTATTTAACTAAACTTGATTTCCCAGTTAAAATAATAAAATAATGGTTCCCTTGAAGTAAATTTACTGAATTATATATATTACTTCCAATCAGACATTCTTATAATACCTTTTTCAAGTGCAAACTATAATACATGTGGAAGTGGGTTTGATAGGCATAACTCTTTTTAATTACTGCTCTATCCTAGTGATTATTTGTACAGATACATCTAAATACCAGCCTCTATAACTATATCACATCTTGTTAAAGCAAATATCATTTTTGAAATTTAATAAAATTATTAGCAGAAAACATTACTGAAATATTTGGGCATTTCCATTAAAAGTATGCTTCAACAGTATGAAAGGAGCCTCAAGTATGTTGTGAAGTAGTATGTTGAAAAATTACGATTTATTACTTACATTACCACAAAAAAGTAACCTTAAATTTGATTTGGCAAAAATAAAGAAAAACATCATCTCAGTAGACTTTTCAAAGTGTGATTTTTTTTCTCGGGAATTCATGAAATAGCGTGGTATGGTATCTTAATCTCTGACACAGTGGGGAAGAACAGATGCTATAATCCTATTCCCTAAGTGTGCTCACAGATCATCTCCAACTCATCCTGTTTTGTTAGCAGTATAATTTGTTATTTCAAAAGAAAAAATTATGCAAATTCGTTGGATATCATGTGAGTTTCAGTTAAAACTATGGTATCTTTTGTTCAATTGCCTGTGTATACAGAATGGATATAAAAGATAAAAAATTTTTAGAAAATGAATATTATTGCAATTTATCAATTTTGTTGAAATGTATGGAAGGCAGATACAGTAAATGTGATCTGATTTATCTATTTTGTTGAGAGATATGACAAGCAGATACAGTAAATGTGATTCTTTAAGCATTTCTCTTAAGTATTTGTCTAATGTTTATAAATATCAGTGTGCTTGAACATATTGTGAATACATTTACTTTTTTATTTAAAGCAAGATACAAGATAAAGAATAGCTGACTATTATTTTTGTGGTATTAACTCAACAGATTTACCCCAAGTTTTTCACCAGTTTGTGGATCTAGAAGATCCAAAGTTGATTAGTCTGACACTGTTCAAAATTACAAAAGGTAACCTGATATATCAGAGTAATAAAAAACACACAGGAGATACCTTGGTGAACACAACATCTGGACAAATGAACAGATAGGTTTTTCCTGACTGAATTTTCAAGGCTAATGCTCTAAACCTCCACTGCAGTGATATATGTGGCAGGTGAATGCAAACACCTGTGTTAATTAACCAGCGCACTGTCTTCTCAGATAGTTCTGGAGTCAGCCTGAACTATAATACCAAAAACAAAAATTAGGCAAAATTATTTTATATGTTTGATGTCTCTGTGAGGACCACATACTTCTCTTTGTACAATTTGTACTCAGTCATTCAAGGTATAGAACTAACCTAGGTTAATTTTTCTATAGTAAGCATGTACAAAGTGACTTTGATTAGATACAACAATTTTCCGATTGTCAAAATATTACATTTACTTCTGCAGGAAGCCAATTTTATAGTATTGATTAGTATTAGTTTCACATTCAAATGACAACTTCTGTTTTGACACTCTGTTTAAAGTTTTTTTTTTTAATTATATCATTGTTGATTTGGTTAATTCACTGCACAGAAATGTTCTAACTATAGGTATTGCCAGTGTTCCTGTGTCTTCCAACTTCATACTTAACTCTGCCATTTTTCCACTTATTTCATTGAAATGATATCTTTTTATTTAATATGCACTTTTATTATTGATTACATGTGGAAAAAACAATACATACATAAAATCAATTAGATGTACGTCAGGATAAATGATAGTTTTTTTACAGCATAATTAATTTAGCAATCTCTAGTTTCAGAATAATTTTAAATAAAAGACAATTTGGTCAAAATCATGTTTATTTTGAAATAAATATATATTCATTTTATTATTAAAATTTTTACTACTTTTAAAATGAAAGACCTGCCAATGTTTAGCTGATAACTAATCAGCAATATTAATATGGAAGAAAAAAGATAAGACAGGTGGCTAAAGGTAAGATTGGAACAGTAAAACATCTTTGCAACATACTTCAGCTAAAAAAGAGGCTACATGCTTACAATTACAATGTTTATAAAACTGAGTGGCTAAATTCATGTTGCAAAACAATAGCCACTCTTGTGGTTCTAGCAGTAGGGAAAAGAGTATTGTTCCCTAAAATAGTGCATAGTAATTGTATGAAACAGAGAAGCTAACATTTGCAGAACACCTGAGATGTTTAAAGCACATGATTTGTTTTCAAAACAATTCTGCAATGTAGATATCACATTCCTATTTTACAGATCCAGTACCTGTGGAATGTACACTAGATCTAAAAATAGTTAGTAACATACTCTGTATTTCAATGAGCACCAATTGTGCAGAGCCCAAATGTTCATACACACTACCCCAGGAAGCCTCTCCATCTGTGTATTCTCTGCATCACTATTTGCCTACAGAGTATGAGGCATTCACCATGTGAATTGCTTTGCAGTATGGAAAAAAAAAATCTGCAGCCGAATTAAAATGTAAACTATTAAACAAATTATCTTTAAACAGATCATAAAGTGATACCATTCTACATATGCTTTTAAAACCTAAGTCCACACAAGTTTCCTATGTTTTCATCATATTTTATCATCTTATTGAAAGGTTTACTTTTTTAATTACCAACCTATCACATTTTAAAATTTATTGTTGTCCCACGACAGAAGATAGAATTCAGTGAAATAGTTATTTGTAATGCTTTGAAAAAATGTAAAAAATAAATGGGCTAAACTAATTATTTGCATTTCTGTGGCTTAAAATATGGTGTCTGTTAGATATTTTTTTTCTGTTGACTTAACTTTAATGTAGTTTTTGACAGAATTAAAATAATTAAAGGAAGAATGTTGAATAATAAATATCAAAAATAAATTGCAAGTTTAAAAGGATGTATAGATGGTTATCTAATATATTTGACTTTTTTAAATTACAGAAGTCTCTAAGGACAATGATGCCTGGGATATTTTAAAGAAAATATAAAATTGTGAACTCTAATGATATTTTAAAAGTTATTGTTTTAAACATATCTGTAGTATGTAAAAAGAAAAATGACTGAAATTGAAATGCATATTTTAAAAATATTGGTAAAATAAAATATAATGTAATTCAAGGTCTTATTTTTTATCTATATATTCCATATAAGGCATTTATTCATTTCCTCATGGGAACCAGTACAATTGTGAGATAAAACCACCAAAAAATGACATCAGCTACTGTGAACACTTTCAGTAGCATGGCCCAAGACAGATTGTCTGGTCTGTGCAGAGTCTCTGAAATTCTTTCAGAGTAGGCAAGATTTTCCCTAATTTTGCATTAACAAAGGAAAAAGAAAGTTAGAGTCAAAATAACTTGTCAAGAATGGGCTAGGCTTTATTATCAGCAGCACCTTAAAAGAAAGGGCTGTAGATGAGGTTAATGCACCACTTCTCACAAATTGAAACTGATTAAAATGCATAATTACAACATTTAATTGGGAAGTAGCCTAATACATTGGAAAAGCAAAATATTCATCAAAAACAATGAGCACCTTTTTCTACATGCTAGGCATGGGTGAACTCTTGAAATAGATGAGGAATAATTTTAACCATAAATACAAGAACCCTGGAAAATACAATGATATTTAAGAGAAAATAATGACCATGAGACAGGTAGGCATTCATATTTGACTTTGATTCATATTTGACATTTATACTCTTTAGTGTAACAATTCAGATTTCATGAGGTCACAATCTAACACTGCATTTAATTATTTAATGTTACAAATAAGTTTAAGCTGTGTATTTGGATGCACTTCTATAACTTGTATAGAGCAATATAGAAGTAAACATCAGTCACTAGAGAAGGCTGATACTGGAAAATCCCCAAGGAAGGGGGGCAAAAACTCTAATATTGCAGAGTATTCTGAATATTGTCAAACATCACCTGATGAGAAGAGAAACAAGTCATAAGGCACCTCGACATTGCTTAATACTTTCTGTAAACATATCATTGTGGAGAGAAGTTACCAAGGACACTTGGAGTGGGTATAAGCAATGTGTTGTAGGGTAGAGTTGCTTTAAGAGTTATTAAAACAATGATATTGGAACAATTTAATTTTAGTTCTGACTCTTTCACTAACTGTGTGTGTGAAGTTTACCAAGTTACTTTGATTTTGGGGGCCTCATTTCTTTTCTTTCCCATTATAGATTCAAGGGGTACATGTGCAGGTTTGTTTTTTTACATTGATATATTGCATAATGGTGAGGTTTAGGTTTCTAGTGTATCCATCACCAGAACAGTGAACATTATACCCAACAGGTAATTTTTTGACCATGTCCCTCCCAAAATTCCCTTTTGGAGTCCCCAGAGTCCACCCCACCCGTCCCCAGCTGCAGCAATCAAAGTTGTCTCCTCATATTGCCACATGTCCCCTGGGGGACAAAATTGGCCCCTGTTAAGAACAACTGGTCTAATGTTTTAAAAATATTCTTTACTGTCCAAAAACATGTTAAAGATGTTCAGGAATAGTATTAAATATCTAAATATTTGAACTATTTAAAAAACATATATCAATATTTGATGAATTTTCATTGGCTTTTCCAAGCATTCCAATCTAAAGTATTTAAAACATTATATAAATCAGCAAATTCCTTCCTGAATAATGAACATTATACCCATTAGGTAATTTTTCAAACACGCCCCTCCCAACATCCACACTTCTGGAGTCCTCAGAGTCCATTATTTCCTTCTGTATGTACATGTGTACCCATCATTTAGCTTGCAGGTCTAAGTGAGAAAATGTGGTATTTGATTTTCTGTTTCTGAGATTTTTTACTTAGGATAATGGCTCCAGCTACATACATGCTGCTGTAAAACACATGATTTCATTCTTTTTTATGGCCACATAGTGTTCCATTAAATACATGTATTTTTATATAAATGTCAGAAAACAGATCTATAAATATATATTTATATAAATATTTATAGATATATAAATAAGAAATTATATATATATTATATATATTTATAATTTTCTTTATCCAATCGTCCATTAATGGACACTTAGTTTGATTCCATGGATTTTCTATTCTTAGCAGTGCTGCAAAAAACATACAAGTGCAGGCTGGGTGCGGTGGCTCACGCTTTTAATCCCAGCACTTTGAAAGGCCGAGGCGGGTGTATCACGAGGTCAGGAGAGCGACCATCTTGGCTAGCACGGTGAAACCCCGTCTCTACTAAAAATATGAAAAATTAGCTGGGTCTTGTGGCGGGCGCCTGTATGCCCAGGTACTCGGGAGGCTGAGGCTGGAGAATGGCGTGAACCTCGGAGGCGGAGGTTGCAGTGAGCTGAGATCGCGCCACTGCCCTCCAGCCTGGGCGACAGAGCGAGACTCCGTCTCAAAAAAACAACAACAACAACAACAAAAACCATACAAGTGCAGTTGTCTTTTGAGATAGTGATTTCTTTTCCATTGCATAGGCACCCAGTAGTGGGATTGCTGGTTAGAATAATAATTCTATTTTTAGTTATTTGAGGAATTTCCATATTTTTTTCCATAGAGCTTATACTAATTTACATTCTCACCAAGACTGTGAGTTTCTTCCTTTCTCTGAAGCTTGGCAAATATCTTTTGTTTTCTGACATTTTAATAACCATTCTGACTAGTGTGAGATGGTATTTTCTTGGGGTTTTTATTTGCATTTATTTGATGATGAGAGATGCTGAGAATTTTCTCATATGTTTCTTGGCTTCTTGTATGTCTTCTTTTGAGAGATGTTTGTTCATGTCCCTTGCTCAATTTTTAATGGTTTTATTTAGCTATTTTTTTCTAGTTTGAGTTCCTTGTAGATTCTGGATCTTAGTCTTTTTGTCAGATTGCCTAGGTTGCAAATATTTTCTCCATTCTGTATGTTGTCTGTTTACTCGGTTAACTATTTATTTTTCTGTGCATAAGCTTTTTAGTTTAATTAAGTCCCATTTGTCTTTTTGTTTTTCTTGCATTTGCTTCTTAATTCTTAGTCATTAGTCATAAGGCTTCGTTGAGGTCTAGTCAATTATTTGCCTAGGCCAATATCCAGAATAGTTTTTCTGAGATGTTGTTCTAGGAATTTTATAGTTTCAGATGTTACATGTAAGTATTTAGTCCATCTTCAGTTAATTTTTGTATATTGTGAGAGATGGGGGTCCAGTTTTGTTCTTCTACATACAGACATCCAATTTTCCCAGCACTGTTTATTGAATAGGTTGTCCTTTCCCCATTGTAAATTTTTGTCAGCCTTATCAAAGATCAGTTGGTTGTAGTCATATGAATTTATTTCTGGGTTCTCTGTTCTGTTTCATTGATCTGTGTGTCTTTTTCTGCTAGTACCATGTTGTTTTGGTTACAATAGTATAGTTTGAAGTCAGGTAATTTGATGCCACCAGCTTTGTGTTTGTGTGTGTGCGTGTGTGTAGGATTGCTTTTGCTTTCAGGATCTTTTTTGGTTCCATATGAATTTTAGGATGTTTTTTCTGATTTTGTGAAAACTGATATTGGTAAATCGATAATTATGTTGAATTTGTGTATTTTGGGTTTCATTTCTGAAATTAAGATTGAATACTTACGTGATCTCTCAAATTTGTTGTCATTTTTGAAGTCCTGTTATTCTAAAATTCTGTTTTCTAGTACAGAAATCTGATTCTTTAAATATAACAGCTAGATAGAACATCTTTGTCTAATCTGTAGACTTAATACTATATTTAAATACTATTTACAATTCTCAAGGCATTTTTCTTAGCACATCTTTCAGTTGATTCTTGAACTTACACCCACACCCCCACACTCACACACACTTATATATTTGCACAGAGTAGAAAATTCTTTTGCTGCATAATAAAATAACAGCTAATAATGTAAGTAAACGTATCTAAAGTTTTAAAAACTCAACATATTGAAAAGAAAATAGATTTAAAACTGGTCATTTAGGGTTCAGTAAGATGCTGTTTCTAAAAATTCTATTTAAAATATATTTAACAAAGGGATAAGTAAAAGAAAGGCTAACATTTTTATTCCAGATGAAATATTTGTCTAAATTAGTTAAATGTGATGCTTTCCATGATTTTTTAATATAGTATTAAATATTGTAAATAATTTAATCTTCTTTTCTGGAATCTAACAATTATCAATTCTACTTACAAAAACTGTACTCAATTTATTTACAGATATCTGTATTATCCTATTGGTCAATCAAATTTAGTTATTACATAAATTTTATAATTACTATAATAGAAGTATGTGATATATATATACTGGAATACTTTCAGTATTTTTAAAACAAGATTGATTTTTTCTGAAAATAAAATTACTAATTACTATGTAAATGACTCCTACTAACATGTACAATTTGCATGCAGAAAATTTTAGTGCATACTGTGAATTAGCTAATACTATACCAATTATATCCATTTTGAAAAATGTTATTTGATGTGACATAGATGTTCAGTGTACGTTGGCTGGTTACATGTGAGTATGTAATATATGCATATATACATAAACACATATATGTATACACACACTGGTAATACCTATAATTTAAAAATTATTATTTATAAATTCATAGATGTTTAAGGGTTGTGATATGTAAAGATAATAGGCAAACACATCCTTAATAATTTTGAAAAGTAATACATGCCAATTATAGCATGCCAGGATTTCCTTTTCAGATTGTTATAATATCAAATAGATATACAGAATTGCTGTTTCTACAGTAACAGCATAGACTTAGGGAACCAAATATGGAGTAATTTTTTACTCTAATGTTCATAGTAATTCACTCAATTCCACATACACATTAAAAATGTTTTACTTTTGATGTATATCATTGGTTACATGTTTTTATAAATAATAAAAAATAAGGCATGACTATTTTTCTCTAATATATTTAAGTATAGACACATTCTAAAACCTTTGAATAGGTTAAAACTAAGATTTTATGTTGATATTGTGTTCTTATTTATGTTATGTATTATTTTTTATGGCTCACTCTGACAAAGACATATGATTGATACATGTAGAGATAGAATTTCACATTTGTGTAATATTTTATAGGTAGATTAATCTTTATCATTGATAGAATATCACTATATACTTTAATTTCAGACACAAATATGTATATACGTATATATATTTCATTAATGTTGAAATACCTGATATATGTATATACACACACACATACATTGGTGTATGTATATATAATATATAAAGATTTTCAGATGCAAATGTGTATATATGTACACACATATGTATACATATATACATATATACACACATATACATATATACACACATATATACACACATATACATATATACATGTATATACTTACATACATACATACGTACATATGTACATGTATATATGTATATATACATGTATACGTATGTACTATATACATGTATACATATATACATATATGTATATACACATGTACACATATATACATATATGTATATACATATACATATATGTACATGTATATATGTATATACAAATACGTATATACGTATATATGTATGTATATATGTATATATACACATTTATATACATATATACACATTTGCATCTGACAATCTTTATATATTATATATACATACACCAATGTATGTACATGTGTGTATATATGTGTATCAGGTATTTCAACATTAATGAAATTGAGATTTGGGACAGATAGTTCTTTGCTGTGGGAGTTTGTTCTGTACATTATATGATCCCTGGCCCTACCCAACAAACACCAGTAAATGCCAGTATCAATCACCCCACCTATCCCCAGCTGCAAGAATCAAAATTGTCTCCACATATTGCCAAAAGTCCCCTGAGGGACAAATTGGCACCTGTTAAGAACAACTGGTCTAATATTCTAAAAATATTCTTTACCATCCACATACATATTAAAGATGACCTGGAACAGTATTAAATACCTAAGCATTTGAAATATTTTAAAAATATGTATAAATATTTGATGAATTTTAATGACTCTTCTAAATATTCCAATCCTGGATGTTTAAAATATGAGATAAATTGGCAAATTCCTTCCCTAATGAAAAATCCACTTTATAATGTGTAGTAAAAATTACACATTGTTTGTGTTAAAAACTGTATAAGGTCTTGTGATTTTACACTATTTGCAAGCTAATGAATTAGCTTGTTACAGTTTTATGGATGCTAGCATGTCACATGAGATTACTGAGTCAAAGAACAGTTTATTCCTAAAAAAGAGCAGTAGCCTGAGTATCAGTTTTATTTGTATCATTTTCTTGGCCCCCAGTTGCCACAGAGACACAAACTGAGCCAGATGATAACACGTGGGATGTACTTTATTCTAGGAGGAGAGCTCTGTGTTAAATGAATTCTAATCTCTTATAATAGAGAAATAGTGTAACTGTCTTTCATTCCAGAGGGCAACGATATCTCTAGCTTTCCGCCTGTTCACTATAAAAATATCCTTGAATAAAAAGCCTGGAAGAAAAGGCAGTTAGTGCTTTGCTCACAAGATATGCAGATACACAAGAGACCCAGAAAGAATAGTCTCTTAATAGGTACTGTATACTAATGGATTATATTATATGTAAACTGATTTAATTACTGCTAAATAAATATTGAAATAACTTAAAATATATTGGTTTTGTTATCAGACCAAAATTTTGGGCATATATATATTATATGCTAAATAGCATACATGTATATACACATATATATATATGCCTCAAATTTTAAAACGAATGCAATTATACTTTTAATTATCCCCCTGATTTCCACTTTTAGAAAGGCAGTTTTCTGTGATAGTTATAGAATAGATTTGGAAGTCAGAGTGTCTGGATTGAAATTCTTGATTTTCTCTTCAGTGGTGTGACTTTAGAAGAGTTTCTTCATATGTAACATGAGAAAGATTCTAGTACTTATTTTCACCAGCTATTGCAAAAATTACACATGATAACTCAAGCAACATATACGGTGTAGAACAAAATAAATACTTGTGACATATTACACATTATTAGTCCTTTTTTATTTTATATGTGCATTCAGCATACAAGGCAATAAAACAAACATTGAAAATGAGAAAAAGATAGTTTAGTGGATGACAGAACCATTCACCAAATTTTAAAAAAATCTTTACATAGGGTAAGGATAAGTAGAAACTGATTTTCGCCCTAATAAAGTCTGCAACTTTTGCTGCTATATAGCTAAAGAGAAATATGAGCATAATTTATAATTTTTTAAGTAAAGGTTTAACAAATATTTTTAAGTTATCCTGAGAAGTGAGCAGTGTATATGTCACAAAAATATACAAGTATAGCATATTTTGTATTATGGTGATTTGAAAATTGAAAAAAAATGAAATTGTTATGGTTTTATATTTTTAAAACCATTTAACTTACATGTGAGAAATAATGGAGCAAAAAGAAAAAAGTGACATTGAAGTTACAAATGTGAAACATACCTGTTGTATACATATTGTATATTGGCTAAATGGGAATTAATAGATTTACATAGTAATGTCTTCTTCCACTCTTTCTCTTTCTGAATTTTTTTAAAGCACATTTACAGTTACCTTTTTGAAAATTTTTTGGGTTATATAATAGTATGTATTTTTGTGGTACATGTGCTATTTTGATACATGCATACAATGTGTAATGATCAAATCAGGATAATTGAGATATCTATCTCCTCAAATATTTATTTTCTTGTGTTTGGAAAATTCTAAATTTACTCTTCTAGTTATTTTGAAATATACAAATTATTATTGCTAACAATAGTTGCTCTATTTTGCTACTGAACACTAGATCGTATTCCTTCTATCTCACTGTATTTTTGTACCCATTATCCAACCTTTCTTTATCCCCCACTTCTCGCTATTCTTCTGAACATCTGATAACAATCATTCTACTCTCTACCTCCATGAGATCTGAATATCTGATTAGAAATTATTTTTTACCCCAAGTTAATATTTGCAAAACAACCCATTCTATGTTTTTTACTCTAGCCAATATCTATAAATTATAAATTGTTTTATTTATTCATATTGAAGACTATAACATTTATATTCTGTTCTACCATCCTCCTCCCCAACAATCATTCCTCTATTTTAAATACTTTTAATGTTCATTTTCATAACATATAATAAAGTTTCTTTATATCTTTCTTATTTATCTACAGCTTATTCTAAAGAGTGGATAAAATCAATGTTCCATGAGGCACTGCATTTTTATTGTCTGTTCCACTTTTTCTTGTAAGACACCATTGCTTAGTAAAACTAATATATATCCTAAAAATGTCACTCCATTCTGTTTTGGAATAAAATATTGCTTTAAGGAGTTATGAGTTCAATATGATTTTTTCCCTTATAAGTCATCTAGTCTTATGAGGTTACCTCAATTTTTTTTATTATTTTCAGAGTCTAAAAGCTTTACTCTGGTATTTCTTTATGTTGAACATTTTGGGTTTGCTTCACTATAAATTATGTGTTCTTTTCCAGTATGTATATTCAAATCTTCTTTTATTTCAGAAAATTTTCTGAGTTAATAGGTTTAAATAATGTTTCCTTCTATTAATTTTGTCTTTTTTTCTAATTAGAAAAATCCTCCAAACTATAAGACACAGCATTAAAAATATTAAAAATTAAATACATATTGTCATAAGTAATCATGTTGAGTGTAGCTTTTCCTGATGAGGTATAATCAGGATGTGTTAGGGAAACACACGAAAGTTAGCCTCACAGGTCCCCCATTTGAGTTCCAGTTCTGCCACTCATTACCTATGTGATGTATGGAAAATTTGCCATTGTAAAGCTCTATATAAATGCAGAAAATTATTGGAATCTAAGAATTGTGGGTACATTCATAGGATAGCTGAATCTTTCTATATTCCCCGAAATAAATGAAATGCTCAGAATAGAAAAAAAAAAAGAAGTTAATTCAGTTACTTCCCACCTTTTTGCATCTTCCAGAGCTTTACACATCTTTCTTTCAAGGTGGTTATGAAGAATGTATTTTGCTGC
The DNA here is from genome assembly GCF_028885655.2 of Pongo abelii. Taxonomy (NCBI): domain Eukaryota; kingdom Metazoa; phylum Chordata; class Mammalia; order Primates; family Hominidae; genus Pongo; species Pongo abelii. The sequence continues at coordinate 46,812,152 of NC_072000.2, read as the reverse complement.
TAAACTACCTTCTGAATTATCTCTTCCCTGAACCACTCATCCTTCTTATTTGAACCTTCTGTGTATCTGTGATTCCTAATATTTGTGCCCAAAATTTGTGTTTCTGACAGAGTTTGGGGATAAGCTTCTGTTAATCGAAAAAAAAGTAGTTCATTTTGCACTTTCAGCAATTTGAGGTCTGTTAAGAATTTTGAGTTTTGTCAGTTTTCTCACTTTTGCTCACATAGTTGCTACTCAGCCAAATGTTCCTCTTTTAGAGACTGTAAAATTTGTTGGCAGTATCTTCATTCTCAGACTTGTTTGCTTCTTCTGTATTATACTTTTCCGCTATCACTTCTGTTGAAAGCCGTGTCCTGGCCATGCATACCTAGAGGTTCAGAGATCAGTGGGGATTCCTTGCTACCTCCTATTGTAAAAGAGGCACGGGTGGGTTTTTCCTTTCACTCTACAACTGTCTGGTGTGTGTGTGTGTGTGTGTGTGTGTGTGTGTGTGTGTAAGTGTATTTTATTAATGTTGTACCATATTCTTGTCAGTGGGAGTCTTTAATGGTATTAGAAAACATGAAATTGTATAAGGTAGCCTAGTAAGTAAACAAAAGTAGGTAAGAGGTCTTGAGAAGCTGTTACACGCAAGGATTGAAAAGTGGAAGAGAGAGAGTAGAGAGTCCAGAGGATTTAAAAAAGAACTTGGAATATTGAAAACTAATTTTAAAACATTTCAACCAGAAGAATATGCTACTGATGGGTTAACCCCAGTAAAAATTAATATAAAATGGAATTCATTTTATGTTAGAATAGCCCAACAACTACATAAATGCTTTAATCTGTCAATGCAAATAAATTTCTAATATAGGGTGTCAGTTTGGTCCATATTGCAGATGATTGAAGATAAAATATTTTCTTGAAGATTGGTCACCAATTGTGGACATTATCTTAAATATTATAACTGCAAATAATATTTTGTATTATAGAATCCACACTAGAATAAAATGTGTTCAATACATCAGGACAAATAATAGAAATTTAAGTTTTCATTTTCATATTGTTTATTTCTGCTTTATGGTGCCTGTTGTTGATTTTTTGCCTTTCAGCTCCAAATTCACTGTGCTATGTGAAAATGGTACTTGACCCTGTAAAGATTATATTTCTGTGTCAGCCTGCATGAAGCTTTGTCAGAAGAAGGGTTGGAGAAGCATAATAGGTAGAGGGAGTTTACCTTCTCAGTCCAGGTCACCTCACACAAAACAACAGACTCCTCCTAGGGGTACTTGCAGCCTCTTAGTGCCTGTTCTTGTGGGAGTCAGAGGCCAGCAGCACTAAGAAGCCAGCACTCTCTGCCCTCTTTGCAGGCAATTTGATAGCAGAGTCTCTTCAGATCCTTCAACGCTTGCAGGTTCTCCAGATCCCCGCTCCTGCAGTCCACAGCTGTGAGCAATCAGCTGCCAGCTGCTTCCTCAACACCTGACCCCACGACCAGGAAGTTAAGCAGCATCCCTCTGGCCCCTGAGTCACATCTGGCTTCTCCAGTGATCTGCTCCTGCAGTGTACGACAATCAGCAGCACCCGATAGCAAACAGCTTTCCTTGGCACTTTAGAAGGAAGATTTTTAAGGCCTCTGCCAACACAGGTGGAAGATAACAAATATTTCTCTGCCGTTTAGTGAGGCATGACTTTACCTTTTCCAGCAAGATCTGAATGTCGGCTTGGAGGAAGCAGGGGTTTTCCTTGGGCATTCTGTCTCAATCTTATGGTTAGTGACTGTTCTTTCTATATTTAGAGTTATCTTTACTTCTTACTAGCCAATTTTTCCTTATGCTAATTTTCTAGTGTTATTAATAATTCTTCATGTTAAACTTTTTTGTTCAAATTACAGTGTGGTTTGTCTCGCCTGATTAGACAGTAATTGATGTAAATATGATTGCAAGAATTGCAAAATTCAAGGTCCACAATTTCATGTATTAAGCTTATACTATAAGTTTAAATTTGACTATATCTCCTAATATTCTAGCTTTATTATAATTGTGTCTCATTATCACCATATTTTATTCTGATTATTTAACATGAACCTTATACTATTAAATATCTCAAGTCACTTATGTAACACATGGATCAAGTAAAAAAATGAGGAACATAACATTATTTTTCTATTTTAATCGATGTGTTAACTGATACTAACCAGGTTAAGACTTTGAATAACAGCCAGCCAAAATGGCTGACAAAATGCAGCCAGGAGAAACATTTCTCACCTAAAGACCATCAAACCAGAAAGATTGGTGTCATGGCACACTGTGAGCAAGTCTTCGGAGGGAAGGAATTAAGAGTGAAAGCAGGGAGGATGGAAACACTGGGCTGAAGGGGGAGAAATCTGGGAACCCTGCATGGAGCTACTGAGCACCAGGACTCATGCCTGGCTCCCAGTGACTCCTGAGGAAAGGATGAGTTGAATAGATGAGGAGTGGAATACTCTCACCACAAAAACAAGAGGGACAATTGAGCTAACAGGGATAGTTGGTTAGAGAAGTGGTAGGGACAGGAATCTAGCCTGTGCAGAATGCAGGGGGTTTGGTGCGGGAATGTCTGTAGTGGAGCACGACCAGTGATGCCCACACCCCAAGGCTTGCCATGCTCCTCTAGGAAGTTTTAGCCTTAGGGGACTGTTGGACCTGTACAGAGCAGGGCAGTCCTTTCCATGATACGTAGCCAGTCTGATCTGAGCACTGCCCTGTCTGCTGACCTCTTCTGTGGCCCCAGCCTAGCTGTGCCCACTTGGAGTTTGTCCTTGGTTGCCCAACTTGGGTGCTTCCCAGGAGTCGTCCTTGTAGATCCTTTGCCAGAAGACGATGCTTGACTGTTGGAGAGCTCCAGTAGATCTATCTAGCTGACACACAGTAGCCCATCTTCACCTTCCCCCACCACAGCTTCACCTCACCACTTTGCTGGCATGCACTTACCCACAGCCATCCCCTCACTACTTCCCCGGTACAGATACTCAGGTAGACCTTGCCTTCCCTCCCCAGACACAGTGCATTTATGCACACATTTGACTGCACCACTGCTGCTGGTGAGAGCACACCCTGCCACCCCACCCTGCTAATGCACAAGCAACAAGCTGCACCATCATTGCCAGCATGAATGTGCAATCAGATACCAGCAACCCTGTCACCCATGTGCCACTGCCATCACCAGTATGAATGCACACAAGGGCACCTGAGGGCCCTCTCCTGCCAGTACCCCAACACTGCCATAACCAGGCATAGGCATGAGAAAGAACACTGCAGCCCCCCTCCCATCAGTAACTTACCCCAGCCAATGTGTCTTCACACTGACATGCTGCCACAGCTGCTGAAAAGATCAAGCAAACATGGATCTCACTGCTGTGGCCCCAGTGAAGCACTTTGGCCAGCATCACCAATTGGATTGTTCTGGACAGCAGACTTGGAACACCTCAGTCCCTCCAGCTCATCAGGTCTCTAACCTTGAGGGGGTCAGAGAACAAAGCTGGGGACCCTGTAAGAGCCACTGCCCCCACTTTCCCAACAGAGTCAGAGCGTGCAGCCAAAGAGTTGCAGAGCCGAGACTTGTCCCTTAAAATCATTCAGAAATACAGCCAGTTGACCAAACTCACCTTGTACCACAATTATGGTCCCAAGGGCATCATAGAAGATAAAAGCAGAACACTCTATCCAAAGGACAGCAACTTCAAAGACTGAAGGAACATCAGGCCAAACAGATGAAAAATAATGAGTGTGAGAACTCTGGCATCTCAGAAAGCCAGAATATCTTCCTTTCTCCAAATGGCTGCAGTAGTTCCCTAGCAATGGTTCTTAAACAGGCTGTAATGGCTGAAATGACAGAAATAGAATTCAGAATATGGATAGGAATGAAGATCATTGAGATTCAGGAGAAATTCAATCCAAGGAATCTAAGGAATGTAATAAAATGATACAGGAGCTGAAAGATACAATGGGCATTTTTAAAAAGACTAAAACTGCTCTGATAGAACCAAAAAGCTCACTTCAAGAAGTTCATAATACTATCGCAAATATTAACAGCAGAATAGACCAAGCTGAGGAAAGAATTTCAGAGTTGGAAGACTCTGAAGTTCTCTGAAGTAACTCAGTCTGACAAAAATAAAGACAAAAGAATGAAGATGAATGAACTAAATCTATGATAAATATGGTATTATGTGAAGAGATAAAATCTATGACTCATTGGCATCCCTGAGAGAAAGAGAGCAAAAGCAAACAACTTGAAATACATATTTGAAATGATAGTCCGTGAAAATTACACCAACCTCACTAGAGAGGACAACCCTCAAATTCAGGAAATGCAGGGAACCCCTGTGAGATGCTATATGAGATTACTATTTCCAAGACACATAGTCAACAGTTTTTCCAAGGTCAAAAGAAAAAAGAAAAAATGCTAGAGGCAGCTAGAGAGAAGGGACAGGACACATACAAAGGAAACTCTATATGGCTAACAGTGGTTCTTTAAGCAGAAACCCTACAATCCAGAAGATGTTGGAGGCCTGTATTCTGCATTCTTAAAGAAAAGAATACTGCAACCAAGAATTTCATATCCAGCCAAACTAAGCATCGTTGGTGAAGGAGAAGTAAGATCCTTTACAGGTAAGCAATTCTAATGGGAATTGTGCCAGATGCTATGGGTCACGCCTGTAATCCCAGCATTTTGGGAGGCCAAGATGGGCAGATCACCTGAGGTCAGGAGTTCGAGACCAGCCTCGCCAACATGGGGAAACCCCATCTCTACTAAAAATACAAAAGTTAGCCAGGCATGGTGTCGGGAGCCTGTAATCCCAGCTACTCAGGAGGCTGAGGCAGGAGAATTGTTTGAATCTGGGAGGCGTAGTTTGCAGTGAGCTGAGATGGCACCATTGCACTCCAGCCTGAGTGACAGAGAGAGATTCCATCTCAAAAAAAAAAAAAAAAGAAAAAAGGAAATTGTTACCAGTAGCCTGCCTTTTAAGAGATCCTTAATGGAGTGCTAAATATGGAAAGGAAAAACCATTACTGGCCACCACAAAAACACCCTTAAGTACATAGACTATTAATACTACAAAGCAACTACACAATCAAGTCTGCATAAAAACCAGCTAACTACACAATGGGAGGAACAAATCTGCACATATCAAAATTAACCTTGAATGTTAACAGACTAACTGCCTCCAATTAAAAGGTACAGGGTGGCAAGTGGAATAAAGAAGCAAGATGCAACTCTATCCCGTCTTCAAGAGGCCCATCTCATGCAATGACACCTGTAAGCTCAAATAAAGGTATGGAGAAAAATCTACCAAGCAAATAGAAAGCAGAAAAAAGCAGGGGTTGCTTTTCTAATTTCATACAAAACATACTTTAACCCAACAACAATTAAAAAAGACAAGGAAGGGCATTACATAATGGTAAAGGGTTCAATTAAATAAGAAAACCCAACTTTCCTAAATGTATATGCACCAACACAAGAGCACCCAGATTCATAAAATAAGTTCTTAGAGACCCATGAAGAGACTTAGATAACCACAAAATAATATTATGAGTCTTCAAAACCCCAATGACATTATTAGACAAATCACTGAGGTAGAAAACTAACAAAGACATCCAGGACCTGTTCTTGACACTTGACCAAATGGACCTAGCAGATATCTACAGAACTCTCCACCCAAAAATAACAGAATATGCATTATTCTCATCCTCACATGGTGTATACTCTAAAATCAACCACACAATCAGCCATAAGACAACTCTCAGCAAATTCACAAAAACTGAAATCATACCAACCACATTCTCAGACACAGAGTAATAGAACATAGAAATCAATACTAAGAAAATCGCTCAAAATTGTACAATTACATGGAAATTAAACAACCCTTTCCTGAGTGACTTTTGTGTAAACAATGGAACTAAAGTAGAAATCAAGAAATTCTTAAAAACTGATGGGTCAAAAAATACAATGTACCAGAAACTGTGTGTTACAAATAAAGCAGTGTTAAGAGAAAAATTTATAGCACTAAACACCCACATCAGAATGTTGGGAAAATCTCAAACTGAAACCTAACAACATATCTTGAAGAATTGGAGAAACAAGAGCAAATCAACTCACAAGCTATCAGAAGACAGGAAATAACCAAAATCGGAACTGAAGTCAGGTAAATTGAAATGCAAAAAACTGTACAAAAGATCAACAACAATTGATAGATCACTACCCCAACAAAGTAAAAAAAGATCCAAATAAACATAATCAGAAGTGACAAAGTGGGCTGGGTAAAGTGGCTCACACCTGTAATCCCAGTACTTTGGGAAGGCAAGGAAGAGCAGGTGGATCAACTAAAGTCAGGAGTTTGAGAGCAACCTGGCCAAAAAGGTGAAACCCCTTCTCTATTAACAATCCAAAAATTAGCCAGGTGTGGTGGCATGCTCCGGTAATCTCAGCTACTCGAGAGGCTGAGGCAGGGGAATCGCTTGAACCTGGGAGGCAGAGGTTGCAGTGAGCCAAGATCACACCACTGCACTCCAGCCTGGGCGACAGAGTAAGAGTCTGTCTCAAAAAAAAAAAAAAAAAGGAAAAGCCAAAAAGAAGTGACAAAGTGCAAAGCAGATATTACCGCTGACTCCACAGAAATATAGAAAGCCTGGACAGACTATAATGAACAAGCATTTGTTCATTTCCATGAATAAATTCCTGGAATCATAAAACCTCCTAAGATTGAACCACGAAGAAATTGAATCCCTGCACAGACCAATAACGAGTTCCAAATTTCATTCGTAATAAAAAGCCTACCTACCAGAAAAAAACCAGGACCAGATGGATTCAAAAACTGAATTTTACCGTGTGTATAAAGAAGAGTTGAAATCATTCCTACAGAAACTATTCCAAAAAATTGAAAAGGATGGACTCCTCCCTAACTCATTCTATGAAGTCAACGTCATTCTGATACCAATTGTACCAGCAGTGACACAAAAACAACAAAAAAACTCAAGCTAATATCCTTGATAAACATAGATGCAAAAATCCTCAGCAAAATATTAGCAGGCCAAATTCAGTAGCACATCAAAAAGTGAATCCTGCATGATAAAGTAGGTTTTATCCATGGGATGCAAGGTTGGTTCAAAATACACATATCATCAATAAATGTGATTTATCACATAAACAGAACTAAAAACAAAAAAACACATAATTATCTCAATAGATATATATATAAGGCTTATGATAAAATTTACCATCTCTTCATGCTAAAAGCCCTCAATAAACTAGGCACTGAAGGAACATACCTCAAAATTATAAGAGCCATCCATGACAAACCTACAGCCAACATGACACTGAATAGGCAAAAGCTGGAATCACTCCCCTTGAGAACCAGAACATGATAGAATATCCACTCTTACCACTCTAATTCAACATAGCACTGAAAGTCCAGGCCACAGCAATTCAAGCAAGAGAAAGAAAAGGCATCCAAAAATAAAGATAGCAAGTCAAAACTCTCTCTGTTAGCAGACAATTTCATTATATACTTAGTCAACCCTGTAGTCTCTGTCCAAAGGCTCCTGTATTTCATAAACAACTTCAGCAAAGTTTCAGTATACAAAATCAATGTACAAAACCCAGTAGTATTTCTATAGGCCAACAATATCCAAGCTGACAGCCAAATCAAGAATGAAATCTCATTCAAAATAGCCACAAAAAGAATAAATTACCAGGAATACAGCTAACCAGGGAGGTGAAAGATCTCTATAACTAGAATTACAAAACACTGCTGAAAAAAAAATCAGAGATTACATAAACAAATGGAAAAACATTCCATGCTCATAAATAGGAAGAATCAATATTGTTTAAATGGTCATACTTCTCAAAGTAATTTGCAGACTCAATGATATTCCTATCAAAATACCAATGACATTCTTCACATAATTAGATTTTAAAATTCATATAAAAATGAAAGTTGCCCGAATAGCTAAAACAATTGTAAGCCCAAAAAGAAAAAAAAAGCTGTAAGCATCATATCACCCAAATTAAAACTATACTACAAGCCTACAGTAACCAAAGCAGCATGGTACTTATACAAAGCAGACACATCGACCAATGGAAGAGAATAGAGAGCCCAGAAATAAAGCAGCATACATGTAATCATCTGATGTTCAACAAGGTTAACAAAAACAACCAATGGAGAATGGACTCCCTCTTCAATAAATGGTAATAGTATAACTGGCTAACCATATGCAGAAGACTGAAACTGGACCCCTTCCCTACCAAATACTTTGTGTTGTCACTTACAAGTTGGAGCTAAACATTGAGTACACATCAACCCAAATAAGCGAACAGACACTGGGGCCAACTTGAAGATAGAGAGTGGGAGGAGAGTGAGCATTGACAAACTACCTATGAAGCACTATGCTTATTAGCTGGGTGATGGAATAATCAACAACCCCTGTAACATGCAGTTTGCCTAAATGACAAAGCTGCATATGTACCCTTGAACCTAAAATAAAAGTTTAAAAAGACAGGTTAGGTATCTTGTCCATGAATATGTAGCTGAATTAAGTAGCAAGCTGAGATTCACACACACTGGGTCTAGATCCAGAATCCATATTAACAATACGTGATACAGATTTAAGGTTTTACTGCATTCAAAATATGTCTACATTTCTGTACATAAAAACATACCTGTATTACTTATGCTAATAATGCAGATAAATGTAACCTAAGCATCTCTCTACAATTAATCTGCCTTGGGTTATTTCTATGCTAGCTGAGAAGGACAGTAAATCTTTAGCACAGTACCCCATACAATATTTAGTTACCATTGGGTTATTTATAGGTTCAGAACATATCTAAATCTGTATGTATGGTATACATTTAAGCAGATACATTAAGCAAATTGGCCAGGGCAATAAACTATCATTTACTCTTCAATACAATTTGATTTGCATCCAGAGTTAGTTACTTCATTTTTTTTTTCTTGTAAATATGTGTTTATCTTCATTATGGTTAAAATAACTGAGAAAAGGCAGTATATTCAAATTTCACAAGTCATACTCAGCCCATTGAATACCAAATATTAACATCCTAGACTTTTCCTTTCTGACACCACTTATCGCTATCTAATTTTTATATAACTACATATATGTTAGCTGTTTCACCTTATGGAATGTAAGCTACTTGTGGCTAAGAGTTATGTTCTTCTCATTCATCTTTAAAGATTAGCATAGAGCCTGTTTGTCTTCAATAAATGAATGCATGATGGAAAATAAAATAATTATTTCAAATTTATTTCTAATATCTTTAAATATGGATTTTGCTTTTTTGCTTATCTTAGGGAAGTCTGTTTGTACATGTTTTAATCATTTAGACCACACTGAACTTTGTTTCTTTTCCCTGTATATCAACACCATTTTCTTAAAGTAAGTTTTATAATTTTACTATTAAGTTACTCCCCATATTTAATAGACTCTGAACACAATGTGTTCTCAGTAAGAGTTGTTGACAAATTCTTTAATCTACAGTTTCTAACTCCAAACAAGAGAATATAATGAAGTAACACAATGCATTGCATTTGCTAGATGTCAGTGCTTAAAATTATGTGTTTCTTCTAATGATGCTATGTTGAGGAAATGGAATGTGAAGTGCCATTCTGAGCCTATAAATGTGGCATGTTGCATAATCAAAAAGAAAAAGTGGCAGTTGTTCAGAGATATGTTGGTGGAGCCTTACTGCAGAATTGTAACAAGGAATACTGAGGGCGAGCTAGCAGATATTTTAAGCCCTGTTTTCATCTCTTTCATTTGTTTCTTCTCCAGTTCTATGTTTTAATTAAAAGAGTAAATTGAAACAGCCTGAATCTTTTACCATCAATGTTCTCAAGGGATGTCACACAGCCAATTGGGTTAAGAATAAGGCATCTAAAATATAATTTTCAGCCAGCTAGTCAGTGACTAGCACTCTGGCCCTGGATAAATCTCATAATCCCTTTGTAGCAGTTTCAATACTGGCAAAGTGTAAAGGCAAGTGTATCAGCTCATAGTTCCACTCACCAGAAATAAAGCTTCTCTAAAACAGCACTCACGACTAGGGGCTATTGGATTCACTCCAAACCCAATACTACAAAGGAGAAAAGTTCACAAGTCTTGGTGATCTATTTCAAATCACTATGCAAGGAATTTACTAATATTTAAGTGCTAATAGGGACAGTTAATAAAAGAATAATAAACATGCAATATCAAGCTAGCAATCAACTTATATGTATTTGTGGTGAATAGATGAACCATTTTGGCACACTGTCAAATTGACATTTTTCACTGTAATTTACTGATTTCTATGTAGGCAGTTTGTGATATATATAATTGCGAATAAGAATGTAGCTTTGAATGTCACATTGTATTTTGATTTAAATAGCTATGACCTTCATAAGATTGAATTACAGACACATTTTTCTTAAATGGACTCAAAACAAAACTAATATTAAAAAAACAAACACTATCAACAAACTAAAGGAAAAAAGTTACAACAAAGTATTCTCCCAAATTTATTGGCCTAGTGAAGCTGCACATGTAATGCTCAGACAGTCAGAACTTATATTTTCAAAATAATCTACACATATATGCTCATGTTTAATATATTAATGTAATAACTTCTAATGAGTAAAACTACACTATTATTCCTGAGTGGATTTTCTTATCTTAAGAGATGCATGTTGTAGAACTCTGAAGAACTGATATTAAAGCAGAGCTAGTTTGATTTCTATTCCTTTATCTCTTTTATCAATACTTAAAATAATTTTTACATACTGAATCATTTGTTTTCTTAGATAAAATTATATTTTTGCCTATTTGTTTTAGTGAGGAATAAACATGTATCTCAACCAGAACACCTACATATGTTTAACATATTTCTATAATTTGTACAGGACCAGAAATAAAAAAGATGTAAGGGAGCATAGGCATTATAAAAAAGAAGAAAATAAAAAAGAAAGAAAGAAAGAAAAAAAACAGAAACAGAAAGAAAGAAGGAAAGAAAGGAAGCAAGCAATAGGGGATGGGACAAGGAAATAAGTGAGAGGGAGAAATGTAGAACAGGTAAAGGAGGCCACGATTTCTGTTATGGATTCAAAATTTGTGTCACTTGAAAATGCTAAAATTCATATGTTGAGTCCTAATCCCCAGTGTGATGATATTTGGAGGTGAGATCTTTAGTAGGTAACTAAATGTAGATAAGGTCATGAGGGCTCAAGATGGGATTGCTATATTTATCAGAACAGAAAGAGAGAGAGAGAAGAGCTTTCTCTCTCCCTGCCATGTGAGGACTCAGTGAGAAGGTGGCTGTCTGCAAGCCAGAAGAGGAACCTCATGGAGGAAGAAATTGGCCAACACTTTATCTTGGACTTCACATCCTCTAGAACTGTGAGAAATAGATGTCTGTAATTTAAGCCATGGCATCTATTGCATTCTGTTGTAGCCATTCAAGCTGACTAAGACAATCCCTATCAAAAGAGATTTGCATTCGTATTTTAAATACTTTGAGTTAAGTCATTGTCTAATCTAGACAGGGTCTCCAAATCTAGAGACATTCTCCTGAGAAACAATATAGTTGTAAGTAAGTGAATGGATAAAGGAAAGGTGAAGAATTCATGCTTTAGTTCTAAGTCACGGGGTTCAGCAGACTGTGAGATGTCTTTATGTGTAAATTTTATCTCCACAGGTTTGACAACATAGACTCTAGGCTCTCACCACACAAACAAGTCAACTACTGCATATGCTAATTCTGTATATGCTACCTTTGGGGGGACTGTTCATATTCATCAAAGGGTGACTTGGTCATGCCTTCAAATTCTGTTAGATGCCACACTATAAAACAAACTTTCTCTGAACTCTCAGATTCAGATAAAGCATCCCACTTTCATGATTACCTAAAATATTGTACTTCTATGTGATATTATTTATTATAAAATGTTGTCAGTGTCTATTTACTTGTTTTTATCTCCAGTTCAATGGTAAGCTAAGTATTAATGCTACAAATAATGTTAGCAATAATATATATTTTATAATATGTAAAGCTCCTTATATGTGAAGCATAGTTCTTTATATAAATTATAATGCTAAATGCTTTACATTAATTTAATCCTTACAATAACCTTTGAAGTTAGGTGATATTATCCTTTTTTCATCATTAGACGGAGGGAGGCAAATAGAAATGGAAAGTTTTTCACAGGGCAGCTATTAAGTAATGAAACCAGAATTCACACACAGGAAAACTGGTACCAAAGACTTTGATCTTAACAATTATAATATTTTGTGTCATTATTTCTGCTCCAAGTTATAGCCCCAGTGTCTAGCACATAACTTGCACTCAATAGACACTGCTAAAAATTACTTGTTCTCATGTTTGCTAGTGCAAAACTATACAGAAAATGAATCTAGTATTTTCAGATATTTTAATTTTATTTTCAAAATCTTTATACTGACTCCAGTTAAATGAAATTGTTACATCAGCATTGGCCCTCATTCATTAACAATACATTATCTTCTCCCTGAATATATATTTCTGTTCTATTTACTTTGATAATTATCTAAACTAGAGGGCAAAGAAAAGAATATCAAAATAGCATCTTGTATAAAGTGGTATTCTGTATAATTGTGCCCATGATAACCTCCCTCTGAAAGAAAAGTCAAATCACAATATATTTAAAGTTCATTCATCCATCTAATAATACATAAATCAATTTAAAATATTGAATTTCTTCCATAAACCAGACACTGTGTTACACTTTGGAGGTATAATGGTCTGTTAGAAAAGCATAGTCTTTTCCCTTGTGAATCTTATTAGACTAGAGACACAAATAAGCATAAGTGATATTAAAAGATATACATGTTATTTGAAACCCTGGTAATACTCTGAAGAAAAATTACATGGAACAGAGGGAGCATAGGGCAGGGAACCCACCATTTGCTGTGAGACCAGGGAAAACCCTGATTCAGGAAGAAAAGTTAACAACAAAATCTTGTTGTTAACAACAACAAGGACTTTGTTAACAACAACAAAGTTAACAACAAAAAAGGACTTGGGGTAAAGCCTGGAAATACATCACCAAGAGCCTTAGAGGTTGTTGGTTTTCATTCCCAGAAAACCAGAAGAGAAATAATTAGTTTTTAGTCTGAAGATGGCATGACAAAATTTGTATTTTGAAAGAACCATTCTTTTCTCCAATGTGGAAAACTGATAATGTTGGAACATTTAGCGTGAAAGTAAAGCTATTAAGCACCAATTTCTATTTCCAAGAGAGAGATGTATTAGTCTGTTTTCACACTGCTGATAAAGACATACCTGAGACTAGGCAATTTACAAAGGAAAAAGGTGTAATGGAGAACTCACATATCCGCATGGCTTGGGAAGCCTCACGATCATGGCAGAAGGCAAGGAGGAACAAGTCATATTTTACGTGGATGGTGGCAGGTGAAAAGAGAGCTTGTGCAGGCAAACTCTCTCCTTTAAAGCCATCAAATGTCATGATAACTTATTCACTATCTCCAGAACAGCTCAGGAAAGACCCACTGCCGGGATTCAGTTATCTCCCACTGGGTCCCTCACACAACTCTGGGAATTATGGGAGCTAAAAGATGAGATTTGGGTGAGGACACAAAGCCAAATTGTATCAGGAGATTATGTAAATGCTAAGTTTATTGAACTTTTATTGACATTTTATAGGCATATCAAATTATGAATATACTTAATCTTCAAATAACTGTTATTATTAATTTAACTTTTATAAATGAGGAAACTGAAGGAAGAGGTTATATAACTTGCCTGATATCAATTTAGGCACCATGCAGTGGTGTCTCTTTCAAAACATTTTGGGTCAGTGTCTTGGGAGTAAACATAGAAACTAGGAATTTACTCACGAGTAATTTACGAGGTAAGACACAGTAGACTTACAGTAATTTTGGGAAGCTCTGGAGGAAGACAGTGGGGAAGAAGTGTAAAGATGACTGCTAGGTTTCTTACTGATGCACTAGACATGAATGTTCCCATTCGCTAAGTTGGGGAAGAAGACCCAATCTTCCAGAGAAAATAAAAACTTCATTTTGGGACATACTGTCTTTGGATGATTTTGAGATATTTAAGGTGGCATACCATGTGAGAATTGAGTGCAAATTTTTGTAAGTAATAGGTGAGATCTGTTTAAAAAAAAAAAAGGAAGGCCCTAAGTAATTGGGGTACCAATTGAGAACCATCAGAAGCTGTTGCAAACGACAATGACAGAGGTGCGATTCTGTTGGAAACAAGAATATCCAGAGAAGTGGAATTATGCCTATGTCTTTAGAAGCTTCAAGATTTAAAGGTAAAGCTGTGTGCTTTAAAAAAAATGCATAAAGGATGGCTACAGTTATAGGGAAAATTCAGGTAATTATGGATAGAGTATGTTTCTATACAGAGGCACTAAAGTGTGTAGAATGAGGATATAAAGTCAAGTTATGTAAGACAAAATACATTTTTAAATTTGAAGTAATAGAAGTATGCTGACCCTAATGAGAACCTTTTTAGTGTAGTGACAGAGACAAAGGCAAGGAAAGTTGGGAAGTTGGTGTCAGGTGAGAAAATTGAAACAGAGAATATGGGGAACATTTAGGCTCTTAAGAGAATGGTCAGAGTAACAGTAAGAGGGGGAATAGATTTGAAGGCACATGCTTGATTTTTTTTTATTATAAGAAAGATATGCTGCATTTAAAATTTAAATATGAAGAATCAAGTTGCCAAGGCAAGATTGAATACAGAAGAGAGGTTGGGGAGTCAATATCATTCAGGTTACTAGAGGACTTGGAAAGATATGATCCTGTTGTTTATGAGGAAGGTCACTTCCTTGATCATAATGACATTAAATGATAACTATGCCTATGTTTAAAATATAGAGTGAATCACAAAAAAAATTACTTTGGTCACTACAATTACATTAGGAAAGTGTTTTGCTTTTTAAATATAAATCAATTCTATAGCCTTGTCAAGTGAATATATTTGAACGAATACTCGGGAGAGCTCTACATTTGAAAAGTTATCTTCTAAATTGTATTGAAAGCTAGCTTATTTCTGGTTCCAGATCTTTGAGGAATTGCCATACTGTCTTCCACAATGGTTGAACTAATTTACATTCCAACCAATAGTGTAAAATCTATCCTATTTCTCCACACCCTCACCAGCATCTATTTTTTTCTTGAATTTTTAATGGTTACCATTCTGACTGTCGTAGATGGTATCTCATCGTGGTTTTGATTTGCACTTCTCTAATGATCAATGATGTTGAGGTTTTTTTCATATGTTTGTTGGCTTTTTTTCATGTTTGTTGGCCAATTAAATGTTTTCTTTTGAGAAGTGTCTGTTCATATCCTTTGCCCGCTTTTCGATGAGGTTGGTTTTTTTTTTTTTCTTGTAAGTTTGTTTAAGTTCCTTGTAAATTCTAGATATTAAGCTTTTGTCAGATGGGTAGGTTGCAAAAATCTTCTCCTATTCTGCAGGTTGCCTGTTTTCTCTGATGATAGTTTCTTCTGTTGAACAGAATCTCTTTAGTTTAATTATATCCCATTTGTCAATTTTGGCTTTTGTTGTTATTGCTTTTGGCGTTTTCATCATGAAGTCTTTGCCCATGCCTATGTCCTGAATGGTATTGCCTAGGTTTTCTTCTAGCGATTTTATGGTTTTTGGTTTTACATTTAAGTCCATAATCCATCTTGAGTTAATTTTTGTATAAGGTGTAAGGAAGGGGCCCAGTTTCAGTTTTCTGATACCATTCGACCCAGCAATCTCATTATTGGGTATATACCTGATATGGTTTGACTGTGTCCCCACCCAAAACTCATCTTGAATTCCCACAGATGTGGGAGAGACCAGTAGGAGGTAACTGAATCATGGGGGCAAGTCTTTACTGTGCTGTTCTCATGATAGTAAATAAGTCTCATGGCATCTGATTGTTTTAAAAAGGGGAGTTTACCTGCACAAGCTCTCTACTCTTGTTTGCTGCCATGTGAGACATGCCTTTCACTTCCTGCCATGATTGTGAGGCCTCCACAGCCACATGGAACTGTAAGTCCATTAAACCTCTTTCTTTTGTAAATTGCCCAATCTCAGGCATGTCTTTATCAGCAGTGTGAAACAGACTAATAAAGTAAATTGGTACCAGAAGAGTGGGGTGTTGCTGAAAAGATATCAAAAATGTGGAAGCAACTTTGGAACTGGGTCACAGGCAGAGGTTGGAACAGTTTGGAGGGCTTAGAAGATGACAGGAAAATGTGGGAAAGTTTGGAACTTCTGAGAGACTTGTTAAAGGGCTTTAAACAAAATGCTGATAGTGATATGGACAATGAAGTTCAGTTTGAGATGTCACAGATGGAGATGAGGAACTTGTTGGGAACTAGAGCAAAGGTGACCCTTGTTATGTTTTAGCAAAGAGACTGGCAGCATTTTGACCCTGCCCTAGATATTTGTAGAACTTTGAACTTGAGAGAGATTATTAAGCTATCTGGCAGAAGGAATTTCTAAAGAGCAAAGCACTCAAGAGGTGACTTGTGTGCTGTTAAAGGCATTCAGTTCTATAAGGGAAATAGAGCATAGAAGTTCAGAAAATTTGCAGCCTGACAATACAATAGAAAAGAAAATCTCATTTTCCAAGGAGAAATTTAAGCTGGCTGCAGAAATTTGCATAAGTAACGAGGAGCCGAACGATCCCAAGATGATAGGGAAAATGTCTCCAGGGCATGTCAGAAGTCTTCACAGCAGCCCCTCCCATTACAGACCTGGAGGCCTAGGAGGAAAAAATAATATCCTTGGCTGGGCCCAGGGTCCCTGTGCTGTGTGCAGACTGGGGACTTGGTGCCCTGCATCCCAGCCACTCCAGTCATGGCTGAAAGGGGCCAATGTAGAGCTTGGGCCATGGCTTCACAGGATGCAAGCCCCAAGCCTTGGCAGCTTCCATGTGGTGTTGAACCTGAGTGTGCACAGAGTCAAAAATTGAGGTTTGGGAACCTCTGCCTAGATTTTCAGAGGATGTATGGGAATGGCTGGATGCCCAGGCAGAAATTGGCTGCAGGGGTGAGGCCCTCATGAAGAACCTTTACTAGGGAGTGTTAAAGGGAAATGTGGGGTTGAAGCCCCCATGCAGAGTCCCTACTGGGACACTGACTAGTGGACCTGTGAGAAGAGAGCCACCACTTTCCAGCTCCCAGAATATGGTAGATCCACCAACAGCTTGCACTGGGCACCTGGAAAAGCCACAGACACTCCATGCCAGCTTGTGAAATCAGCCAGGCGGGGCTATACCCTTCAAAGTCACAGAGGTGGAGCTGCCCAAGACAATGGGAACCCACCACTTGCATCAGCATGACCCAGATGTGAGACATGCAGTACAAGGAAATCATTTGTTCTTTAAGATTTGCCTGCCCTACTGGATTTCAGACTTGCTTGGGGCCTGTAATCCCTTTGCTTTGGCTTTGGCCAATTTCTCGCATTTGAAATAGCTGTATTTACCCAATGCCTATAACCCCATTGAATCTAGGAAGTAACTAACTTTCTTTTGATTTTACGTGCTCAAAGGCAAAATAGACTTGCCCTGTCTTGGATGAGACTTTGAATTGTGGACTTTTGAGTTAGTGATGAAATGAATTAAGACTTTGGGGGACTGTTGGGGTGGCATGATTGGTTTTGAAATGTGAGGGCATGAGATTTGGGAGAGGCCAGGGGTGTAATGATATGGTTTGGCTCTCTCCCTGCCCAAATCTCATCTTGAATTTCCATGTGTTGTGGGAGGGACTCAGTAGGAGGTAATTGAATCATGGGAGCAGGTCTTTCCTCTGTTGTTCTCGTGATAGTGAATAAGTCTCATGACAGCTGATCATTTTAAAAAGGGAAGTTTTCCTGCACAAGCTCTCTTGTCTGCTGCCACGTGACACATGCCTTTCACCTTCCACCATGATTGTGAGGCCTCTACAGCCACAGGAAACTATAAGTCCATTAAAGTCTTTCTTTTGTAAATTGCCCAATCTCTGGTATGTTTTTATCAGCAGCTTGAAAATGGACTAATACGATACCCAAAGGAATATAAATTATTCTACTATAAAGACACGTGCACTGTATATTTACCCAGCACTATTTATAACAGCCAAGTCATAGAACCAACGCAAATGCTCATAAATGATAGATTGGATAAAGAAAATGTGGTATATATACACCATGGAATCTATGCAGTCATAAAAAGGAATGGGATCATGTCCTTTGCAGAGACATGGATGAAGCTGGAAGCCATCATCATTAGCAAACTAACACTAGAACAGGAAACCAAACACCATATGTTCTCACCAAAGTGGGAATTGAACAATGAGAACACATGGACACAGGGAGGGGAACAACACACACCAGGGCCTGTTAGAGGGTGCAGGGGAGTGAGGGGAGGGAATTTAGAGGATGGTTCAATAGGTGCAGCAAACCACCATGGTGCAGATATACCTATGTAAAATACCGGCATGTTCTTCACATGTATACTGGAACTTAAAGGAAAATTAAAAAGAAAAAATCTAGCTTAGAGAGATGTGTAAGAAGACCAGTACTTGGCGGACAAGAACATGAAGTTGTGGCATGAGTTCAGACAGTAAAACCTTTACAGCATATATCTAGCCTGCTCAAGTGACATTTTAAGAGCAAATTCAAATCACGTTGATTTCAACCATGAAGAGTAAGCAAAATACTTGGAAATCAAAGCTTTGAAGTTGTCATGTTTCTTTGTCCCAAATAAAATAGCAGCCACTTTCATCTAGGGATTTTATATACAGACCTTGAAAATTTATTGCACTGGAGCCTCGGCTAGAAGAATGGGGAGTGTGCTTAGTTTCATGCCTGCCATTTACAATGCTTTTGCTTGTTTGTTTGCTTATCATTTGCATATTTTTTTTACGTATTGGTCTATAACACCCATATGAACTAGCTTCTCTTTAACTAATGGTCTTGTAATGAGTAGTCTGCTTGGTTGATCTATGAAGATAGGCTGAGAAAAATTTGCATAAAAGAGTTCCTTAATTGATGTTGCTTAAAAATCCATTCAGCAATAATGTAGCTTCGGAAGAATGGTACGAAATTTGTTCAACAGATTTGCTAACCTAAAATGAGAAGCCATGTGATTTTACAAGATAAAAACAGATAGATACCTGGTATATTACCTATGAATCTAAAATAAAACTGAAGCACCAAATTTCTTATATAATGAACAAAATAAATAATGGAAAGACCCTAACAAACTAGATTTCCTTGCAATTTTATAAATATTTTCGGAGCCTGATGACATTGCAACTGATAATAAAATATGTTTTAAAGGTTCATATAAAACTTTATTATTTTGATTTAAAAATATACAAATGGACTTTTTTCACCAAGATTGTTATAAGCCAAAAAGACCTTTAAATATAAATCATAAAATAATAGTTCTTTGGAAAAATACTTGCAGAAAACACATGTACAATGAATGTTCTACTATTTGAATTTTTTCTATTTCTTTAGAAATGACCAAGAGATTCAGTATGTCTACAAAATGTTTTCAGTATTGAATTCTTATATTTTTAGTTTATTTTTCTATTGAATACATGACAAGTAATGCTGATTTGATAGATTTTTTGAAGGTTTTCTAAATATTTCCATAATGATTTATTAGAAACACCCTTTGTTTTCCAAATCATAATTCATCTAGTATTTAATAACATGATTTTTCTAGTATTTGAGGAAATAACTATCAAAGTGAAATTAACAAATACAGATTGAGAGCAAACATATAGAAAATTCACACTGTGGCTAATGGGATTATAAGAGAGTATGAGGTAGCCCACTACATGTGGGTCATATGAGTCTTTGTGTTTCATAAACTTTTTCAGTATTTTTTTAAATTTCAACTTTTATATTAGATATAAAGGGTACATGGCCAGGTTTGTTACATGAGTATATTGCACCCTGGTGGTGAGCATAGTACTCTATGGATAGCTTTTCAACACCCCACTCTGTCTTTCCCTACTCTAGTAGGCTGTAGTATTCATTGTTCTTATGTTTATGTTCATATGTGCTCAATGTTTCACTCCCACTTAAAAGTGAGAGCATGCAATGTTTAGTTTTCTGTCTCTAAGTCGATTTGCTTAGGATTTGGCTTCCAGCTTCATCTATGTTGTGGCAAAGAATATACCATTCTTTTTACGGCTGGGTAGTATTGCATGGTGTATATGGGCCACGTTACCTTTGTCTGACCCACCATTGATAAACACTATAAGCACTTAGGTTGATGTCATACCTTTGGTATTGTGAATGGCACCACAATGAACATATGAGTGCATATATCTTTTTGGTATAATGATATATTTTCTTTTTTATTGCCACACTATTGAAAAGAATCAGTATGTTTAAATAAGAAACAGGAATGTCTGAATCCAGTAAGTCAGTCTCACGGAAATTTATTCTTCCACACATTAGCAAGTAAGTTTATTAATAATACATGTCCTGCAAAGGCAGTAAAAGTATGTAGATTAGGAGAGGGAAGAGTTATGAATACTTATTGACAGTGAAACTTCTCATGAATGTTTTGGTAAGATCCAATGTGCATTTTTATCAAAGTAAAATAATTAAGACATGCTAATATCCATTGCTAATAAAAAGAGAAGGTACACTCAATAACGTAAGTATCAAACAGTACTTATGATTTCTCTTGGCATCAAATAAATTAACATATTCATCCACTATTTTAAAGTGATATCTAAATTTCTTTAACAATGTGGAGTGATGTAAGATCTTTGAATGTTTTTCAAAGTATTGCTATATTTAGTATAGCAATTAGTATAGAAAATCAGACAAAATATAAAAGTAGAGGAGAAAGAAAGTTAAACATTTATTATTATGTAATCTAGACAATGAGTAGATTTGGTTTTTTAAAGGATTTTTCAATCTATCCATCTGACAAAGCTCTAATATCCAGAGTCTACAAGGAACTTAAATAAAGTTACAAGGAAAAGAAAACAACTAACTCCATTAAAAACGGGGCAAAGAACATGAGCAGACACTTCTCAAAAGAAGACATACATTTGGCTAACAAACATATGAAAAAATATCTCAGCATCACTGATAATTAGAGAAATGCAAATCAAAACTACGATGAGATACAATATCGTGCCAGGCAGAATGATGATTATTAAAAAGTCAAAAAACAATAGACGCTGGCTAGGTTGTGGAGAAAAAGCACAATTTTACACTTTTGGTTGGAGTGTAAATTAGTTCAACCACTTTGGAAGACAGTGTAGCAATTTCTCAGAGATCTAGAGGCAGATATATCATATGACCCAGCAATCTCCTTACTGGGTATATACCTAAAGGAATATAAATCATTCTATTTGAAGATACATGCACACGTATGTTCATTGCCACACTAGTCACAATAGCAAAGACATAGAATCAACTCAAATGTCCATCAATGATAGACTGGATAAAGAAAATGTGGTACATATACACCACGGAATACTATGCAGCCATAAAATAGAAACCAAACATGACATGTTATCGCTTATAAGTGGGGGCGGAATGATGAGAACACATGGACACATGGTGGGGAAAAACACACACTGGGCCCCATGGGGTAGGGGGAGAGGGAGGGGAAGAATCAGGAAGAGTAGCTAATGGGTGCTGGGCTTAACACCTAGGTGATGGATAATATGTGCAACAAACCACTATGACACATATTTACCTGTGTAACAAACCTGCATATTCTGCACATGTGCTTCTGAACTTAAAATTAAAATTGAAGATGAAAGAAGGAAAATAAATGGTTTTGACAGAATGGCTAAATACATACAACTGACATATCTTAGAATTATTAAAATGTTGACTATAATCTTAGAAGTGACATTATGAAAAATTTATTCAAATTGGTTGAGACAGGAACACAGTCACAAAGACTGACTGAAAAATGACACAATGTTTAACGATAAATGGCACTGTGTCAAAGTGTCAAATTTATGTGAAGTCCTCCAATTGAGAACCCACAGAATCTGTAATATTTTCAGATATATTGAAAATTTTCATGTGATGCAGAAGAGAATAAACAAAAATAATTACAAAGAAATAAACTGCTAACTGTGGTTTTTAGTATACTAAAAATTCATAAATCATTTGGATATATTGAGGGCTGTATCATTTTATTTACCAGTTTTCTCTTTCTTATTTTTATCTTCTCAGACACTTAAACACATCAGCAAAACTCTTCACCAATTTAAATTTTCATTAAAACGTACAAAGAGAATGTTACAATAACTTGACCTCACAACTTATGTTTTTACACTTAAATGATAACATTGATTTAAAAGTACTATGCTTTGTATTCTTTTCATTCATTGTGTATTAGTGGGCAGGAGAAGAAACATATCACAGAACAAATAAATTATTATAAACCTAGTTATATTTATAAAATTTACTATCCTTGAATATTTATAAATTAGTTATTATATCTAAAATCTATGACTATTAGCAAAATAACAATCTAAAAGAAAAAAATAGCTAAAGTTATTCATTAGCAAAAAATTGTTAAGAAATAAAAGGATGTTTCCTTTGTTCTTCCTAATATTATTTTTCTTTTACATTTTTTATTTAAAAATATTACTGGAAATAAGTTTCTTGCATTTTTTAAAGGGGGTTTTGTTTTTTTTAACTCTCTCTCAAACTCTCATATTTTTTTGATTTCATGATTTCTGTCCTAATTTTTATATCTTTTTTACACCTCAGCTAGTTAATTTAGATTTATTTTGTTGTACTTTTATTGACTTCCACTGTAGAATATACTATACCTTTATTTTGATATAGAATTTATAAAAATAAATTTAAATTATCAGTAATATCTCTAATTACTACTCTAGTTTTATTCCACCTGCTTTGACACATAGTATTAATACCATTCAGTTTGAATTTTTTTTTTTTTTTTTTTTTTTTTTGAGACAGAGTCTCACTCTGCTGCCTAGACTGGAGTGCAGTTGCACAATCTTGGTTCACTGCAACCTCCGCCTCCTGGGTTCAAGCCATTCTCCTGTCTCAGCCTTCCAAGTAGCTGGGATTACAGTTGTGTGCCACCATGCCCAGCTAATTTTTGTATTCTTAGTAGAGACGGGGTTTCACCATGTTGGTCAGACTGGTCTTGAACTCTTGACCTCGTGATCCGCCCACCTCAGTCTCCCAAATTGCTGGGATTACAGGTGTGAGCCACCATGCCTGGCCTCAGTTTTAAATTTTTTAAAATTTTTAGTGTGATTCCCTTTCTATGCCTAAATAATATTGAGCTTAATTTAAAAATGAAACAAAAATAAACATGTGTATTTTATATATGTGTATATATATATCTAATTTCTAATTTGGTTAAAATATTGTTTTCAAAAATAGAATGTGTTTTACTATTATTCTTTGAAATTTATTGAAACTTCTTTGTGTCTATATTGTCAAATTAATTAAAGGTTTTTATGTACATGATATTGTTTGGCTGTGTCCCCACCCAAATCTTATCTCAAATTTTAATCTGAATTGTAATCCCCACATGTTGGGGGAGGCATCTGGTGAGAGGTGACTGGATCATGGGGGTGAATTCCCCCATGCTGTTATCATGATAGTGAGTGAGTTCTCATGAGACCTGATGGTTTCATAAGGGATTCTTCCTCCTTTTTGCTCTCTTTCTCTCTCTGTCACACCTGTCGCCATGTAAGAAGTGTCTGCTTCCCCTTCTGCTATGATTGTAAGTTTCCTTAGGCTTCCCCAGCCATGTGGAACTGTCAGTTAATTAAACCTCTTTTCTTTGCAAATTACTCAGTCTTCGGCAGTTCTTTACAGCAGTGTAGCAGTGTGAGAATGGACTAATACAGGAAACGCAACAATGCACTTTTTACATTTTGTATAAATATGTATTCATTTAGTTTGTTAATTTTTTATTTGCATAATCTTGATTACTAACATTTTCTGCTTGACCTATACATAGCTATTTGTTAATATTTTTGTAATTAATTTCATTAATGATTAATGCAATAGCATAAATATTTATTTAATTGGTTTACTGTTATGTATTTATTTCCTTTTTCTTTTTAAGTTTCGATATATTCCTTTTGTTCCCATTGTTAGTTTAAAATTTTACAATGGCAAAAAAAGAACTGGAATGGGCTTGTAATCTTTCTTTTGAACAGAGACAGCTAACGAGTAAAAAGTGACTCAGTCAAATCCCTTTTAAACATGTTAATAACCAGACCTTTTCTAAAAATACTTAGAATGCTTACTAGAAAAATACTCATGCGTATATCTTGCCTATGAATTGTGAGCACGATATACCTATTCTCTCTAGGCCACTTATTGTGAACACAACAAAGCAAAACAAAACTTCGACTCATAAATTTGTAGGGGTTTATGATGGTTGGATGGATAACGAACAAAAATAATATAAGTTTTATAAGCAATGGAATATAAAATAAATATGCTCCATACTCACATGGTACCCTTTATAAGTGATGATTCCACATGAATTGGTTTGAATGAACCTTGCATGTCAAATCCAATTTGAAATGAATTCCAATTTTGGACCAGGGTCTCTGGGAATCAGATTCGACAATCTGACCTTTTGTGTTACTACATACTCTTATTAACATTTTTGGTAAAATGTATTTTCCAAATATACTTTATAATATAATGGCATATGCTTTTCAACTATTATAGGAACATTTCAAAAACAAATCTTCCTTTCCAGTTGGATGCTTCCTCAAAAAGGCAGTTTAATGTATTTTACTTTCTTACTCTTCAACCTATTCACCTCCGGTCTACTCTCTCCTCCTTCCACCAATATGTTTTGTGTAATTGATTTAAATCTTTGGTGTTAGAAGATATTTGAAACTTATTACACATATCTAATCATATTTAAATTATTTTAAACAATAAAAATGTGCAATGTATTTCCATTTTTTTTTACAATTTTCCTTTATCTCAATCTTTTGTTTAGAATATGTTAGAATATATAGTTCTTTCAAATACAGGAGTGGAGTACTGTTGGTATTTTTACATGCCTTCATTTTTTTTGACTTGACAGAGAAATTATTTCATGATTGGCTGTTGCTTTCAGAATTCTACTCCCCTAATCTATTATATTATAATTTATTTGTTCACACTGATGGAAATAAGAAATCCAATTTCAACAGGATTTTCTTTCTTCTAAATCTATCATTTTTCTTTTGTCTAGAATATTTTACATTCTCAAAGTATTTCTTAATGCTTAAATTTATAATTTTTACTAAGATATTGATGTGTGGGTATTTAATAACTTACTATAGGATTCTAGCAAGTTATAAAATCTGCAAATCAAGCCATTCTTTATCTCAGATAAATATTCTATTGTTCACTAATAGTTATTATCATCATGTTTTGTTTTTCTTTGGGAATTCCTATTATTTACATTATAGATCAGATCCATCTTCCAAGTCTCTTACATAATTTTCTATTTTTCTCAATATTACCAAATAATTTTTTTCTGTTTTTATTCTAATTGGGCATCCAGCAGTTCCATTACTCAGTATATAGACAGCTTTTCTGGTGAATATTGACAAGTATTTTTATGTTTTATTTAAAATTTTCTCAGAGGTCTACTATAAATTTAATAGATTTCATATTTTCTACTTCCTTCAATATAATTAAGTATCTACTACTCCCTTTAATAAATATGCACTATGACTTTCTTTCATCAAATTTGTGACTCATTTTAGGAGAGTTGTTATTTTATGGTATCTCAGTGTTTGCAAAGATCTAGGTATTAAAATCTTCCTAATCAAAATTGTAAGTGTTCAAAAACAGAAACACAGTTTCTAGTTTTCTGTGCTTATCAAGAAATTTGTATCCTGTTTTGAGAAATAAATCTGTTCTGCATTTAGCTCCCTAGAGTCTTAGATTCATTATTTCACTCAAGAAGTTTGGGCACAAGTTCTTCTAACAGAAAGCTGCTATACAAGTGAAACCAGAACATCTGGATGACTTTTCTAGGTACATAGAAGGCAAATTAAGTCTTCTTTTGGCCTTTGGAAGACTTATGTGTATTGAAAACTTTAAAAAAAAGATACTATATTTTCCTATCAGAGCTGAGAAGCAAAATAATAAAACCCAAAAAATATTTAGCCTCTTGTATGGCATTGAGAAGAAATATGCTTCATATGTCTTCTCTGTCCTTGAGAGTCTGCAGAATGTGGTGGTGAAATAATATGGACTTTAGATTGAGATATTGAAGATTATGGGGATTCTGTTTTGCCCTGCATGGGTTTTGAGTATACATTTTTGCCTTCTTTCCACACTGTACTTTTGGCTGCATAGATTTCAAGCCTTTCAAATATCTTAATAGAGAGAGTGATTGCAAGATTGAAGAAGGCCTCTTTTGTATAGTAGTCATTTAACTCCTAAATATTGAGAGAGATGGGATTTTTTGGCTCTTTAAAGTCTGCATTATAGCTCTCCTGCCTCTAATGTAGCCCAAGAAAACAATAAGTGTCCTGAAGAGAAAGCTTTTGCCAGGTTTTTGGGCCTCTTCATATTTCTCATATGTTAGACTATGTGACAAATCTGTTATTTTTGCCTTTCCTTTTCTTCCTAATACAATGTGCCTTTTTTTAAATCTAGTTAATTTTAAATTATTTTCTTTATTTCTCTCTTTAAAAAAAAAAAAGATTAGGTGTGTTAAGGAATAAATTTTCCTCCATCACAAGCTTAAATATTGATGTCTAACTCTCAGTACCCTAGAAGGTGACCTTATTTGGAGACAATATCTTTAAGCAGGCAATTAAATTCAAATGAGGTCATCAGGATGGGTGTAATCCAATATGACTAGTGTTCCTATAAGAAGAGAAAACTGAGACCAAGACATGTACAGAGAAGAGACAATGTGAAGACACAGGGAGAAAATGCCCATCTGCAAGCCTGGATCAGTCTCATCACAGCCCTCAGAAAAGGAACCAATCCTGCTGAAACCTCATTGTTAGGTTTCCAGTGTTCAGAACCGTGAGAAGACAAATTTTTTTAAAGCCACCCAGTCTGTGGTATTTTGTTATGACAGTTTTCACAAATTAATACAAAGTATTTTGATGCAATTTTCTTCCTGTGTATTTTGCATGGGTTTTGTTAAGTGTCTTGGATATTTGTTTGTATTTTTCACCAAACTTGCAAATATTTGGCCATTGCTTTTTTTTTTTTAATATGTTTGTCCATACTGGCATGTAAGGATCTTGGGAGTTGTTATAGATTGAATGGTTTTGTCACCCTTAAAATTCATATATATCAGCCTAATCTCCAATGTGATGGCATTTGAAAGTGGAGCCTTTGGAAAATAATTCAGACATGTAAGTGGAGCTCTCCTGAATGGAGTTAGTGCTTTCATAAGAGACAGATGAGAGATGAACTCTGCCTTGGTTACTTAAAGATATAGGCAGAAGGCTGCTGTGTACAAGTAAGGAAGCCGGTCTTCACCAGACCCTAGATCTGTTGACACTTTGATCTTGAATTTTTTAGCCTCTAGAACTGAGAGAAATAAGTGTTTGTTGTTCTTAAGCTACCTAGTCTATGATATCTTTTTAATAGTGATACAAATTGACTGAGATAGAAATTGTCACTCCAGTCTTCACTGGAAGAGAAGAGCTAACTGAATTGAAAACGTTGACTCTTCTTAGAGTCATGAGTGTGGAGCTCACAGGGAAAACAGCCGCCTCCAAAATTGGAGACACAAACAGGCAGATAGGGAGAATCACAGCTCACTGGAGCTTGGAAAAAGAAACCTTCATTGGAATTATAACAGAGCAGGAAAACTTAAAGTATTGCTGAGGGTCAGTGTGTTAGGCTGTTTTTGTTTTGCTATAAAGAAATACCTGAGATTGCGTAATTTATAAAGAAAAGAGGTTGGCTCATGGTTCTGCAGACAGTACAAGAAGTGCAAAGCCAGCATCTACTTCTGGTGAAGAACTCAGAAAGTCCAGTCATGGCAGAAGGCAAGGGGAGCCAGTCTGTCACATGGTGAGAGTGGGAGCAAGAAGTGGGGAGGTGCCATACACATTGAAACAGCCAGGTCTCACGTAAACTCAGAGTGAGAATTCACTTATCACCAAGGGGATGGTGCTAAACCATTCATGAGAAATCCACCCCTATGACTCAGTCACCTCCCATCAGGCCCCACCTCCAACACTGAGGATTACATTTCAACATAAGATTTAGAGGAGACAAGCATCCAGACTACACACTCAGCGTAGACAAATTTGAGTATTGAAAATTCCCAGACTCTGCAGTGTTGGAGAATTCCCTTGCAGTTGTGAGTTCTACCTGCAGAAGCCCTACGCGTTCCCGCAGTGAAGATCGGGAAAAAACCCTCTCCTGCTTCCAATTACCAGACAGAAAAGGCAGCCATTTTGGAATATGCCCTTAGCGTTATATTTTATTCTCCTTAAGAAGGCCAGCCCTCAAAGGGAACTATTTTATGAGTGCAAATTGGCTTGGGCTT
This sequence comes from Pongo abelii, assembly GCF_028885655.2. NCBI lineage: Eukaryota > Metazoa > Chordata > Mammalia > Primates > Hominidae > Pongo > Pongo abelii. The sequence continues at coordinate 46,783,606 of NC_072000.2, read as the reverse complement.
TGTCAGTATGTGACTTGGGGGAAGGAAAAACCCCAACTACAACCCTCTCCTTTTTGTCTCACCTAAGGAGGCATGGAGTACAAAACTGAGAAACACTTGTGAAGGTCATAGTCCAAGGACACAGGCTCCCTGGAAGACTGAGGACTAATGATAGAATTATGAAACGCTTCCCCATCCCTTAACCTTACACCAACATCATTAGGGTACCTGTATAATAATTGGGATTATACACTGGGCGCAGTGGCTCATGCTTGTAATCCCAGCACTTTGGGAGGCTGAGGTGGGTGGATCATGATGTCAAGAGCTCGAGACTATCCTGGCCAACATGGTGAAACCCCATCTCTACTAAAAATACAAAAATTAGCTGGGTGTGGTTGTGCACACCTGTAGTCCCAGCTACTCAGGAGGCTGAGGCAGGAGGATTGCTTGAACCTGACACAGGAGGCAGAGGTTGCAGTGAGCTGAGATTGTTTCACAGCACTCCAGCCTGGTGACAGAATGAGACTCCGTCTCAAAAACAAAAAAAAAACAAACAAAAAAAAACAAAAAAGGATTATGACTAAAATAACTACACATCTCAGATTTTATTTGAGAAGTCTTTAGGGAAATCCAAAGACAACAAGAGGGGACAAAATAAGACATCAGAGAACATTTTAGCTTCTGACACTTGCAGCTATACCAATTAGTAAACAGCCTAACTCCTAGCCAGATAAATGTAAAAATTCACGTTAAGGCTGATTTACTTTAATTACTTTACCCAGTCTTCCAAATGCAGCTTTCAAAAAATGGCAGAACATGCTAAAAGACAAAATACACACTTTGAAGATACAGAAATAATATCAGAATCAGATTTGAATATGGCAGAAATATTGAAGTTATTAGACCTCAAACATAAAATACATATGATTAATATGTTTAGAGCTGATGAATAAAGTGGACAACAAGCAAGAACATATGAGTAATTTAAACATAAAGATGGAATCTCTAAAAAGGAGTCAAAAGGCGTGCAGGAAAACAAAAACAGAGTAATAGAAATGAAGAAGGCCTTTAATGGGCTCCTCAATGTGCTAGATAATGTGAAGTGAAGAATCAGTAAGCTTAAAGAAATGTCAACACAAATTTTCCAACACTGAAACTCAGAGAAAAAAAAAACAAAAATAAAACAGGAAAAAGATGAAACAGAATATCCGAGAACACGAACAAGATGAAACAGAATATCCGAGAAAAATGTGGCAATTAGAAAATATGTAAATACATGTAATGGGAATACCAGAAGGAGGAGAAAGGAAGATAACAGAAGAAACATTTGAACAATAGTGACTTAGAAATTTTCAAAATTAATAATAGAAACCAAGGCACAAAATCAGAAAACTCAGAGAATGCAAAACAGAATAAACACACACACACACACACACAAATCTACATTTAGGCATATCGTATTCAACCTTAAAAAATAAGTGAATAAAAACATTTCAAAGACAAGTAAAAAATCTTGACAGATGCCAGAGGGGAGAAAACAAACAAACATACATACAATTCTCCTTTATAGAGAAATAAAAATTATTATTACATGAGAAATCTCTTCAGAAACCATGCAAGCAAGAAGAGAGTGGAGTAAAATATTCAAAGAAAAAAATGTTTTCAGTATTCTCTTGCATTTATCTCCTTTGAGGACTGTAATTACACATATATTTGGTTACCTGACGTTTTCTGCAAATTCATGAATGCTTTATAAAAATATTTAATTATTTGTTCTGTGTTTTATTTTGCACATTTCCAGCTACTATATGTATTAGTCTTTATATTTGGCCAGTTTCTATGTATGGATTGTTTCTATTGATATATTTACTGATCTTTTCCTTCTGCAATTTCTTCTGAAATGCTCATTTTTTCTTTTAGCTCAAGAGTCAGTAAATTACAGCCATCCCCCAAGACCAAAATAATACTACTTTTGTGAATAAATTTGTACTTAAATATAGCCTTACCTATTCATTAACATATTATTTATGGCTGCTTTCACATTATAATTTCAACAAAACTATGGGCAATGGCACGATCTCGGCTCACTGCAAGCTCCGCCTTTCGAGTTCACGCCATTCTTCTGCCTCAGCCTCCCAAGTAGCTGGGACTACAGGCGCCCGCCACCACGTTCAGCAAATTTTTTGTATTTTTTAGTAGAGACGGGGTTTCACCGTGTTAGCCAGGATGGTCTCGATCTCCTGACCTTGTGATCCACCCGCCTCGGCCTCCCAAAGTGCTGGGATTACAGGCGTGAGCCACCGCGCTCAGCCTCTTCTCTCTTAAATATATAACCAGTCATTTTGGATTCCATTTTGATTGATTGACTTTTCTCCTCATTATGTGTTGTATTTCCCTGCTTCGCTGTATGTCTGAAAATTTTTCATTGAATATCAGACATTGTGAGTTTATCGAATATCAGACCTTGTAAAGTACAGGATCCTTTTGCCTTTAAAATATTCTGTAAAACTCTGTTCTGGGACATAATTAGATTACTTAGAAACAGTTGATGTGTTCAGTTATTTTAAGTTTTTCTTTTTTGGTGGGAACAGAGTGTGATTTATAGTAGGTTAATTTTTTCCACGATTGAGGCAAGAATCTTGTTATTCTAACTGACTTACCATAGACTATGAGATTTTCTCATCTGGCTTTTGCTAGCAAACATTTTTCAGGCCCTTATCTAAGCTCCAGGACCTGTAATTTTATTCCCACTTTGGCTCTTTTCTTGATTCAAGTAGTTTCTTTACAAGCATATTGAAGACTCAACTGAATATTCAAGAGTGACCTTCTGAAATTGTACTAATAAAATTAATAAAATTAGTTGCCAGGTGTTTTTAACAAAAGCGTAAGCTTAGGACAGATTTACAGCTCAACATTAACCATTAATCAACTTGTCTTTTAGCCCAATTCCTTATATTTCTTTACTGCTTCTAAATCACATAGCTCAAGGTACAAACTTCCTGTAATTGTTTCTATACATATCTTTAATGTTGAGAAACATTATGTTTTTCATTTAAGATAATTTTTAGAGTCTGCGTTCTGGCGAAACAACCAATCATAGGGATGTAGAAACTAAATTATTTTGGTTGAGGAGTTGAAGGCAATTTCCACATCCTTATGATTTCATACCCTGGATCTGCCCAATCAGTAACCTCAACTCTCCAGCCCTATGCTTGTCATCATTCCCTTAAAAACCCTGGGTCAGTACACCTTGTGTAGATAGATTTAAGTGTTCCTCTAATCTCTTTTGGCTTCCACAAAATTATTAAACTCTTTCTCTGCTGCAACTCCTGATGTGTTGGTGTATAGGTATGTGTATCATTCTGTTTTCACACTGCTATAAAGATATTACCTGAGACTGGGTAATTTATGAAGAAAAGAGGTTTAATTGACTTACAGCTCTGCATGGCTGGGAAGTCCTCATGGCAGAAGGCAAAGAAGTAAGACACGTCTTACATGGTGTCAGGAGAGACTCAAACTCAGCATCTTGAGCTTAGAAATTCAGTACAAGGATTTCATAATACAATTGGAAGTATTAACATGAGAATAGACCAAGCTGAGGAAAGAATTTCAGACCTCAAAAATGTAAAAAGTTCAAATCTATGACTCAAAGCCCCTCCTAAGAAGGAATAGTAAATGTAAATAAGCCACTTGGAAAAAAAGTTTCAGGATATAATACATGAAAAATTTCCTAATTGAACCAGAAAGGTGGATTTGCAAATGAAATACAGCCTGCAACTACATAAGACAACTATCCCAAGGCACACAGTTATCAGATGCACCAAGGTCAATGCACAATTAAAAAAATCTTTTTTTTTTTTTTTGAGACAGAGTCTCGCTCTGTCACCCAGGCTGGAGTGCGGTGGCGCGATCTCGGCTTGCTGCAAGCTCCACCTCCTGGGTTCACGCCATTCTCCTGCCTCAGCCTCCCGAGTAGCTGGGAATACAGGCACCTGCCACCATGCCCGGCTAATTTTTTGTGTTTTTAGTAGAGACAGGGTTTCACCGTGTTAGCCAGGATGGTCTTGATCTCCTGACCTCATGATCCGCCTGCCTCAGCCTCCCAAAGTGCTGGGATTACAGGTGTGAGCCACTGCGTCTGGCGAAAAAAAATCTTAAAAGCAGCTAGAAAGAAGGGGCAGGTCACCTACAGAGGAAAACCCATTAGCAGCAGATGTCTCAGCAGAAACCTTGCAAGCCAGAAGACATTGGGGGCCTATTTTCTGTATCCTTAAAGAAAAGAAATTTTAACCAAGAGTTTTATATCCTGCCAAACTGAGCTACACAGGTGAAGGAAAAATAAAATCCTTTGACAAGCAAATGCTGAAAGAATATGTTTAAACTAGACCAGCCATAGCAGAAGTCCTTAAAGGAATACTAAACAGGGATTCAAAGGAATGACACCCATTACCACAAAAGCACACTTAAGCACAGAGCCCACAGACACTATAAAGCAACTAAACAATCAAATTTATATAACAGCCAGCAAATAACACCATGATAGGATCAATATCACATATATCAGTACTAACCTTTACCATAAATTGGCAAAATGCCCCACCTGAAGACACAGAATGGAAGGCTGAATAAAGAGACAAGACTCTACTATATATTGTCATCAAGAGACCCATCTCATAAGTAACAATACAAGACCCTCAAAGTGAAAGGGTGGAGTAAAATCTACCATGCAAGCAGAAACAAAAAGAGCAGGAGTCTATATCCTTATATCAGATAGGACAGACTTTAAACCAATACAAATTAAAGACAATAGAGGTCATTTCATAATAATAAAGGGTGCAATCCAAGAAGAAGAGTTAACTATACTAAATATATCCTCATTCAACATTGGAGCACCCAGATTTATAAAACATGTTCTTTTGGCCTATGAAAAGATTTTCTTGACCACACAATAGTAGTGGGTCACCCCAACACCACACTAACAGCATTAGACAAATCAATGAGGTAGATTTGACACTTGACCGATTGGACCTAATAAAAATTTACCAAACATTCCACCCTACCACCAAAGAATATGCATTGTTCTCACATGCAGGATGGAACATTCTTCTAACACTGACCACATGCTCAGTTATAAAACAATCTCAATATTTTCAAAAAATCGTACCAAGCACTCTCAGACCACAGTGCAATAAAATACCAAGACCACTCGAAACACATGGAAATTGAACAAAGTACTCCCGAATAACTTCTGGGTAAATATTGAAATTAAGGCAGAAATTTAAAAAAAATGAAATTAATGGAAATAGGGACATGACTTACCAAAATCTCTATGATGCAGAAAAAGCAGTATTAAAAGGAAAGTTTATAGCCATATAATGTCTTCATCAAGAAGTTGGAAAGTCTGACATTAACAATCTTACTTTCCACCTAAATAACTAAAGAAAAAAAAAGGAACAAACCAACCCCAAAGCTAGAAGAAGAAAGGAAATAACTAAAATTTGAGAAGAATTGAATGAAATTGAAATGTAAAAGTTTATACAAAAGATCAATGAAATGAAGAGTTGGCTTTTGAAAAATAAATAAGATTGACTGGCTGCTAGCTAGATTAACAAAGAAAAAGAAGGAAATCCAAATAATCACAATCACAAATGACAAAGGTGATATTAACAGTGATCCTACAAAAATATGAAAGATTCTCAAAGACTACTACACAGACTACTACAAAGACTACTACACAGAGTTGTTGAACAACTCTGTGAACAAATTGGAAACTTTAGTGGAAATGAATAAAGTCCTGGAAGCATACAGTCTGCCAGGATTGAATCAGGAAGAGATTGAAACTGAACAGACAAACATGAACTGCTGAAATTGAATCATTAATAAAGAATCAGATGGATTCACAGATGAATTCTACCAGATTTACAAAGAGCTGATACCCATCCTACTAATATTATTCCAATAAATCGAGGAGGGGCTCCCTCTTAACTCATTCTATGAAGCTAGCCTCAGCCTTTTACCATATCTAGCAGACACGGAACGAAGAAAATAAACTTTAGAACAATATCATTCATGACACAAAAATCCTAAATAAAATACTAACACATTGAATCCAGCGGCATATCAAAAAGCTAGTACACCATAATCAAGTAGTCTTTGTTCCTCGGATGCAAGGCTTGTTCAACATATTTAAATCAATATATGTGATTCACCACATAAACAAAAGAAAAAGCAAAAACCATATGATTATCTCTATAGACACAGAGAAAGCATTTGATAAGTTCCAACATCTCTTAATGATAAAAAACTTCAAAGGACTAGGCATCAAAAAAAATACCTCAAAACCATAAGAGCCAGCTTGGACAAACCCACAGCGAACAACATAATGAAAGAGCAAAAGCTTAAGAAGTTTCCCTTGAGAAATAGAACAAGATAAAGATGTCTACTCTAACCACTTCTATTCAACAAAATACTGGAAGTCCTGGCCCAGCCAATCAGGCAAGAGAAAGTAATAAAAGGCATCAACATAGAAAACTCAAGTATATCTCTTCATTGACTATATGCTTCTATACCAAGAACATCCTAAAGACTCTGCTAAAAGGCTCCTAAAATTTATAGACAACTTCAGTAAACTTTCAGGACTCTTGCTGGGTGTGGTGGCTCATGCCTGTGATCCCAGCACTTTGAGAGGTGGAGGCGGGCAGATCGCTTGAGCTCAGGAGTTGGAGACCAACCTGGGCAACATGGCGAAACCCCATCTCTACCAAAAACACAAAAATTTTCCGATTGTGGTGGTACAATCCTGTGGTCCCATCTACTTGGGAGGCTGAGTTGGGAGAATGGCTTGAGGCCGTGAGGTGGAGGTTGCAGTGAGCTGAGATAGCACCTCTGCACTCCGGCCTGAGCGATAGAGCCAGGCCTTGTCTGAATAAAGTAAAAATAAAAAAATAAAGTTTCAGGACACAAGATCAATATACAAAAAGCAGTAGCATTTCTATACACCAATAACATCCAGGCTGAGAGTGAAATCAAGACACAACCCCACTCATAATAGCCAAAATAAAAAAAAGAATTGAAAATATCTAGGAGTAGAGCTAACCAAGGAGGAGAAACATCTCTATAAGAAGAACTGCAAAACATCATTGAAGGAAATCACAGACAACACAAATAAATAGAAAAACATTTGATACTCATGGATTGGAACGATCAATATTCTTAAAATGGCCATGCAACCTAAAGCAATTTTCAGATTCTATGCCATTTCTATCAAACCAACAACATGATTCTTTACAGAATTAGAAAAAAAACTCATCTAAAATTTATGTGGAACTAAAAAGGAGCCTGAAGGGCCAAAACAATCTTAAATAAAAAGAATGAAGTTGGAGGCATCACTCTATCTGATTTCAAATTATATAAAACCATAATAACCAAAACAGGTTGGTACTGCATCAAAAACAGACATATGGACCAATGGAACATTATGGAAAACTCAGAAGTAAAGCTGCACACCTATAAATATCTGATCTTTGACAAGGCCAAGAAAAACAGGCAATGAGGAAAGGAAGCCCTAATCAATAAATAGTGCTGGGATAATTGGCTAGTCATATGCAGAACATAAAACCTGGGCCCCTACTTTTCACCATATACAAAGATTAACTCAAAAGATTAAAGTGTAAAAATTAAAGATTTAAGTGTTAGATTTCAAACTAGAAAAATCCTGAAAAACAACCTAGGAAATACTTTTCTTGACTTCAGTCTTAGCAAAGAATTTTGGCTATGTCCTCAAATGAATTTGAAACAAAAACAAAAATTGACAAGTAACATCTAATTAAAATAAGGAACTTCTGCTTAGCAAAATAAACTAATATCCAGAATCTATTAGGAACTTAAGCAAATCAACAAGCAAAGAACAAATGACCCCATTAAAAAATTGGCATTGATAGGTGCAGCAAATCACCATGCCACATGTATACCTATGTAACAAACCTGCACATTCTGCACATGTATCACGGAACTTAAAGTAAAATTTTAAAAAATAATGGCAAAGAACATGAACAGACACTTCTCGATAAAAGACATACAATTGACCAACAAAAAGGAAAAAATGCCAAGCATCACTAATCATCAGAGAAATGCAAATCAAAACTACAGTGAGGCACCCTCTAACATTCAGAATGGCTATTATTAAAAAGTCAAAAACAACAGATGCTGACAAGACTATGGAGAAAAGGAAATGCTTGTGTACTGTTGGTGGGAATGTAAATTAGTCCAACACTGTAGAAAGCAGTTTCGTGATCTCTCAAGGAACATAAAGCAGTTACCATTTGACCCGACAATCCCATTACTGGGTTTATACATCCTCCAAAAAGAAGTCATTCTATCAAAAAGACACATGTGTGCATATGTTTATTACTGCACTATTCCCAATAGCAAAGACTTGGAATCAACCCAGGTTCCCATCAATGGTTGATTGGATAAAAAAATGTGGTACATATACATCATAGAATCATCTATAAAAGGATGAAATCATGTCCTTTGCAGCAACATCAATGGAGCTAGAGGCCATCAACCTAACCAAATTAGTGCAGAAATAAAAAAACCAAATACTGCATATTCTCACTTATAATTGGGAGCTAAGCATTGAGCACACATGGACACAAATAAGGGAACAGTAGATACTGTGGACTACCAGAGGGTGGAGGGAGGGTGTGTGGGTTAAAAAAATACCTATCTGATACTACAACCACTACCAGGGTAAGGGAATCCATATTACAAACCTCAGTGTCATGCAATACTCAGTGTCGTGCAATTCGTAATAAATATGTACATGTAACTTCTGTACCTAAAACAAAAAATAAATGTAAAAAAAGATTGCATTGCAAAAATTCCAAATTTCATAACTAAAAATATAATAACTTGTCTTCCTTTATAAAATAACTTCAGATGTTGATACTTGTCAAAAATATTGATGATTTAATTAACATAAATATTGTGAATTATAATTTGATATAATTCTTGTGATTTTGTGCTCATAAACTTTACTACAGATTTTGTACATAAGACAAATACTGAATTATAATATTCTGCAATTTTTTCATGTTTTAATAATATTTAAATAGTAGTATTTTTAATTTTAATTCTATTCTGGTAGTAGTCTTACTTTGAATATGAGCATCAAAAAATGAAATAATTTTTAAATATTGGTACTTGTTAATTTATTACTCTCGATTTTTTTTGTCCAGCTAAAATACAGATGATTGAATTGCACATGTAAGAGTAAAGAGTATTTTGGCTATGTTTTATTTTCTCTATAGTTATTCATGAACTGAGAAAATGTAAAGTTAACTTTTTTGCATGTTCAAAAGTATTAAGTAATTTTATAAATATTTTTCTGCTTGTCAATTTTTTCATAAAACTTGAAGATTAACCTGTGACATCACAGATCAAAAGACAAAGTAGTGTATCTGTATTGTGTTATTTTAAAGTTAAATTTATAAACCTAATATATAATACTTGTTTGTTTTTAATGAAAAATAAAATGTATATTTTAGTAATACCTATTATTTTCTCAGTCAAAAGAAATATTTACTAAAAAACAAAAAATAAATATGAAGAATATCAAAACTAGCAACTGGCATCACTTACAATACATTCTATTCTCAGGATAAGATATATCTTTCAAATGAGTGTAAGCTTTTAAAAACTTGTTTTTAATGTCCTCTATGAAAAACATGTTGCAGTCCAGCTTTGGTTCTGAAAAAATTTTAATTGCAGTGTTAGAAATAGATGAAAATATAAAATTATAATGGAGATGCTGACACAGCCTTAACTACAATGTTACAAATGTGGCACTAGAATAAGACAAACAGGTGATGAACCAGTTATATGTAGTTATAGGCAAAAAATATAAGCTTTTTAATGTCAAAAGATGATAAAATTATGATATTTACTCATATTTAAATGACATTACAGTTTGACTTATTTATTTTAGTTTTCTCTATCTTCATTACCCATTCATTTATCTGACAGACTAAAAGATTGTCACTTATGTGTAATCACAACTTGTTAGTTCTGGCTTATTATTCATTATGTATTCTTGTAATTAGTTCTTAAATTGTGTAAGCAATAATTATAGATCTTTAGACAATACACTTGGAAAGCAATTGTTATTAATACTTTTATATGTAGTACATATTATAAAATGTTGAACCATTCAAAAAATGTAAAATATATATAAAATATTTCAAAACTAATATTGGTTGGAAATTGGAACTTTCTACGTTTTTATATGGATAATGACATCATTTATATTCTTATTATCTTTATAAATATATGTTGCAGCTCCTTCATATTATATTTTATGTGACTAACTGCTTAAAGCACCATTTTTTTTCACAGAATAAATATTGATATTTCTTGTTATAAACACAAAATCATAAGATGCTATTTTCTTTGAATTTTCCATACATATTTTATAGTGAGAATATTAGGTTTTTAATCATAAACATATGAGGCTTTCACTTTCATTTTTTGTTGGTTACACATAACTCAAATATCTTAAGGGGAAATATATTATTAATAAAAGACAGAATATTAAGTACATAAATCAGTATTCAGTGGACCTATGCTGTATATATTCTAAATGCGTTTATGAAAATATAGTATTGATTTTTAATAAAATATAGACAATGAAAATGGTTTATTAGTTTATATTTTGCAAAACATACATTTGTCTCAAGTGTAGCATTTAGAAACTAAAGCACTGTCTGTTAAATATCTGGAATGGCACAACATAATTCAAATGATTTAATTCCAGAGACTGTAATGTAGACAATATTTCTACAGGTTTTAGCAGTTTAAAGGACTCATACATGGTGGTTAAATATCAGGCATACGTTGTAGGCAACTGTTACCTTATGCCAGAGCAAGAGAGAAACAGTTAAAGCCATCAGAGAGCTGAAGCCAGAATAAGCTAGATAACGTGCTGGCTAGAAGTGGATTACTTCATTGAATTTGATAAATCAAACTATTCTATAGACTAGATATATACTATTTCTTCTTTCTTTCACAATAGTAGACTGACACATACAGAGATTTAATTTTCTCAAATCACACTACTCAGAATTTATATAATTAAAATTTGAATCTGATGTACCATCTGACTTGTAGGAACTTCGCTTCATTGTTTAGCATAGCTTACCTAGTTACCTATAACTGAGGAGACAGTATTGAGGCTACAATATTTGTGATAAAGAAAGGATTTTAATAAAAATATAATTTGAAAATTTCGATTATGTTTTTATTATTTTTCTATCACATTTGTTTTTAATTTGCTTTTTGTGTGCACTGTCTCTTGCCTGAAATTTTCAAAATGATGTAATATTTTGAACTTTTTAAGTTTTATCCTCAATTCCATTAATGGAGAGTGTGATTAAGTAATATAATATTTTAGATAACAATTACTGATAAATTATTTGACTGAAATAAATCTTCAAATGATATAAAAAGGAGATGGGGAAGAAAAGTGATCTAATTTTTTGTATTAAATACAACACTATCTCAAATCTTTCTTACTTGCAAGCATAGAAATGAGCATAATAGTCTACTAACTTGCTGTTTTTCAATTGCAAATTTCTCATTTTTGAAAAGACAGTTTCTAGGACATTATACCCAGAGCTTCTGACTGTAAAACAGTAAGTAAAAAATACCAACTTTTCATCTTCTGAGATGTTAAAATGGTCTAAATTCCTTTGTTATTTATTGTAAATCTTTCTCCTGTCTCTTTTAACTTACTTTGTCAAATGATTTCAGCAAATTTAGAAAACTGTGACTTACTGATTCCATAGGCACTTTCAGTATAGGCTGTTACTAGAAAGCAGGTGAAAAAATACTGGCGGTTATTAACTCCTTTTATACAACCTGTAGAGTTGTATAAAATATTACCAGAATTATTTACTAACCCTCAAACAATGGAGTATTTTATAGCTCTAAGTGTAAAATAAATGCATATATCTTCATCCAGAGCAGGTGATATAAAAAAAATCACACATTATATATGTATATATGTGATAGTAGTTCGTTTTCACACTGCTGTAAAGATACTACGCAAGACTGGGTAATTTATAAACAAAGGAGATTTAATAGACTCACAGTTCCACACGGCTGGGGAGGCCTCAGGCAGCTTATAATCATGGCAGAAGGGGAAGAAGGCACTTCTTACATGGCGGCAGGTGAGAGAGTGAGCAACTGAAGGAGAAACTTGCCAAACACTTATAAAACCATTATCTCGTGAGAATCCACTGTCACATGAACGGCATGGGGGAAACTGCTCCCATGATGCAATCACCTCCCACGAGGTTCCTCCCTCAACACTGGGGGATTATGATTTGATATGAAATTTGGGTGGGCACACAGAGCCAAACCATACCATACATATACATATGCATATACATATACATATACATTGTTATACATATGCTCTATGCATATACTGTTGATATATGCTTAAGATTATATACATATATGCATATATACAGATACATAAATCAGATGAACATAATTCATTATTTATTCATTAATAAACATTGACATTTTACATTGTATTCTAAATGGGATTACTTTTGGGAATTTTCAGTTATATAGTAGGATCCCTGAAACACGTGTTTCTATTGAAAGTAAGTTTATAAAGATTGGGAATTCCTCGAGCTTGCTTTGTGTTTTAAATCCCTATAATATTCCTTATTTCTCCCATTAAACAGTAGATTCAAAATTAGCCATAGTCATTGTAATGAAACAAACCTTTAGTTATTTCAATTCTTTTATTCTGTAAGTCTATTTGGAGATTTTATTTGCTTTCAAAATTGTAAACTGTGCGACAGTGTGGCTATCAATGAGTAATTTTTTTGGTCTAGTAAGTTGTAAATTTTAGTTCATATATGAAATATTTTACTGAAATTGAATTTTGTATTTGAAACTTATTTTCTCTTTAATGTTGTTTGAAAACTAAAGAATAAATTATGAAATTCCGGTTATTATTCCTGATAACACGAATATTACTGAAAATAATTTTACATAGAGCTGGAGAAGGTTAAAAACTTCTATACTCTTGTTGTTACATACCCAAGGTATAGCCCCGAATAATACATTAATTGACAATCTGCGTGTCTCAATATCTGTTGTGTGTGATTTCTTTTATATCACACTGCACAAGTTTTATAGATGAAATTTCTTAGCCCATATATCACATAATGACTAAGCCTGATAATTCAGGCTTATCTATCAAATCCATCTACATTTTTTCATACTCACTGCCACTTCCAGAAGTTAACCCACCATGATCTCTTTTCTAAATTACCAAAGTGACCCTCTTAAAATTGCCTTTTCATCTCTTATGTCTTCTCTATATATTCTACTGTCAGAATAATTGTTCTAAAATTTAAAAATTATTACACTTTTCACTTCCTTAAGGTAAAGCTTTTTAAAATTTCATATAGCATTCAAACTCCTGAGTAATTTGGCTCTATATTTTCACTTCTATACTTGTCAGTTCTATAGACTGAAGACACAAATAGTCATGCTTAACTATTGTGAGCTTTTAATAATTTAATTATGCTTCTTTTTGTTATACTTTAAGTTCTGGGATACATGTGCAGAACGTGCAGGTTTGCTACATAGGTATACATGTGCCATGGTGGTTTGCTGCACATATCAACCCATCATCTACATTAGGTATTTCTCCTAATTCTATCCCTCCCCTAATCCCCAATCCCCCGACAGGCCCTGGTTTGTGATGTTCCCCTCCCTGTGTACATGTGTTCTCATTGTTTAACTCCCACTTATGAGTGAGAGGATGTGGTGTTTGGTTTTCTGTTCCTATGTTAGTTTGCTGAGAATGATGGTTTCAAGCTTCATTCATGTCCCTGCAAAAGACATGAACTCATACTTTTTTATGGCTACATAGTGTTCCATGGTGTATATGTGCCACATTTTCTTTATCCAGTCTATCATTGATGGGCATTTGGGTTGGTTCCAAGTCTTTGCTATTGTGAATAGTGCTTCAATAAACATAGGTGTGCATATGTCTTTATAGTAGAATGATTTATAATCCTTTCAGTATATACCCAGTAATGGGATTGCTGGGTTAAATGGCATTTCTGGTTCTAGATGCTTGAAGAATCGCCACACTGTCTTCCACAATGGTTTAACTAATTTACACTCCCACCAACAATGTGAAAGTGTTCCTATTTCTCCACATCCTCTCCAGCATCTGTTGTTTCCTGACTTTTTAATGATTGCCATTCTAACTGGCGTGAGATGGTATCTCATTGTGGTTTTGATTTGCATTTCTCTAATGACCAGTGATGATAAGCTTTTTTTCATAAGTTTGTTGGCCACATAAATGTCTTCTTTTGAGAAGTGTCTGTTCATATCCTTCGCCTATTTTTGATATTTTTTTCTTGTAAATTTGTTTAACTTACTTGTAGATTCTGGATATTAGCCTTTTGTCAGATGGATAGATTGCAAAAATTTTTTCCTATTCTGTAGGTTGCCTGTTCACTGTGATGATAGTTTTTTTTTTGTTTGTTTGTTTGTTTTTCTGTGAAGAAGTTCTTTAGTTTAATTAGATCCCATTTGTCAATTTTGGCTTTTGCCGTCATTGCTTTTGGTGTTTTAGTCATGAAGTCTTTGCCCATGCGTATGTCCTGAATGGTATTGCCTAGATTTTCTCCTAGGGTTTTTATGGATTTAGGTCTTACATTTAAGTCTTTAATCCATCTTGAGTTAATTTTTGTTTAGGGTGTAAGGAAGGGGGTCCAGTTTCAGTTTTCTGCACATGGCTAGCCAGTTTTCCCAACACCATTTATTAAATAGGGAATTCTTTCCTCATTGCTTGTTTTTGTTAGGTTTGTCAAACTTCAGATGGTTGTAGATGTATGGCATTTTTTCTGAAGCCTGTGTTTTGTTTCATTGGTCTATATATCTGTTTTACTACCAGTACCATTCTGTTTTGCTTACTGTAGCCTTGTAGTATAGTTTGAAGTCAGGTAGTGTGATGCCTCCAGCTTTGTTCTTTTTGCTTAGAATTGCCTTGGCTATACAGGCTCTTTTTTGGTTCCATATGAAATTTGAAGTAGTTTTTTCTAATTATGTGAAGAAAGTCAGTGGTTGCTTGATGGGGATAGCACTGAATCTATAAATTACTTTGGGCAGTATGGCCATTTTCACGATATTGATTCTTCCTATCCATGAGCATGGAATGTTCTTCCATTTGTTTGTGTCCTCTCTTATTTCCTTGAGCTGTGGTTTGTAGTTCTCCTTGAAGAGGTCCTTCATATTCCTTGTAAGTTGTATTCCTAGGTATTTTATTCTCTTTGTAGCAATGGTGAGCGGGAGTTCACTCAGGATTTGGCTCTAATTATGCTTTTTTTAAAAAACATTGTCTACCATCTTTTCTTTTATCTGGGTAACATCTATTTATTTGTCAAGTTTCACCTTATATATCACCTCTTTTAAAAAACTTTTCTGAACTTCCAATGCCCATTATGTTATATTACTCTAGTCACTTTTTTTTTAGCACCCTACACTTCCCTTCTTATATTTATAATATTTATAGGCTTCATCATGGAGGGATCTTTTCTTCTGTTAAGCTCTGAACACATATTGTTTTAGAAAATGACTTTCCATTTTTAAGAAAATGCTATATAACACTTGACATGATTACTTAAGATGAGTGGGAATGTGTTAGATAGCAACGGAGGTAAAAATTGTAGTTGGTTTCACAGTGCATGCCATTATTTCCAAGACACAAGCCATTATTCAAGAAGAATTACATTTAATTAATTGATTAAATAATTCTCACAGGCAATGGTTATAATTATGATAAACACAACCTACAGTAAAATATCTCGATTAGAAATGAAATAACCAGGAATTTAACTAAGGATTTGTTAATTATTTAATTACATTCATTTTTAGCTGGATCCCTTCTCATTTTGTATGTTTGACTATATCATATATGTACGTTGTAGAAAATTGGAATATTGACTACTAAATATTTATGATAACAATATGTATAATTTTTGACATAGTATTATTTATCTCTCAAAGAGGAGCGTTTTCTGTTCAGGTGGGGTTTCTTCTATTTCACCATTAAAACATTTTTGTTCAGTACTTTTTTATGTTGTCTGATTTTTACAGAAGGAGATATATAAGTATTAATTTTTAAGATTCATGTAGGATTCTAACAGAAATTTTATATGTCTTTCAAGAACCTCATTAAAATTTTAAGGTCCATTAGAGAGAAAAAGCATATGTTCAGATTTTATATATTAATATTTTGATTGAATATTCTCTTTTATGGAATAATTGGTATACAATTAGTGTAGGTAACTTCATCACATTCTATAAGTATTATTGGCTGTATATAAGTATTATATATTGGGGCTAAAAGCATAATTGAAATAGTGACTGTTTCTCTTATTGCCGATTTTCACTTAGTATCCTGTCTCAAAAGTGTTCACTATTTGACTTAGCGTACTCTGTGAGTTGATGTGGTTTCCTGCTCTGTTACTACCTATTTGTGTGGAACTTAAGATTTATCCTTTGCTGCATTTTTCATTCTAATATTTATTCAATTAGTTACTGATAATTAACTATGTGCAATCACTTTGCTTATACTCTCTATGCAATCAATAATGACAAATGCTGTTTCCATATTGGTAATGACTTTATGTTCAATGCCAGACACTATTTTAGATATTTGTTTAGTGATTGACTTTTGGCAAACATAATACTTTGGAGATATTTATGCATTTTAGAACACACCACTTCTCAAAAATCTCTAGAGCCCACCATATAACCCATACTTTACCCACTCGAGCCTAGGCATTATGCGGAATTCCACTGCAGGTACAATCCAGTTACTCAGATGTGGGCTTTCTTTTTCTCATTAGAAAATCTCTAGAAAGATTTGCTTTCTTCCTTACTCATGCATATTTATTATAAGTTTTTGCTTCCAAATTGCCCTGATATCAAGGAAGTTGCAGAATGCAAGTTTATTTAAAAAAAAAATTGTCTATCAAATGCAATCTAAAAAGCCAGAACAAAATTAATTGCTTTTATGTCTTCCTTTCTTCTCAAATGGTGAGGAAACTCAATTCAAGTAATCTTTAGCCTTACAAACTTCAGACTGAGGTGTGCCCATACCTTGAGGCCAGAACCCTGTGAATGTCCTTTACCAGAATTCTTCTATGAGATTTCTGGTTTAGATTCTGCTAATGAGAGGCAAAATATATTTTTAAATCAGAATATAAACAGTCGTATGTGCTTACTAGAGACTTGCAAAAGTCTTAAGAAAATAAAATATATGATATATATGATTACCCAGCTATAAAGAAGTGGTGAAGATATATGAACAACACTTGCACAATTATTTACCATCCACACAGACATATACTAACTCACATATTTTGCATTAGTTCCTGCATATTTGGCAATGCATATGTGGCAAGCTGTGTCATAAACATTTCAATTACTATTAAGTATTCTTAATTAAATACTTTTTAGTAAATTGAAATTTCATCAATGAATGTATACACATTATTATAGCAACTCCTCAGTTCTGCAAATACTAGATTTTTTCAATACTCATGTTTATTAAACACAACTCAGAAAAGCTCCCAAGTATAATCAAAACTATTTTCTGCAAATTTTTAGTAATTCCTCTAGATAGAAATCCTAAATTTAAATTTCTGTGGGAATATATTAATGCCCATAGATTATGTTTGCTTTCCCAAATTACCCTTAAAGATTTTGTACTGAGTATAACATAACAGGGCAGAGATACATATTTAAATACACATATAACTCAAATATCTGACAGAGGGGTGTATATATATATATATATATATATATATATATACACACACACACACACACACACACACGTACATATACCTTCTGTGTATGTGTGTGTAACTTTGTGTGTGTGTATATATATGTACAATGATACACATATATACAAATATATCTTTGTATATACATATATACATCTTTGCATGTACACATATAAACATCCTTATATACACATATATACATCTTTGTATATACACATATATACAAAGATATATGTATCTTTGTGTGTGAGGGACTACTGTATGTGTGTGTATCTCTGTGTGTGTGTCTGTATCTTCATATATATATATATCTTCACATAAGTATACATATATATATACACACAACCAAATATACTCACACATATACAGAAGGTACATCTATATGAAGATCTCTCTCTATACACACACAAACAAAGATATACATACCTATACAGTAGTCCCTTATTATCTGCAATTTTGCTTTCTGCAGTTTTACTGACCCATGGTCAACTAAGGTCTGAAAATAGGTGAGTACAGCACAATAAGGCATTGTGTGTGTGAGTGAGAGACAGGGAGACCACATTCACATAACTTTGATTATTGTTATAATTGTTTTATTTTGTTATTACTTGTGAATTTCTTATTGTGCTTAATTTATAAATTTAACTTTATTATAGATATGTATATATGTATAGAAAAAAACTTAGAGTTGCTTATTGTCTGTGGTTTCAGGCATCCACTGGTGGTTCTGAAACATACCCCACAAATAAGGGGGGACTACTGTATATTTGGATTTACATATAATTGTATTTATATTTTAAAATGTTAGCTGAACATTATGGCCTAAATGTGTCCTCCAAAGTTAATATGTTGAGAGCTTAATTCCCAATGCAACACTGTTGAGTGCTGGAACCTAATAAGTGATTAATGTTGTTGTATAGGAAGTGAGTTAGTTATTGCAAGAGTGAGTCTATTATAATAACCAGTTTGTTCTTCTCCTGCCTCTGGCTTTTGTGCTTCATTTCAACTTCCTCCATGAGATGATGCAGCAAGAAAGCCCTCACCAAATGCTTGCATCATGCTTTTAAATTTTCCAGGTTTCAGAACAATGACTCATATAAACTTCAATTGTTTATAAATTACCCAGTTTGTGGTAGTCTGTTATAGCAGCAGAAAATGGAATAAGGCACCAATTTAATAGCTATTTAATGTTTTCCAATTTTCATATGTATAGAATATATTTATATTTAACATAATTAATATAATATTTTAATTTATCTGAGGTATTTAAAAACACCTCAATATTTTAATATTTACATATGATTGTAAGCATTTTTATTTTAAAATGTTAAGAGAACATTTTAATGCTCAATATTTTAATATTTATCATTGAGGTTTTTTTATTTGTATGTCTCCTATAAATGTATTTTGAACATTTATAATTGTATTTTTTATTTCTTCATATAAATTGTTATAATTAGTATATATTTCCCATTTCTACTATAGGTTGTTTTCTTAAATCGCAGCTCAGGAATTGTGTTAAATTTTAGAAGAAAGAAATATTCAAACATACTCAATTTTAAAATGCTCAAATCATGTTTACCTTCACACATACACACTTTTTTTTTTTTATTTCAATAGTTTTTGTGGAACAGATGATGTTGGCCTCGATCTCCTGACCTCGTGATCCACCCACCTCAGCCTCTCAAAGTGCTGGGATCACAGGCATGAGCCACTGCGCCAGGCGAGATTTGTTCTTTTTGCTTAGTCTTGCTTTGGCTGTGCAGGCTCTTTCAGGATTGCATTTTCCTAGTTCTATGAAGAATGATGATGGTATTTTGAAAAAAAAATTATTAAATTTATATATGTATTTTGGCAGTATGGTCATTTTCAGGTCAGTTTTATTTGGACCAACTCGAGTTACAATCTTCAGTTTTAGTGGCTCTAGAAATATAATCTTAGGATGAGATTCTGAACTTGGTAATTAACCAACTGGTGAAATGGTGAAATAATGAAAGGAACCTAATTGCTTGCACCCTTTTTGGAGCAGTGTTTCTGTTTTCCATAAATATATTCCATTAGTTTTTTATTTTCTGAGAATTTTTTCAAGAGATTTGATGTACTGATTAAAAAATATTCTAAATTCTCTTTAACAGTACTTTAGAAAAATTTTTTACATAAATTTCTGGCATTTCAAGATATTTTAATAGTTCAATTTACCATCCTCATGCAAATTCAAACCATTTTAGTTCAAATATTATACGATTGTATAATGCTAATACTTATAAATAACCATTTAAAGTTAGTTTCTGTAATTTATAATCTAACTTATTATGCCTTATTAAAAATAGTTCATAGGTGTTCCACTTTTCCATAAAACATATTAAAAGTTGTTGAACATTAAGAGAACTTGTTCAATTTCTCCATCTATGTGCAGTGATATATTTTAGCTTAACATTTTTCCACCTAATAAAATATTACTGGGTTAATTTTTTTAATTTCAATTTTCTCAAAAAACCATTATCTATATGAGTGATTTGATGTTACAGGTTATCTCCATTAATAATTTTTTATGGTTGTATTTCAACTACTTAGTTAATATTGCTGGAAATTCTACTGGAAGTGTAGTAATTTAAGTTCATTTCTGTGTGAACACAAACCTGCAGTAATGGGATTTTAGTAAGCGCACATATGTAAGATTCTAATTTCAAACACAATTTTTGTAATGTCCATTGAACGCTGTGCTGTGCAGACCTGTAACAAATCAGAAGTACCATGTGGACAAGTTAACAACAATAGAGTCATGGAAGTCTATAAAAATACAGCCTTAGTTTCTTGATTAATGTCTTAAATATTAAATTACTTGGGTTTTGATTAATTTAAAAGTGTCATTAAGGTATGCCTAAACTCCTTACTAAATCTAATCAAGACTGATTTAGATAGATTGAGAAAGTAAACATAATCAAAATCAGTATACCACCAGGAATATCAATTATAAAATATTTGGAAAGGTTAGGTTATATTTTAATATGATTAGTCAACTTGTCTACTACTTTTCCTATTGCATAATTAGAAAATATACCTCTGATAATCTTTTAAAATGCCTTATTTTAATTTAAGGAAATTCTACAGACTCTACATTAATTTAGCCTTCTGATATCTTTGCTCATGAAAACTTAAAAGAACAAATTCCACTCTTAAAATATTTTCAGTATAAATAGCTATAAAACAGTAAATGAAGAACCTGTATTATTTGATAAAACTTACAATAATAATAATACATTTCATTTAAACTTTTTCCCTTTTATCTTAATCTCTCAGTTTTCCTAATGCTTTATCCTTATCCTGAATTTTATTCACGCATCCTAAATTATTTAATTAAAAATAAATATTTTCACAAAAGGGAGAGATCATATATTGTGAGACATGAGAGTAACCTGATCTATATCTGGTTCTGTGAATACTCCTTTATTTCTAAAATACAGCAAGAATCAGCATAAAATTGAGAATTTAGTGAAGATGGATCTCTGTAATGAAAAATGCCCTAAGGCATCAGCCTTCTTCTCTTCAAATCTCAGGACAGATGGATATTTTAAGAGATAAATTTATATGTTCAACATCTGTTGTAGTATGTTATTTCATTAAAATTTTTTTCTACACTTAGAAAAATGAATATTATTATTACACACTACTAAGCTGTTAGATATATATGCAAAATAAAGACTTTATAGGCTAGAAGCCCTTAATCAAAATATAGGTCTTCAGAGTTCTGAAGAAAAATGTCATCTACAACAGGAAATTTTACACACTGTTTGTAAAATAGCTCCTGTCATGCTAATGGAAAATTTACTGACAGGTGGATAGAGTTACACCAACCAAGTTGTGCACTTAGATATATCCAGTGGCATTCCATCCCAAATTGGAATGGTATATTTGGAACTAAACACAAATGGCCATACTGCTAAAGCAAGCTGTATGAGAGTAGAAGGGTATTATTTCCAAAATGGTGAAGTAGGAAGCTCGGTGGATATTTTTTTCCATTGCAAAACAAAAATTTAATTAGTCAAAATTATTTTTAAAAAACAATGAAAATATATCTCTGGGGACCGTCCAAGAGGCATATAGCAAATGAAGACACAATCACTCAAGGTAATCTACTAAATCTCATAAAGGACCTGAGGCATTTGAGCCATGACATACTCCCTTACATCCCGTTTCTCCAGCTCCAAATTATGGCAGCTATAGGAGTTATGTATAGCCAAGGAGACAAGACTACTTCTTCCATAAGCTCATAGTCTGGAGCTAAGGTTTCACTCACAAAGATGTAGGTACGTAGGCCATACCCCATACCCTCATCTCTATGTTACAGCAGGTTTAATCCAGAGATTCATTCCTGAAAGCACAGAGACTCTCTTAACCCACCCAGACTTCCTCCTACAGTGGAAGCACCAGATTTGATAGTCTGAGAATACTGGAGTTCCAATCACTACTATCCCAGCTCACTCATAGGATTGTGGTTCTATGCAATTAGGGACAAGCTGAAAAGATCAGGTACTGCCACTCACCATACTGCACACTTGTAGAAATTGAGTATCATTCTGGGGACACAAGGTTCCCTGCTGCTGAATCCAGTGCAGTGTTGTGAGACTTCTGCCCAAAGGGAAAGGCAGGATGTTAGCAAGAAGAGCTCTGTGTGGAACTTGCTGAGAAAATTGATTTTACTTAGAGCTTCATGCCTTAAGGGTATTGTTGAGAACAGAGGAGATCTTTATTGGAAAGCAATAAAGAAAAGGCTAGTAGCTCTGATAAAAGCAAAACAGCAGAGCAACCAGAAAAAGTCAGGGGAAAAGTTATCCAAAAACACTTTTCCTGTGTTCAGAGTCAAATTCGGGTGTCAAGAAAACTGGGTGCATATGCTAAGCAGGGCCCACTTTAGAGGCAATCAGAACAAGAATCTGGGTAGACTTGAAAGCACATGTACAGTCTCCAGCACATGTACAGACTCATCAGTGCAAAAAGGAAACCAAGACCTCACTAGTCCGATAAGATTAACAAAACCTTCGGCTGAACACTGACTAAAGAGTAAGCTATTCTCATCTAGGAGCAACTCTTAAGAGGCTGATCTTTAAAATACTGTTGTAGTCATCACTGGCAGCCTGGAAAACTATGGTCTGCACATGCTCACTTTCTATGGATGCTACGACAAATGACAACAAACCAAGTAGCTTAAAATAATACAAATGTATTACCTTACAGTTTTTAGTAAAAATAATCTACAATTGGTCTCAGTAGACTAAAAAATCGAGATGTCAGCAGGGCTGCATTACGCTTTACAGATCAAGAGGATAATTGGTTTTCTTGAGTTTTAGGGTTTTTTTCTCCCAACTTTTAGAGGCTGCCTGGATTTCTTTGCTCATGGCCTCCTTCCTCATCTTCACATTCAGTAATATCAGAGTTCTTTTTATTCTGCCATCTCAATAGTTCTCTTTTGCATCCCTTTTCTTTTTTAAGACCCTTGTCATTACATTTGGACTACTTGGATAAACAGAGATTATGTCTCTATTTTAAAGGCAGAATATTAGTAATCTTTACTCCATCCACAAATTTAATTTTCCTTTTCTCTAATATCTATAAAATTCAACACGAGATCCAGACATTAAGTTGTGGCCATCTTGCAGGGAGGCATTATTCTAACTACCACCATGCTTAAACATGAGCCCTCTCAAAGGTGAACAGAAAGAGAACCTCCAAGCTACTAGCTCTTAGCTGAATCTGGAATAACAACAAAAAAGTAAACTCTCTAAACTGTAAGAGCAACCTCCAAGCCACACACACATCTAGTGGTAAATGGTAGAAAATTAGCTGGCTAATTTTACTTAGGATCTCAATAAAACATTTGAACTGGCAGAAGAGAGAATAAATGAACTTGAAAATGGATTGATAGATATTGTGTGATGTGAAGAACACAGAGAAAAATCAGTTTTAAAATTTCTAAAAAAAATTATAAAGAGTGATAAAAACACTCTAAATCAAATAAGGACATCTATGAAATACCAACACCTAACATTACAGTTAATGATAGAAGGCTGAGTCCATTTTGCCAGTAAGATCAGGAACAACACAATTATGTTCATTCTTGCCAGTTTTACTCGTCATTGTGCTGGAGGTTCTACTCAGGACAGGTAGGCAAGAAAGAAAAAGAGAAGACATATAGATTGGAAAGGAAGGGGTATAATTGTCTCTATTTGAGATAACATAATCTCACATATAGAAAATCTTGAGGAATCCACTACTAAAATATAAGAAAAAATAAGCAAATGCAGTAAGGCTGCAAGATACAATATAAATATTCAAAAACCAATTTTATTTCTATACACTAGCAGTGAATATTTAAAAACTAGAATTAAGGGAACAATTTGATTTATAGTAATCTAAAAAAGAAGAGAATACCTAAATTTTTTAAAACAAACAAAATTTGTACTCTAATAACTATAAAACATTTTTAAAATAAATTTTAAGAGGTCCAAATAAATTGCAAGTCATCCCATCTTTGTGGATAAGAAAATTAACGTTGTTATGATTGCAGTAATCACCAAACTATCTATAGATATTGATAGAAACTGTTTTTTATGTTTTACTGTGACAAAATCAGGTAACATGAGATCTACCCTACTAACAAGTTTTGTGTACAGTATAGTGTTAACTGCAAGCACAATGCTGTAAAGTACTACTCTAGAACATATTTATCTTATGTTACTGTAACTTTACAACTATTGAACAGCAAATCCCTGTTTCTCACTTTCCTTATCCCCTGGAAACCACCATTCTGCTTCCCATTTCTGAGTCTGATATTTTAAATGCCACATAAATGGAATCATACAGTATATTTTCTTCTTTGTCTTATTCTGCTTGCCATAATGTCCTCAAGGTTCATCCATGTTGTCTCCTATGGCAAAATTTTCTACTTTTTAAAAAGTAAATAATATTTTATTGTATATATATTCCACATCTTAGCTTCCGTGAATAATGCTACAATGAATATAAATGGACATCTATCACTTTGAGATACTGATTTTAATTCTTTTGAGTAAATACTCAGAAGTAGGACCATTGGAGAATAGAGTAGTTCTTTTTTTTTTCTTTTGAGAAACTTTCTTACTGTTTTCCATAACAGCGGCACCATTTTACATTTCTACCAGCAGTGTACAGGTTTCAATTTCTCCACATACTTACTGACCCTGAGTATCATTATTATAATTAATATTATTATCATTATTTGTTAATGGCCAACATACTCAGTGTGAGATTACATGTCCTTGTAGTTTTAATTTGCATTTCCCTGATGATTAGGATGTTTAACATCCTTTCAAATACCTATTCATCATTTGTAGGTCTTTTTGGATAAATGTCCATGTACCACCACTTTGATGAAATAAGTTATGCTAACATTATAATTTAGGGTGATATTACGTATATGTATTACTGAGGCCTTAGGCCATGTAGTAGCATCAGTTTGATCAGATAGTTTATGCTAATGTAGTTTATAGTGAAATACCTATTTTTTCTCTAGGAGATGGAATCTGAGTAGCTGTCAATTATACAGGTGCTGCTTAACAGCATGTTTGACCCTCAATAAAAACCATGAGTATTAGACATTGGGAGAGCCTTCCTGGTTGGCAAAAAATCACCAATATTGTCACATATGGCTGGGAGAAATAAGTATACCCATGTTATTCCAGTGGAAAGAGGACACCTGCCAGCTTGTGCCTAGTTACTCTTGGACTTTGCTCCATATACTTTTTTGCTTTGCTGATTTAAATCCATATTCTTTCACTGTAATAAATGGCCACAGGGAGTATATCAGTTTTTCTGAGTTCTATGACTCCTTCTAGTGAATTATTGATCTTGAAGCTGGTGTGGTGGACAACGGATTTATAGCTCATCCCCGATAGCCTCTGATTAATAGCAGAACAATGTCAAGACCCTCGTATTAACAAATCAGAGTTAAATAAATATATTTCATCATTTTTTGGACTTTGTAGAATATAGTAACAAAGCTAGAATTCTCATGAATCTTATATCCAAACAAAATGCTAAAAAGCAAAGCATTTTTTCTCTCTAAGATTTCCATGAATCTTCTATCTGAACAAAATGCTGAAAAGCAAAGCAATTTTTCTTTAGATTTTTGCTGGAAAATCTTGTTTTTATTTTTAGAGTTTTGTTTGGAATGATTTTCATTCATTCATTTATTCGAATAGATATTGTCTACCACATTTCAGAATATGTGTTAGTTTTTGGTGTTTTTTGTTTTTGTTTTTTGAGACAGAGTCTCAGTCTGTCACCCAGGCTGAACTGCAGTGTTGTGATCTCGGCTCACTGAAATCTCCACTTCTCAGGTTCAAGTAGTTATCATGTCTCAGCCTTCTGAGTAGCATGTGTCACCACACTCAGCTGATTTTGTATTTTTAGTGGCACAGAGTTTCATCATATTAGCCAGGCTGGTCTCAAACTCCTGGCCTCAAGCGATCTGCGCACCTTGGCCTCCCAAAGTGCTAGCATTATAAGCGTGAACCACTGTGACTGGCCGTGATAGCTTTTAAAAATAAAAAGTAAAAATGTGTAAACCAGGTATTATTAGCCCTAGTACTGTCATCATTTTTTTTTACAGATAAGAAAACCACTGAGAAATTTTACCTGGAGAGTATCATCCAGATCAACACTAAGGTCAGGCTGCAAACATAAATGAGGATCAATATTTCTTATATTTCCCCTTTTGAAAATTTTTAAATTTAAAATTTTTAAATTTTGGGGGCACATAGTTGTATATATTTATGGGATATATGAGATATTTTGATACAGGCAGATAATGTGTGATAATCACATCAGGGTAAATGAGGTATCCATCACCTCAAGCATTTATCCTTTCTTTGTTTCATAAACAATCCAATTATACTATTATAATTATTTTAAAACACACAATTAAATTATTATTGACTATAGTCACCTTGTTCATAAAGCTCTGGAAAAAGGAAAAGTATCTTTTCTTCAAGAAATATATATTATGGCTATGCCATATCATGCTTGACAGTTAATATAAATTCATGGAGGAAGACAACCCAAGGAGCTTCAGTTGTTTCTAATGGTTCCAGTTTCCTTTTCCAGGGAACTAATGACCAAATGTATATTCAGGCAACTGATATACTATTACCATACTGAATCTATGGAAGAAAGGTGAAGAATATCACAGAGGAAGAGAGAGAGGTAGAGAATATCATCACATTCAGCTGTGAGTTCGGAGTTCTAGATCTTACGATCAAATTAGTTCACAATTTTATAATTTCTAGTCATATAATTAAAATAGAGCTGTCTCAATTTACAAGATACGTAAAGAACGATATTTCCTTCTGTTAAACTAATTATGACTGCTATTTAAGGATTTTTCAAATATATAACTCCAGATAATTACTTTAAGACACTGCCAAATTCAGAGCATAACTGAAATTTGGCTTTCTTAAATGGTGTAACGATAGCTTTATGATTTGCTTCTTACTTTTATATTCACAGGATGAAATTAAGGTCTTTACAATTATGCTATTCATGGAAATAACGGTTTTCTGACTTAGAGTCTTCTATGGATAAAGTATGTTTTTTCTACTCTCACTTGCCAATACTCATCCTGAAGAATTATATGACACAATTGAACCAGGCTCATTGTAGAATGTGAAAAATATTCTTGTATTTTAACCAATCTGTCTGTGTAATTCTTTGAATCCTTTTCATTTTTCCATTATTAGAGATAAGTGCTTTTGTAACTGTGTTCTCAGAAAAGGTAATGAACACCTGTGTCTGCTCTGAATTATGAACAGTCTGTTAATTTCCTTATGAAAAAATATAAAAAGCACAGTGGAATCCTGTTACAATAATCAGCCTGAGCAGTTTAGATGAATCATTGCTTTTGAATGATCAGCAAATGCCAATATTTCCCCAAATGGTAATTTTTACTAATTCAGACATTTCTGAAAAAAGAAAATTGCTGTCTTGCAAGAATAATATCTTATATTTTAGAATCTGCACTCTCTAGGAAAAAATTTATTAACTCTAATTAGGAGACTCAGCACCTGTAACAACCAAGTAGCTCTCGAAAGCTGTAACATTCTTTATGATGTTCTGAAAATATTTCAGTGTTATTTATATTTTTAGTTTCAAAGTAGCTAGCTAGTGGTCATTCTCTTGTCTAAGGCAACCACATTTGAGAACGGAGTCCAAAGTCCAGCAGTGGAATCATTCAGTCACTAGCAATATACTTATTTTAAACTATGTGCCATTCATTGCAAGGTTATTATCTACTCTAGTATGTAAAAATCATGAGCAGTCTTGTTTTTAAGAAACAAGTTAAAAAGAGAAAAAATAGAGATATCTTTCTAATATAATTATTACAGACTAATAAATGTAAAGTTCCTTCAATTAAATTAGTCATCCTCTCAAGAGGGAGAACTAAGCAGAAGAATGGAGGGACAGCAGACCTTCCACAGAATTTGCTCACTGGGGGAGCAAGGTGGATATTTCTTCCTTTATAATGCAATCAGGAACTGTGGAAGAAGGAGAATGACTATTACCCCAATAATGAGATGGAAAAAATAGATGATTAAGATTATACAGTAAGTAAATAAAAGAGCTAGAAACAAATTGTCCTTCATCAAATTAAATGCTTTCCGTACTCTATCATGATGGAAAAAAAACCAGAATCTTATTGGTGAAAAATAAATAAGACAAAACACTAAAGGAATTTAGAACAGGTCAAAATAATATATAGCTGGGTACAGAAACATTATGAATGTTAAGGACACTAATGTAGTTTGAGTGAAGATTTCAATCTCCAGTATACACAGCTAGGGCTCAAACATTAGGAATGCAATAACTGTAGGTTGAATTTAATGAGACTTATGTTAGTTCTTCCAAAAGATTAAAGATAAATATAGTAATGCAAACTACTAGAGTAAGTGTTTTAATGTGGCAATATTAAGATCATTAGAAGATACTAGTCTTGTTGAATAAATGGAAATGATATGCTGCTGCAATGTGTTTAAGGAATTATACACAGGATGGCATAGATGTAGCATCATAGCAATATACAATTGAACATTTTCATCATTATAAATATCTGGAAAGATATTTATAGAAGAAAAGAAGAAGAAAATTTGGGTTCCTCCTTTCTTCTGTAAGTGGCTATAATATAGACTAAAATTTGGTTATTCAATTGTATAGACATGTTTTCATGGACATATGGTTTTATTTTTATTTTGAAAAGTGTAGGAATTGTATTGTGTATTGTTCTTCAGAGAAAAAGAACCAGTAGGAGATGTATATATGTGTATATATATATATATGCTTATATGTGTACATATATGTGAATATATATACACATGCACATATATACAAAGAGAGAGAGATGCATTATTGGAATTGGCTCAAATGATTAGGAAGGCCTAGTAGTTTTATCACCTGCAAGCTGGAGAACTAGGAAAGGCAGTGGCCAATGGTGTAATTCAGCTCAAGCTGAAAGAGAGGGAGAGAGGATTGTGTAAGATCTGGAGTCCAAATGCCTAAAATTCAGGAGCTGTGATGTTCAAGGGCAGGAGAAGATAGACTTCTTGATTCAAGAAGAGAGAGGGAGAAATTACCTTTAACCTGGCATTTTGTTCAGGCTCTCAAAAGGCTGTTCAGCCTCTCAAAAGATTGAATGATGCCTATTCACATTGGTGAGAACAGATCATTTTACTCAGTCAACTGATTCAAATGCTAATCTCTTCTGAAAACACACTCACAGATATGCCCATAAATGTTTTACCAGCTATCTGAACATCTCTTAGCCTAGGCAAAGTGACATATAAAATTAACCACCACAGGGCTGGAATAGCCGAGTTGAATGCTTAGAACTTTTTAAGATAAGACATCATTAGTCTTACCTAAGACTATCTTAAGATAAGACATTACACACACACACACACACGTAAATACATGTATACACACATATGTACACACACACATTGAAACTTTCTACATAAACTATCATGTTGTTTGTGGATAAAAATAATTTTATTTCTTCCTTTTTCATTTGATGCTTATTATTATTATCATCATTATTATTGTTATTAATGGGGGATGATTATTATTTTGGCTACAATCTCTACTACAATGTTGAACTAAGTTGGTTAGATTAGATATTTTTTCTTGTTCCTTGTCTTAGGGATAAAACATTTAGTTTTTCAAAATTCAGTATGACACTAGCTAGGGATTTTTCACAGATATGTTCTCTATCAGGTAAAATTCTACATTGTATAGCTAGTTTTTTGAGACTTTTATCATGTATAGATATTGGATTTTACAAATGGTTCTTAAGATGGTAATTTAGTTAAGTCTGTAAGCACATTGAAATACATTAGTTGGTTTTTATTGTGAAATCAATCATGTATTCCTGGGATGAATCTCATTTTGGTCATGGTATATATAACACACATGTTGTATGTGGAGGGCAAATCCCATTTATATATACCATGACCAAAATGAGATTCATCCCAGGTATATATTGTTGAATTTGAATGTCTATCATTTTGTTAGAGAATTCTGTGCATTTGTTTATGATAGATATTGGTCTGTGGTTTACTTTCCTTTTAATAGCCTTTTCTGTTTGGGTATCAAGTAATGCTGAGTTCATAGAATGAGTTTGTAACTTCAAATTTCTGAAAAAGTTTTTGGAGAAATGTCATTATGTCTCCCTTACATGTTTGGTAGAATGCACCAATGAAGCCACCTTCTCAAGGACAGGAGTACTTTTTGCAGGAAATCTTTATTAATTAAAGTGTTGAGGTTTTAAAAAATGAAATAAATTAAGTTTTTTTTTTAGTTAGCTTAAGTATTCTTCCTTTTTTAAGAAATTTATTCATGTATTCTAACTTCTCAGATCATTGGTAAAGTACTTTATAATATTGTATTTCCTTTTTTTATTGTTTACAGAATGTGTAGTGATGTCACTTTGCTCATTCTGAATATTGGTCATGTGTTTTCTCTCTTTTCTATAATGTCTACCTAGAGATTTATTACTTTCATTTAATATTTGTATTAATATATTTATAATGTTATATAAATGTATTTTATTTATATTAATATTATTCTTGGATATTTTCAAATTATGTACTTCAGGTTTTATTTTTCTTCCCTTTAATGCTCATCTATTTTCTTTTTTCATTACTTTCGACTCTGGTACTGTTCCTACTCTTCTGCCTTATTTGGGTTTAATTTGTTCTTCTTTTATTTCTATAATTTCTTATAATGGAGGCTTAGTTCATTTTATTTCTTCCATGCTTTATATTTTCCTCAAATCACTGTTTTCTTTCAGCTTCATCCCACAAGTTTTGTGTATGTTGTGTTTTCCCTCTCATTGATTAAGAATATTTTCTAATTTTCCTTTGGAATTTTTCTTTGGTCCATAGGCTCATTAGATGTCCATTATTATTAGTTTATATATTTTTTCCCCAGATAGATTTATCAGTTCTAGCTTTGGACAGTCTCAAGGTCTGAGATTATTCAATATGCAATTAGTTATTTGGGCCCTTAACTTTATGCCAGTAACAAGTAGGCTGAGAAATTTGCACAAAAATATATTATCTGATGCCTTTTCAGAAGCAACTAAGGAAGGTAATGGAGGAAGGAAGAACATCTCAAAGGACAGATATCAATATACTTGAAAGAAATGCTGACAGAGAAGAACCAGGCTCAATCAACAAACATTATCACCTCCAGAGGGACCTATCTGGTAAAACTCAGTGGGATTTCAGAATTCCTATTGGCCACCCACTGCTCTTTGCCTCACACTTTTTACTTTTCTGAATGTGTGTACCTTGTGTTTATCTGCTCCTGTTTCAGCATTTCACACGTCTTGTGTGGAGGGCAAATCACATTTGCATTTAGCTCATAGACCACCAGATGAAGAGAAGCATCATGTGCAATCTTATATAAATCATTGGATCCTGAATTTCAATCCTGATTGTCATTAAATGTCTTTTGGATATCCTAGTATCTCTGTTACATTATTTTCCACACAAAGGTATATAAATCAATGCATCCAAGAGGGCAGACTGTGGTTAATTGCCCTGTTGATTTCAGCATATCACCCTTCCCTTTATCCACACCCCATGTCATGTTATTGGGTGTTCTTTCTAGTAAGAGGTTGAGTCTGTTTTCTCATCTGTGGAATTTGGGAGTACCATTTGATTTGTTTAGGAGAATCAATTAAGCAGAGTGATGATGTGTCCATTCCAGTACTGGGGCTTAAGATGTCTTGTGAGTTATTATTTGCTCTCCTGCACTTTTGCCATTGCCTGAGAAGGACATTTATGAACTAGCCTGCTGGACTCAGGAAAAGGATGAAACATGAACAAGAAGGAGGTACAAAGCTGAATCATCCCAAGGCTAGATGTAACCAAATTCCCCATTCTATCCACCCACAGATGCTAAAGTGATTCAGCCATGCATATTAGAGCCGCACCATGGAGCACAGCTAGAACAGCTGAATGGTTTTGTATGTCACCCAGTTTAGGATTATTGTTATGTGGCAAGTGCTAACTGGTGCAAGCAATTGGTATCCCAATAAATTTAAATCCAAGTGGCTAATTAAACATATTAAGTGATATTCAAATCCTTAAAATTAAAATTAAAATCTCATCAAATATGCTATTTTCCCCATTGATTTAGCAAAACATTTAAAAAGCTATAATACCAGAAAAGTTATATTGATTGGTATTAGGTATCTAGGTATTTGTTGTTGTTGATATGTAAGCAATCAACTTTTAGGACTTTTTTTTAAAATAAAATAACTGCTTCTCTGAGGTACAGAGGTGTTTGTTGCAGTAAATTTTAGACTATCCCTTTCTTTTGGTAGTATGTAAAGTTTATCAACATATAGTATTTGTATAATTGGGGAGAAACGGATTTCCTTTAAGAGGAGGGAAAATAAAAAATGAGATACAACTGAAGGATCAAACATAAAATCTTAGGAAAATAAAAGAGTAAATGAAGAACAACTCTGTCATGGTTAATTTTATGGGTCATCTTGACTTGGCACAACATGCCCAAATTAAACATTACTTCTATGTCAGTTTTTTTCATGAGATTAGCATTCATTTGATGGAATGAGTAAAGCAGATTGTCTTCTCCAATGTGGGTGGGCACGATCCAATCTGTTGAGGGCCCAAACAGAGCAAAAGGAGAAATTAGCACCTTTTTTTCCTGCCTTCCTGATTGAGCTGGGACAGCTCATCTCTTCTTCTCTTGGCCTCAGACTGGGATTTACATCATTGACTATGCTGTTTATCGTGCCTTTTGACATGAACTGAATTTTTAGCACCAGCTTCCCTGGATCTCCATCTTATAAATGGCAAATCATGGGACTTCTCAGCTTCCATAATTTCATAAGCTAATTTCTCATTAAAAATCTCTCCTCTCTCTCTCACTGTGTATGTGTGTGTGTGTGTATGTGTGTGTGTGTGGGAGGGGTGTGTGTGTGTGTATCTCCTCTTGGTTCTGTTTCTCTGGAGAGCCCTGACTAATAAAAACTCATATCCATATTAGTTGTCCTGAAAATATCACAACTTAGAATAAAGCAAAAACTTGTTTCTCTACCAAAATGAGAACTCTCACAGTTTCTGGAGTTTAAGTTAGAAATACTGTATAATTATATTTAGTTTATCAATGACTTAGAAGTTTCTAGATAAAATATACTGGACTAGTACTTTTATCACATGATCTAAAGACATGGAAAGAATTCAGCTGGAACCCCAACTTTCCAAAACAGTAAGACAAAGTTATGCTACATAAAGACTTTAACATCATAATGAAAGAATGACTCTTCTCAGTTCACAAACTATCTCCAAGTCTCTGTTGTTACATTGAATTGAAGCACTTGGATTATATATTAGGTCTTGAACTAAAGAGTGGGAGCTTACTAAATTGGCCAAGAGAGGTAATTTGTTGTCTTAATACAACCTGTTATAACAAATTACCATAGATGAGGTGGCTTATGAAAAAGAGAAATTTCGTTTCTCACAATTCTGGAGGCTGGAAATATGAAATCAGAGTGTCAACAAGGTTGAGTTCTGTTGAGGGCCCTCTTCTGTGTTGCAAACTGCTGGCTTGCCGTTGTATCTTCACATGGTGAAGAACTGCAAGAATAAAATCACTCTCTGGGGACTCTTACAATGGTACTTATCTCCACATAACTTCAACTAATATTATTTATCTCTCAAAGCCCCACCTTCTGATATTACCACATTGGAGATTGGAGTTTTGATATTTGAATTTGTGGGGGGACACATTCAGTCCATAACATTTTTCCTTTGGCTCCTCATAATTCATGTCCTTCTCACACGTTAACACACATTTTTTCCACCCCAACAGATCACCAAATCTTAACTCATTACAACATCAGCTCTAAAGTCTAAAGTCCAAAGCCTCATCTAAATATCATCTTAATCAGATGTGGGTGAGACTCAAGGTATGATTTCTCCTAAAACTAAAGTTCTCCTTCTTGGTGAATCTATGAAACCAAATGAGTTATGTGTTTTCAAAATCCAGTGGTGGGACAGGCACAGGTAGGATAGATATTTCTATTCCAAAAGGTAGGAATAAGAAAGAAGGAAAAAATAATAGATCCCAAGGAAGCCTAAGCTACTCCATGAGATCTTCAGGTTTCAGAATAATTCTTTTTGGAGGGTAAGTGGTAGTGTCTTTAAGGGTTAATGAAATGTAGATGTGGAAATGATATCAGTACAATTTTTGTGCTCTGTATTTGTGAAGGAATGGGGATAATAAAGGAAAATTGCATCATAGACTTATTAGTAAAATATTTTTGGCTTTATAGGCTCCCTGAAAATATCCTGAGGACCTCTAAGTATTTAACATCAAAATACTGAAAATTGCTGTTTTTCACCATTAATTGTAATTCAAATGGCATTTGAGTAATGGATGTTCACCTTTCTCTAAAAATTAAAAAATAAGATTGTGTGTTTTTGGCATCACTTATAAATTTTCCAAGTTAAGCATTTTTTTTAAAGTCTTTCACTCCTCAGGTTGCAGTGAGCCGAGATCATGCCACTGCACTCCAGCCTGGGCGACAGAGCGAGACTCTGTCTTGGAAAAAACAAACAAAAAAAAGCATTTCACTCCTCATATTTATTGAGGAAGGCATAGTCTATCCAACGTTACAAATAGACATTTGAATCTTAAGCATGTACGGTACTGCTTGTGAGATTTGTTATATCTCTTTCTATTGAACTTTACTCATGTAATATGCTAATGTAATATTTCCACATTCATAGGATTTTAAAATTTAAAATGTTTAATATGTATAAAAATTACAGAAACACTGTATGAAAGGCTTAAAATGGAATTATCATCTTAAAGTAAGTGATGATATTCCTAGCAATCTACTGAGACAATGTCAAGAGTGGTGCTTTTAGGAAAATAAAAATATATTAAATAATAAGTTACTTTATTGTCATTTTCTGATTATATTGTTTTATATAAAATAAATGTATACATACTATATCACATATATATGTTTAGATATATAGATATAGAGAAGTATAGACACAGATACTGATAAACACACATATATAGATATATAATATATACTCACCATGTTTCTGAGCTATTCTTCAGAAACCTAAATCATTTATTATAACTGAATGTTGATGAAGCTGCAGAATGAATAGTCCAGCTTGAATTACATTTAACATCTATGCTTCCATTGTATCTATGAGAATTTTGTGTTTTCAAAAGTTAAGACTAACACTTAGTTTTAAAATTAACATTAAAATGATAATAAAATATCTTCTATTTACCATCCTCCACACACATATATCTGCTGCCCATTAACTAAAAATAAAAAACAATTAATCCAGATCTTCAGTACTGATATTTATTTAATGTTATTTAAAAATATACCTCATTTCTCAGTTCAGTGATTCATTAATTTAATAAATTTTATTCATGCTCACTTTTTATCATGCACAGTGAAAGATGATAAGCATTCAATGTGAAATATAAAATTGTCCATATCACAGCTTTTGTGGAACTTTGGGTGTGGGGTTTCTTATGTAGCTTTACAAAGAACTAGAAAGTTAATATATCTTTAACTTTTAAACAGACATCTAGTTCTTTTTCATAAGTATTAAAATACTGATTTTATATATATTATATATTATAATATGATTCAAGCAATAGGGCAAGATGATAAAATTTGAAAGGCCAAATAATTTGAGGAAAGATTTTTTTTCTTACTTTCAGTTATATATGAAATCTCAGTGTTACTACATCTTCCCTACTCTAACGCACACGTCTTCACAACTCTGCATTTGAGGGCACCAGGTAATTTCAAATCAATTTAACCTTTGACATCAAAACTGAGCCCACAGAAAGACTGTCTCCTTTGCCAAAGGTGAAAAGTGTTCAATAAAACATGTCATGCACAAAGTGACAACTATGTTGAGGCATGGCTAACCCGACTTCAAACAGTCCTAATTTCTCACGTGTCTTATGTTGGCTGAGTTTCTCTCTCTGATCTCTAAAATGAAAAGCATCTAGGACAATTGCCTGCGCACTCAGCCTTGTGCTTTGTTTTTATGCCTGCTGACAGCCAAGAAAAAAATGGAGATTAATAATTATGAAAGTGTGCTTAAAATTGTGGACCCAGAACATTCAGTAATTTCTAGAAAGTTCAGCTTACAGCATAATGGGACATTAAAAGTTTGAATTAGCCTTTTTTATTCCATAACAGTTAGAGCCCAGGTGCAACACATTCTCAAGGGTAATTCTAGTTTCTGCTGGGAAAGAGAGGTTTGAAGCATTGTCCTCCCCATCATCCCCACACATACGTGCTAAAACAGGCAAGGTATAGTTTATTTAAAACAAAACTATTTGATATATCCATATAATATGAGAGTAAGTGATTTTACAGTAAACTGTTTTAGGGATAAAGAAGGCTATTATAAAATAATAAAATCGTAATTCAACTGTATGGCATATGTAGTTTAAATGTGTTATACTTAAAACATAGCTTGGATATATAAAATTACTCATTAGAACTGCAGAGGTAATTGGAGAAATCTATCACTATAGTGGGAGATTTAAAAATATTTCTAGGCAGGGCATGGTGGCTCATGCCAGTATTCCCAGCACTTTGGGAAGCTGAGCCAGGAGTGTTGTTTGAAGCCAGAAGTTCAAGGCTAGCCTGGGCACAAGGTGAAACCATTTCTACAAAACAAACAAACAAACAAACAAACAAAAAATAGCCAGGCATAGTGGTGTGCACCTGTAGTCCTAGCTGCTTGGGAGACTGAGGCAAGAAGATGGCTTGATCCTAGGAGTTCAAGATAACAGTGAGCTATGATTGCAACACTACACTCCAGCCTGGGCAATAGGTGAGACTCTTATCTGTAAGGTAAATAAATAAATAAACTTCTCGTTAGTTGACAGATAAAACAATGATCAGCAAAACAGTGTTGCACAAAATTTACAATTTGATATTGTCATCATGTAAGTAATCCTGCTTTCAATGATTATAAGTTCACATTATATGCAAACATGGAACACAGACATGTGTTTGTTTTAATATAAATGTTAGCGAATCTCATAGGCAATTTTACATACTATATTCTCTGACTACAATGCAATTTATGTGGAAGTTCATTTCTAAATGGTAAAACATAAATCAAAATATACTTGCAAATAAAAATAAATGCAATTTATTGAATCATGTAACAATAAATCATGTGTCAGAAATGAATTATAATTTACATTAAAATATTTTAAATCAAAGATATTTTAAAAATTACATACCAAAATCTGTTATATGTCATGAGAGTGTCAGTCTTAAATAGTGAGCTTTAGAAAATGTAATTATTGCATTTACCTGAGGATAAAATTTGAGGATGGCCACTCAAAAACCACTTACTCCAAAAAAATAGGATCAGTGCTCCAAAGTAGAGAAATTAAAGTTTCACTTATATAGTCAGAAATAGAGAAGTGTAACAGGGTCACATTATTTTCCATAGAAGGACAGTACATACATCACAGTGATTTGATTGAATACAGCTCACTACATTCCGAAGAAGATTGTTTCAACATTTAGTGAAGAGGGTAATGATTTCAAAAATGCCTTATCTCTGGAGCTACTTGATCTTTTCATATCACTCACAAGAAAAAGCAGAAGTTGCAGCTGCATGCTATATGATTCAGGCCACTTAGCCGTATTCCTCTCAAGGCTCAAAATAATATAAAGTTCCAACAGCTTTTCGCTTAAATTATTTAATTCTATAGAAGTGAAGTTTCACAGAACATTTATAACAATAAATGGTATTTTATTTTATTTTTAATAAAAGAAGGATATTTATTCTTAATTTGGCAGGCAACGTTTTTAACATAAAAATGTTAGATAGGTGACTGAAGATTAAACTCAAGGTAAGTTGAAGCAAATCTTTAAAAAATGTAAAGCAGAAATCAATGAAATAGGAAAATAGGAAATAGAAGAGATAACGAATTATACTAAAGATTTGTTCTTTGGAAATCATTAAAATAGTCTTCATCTATGGTTTAGTAATTACACTATTATTATAAAGCCAGAAGACAAATGAACAAAAAAGCTTCGGTTAATTATGAGTGAAGGGAACTGCTATATCTCTTCAGCCATGTTAATTTACATGACCAGGAAAACATTTCATTTAAAATCAGTCAAATGATAAGATGAACTTTACCAGTGAGTTTGTTTAACATTGCTCTGAAGATCTTAGCCAGCATTTTGTGGATTATATGTTTATCTAGGTAGAAATGCAAAAATGTTTACAAATTTCTAAAATTAATCAATGTGCTTAACAATGTGTCTTAATAAATGGAGTTAGAAATGGAGCATTTCTACCCAAGGTAATAATTAGCCCTCATGTAATTAGGTTTCATAGTTTAAAGAATAGCTCATTGACCTTCAAATAATGATATTACATGGTTTTATTCATTCTTCATAACAGAAAAAAATATCTATATGGTATATAAAATGAATGACAAGAAAATTTAAGAACTGTATATAAAATTATAAAATTATACTGTAAGGCTTTAAAAAGTTCTGATCAAGTTGAGGAATGTTCTGTGTTCACTGATAAGAAGAACACATACTATAAAAAATTAAAATTTTCTTAAATTGTGATACAGATTTAAAGAAATTCTACTTTAATCTCATCAGTATTCTTTGTACAATGTCATATGTTGATTCAAATATATAAGTTATAAAGTAAAGGAAAATGAATAATCAATACTCTGTACTTATCACTATAGGCACTCATAAGGAAACAGTATATTTTGTACCAAATATAAAGGTATAATAAGTAAAATAATTTAGAATTCAACAGTGTTAAACAATTTAAAATAAAATGAAAGAGAGACCTCAAAGTCAGTTTCACTCTTATATTGAACTTTGATATGAGTTAATGGTAGAACTGTAGCTCATAGGGGAAAGAAGAGACCCTTTAGTAAATTTAGTTAGTTTAATGAGTCAGCCATACAAAAATATAATAAAATATTTCAACATATATAAAATCAACTATAGATTTGTTAAGGTCTTACATATAAGCTCTTACAATAGCAAAATTTTTGACTTCTGTAAGGAAAATATAGGTGCACATTCTCCTGACCTCGTGATAGGTAAGGATTTCTTTAAACACTATGCATAAAGTAAAACACTGAAATATGATGGCACTGCTGTTAAGAACCTTAGTTAATCAAAAGAGATTTTAAAAATCTAAAGAACTTGTGATGGTTAACATTGAGTGTCAACTTGATTGGATTGAAGGATGCAAGGTATCGTTCCTGGGTGTGTCTGTGAGGATGTTGCCAAGGGAGATTAACATTTGAGTCAGTGGACTGAGAGAGGCAGACCCAACCTCATTCTGGGTGGGCACAATTTAGTCAGCTGCCACCATGACTAGGATAAAAACAGGCAGAGGAACGTGGAAAGACTAGACTGACTGAGTCTTCTGGCTTCCATCTTTCTCTCGTGCTGGATGCCTCCTGTTCTCAAACATCAGACTCCAACTTCTTCAGCTTTGGACTTTTGGACTTACACCAGTGGTTTGCTAGGGATTCTTGGGCCTTTGGCCACAGACTGAAGGCTGCACTGTCAGATTCACTACTTTTGATGTTTTCAGACTTGGACTGGCTCCCTTGCTCCTCAGCTTGCAAGCGGCCTATTGTGGGACTTTGCCTTGTGAGTCAATACTCCTTAATAAACTCCATTTCATGTATACATCTATCCTATTAGTTCTGTCCTTCCAGGGAACCCTGACTAATACAGACCTACAAATGGATATAAATTTAAAACAAATGTAAAAAAAATACAAATAATGTATTTTTTGATATAAAAAAATCTCTTAAATTAACAAAAGTGTAAGGGCAAACACAAATTAAATACAAGAGGCTTAATTCGCCATATTAAAAACAAGGAGAAAGATCTTCCTTTCTTTTCTTAGAGAATTTGCTTTACACATTTTGTAATTGTAACTTTTTTCTCTACCTATTTGAAATGTAAGTAAATCTCAAGGATCTGAAAACCATCTCTTTGAAATGTAATGATCAAGGAAAGTAACCCTATTTACCTGTTTCTGTAGGAGGGTAGGATCCTGCTATAGACTGAATGTTTTTGTTTCTGCCAGATTCAAATGTTGAAGCCTAATTATCAAGGTGATGGTATTTAAGGGTTGTACTTCTGGGACCTAATTAGGTCATCAGGGTGGAGCCCTCATAAATGGGATTAATGTCCTTATAAGAAGAAAGATACTAGACTCCCCCCCCCCCCGTCTCTGTATGTGTGTGTGTGTGTGTCTGTCTGTCTTTCTGTTGATCATGTAAGGAAACAGAAAATGCTCTCTGTGAACAGGGAAATGTGACCTCACAAGATCTGCCAGTGCTTCAGTTTTAGACTTCTCAGCCTCTAGAGCTGTCAAAAATAAGTACTTGTTGTTTAAGCCATCCAGTCTATGGCATGCTGTTATGGCAACCTGAACTAAGATGGAGACTAATTTCTAATCTCATTTAGCCTCAAGCTGCAAAAACTATCTTCTGTAATAGAGTTATGAGAAGCTTGTTTTTCCTTTGGATAAAGCCAATTAGTTAGCACAGATGGTGATGTCAATTTTCATGTGAATTTAGGATGAACTATGTCTGACACATGGTGTGGTCGAGTCCTCTGACTTGAGGACTAGTTATTACTTATTTGAGAACATGAATATAATGTTTTATCTGTTTGGCTACATAAAATTGTGAGTTTTTTTTTTTTTTTGTCTTTGCGATCTCTTTAGTAAATTTTCTATGATGCCCTTCACATTTTGGCTTAATGTTTATTCATTAATAAAATTGTTTTCTTTCTCTTCTACCTTTGTGGGGATGTTGCCTGGGTTGGAAAGAAAGTGTTTATAATTATATTCCTTCATCAATTCTGATGATGCGGACTGGATGTGTGGCAGCTCCTAAATTGAGCTGACCATCTAAATGTCTGTGGCTTTCCTAGTATCAAGTAAGAGACCACAAATTTTACAATGTCTCTCCCTTCTAGGTCTCAGCTTTTTTTTTTTTTTTTTTTTTTGAAAACTAGCTAGATGAACCACCCTTTCCAAATAGAATACTTTAATATTGAATAAGCATGGGCAATGCAGGCTCTACAATCCCATCAGGATTGCCATATGGTTGAAAAATATGGAAAGTCAGGAATGTTGCCTGCAGGCATTTCTCTTTGAAAGCTAAAATCTTACTGTCATATTTGGAATGAATATATAAAAATCCAGTTTTGTAATGGCCTAAAGATGGTTCTTTTGATTTGGATAAATTAATGCTTTTACTTCTTGGAGAGTCCTCATCCCAAGTAAACGAATTACTGGTGTTTATGAAATAAATATCATTTAAAAATTAATTTGGGTAGCTAGTGAAAAGACTGAGAAAAATAGAAGAGCGAATGCAATACTTAGAGGCACTATCCCTTTCACAGAAACCTCCCTCTCCTTTCCCTGCTGCCCCTCCTCCCTCTGCATCCTCTGCATTTATTTATCTCTCCTTGCCTCAATCTGACTCCAGGGAAGGTGTAGGTGATGCTATCTTAGAGAGTCGTTCTCTTCACTTATGAATTTCGCTGTAAAGAAGGACAAGGGCACAACTTCTTTACCTGATAAGGAATCACCTGCTCTGTTTGAGGGCACAGATTTGTGTGTTTTTTGGCCCAGCCCTAAGCTCTATCTTAGCCTAGATTCCACATACAAGATTTCCTTATCCATACACCATGGAGGTAGGAACACAGACATGATTGAGACACATGATCAAGGTAAAAAAGGAGAACTTGGATAAAAACTGTGACCCATATAAAGGCAACAAGTCACATGGGAAAAGGCAATAAAACAAGATGTTGATGTGATGAAGGTAAACAGAGAGGAGAGAACAAAGTGCTCTATAATATACATTTTTTTTCATCTCAACATGAGGAAAACCAGCCCTTCATTAGGAAGGAAACCATCATCAGCAAAACAGACGCTACTGAGAAGCAACTGAGGACCCCAGGGTCATAACTTTGTCTTCCTTATCAGCTGATAGCACTCATTTAGGGACTTATATTCACTGTGCCCCAAAAGTCTGCAGTATTCTGAAGCATGCTAACAGTTTAAAGTCCCCTCCCCACCACACACAGGATGTGCACTGGATACTGTGTGAAATTCTGCAACTAGGACACTTTGCTCTTTAAATGGTGCAAGCACACAAGGGTTCAGAAGACCACTCCATCAAAGGATAAGGTAGCTAAGGGAAGACAACTAGTTCATGTCCCTCCCTCAGAACTAAGGAAGATCTGAGGGCATTAGAAACCCATGGATCTTGGTTGCTAATGGAAGTACTTGAAGCTTTTCGACTAAAGTGATCTGAGAGGAGTTACTTTCCTGTAGTACTCAGAATACAGGTGAGTCCTCCACTGATTTCCATTTGCACTTTATTAAGGCTTTCTCAAAATTCGAACTGGACCCTGAGACAGATCTAAATCACTCTAGTCTTAGTGTGTCCTTTGCGGCTGCTCTTTTGAGGACTCTCCAACTCCAAAATAAAGAAAGGGTGGTAAGATGGCAAGTTTTACTCAAATCTTAACAGCAGCTACTCAGTTTGAGGACAATGTAGAGAACAACAAAGAATTTGCTTATTTTTTGACTCTCACCATCACACCCCCATAGGTCTTTGATCTATAAGCAAAGAATATTTTCTGCCATATATTTCACAGTATTTACCACACAGAAAACAGTCTCTAGATTATTAAAACCCTCAACAAATAGTTAGTGAATAAATGCCCAAAGAGAGAATCAAGTCTTATATGACTTAATAATAGCAATATTAAGGCATTTCAAAATATATGGAATACTTTTTAAAAAATCAATCAAGAAAGATCAATTCCTTTCACCACTTTAACTGATAAATAACAATGAAAATAAGTAAGTAAGTTTTTCATTATTAATATCAAAACAGAAAAATTGGAGAAAATCAATCAATACATGTAAGGCAAAAATTAGTGAGTTAATGAGAAAAATAAGTAATATATCAAAAAATAATATTTTAATAAAACATTCATAAACGACTCCACTATTTTAATCAAGATATTTAAAAAAATAAAGATGGCTAAAATATCATAAGTGCTGAGGACAATTTAAAAAAACAGAAAAAATAAATATGCAAAACTTTATACTAATCTTTGAAATTAAAAATAAAATTTATGTTTTCCAGGAAAAGTATGTTGTCTCAAAATTGTTACAAGAATTGTTTGTTTGATTAAAAAATGACTATGGAAAAATCACCATGATGAGGTATTAGAAAATGATACCATGTAATGTATGTATAGATATGAGGTTGAATCAAGGCACCTCTACTTACTATCCATGTGAATTTAATTTAATTGAGCTTAATATGAAATATTGGAATAATAATTTCTGCTTCAGCATTGTTGAGAGTTAATGAGATAATGTGTGAAAATATCCTGGTATATTTTGGCACATAACAGACATCAGTTTTATGACAAATCTTATTAAGGTCATTATTATTATCATAATTTGCTAATGAATCACTTGTAATAAGAACATGAGACTCAACATTCAGTAGGTGAGCTGTGATAATTTTTCAAGGAACATATATATCACTGCCATAAACAATTAAGTTCCCTTTTATTGTGGAAATAAAATACTAATAAATCAAGTCTAATATCCAGATAAAATTAAAATGTATGACAAGGGTATTCCTTTTTAATTTTAAAGGTGTAAGTGGGGCAGAATAATGTGTTGAAATATTTATTTGTGTTTTATTCTCCCTATACTCACTTTCCTCCTTTCAAATAGGTAATAAAACTGTTGGTTTCCTTGCCCCAGGAAAGATTTGTTGTTGTTAGGCTAAATACTTGTAGCACGTGTACAACTATGTTTCCGGTTTCTGATTTCTAAACATTTATGTTTCTGTGGTTA
The DNA here is from genome assembly GCF_028885655.2 of Pongo abelii. Classification (NCBI taxonomy): domain Eukaryota; kingdom Metazoa; phylum Chordata; class Mammalia; order Primates; family Hominidae; genus Pongo; species Pongo abelii. The sequence goes on along the minus strand of NC_072000.2, from coordinate 46,739,187 downwards.
TTTAAGTAATATAGAAGATAAAAAGATAAATGACTTTAAGTTTGCAAAATAGGGTGAAGAGACTTCCTAAGAGTCCAAATAGATAGCAACGCAAAAAATACACCCTTGAGACAAAGCAGGAAGGGAGTGAATAAACAGGGCAATACCTGAGTGTTTCTCTTAGGGAACAGGAACTTGAGTTACATGACTACCACTATCAGTAAAAATTTCCAGGCCCAAGTTTGGTTCATAAGCAGTAAAAGCAAAAACTTCAAGAGTCCTTATAATCTGGGACAATTAGAATATAGATAATTATGATGACCTGAAGAATGAAGGTACTTTCTGCTGTTTCTTAGCATTGCTTAAGAGTCCTTGATTCTTGTACAATCATTGGAGGGTGAAAGAACCTCAGTAGTGACTGAAATCAATAGTCTTAACATGATATCAGCACATAGGTTCCGAGCCATATTTAATATACTTTTAAAATATATATATATATATAGTTGATGTTATATCTCTTAAGGCTGAGTTTAAGAAACTAAAGTTCACACACAAATACTTAAATCTTTTTAATATAATAATCAACTACCTAAAGATGTTAAAGTAAAAAAAAATACCAAATGTTGCAGGACACAAATGTGACAGTATTTAAAATTTCTTCTTGCTGCTCTTGACATTTCATTCATCTTTGTTGGAAAAATAAATCATAACACTTCATTTCAATCCTCTTGTTTTATGCAGACCAGAAAATGAGAAGCCCAGCAGTTCAAGGGTCATTGACACTGCATGAGACATAAATTATACCAAGTTAGGGTAGAGACCACCTGGGCCAGTGATGGTAACTCTTCCTGGACCAGTATCAGGGATATTATGAACTTTGGCCTTTGATGTCACTCCCTCCTTTTTCACAACATGTATAAAAATGCCTACACTTTAAAATGCTTAATTTAATTAAACACAATGATAGGAAAGGAAGAAAGAAAATAGGTGAAATATAAAATCCTCAAACTAACCTGAAATATATTGTACAGCAGAGATGTCATACTGAAGGGCTAGTTGATTAGTACAGACATTTTGAGTTCAGTGATCCAGCATCCCTGAGGTGTATAGTGAGAGAGCTGCCAATTCCAATTCAGATACTTTCCTCTACTTGGCATCACGATGAGTAGAAGCCATTGCCAAGGCTCCAATTTCAATACATTAAATTTTTGTTGTTCTGCCCCTATAATTTGCATAAGGTGTGGCTCTCCTTGGTCTTCCCAGTACTCTTTGGTGCTCCATGAGGGAGGAACAACTGAAGTACCAGCTTCGACTCGGTTTAAACATTGAAAAAACCATGGGGTGCTCAACATAACTGCTTCTCAAAGCTGTTGATTTGTAGTATAAAAATTGATCCAAGTAGCTTGTTCTCCATCTGTCCCATGGCTTGCTCTTGCTCCTCCAATTAGATGGTGTTAGTTAGCTGCTGCCAGTGCCTGACTTCCTCTGCTGTTTTCTCAGTAAGTGGAATTGTGTGCTGAATGCATTGCATCCAATCAGTCTGGCTCCTCTGTATTTAATTAGAAAAACAACAAAAACATTTTTCTGGTCTGTGCAATGTACTTATCCCTATTCTATTATATTTTATGCACAGACAGGGTATTCATAATTATTTTAGTAATTTCAAAGCATGCATGGATGCTATAGCTGGGGCAGAAGAGGAATGAATGAGTGATCTTTGCACAAAAGTATGTGTTATATTTATTCTTATCAACAAACATAACTGTTTAAAATAATATTTTGGCCAGGTGATCTCTGATCACCTTATTCAAGTATATAGCATCCTTTAGCTAAGTAGTATGAGCTTCAGAACAGTTTATCAATAGTTTTTATTTCTACCTGTACATTCTAGTCTTCATTAACACTTTATATACATTTAATGAATGTTGAATTGTTGAATGAATGCATAAATTCAACAATAAACTTATAAGGTATAGAAATGTAAGAGCTGTAAAATGAAAAATGATATGAAAGTATTTTAAAGAAAGAAAACTATTAAATTTGATGTCACTTTAAGGGTTACTTAAGTGATAAAGAAAATGATAATACAAAAGCAAGTAACAAAGATTTCAGATAACTTTGAGGCATAGTTTTTCCCATGTAAATGACTTTAACATGTTAGGTAGTTACACTTATATATCATTTATTTTATGTAAAATGAGGTGAAAAAATACATACATGATGTTCATTATCAACAGTTTGCAACACTGTTTCTGAAAGTCCATGCTGGAAAGGATTAATTCTGATGTCTATTAACAACTGTATTTCAAGAAAGAGTGGCTATTGTACTGCGGGTAGAAACCTGAGTCGGCATCTTCCACTTCTGACTGATATTTTTTTTTTTCTCCTGTCTGTGTTTTTCTTTTCTCCTTGGGACAGCCAAGGGTACATACACTTCACATTAGCTGAAAAGGAGTAATGGATTTCTTAGTATCTGAGCTCAGCAACAAAGAAGTCTGCAATTACAGCAAAAAGAAAAAGGAAGAAGAAAAAAAAAAAAGCTTGCCCCAGTTTCTGTTAGAAGCATGTTCCTTTTTTCATGAAAAGAGACAAATGAAGTACAACCTCTATATGCAGTCTCTGGAGGGAGAAATATAAGTCTGGTAGATACAACAAACCAATAAGAAAGTCAGTGGGAGAAATTGGAATTATAAGAATTGTGTTGAAGACATAAGTATTGAGTAGTTGTTTATATTGGACCACATTTTAATTTCACAGAATTTATTTTATAAAGAGAAAGTTATGACAGAATTATATTTTATCTACTTTAATTTTTGCTCTTAACTATGCTTTTTTTTCCTACAGAATATTTGAGGCAGTGATACACAAAAACAAATAAAAGATACAAACACTGATACACATATTAGTCTTCTAATTGTAATGGTTGGCTTATAAAATATGTGGCATAGTTATTCCCAGTAGATAAGATTTTATGAAAACTTTATCAGTGGAGGTATGTTCAGTAAGCAGTAATAATTGTTAATTACTGCATAACATTATTTTTCTTAAATTTAGCAATGTATTATAAAATATGAAAAATTCTATTTTATTTTAGAGTAAATTTTAAAAATAAAATTTAGCTTGAAGTTTTATATTCAGTGAGTAAAATTCTGTCTGAGGTGCATTCTTATTACTTCCGTCCCACATAAGGTAATGCTGTACCATGGCTGTCCTGACCCCCCTGGAATGGTAGTTAGCTGCCAAGATGACACCCAGTAATTCCTGCTTCTTACTATTCACCCCTTATGAAGTACCTCCAAAATCACCAGGATTGGACTGTGACTAGTAGAATACAACAAAAATGATGGCATTCCGGTTTCAAGATTAAGTTATAATAAACAGTATATCTTCTTGCTCACTCATGCTTATTTTCTTTGAAACCACTCACTCTGGGGAAAACCAAATATGAGCAGCAACCCCTGTGGAGAGGAATTGAAACTTCCAGCCAACAGCCATGTGAATAAGCTTGGAAGTGGACCCCGAGCCTCAGACAAGTCTTCAGAAACTGCAGCTCTTGCTGGCGGCTTGTCTTAACCAACTGCATGACGGACCCTGAATCAAGAGCCACGTTGACAGCAATGCATTATAATTTTCTGAGGCCCTAGGAACTTCTACTCCTTTTAATTTGGTCTTTGTGGGCCCTTTTTCTCTCCTTCTTTCTCTGTCACACATATACATACATATGTATGTGTGTATGTGTATATATATACACATACACACATACATATATAAATACACACATATATGTATGTATATGTGTGTATATGTGTGTGTGTGTGTATGTGTACATATTTTGCATATCTGAATGGGGCAGAAAAGGAACAAGTAAAAGAATGAGAAATCTCTCCACAAAAGTATGTATTACACTTATTATATCAACCTACCCAATTGGTAAAAATAACATTTTAGCTATATATAATTATTGTATTGTCATAAAATGATCATATTGATACTATAAACAAACACATTTTTTCTGACCTAAATACTTGTTCCTTTGATTTTAAGAGAAATTTAAAACATTTGGGTGTCCTAAAGGTGTTATTGTGATCCCTAAACCCACTGCATATTAGTAAATAAATCTATGCTACCTAATCCAGAACCACCACCTTAGCTGCTTGCTGATTCTGGACCCTTGGACTACATGAGAAAACAAAAGGTTGTGGATTATTTGAGATCATTGTTTTTATACAGCAACTAGTAGAACTGGGCATTTTTTTTCATTTTACATTTAAATAACAACAATGGAGTTTTCTGATCAATTCTAAAATAGGAGAAAACAAGACCATGAATTCATTATGCAGAGTTCTACTTTAGGAATTTTTTTTTTTTTTTTTTTTTTTTGAGACAGAGACTCGCTTTCTTGCCCAGGCTGGAGTGCAGTGGTGTGATCTTGGTTCACTGCAACCTCCACCTCCTGGGTTCAAGCAATTCTCCTGCCTCAGCCTCCTGAGTAGCTGGGACTACAGGTGCCCGCCACCACGCCCAGCTAATTTTTGTATTTTTAGTAGAGATTGGGTTTCACTATGTTGGCCAGGATGGTCTTGATCTCTTGATCTTGTGATCTGCCTGCCTTGTCCTCTCAAAGTGCTGGGATTACAGACATGAACTGCCTCACCCAGCCAGGATACTTTTTTTCCTATAGAAACACTACTTAAAAAGCTTAATTTGTAAACTCCATAAACCTTTGGTGGGAAGTTTTTGAAACCATGTCATTTGCTAAATTTTACTACTACAATGTCAAGTTTCAGAGCTCTTCTATAAAAAAATTTGTCAATCTGAATTGTGTCAACTTTCAAGAAAATTCTATCTGAAGAGGGGTCATATCTACAGCTTTGGAGCTAAATCTGGACTGCTGCCAGTTTTTGTAAATAACATTTATTGCAAAACAACATACCCATTCACTTTGGTCTTATATATGGCTATTTTAACCATATAAGAAAGGCAGTGAGTAATTGGGACAGGCACTTTAATGACCTACAGAGTCTAAGTGCAGGCATACGTCATTTTATTACTTTTGGTTTATTGTACTTTGCAGATACTGCGTTTTTTCACAAATTCAATGTTTGTGGGAACCCTGCATTAAGCAAACCTTTGGGCACCATTTTTCTAATAGCATTGCTCACTTCACTTCTCTGTGCCACATTTTGATCATTCTCACAATATTTCAAACTTTTTGAAATTACATCTGCTATGGTGATCTATGATCAGTGATCTTTGATGTTACTATTGCAATTGTTTTGTGGTGCCACAAAACATGCCCATATAAACAGTGAACTTACACAATAAAGGTGTATTTTCCGACTGCCCTACCAACCAGCTTTCCCTCCTTATTTTGGGGATACAATAATACTGTAATTTAGCCCATTAAAAACCCTGCAATGGACTCTAAGTAAAACGAAGAGTTGCATACCTCTCACACTAAATCAAAAGCTAAAAGTGATTTTGCTTAAAGAGAAAGCCATCTAGAAAGTTGAGACAGGTTAAAAAATAGGCCTCTTATGCCAAATAATTAGCCAAGTTAGGAATGTAAAGAGAAAGTTCTTGAAGGAAATTAAAAGTGCTACTCCAGTGAACACACAAACAATAAGAAACTGAAACTGCTTTACTGCTGATACATAGAAAGTTTTAGTAGTCTGGATAGAAAATCAAACCAGTCACAACATTCCCTTAAGTCAAAGACTAATTCAGATTAAAGCCCTTAGTCTCTTCAATTTTACAACAGCTGAGAGAGGTGAGGAAGCTGTAGAATAAAAGTCTGAAGCTAGCAGAGGTTATGACATTTAAGTAAGGTAGTTGTCTCTATAACATAAAAGTGCAAGGTTAAGCATCAGGTACTGATACAGAAGCTGCAGCAAATTATCAAGAAGATCTAGCTAAGATCATCGTTAAAGGTGGCTACACTAATTGACAGATTTTCCACGTACATGAATCAGCCTTCTATTGGAAGACAATGCCATCTAGGACTTTCAAAGCTAGAGAAGAGAAGTCAATGCCTGGATTCAAAAATTCAAAGAAGAGATTGACTCTCTTATTAGAGGCTAATGCAGCTGGTGACTTTAAGTTGAAGCCAATGTTCATTTACATTTCCAAAAATCACAGGGCCCTTAAGAGTTAGGCTAAATCTACTCTGCCTGTGCTCTATATATGAAAGAACAAAGCCTGGATGATAGTGTATCTGTTTATAGGATGGGTTACTGAGTATTTTAAGCCCACTGTTGAGACCCAGTGCTCAGAGAAAAAAATTATTTTCAAAATATTATGGCTCATTGACAATACATCTTTTCACCTAAGCTTCTAATGGAGATGAACAAGGAGATTAATGTTGTTTTCATGCCTACTAACCAAACATCCATTCTACAGCCCATGGATTAAGGAGTAATTTCCACTTTCAAGCTGTACTATGTAAAAAATACAGTTTATGACTATAGGTACCATAGATAGTAATTATTCTGATGGATCTGGGGAAAATAACTTGAAAAGCTTTGGAAAAGATTCACGGTTTTAGATGCCACAGAAAAACATTCATGGCCCGGGAGCAGTGGCTCACATCTATAATCAAAATACTTTGGGAGTTTGAGATAGAAAGATTGCTTGAGACCGGGGGTTTAAGACCAGCCTGGACAACACAGTAGACTTCATTTGCACAAAAAATTAAAACATTAATTGGGCATAGTAATGTGTGCCTGTAGTCCCAGCAACTTTGGAGGCTAAGGCAGGAGGATTTTTTGAGCCCAGGAGATTGAGTTTGCAGTGAGCCGTGAAACCATGTTTGAAAAAAAAAAAATGTGATTCCTGGGAGGTCAAAATATTGGCATTAACAAGATTTTCAAAAAAACTTGATTCCAACCCTCCTGGATAGCTTTGAGGTGCTCAAGACTTCAGTGGAGAATGTAAATCAGATGTGATAAAAACAGAGAATTAGAAGTGAAGCCAGAAGATGTGACTAAATTGCTGCAATCTCATGATACAATTTTAATGGATGAGTAGTTGGTTCTTAAGGATGAGCAAAGAAAGGATTTTTTGAGATGGAATCTACTCCTAGTGAAAATGCTGTGAACATTGTTGAAATGTCAAAAATTTTAGAGTATTACATAAACTTAGTTGATAAAGCAGTGGCAGGATTTGAAAGAATTGACTCCAATTTTGGAAGAAGTTCTACTATAGAAAAATGCTATAAAACAGCATTTCGTGGTTAAAAAAATCTTCAGTGAAAAAGAGTCAATTGATGCAAATAAGACAAAAAATTCATTTTTGTCTTATTTTGCGAATTGCCACAGCCACCCCAGCCCTCAGCAACCACCATCCTAATCAATCAGCAGCCATCAACATGAAGGCCAGCCCCTCTGCCAGGTAAAAGATTACAACTCGTTGAAGCCTCTAAAAATTACTAGCATTTAATTAAGCAATAAAGTATTTTTTTTTTATTTTATTTATTTATTTATTTATTTATTTTTTTGAGACAGTGTCTCACTCTGTCGCTCAGGTTGGAGTGGAGTGGCCCGATCTCGGCTCACTGCGTGCTCCGCCCCTGGGTTCACCCAATTCTCCTGCCTCAGCCTCCCGAGTAGCAGGGACTACAAGCACCCGCCACCACGCCCGGCTAATTTTTTGTATTTTTTCTTTTTTTAGTAGAGACGAGGTTTCACCGTGTTAGCCAGGATGGTCTCAATCTCCTGACCTCGTGATCTGCCCACCTCGGCCTCCCAAAGTGCTGGGATTACAGGCGTGAGCCACCGCGCCTGGCCACGATAAAGTATTTTTAATTAAGTTTGTATGTTATTTTTTAGAGATGATGCTATTTCACATTTTATAAGCTACAATATAGTTTAAATATAATTTTGTATATAATGTGAAACCAAAAATATTGTGTGATTAGCTTTATTCTGATCTTTCCTTTATTGCCTTGTTCTAGAACTGAGCCTGCAAAATCTCTGAGGTATGCCTGTAGTTATTATCTGGCCCTTCTCAAAAAATAGTTTATAGGCCCTTAGAGTAAGCAATGTCTAATAATTCTGTGGTAAATTTAATGTATTCGTGTTAAAATCATACAAATAAGACAATGCATGAGGAATTCCATGGAGTCTCATTTTAATAAAATTAATATGTGGTACATTCTATCTTTCTGTCATCCAGAACTAATAACTAATCATTTCAAAGAGTAATGACGTTCATCTGTGTCTTTAATAATTCCAGGATACTGCTGTATTATAACTTTTGTAACGTTTTCATCTTATTCTTGTTTTTGTGTTTGTTTGTTTCATTTTGAAATACGTGAAGGCCTAAGTTATAATAGAACTTTCAACATCACTGTGAAAGCCCTCAAAAGGCATTATTTAAGCTTAATTATTTTCAGTTTGAAGAGTTATTTCTCCAAATGTTTAAATGTTGGCCTTCATAGGTAACTACACTAGAGTTTGTTGAAATGTTTGATATGAACATAAAAAATATTTAACATTTCCTTAGCAAAAAGTAAGGTTTGAAATTTATTGATAATATCCTTATAAAGCAAGCTGGCATGCAACTATTTATTCTACAAAATTTAAATTCACATTTCTTACAACTATGGAACAGTTTGGCTGAAGGCATTTAAAAAATGAGATTTCTGTCTCCAGTATGATATGAATTAATTGGAAAGTAATTTAATGTTACAAATGTTTATAGCTGCAATAGAAAAACCTGCAAATTCTGGCATAAAATATGACAGCACTTATTGTTTATTTAAGAGGTAGAGAGACACGCAATTCAGAACTATAAAACAGCTCAAATATGTCATCAGGGACTCAAGCTGTTTTCAACTTTCTGTTCTTCTCATCTCAGTGTGTTGCCTTTAGTCTTTATACCAGTTGCAAATGGCTACCACAGCTCAAGATATAATCTATTATCATTAGCATCCTAAACATAAAGACGCAGGGGACAATCTTTCTATTGCTGTTGTTGTTGTATTGTTTCTGTATTTTTTAAATAATGAAACTCTCCCAGAAGGCTTTTGGCATTCTTTCCTTTCTTTTTATTTTTTATTTTAATTATTTATTTTTAAAATTTTAGATTCTAGGGTACAAGTACATGTTTGTTACATGGCTATATTGGGTAATGGTGGGGATTGGGCTTTTAGGGAATTCATCACACTAATATTGAACATTGTACCCAACAAATAATTGTTCAACCCTCCCCCCCTCCTCTCACTCTCCCTTTTGGAGTCTGCATTGTCAATTACCTCCATCTTTATATCCATGTGCACCCATTAGTTCGCTCCCACTTATAAGTAAGAACCTATGGTATTTGATTTTCTTTTTCTGAGTTAGTTCATTTAGGAAACTGGCCTCCAGCTCCATCCATGTTGCTGTAAAGACTTGATTTCATCTTTTTTATGGTTGTATAATATTCCATTCTGTATAAATACCACACTTTGTGTATTCAATCAACCACTGATGGACACCTAGATTGGTTTCACTAGATTTGAGTAACATGGCAGCCTCTACTTTACAAAGGCTGGTCAAAGACATATCTGGTAAAAGGGAATACAATTAACATGCCTGGCTGTAAGTGATAATGGTTATCTTTGGGATTTGGGTAATTTGTTGACCTAAACAGATTTGGGTTATACCTGTAAGAAAGAAGATGGGGGTGGAAGCAGAGGAAGAAGATAGCTACAGGCAAGTCAGTATACTGTGTCTGTAACACAAATAGAATAAAAATATATACATTTGTACTAGCTTTGGAGCTTTTTACTGAATATTATAATCTTTAGTGATATCTAGGATTACAAAATGCAGGCAGACATTTGCAGCAATTAAGCATTCTCTGATACTACATTTTTAAATACTTCACACAATTTTCTTTCAAGATCCTTAATGGACTATAAAATTAATACATAGAGTATACATTATTTCTCAGTTGTGATTTTAAAAAGCAAATAAATTCTTAAACTAATAATTTTTCAAATACTTTGACTAAATGGAAAAAGCTGACATCTAAAAATAAGTGTTAACTATGATTTTCTATATTAAATATGAATTTTGAAGTCATGAGAATTTGAAGTCATGAGAGAGGATAAGTCCTGGAGTTTTTTAGAATTTTTTTTTCTGTTGCTAAATAAATTTAGTCAGCAATACTCACTGTGCTAGCAGATAAAGTAATTAATATTTCATCCAAATATAAAGTTGACATTTTATCAGATTTCAAATAGCATCACATTTTGGCTTAAAGCCCAGATGTTTCTTAAGATTTTTAGTCAATAAAATCAGTTTAAAATTGTGATGAAGGGTGGAGGGTAAAAGTGTAATCAAAATGCTTTGATATTATAACTTTGTAAATCGGCTGATAAATATATCATCTATGCTTATTTGTAGTACTATGAAGAATTTGAAATTGCTTAATCATGACTATTAATAATTTGAAAACACAACTTCTGTGGAAAAAGTGTTTAAACCCAGTTGAAATGAAGCAGTGAGGAAAATAATTAGCAAACTCTCGGGCAAGTTATTTATCTCAGTGCCTCAGTGATGATCACAGAAAAGCCTACAATAAACAGTGAACTTTGAGATAATGTGTTCCTTTTTCTCAGAATAATAGGGCACCATCAGAGTTAATATTACAGAATTTATTTTCTATTTGGGTTAATTTTTCTGTAATAATCGAGAGTCCCTCTTGAGACTAAAAGCATATGCTTAACACACAGCAGATAAAACTCAGAAACACAAATTATAACTGTAGAGCAGGGCACAGTTAAATGGCTTAATAGTGATAGAACTCCTAAGTTTTCTAAGTTTGCACTGCACAGATAAGCTCTGAAGCTTCTACAAATGACCACGTTATGAGATGTAACAGAAGCATTTCCTTTTGTAGTTCCTGCACCTAAATCTTTCTGTAAGAGTGTTAAAAAGACACAATGTGATATAAATAAATCTTAGAATGTTGCCACAAAATACAAAATATCCAAGGACATAAAAGAAAGCATAAATGTTTAGCTGAAAGCTACTCACAAGGTGAATCAGAACTACAAATAATAGAATATTCCCTCCCAGTCCATCTGTGTGACATTTCTCACTCTCTGCCTCTTTTTTATTTATCCTAAAAAACAGGAGCATCTTAATCTGAATTTACATAAAAATATAAGAATTTGTTAATGTTCATTGTTCTAATCTAATGAACAGCTTAGATACAGCTTAGATCACAACACTCAAGTCCTTTCAAATAATGGAAGAGCCATCCCCTCAAAAATGGCTACGAATAAGCCCAGACAATGAATACTACAAATACCTAACCCTTCAGTGACTAGACGCTGAACATCTATTAGCATCAACAACATCCAGAAAAACATGTCCTTCAAAATGAATTAAATAAGTCACCAGGAACCAATCCTAGAAACACAGAGATATGTGACCTTTCAGAGAATTCAAAATAGCTGTGTTAAGAAAACTCAAAGAAATTCAAGGGGCCAGGCGAGGTGGCTCACGCCTGTAATCCCAGCACTTTGGGATGCAGAGGCAGGCAGATCAGGTGAGGTCGGGAGTTCAAGACCAGCCTGTCCAACATGGTGAAACCCTGTCTCTACTAAAAATACAAAAAATTAGCTGAGCATGGTGGCAGGTGCCTGTAACCCCAGCTACTCAGGAGGCTGAGGCAGGAGAATCGTTTGAACCTGGGAAGCAGAGGTTGCCGTGAGCTGAGATCACGCCATTGCACTCTAGCCTGGACAACAAGAGCAAAACTCCGTCTCGAAAAAAAAAAAAAGAAATTCAAGATAACACAAAAAAGGAATTCAGAATTCTAACAGAAAAAATACTTATCAAGGAGTTTAAAATAAATAAAAATAATTAACCAGAAATTCTGGAGCTGAAAAATGCAATTGGCATACTGAAGAATGAATCAGAGTCTTTTAATAGCAGAACTGATCAAGCAGAAGAAAGCATTAGTGAGCTTCACAACAGGCTAATTAAATACACACGGTCAGAAAAGACAACAGAAAAAATAATAAAAACAGTAAAGCATGCCTAAGGAAGCTAGAAAATAGCCTCAAATGGGCAAATCTAAGTGTTATTGGGCTTAAGGATGAGGTAGAGAAAGAGATAGGGGTTTTATTCAAAGTGAAAATAGAAGAGAACTTTCCAAACCCAGAGAAAGATATCAATATCCAAGTACAAGAAGGTTATAGAACACTAATCAGATTTAACCCAGAGAAAAAAATATCAATGCATTTAATAATCAAACTCCCAAAAGTCAGAGGTAAGGAAAGGATTCTAAAATCAGCAAGTGAAAAGGAACAAATAACATACGATGGAATTTCAATACATCTGACAGCAGACTTTTTACTGGAAACCTTAAAAGCCAGCAGAGAGTGGCATGACATATTTAAAATAGTGAAGGAAAAAAAAACTTTTACCCTAGAATAGTATATCCTGCTAAAATATCCAAACATAAAGAAGGCAAACATCCCAGTTACTCGGGAGGCTGCGGCAGGAGAATTGCTTGAACCTGGGAGGTGGAGGTTGCGGCGAGCTGAGATCGCGCCATTGCACTCTAGCCTGGGCAACAAGAGCAAAACTCCGTCTCAAAAAAAAAAAAAAAAAAAAAAAAAGACAAAGACAAACAAAAGCTGAAGGATTTATTAATATCAGAGTTGTCCAACAAGAAATGCTAAGGGAAGTACTTCAGTCAGAAAAAAAGAACATTATTAAGCAATAAATGATCACCTAGAGGTACAACACTCACTAGTAACAGTAAGTACACAGAAAAACAGAGTATTATGACACAGTAACTGTGGTGTATAAGATACTCTTATCCTAAGTAGAAAGACTAAATGATTAACCAATAAAAAATAACAACTTTTCAAGACACAGTAAGTACAATAAGATTAACTAGAAACAACCAAAATTAAAAAGTAAAGAGAGATGAAGTTAAGACATAGTTTTTATTAGTTTTCTTTTAGCTTGTTTGTTTATGCAAGTGGTGTTCTGGTTATCAAGTTAAAATAATGGGTTATGAGATAGTATTTGCAAACCTCATGGTAACTTCAAACTGAAACACATACAATAGATACACAAAACATAAAATGCAAGAAACTAAGTCATATCCCTAGAGAAAATCATCTTCACCAAGAAAAGACAGGAAGGAAAGAAACAAGAAAGAGAAGACTACAAAACTACCAGAAAACAAATAACAAAATGAAAGGAGTAAGTCCTTACTTATCAATAATAACATTGAATATAAATGAACTAAAGTCTCCAATCAAAAGACCTAGAGTGGCAGAATGGATTTTTTAAAAAATCCATCAATCTGTTGCCTATAAGAAACATACTTCACCTATAAAGGCACACATAGACTAAAAATAAAGTGATGGCAAAAGATATTTCATACCAATGGAAACAAAAAAGCAGAAGTGGCTGTACATATATCAGACAAAATTTATTTCAAGACAAAAATTATAAGAAGACTCAAAGAAGGTCACTATGTAATGATAAAGTGGTCAGTTCAGCAAGAGGATATAAAAATTTTAAATATATATGCACTCAACACTGGAGCACCCAGATAAACGAAATATTATCCAAACTAAAGAGAGAGATAGACTTCAGTACAATAATAGCTAGAAACTTCAACATCCCACTTTCAGCATCGGACAGATCTTCTAGACAGAAAACGAACAAACATCAGACTCAATCTGCACCAAATGGACCTAATATATATTTACAGAAGAGTTTATCCAAAGGCTGCCAGATGCACATTCTTGTCCTCAGCACATAGATCATTCTCAATGATAGAGCATACATTAGGTCACAAATCAAGTCTTAAAATATTCAAAGACATTGAAATAATATCAAGTATTATCTCTGACCAAAATGAAATAAAACTAGAAATTAATAACAAGTGACATTTTGGAAATAACACAAATACAAGGAAAGTACACAATATGATCCTGAATGACCAGTGGGCCAGTAAAAAAATTAAAAAGAAATTTGAAAAATGTATTGAGACAAATGATAATGGAAGCACAACATATTAAAACCTATAGGATACTGCAAAAAAATACTCAGAAGGAAGTTTACAAGTGCCTACATCAAAAAAAAGAGCAATAAAATCAAACAAAAAGTCTAACCATGCATCTTAAAGAACTATAAAAGTGAGAGCAAACCAAACCCAAGATCAGTAGAAAGAAATAATAAAGAACAGGGTAAAAATAAATGAAATTGAAATGAGAAAAAAATCAATAAGACCAATGAAACAAAAGTTGTTTTTTTGAAAAGTTAAACAAAATTGACAAACCCTTATCCAGACTAAGAAAAAAAAAGAGAAAACACAAATAAAATCAGAAATGAATAGGAGACATTACAACTGATACTGTAGAAATTGAAAGGATTATTAGTGGCTACGGTGAGCAAATAAATACCAATAAATTGGAAAATCTAGAAGAAATACAAAAATTCATAGAGCCATACAACCTACCAAGATTGAATCAGGAAGAAATCCAAAATCTGAACAGGCCAATAACACATAACAAGACCAAAATCATAATAAAAAGTCTCTCAGTAAAAAAAAGCTCAGGACCCAATGGCTTTTCTGCTGAATTTTACCAAACATTCAAAAAAGTACTAATACCATTGCTACTCAAATTATTGCTAAAAATAGAGGAGAAGGGAGTACTTCCAAACTCATTCTACAAGACCAATATTTCTGGGATACCAAAAAAAGACAAAGTCACACACAAAAAGGAAACTGCAGACCAATATCTCTGATAAATATTGGTGCAAAAATCCTGAAAAAAATACTAGCCAACCAAATTCAACAATACATTAGAAAGATCACTTATTATGTCCAACTGGGATTTGTGTATGTTGAACCAACTTTGGTTCAACCAACGTTGGTTCAACATACACAAATTAATTAAGGGTATATATCATATTGGCAGAACGAAGGATAAAAACTATATTATTATTTCAATTGATGCTGAAAATAAGTATTTCATAAAATTCAACATCTCTTCATGATCAAAACCCTCAAAAAACTGGGAATAGAAAAAATACACCTCAACATAATAAAAGCCAATATATGACAGATCCACAGCCAGTTTCATACTGAATGGGGAAAAACACAAACATTCCCTTTGGGATGCCCACTGTCACCACTGTTATATAGTGTGATATTGAAAGACCTAGCTAGAGCAATGAGATAAGAGAAAGAAGTAAAGAGCATCCAAATTCAACAGTAAGAAGTCAAATTATCCTTGTTTGCTGATTATATAATCTTATATTTGGAAAACCCTAAAGACTTAACAAGAAAACTATTATAACTGATAAACAAATTCAGTAATGTTTCAGAATACAAAATCAACATGCAAAAATCAGTAGCATATATTAGTATCAGTATATACCAACAGTGAACAATGTGAAAAAATTAATAATCTCATTTACAATAGCCACAAATGAAGTTAAATACCCAGGCATTAACCAAAGAAGTACAAGACTTCCATAATGAAAACTATAAAACTCTGACAAACAAAATTGAAGAGAACACCAAGAAATGGAAAAATATTCCATGTTCATGGATTGAAAGAGTCAATATTTTTAAATTGTTCATACAACTCAAAGCAATCTATAGATTCCATGTAATACCTAAAAGAATACCAGTAACACTCTTCACAGAAACAGAAAAAAGAATCCTAAAACTTATATACAACCACAGAAGATCGAGAATAGCCAAAGCTATGCTAAGCAAAAAGAACAAAACTGGAAGAATCACATCACCTGACTTCCAATTATACTAGAAAGCTATAATGATCAAAACAGCAAGGTACTTGCATAAAAACAGACACATAGACCAATGGAACAGAATAGAGAACCCAGAAATAAATCTACACACCTATAGTGAACTCATTTTTGACAAAAGTGCCAAGAAATACATTGGAGAAAAGGCAGTCTCTTCAATAAATGGTGCTGGGAAAACAGGATATCCACATGCAAAAGAAACTAGACTCCTATCTCTTGCCATATACAAAAATAAAATAAAAATGAATTAAAGAATTAAATATAAAACCTCCAACTATGAAACTCCTACAGGAAAATACTAAGAAAAATTCCCAGGACCAGTCTTTAGAACGACTTTTTGAGCAATACCCCACAAGCACAGACAACCAAAACCAATGTGGAAAAATGGGATCAAATCAAGTTAAAAAGCTTCTGCACAGCAAAGGAGACAATCAACAAAATGAAGAGACAACCCGAAGAATAGGAGAAGACATTTACAAACTGTCTCTCTGACAAGAGATAAATAACCAGATTGTATAAGGAGCTCAAACAACCCTATAGGAAAAATCCTAACAATCTAATCAAAAATGGGCAAAAGAGTTGTATAGACATTTCTCAAAAGAAGACATACAAATGGCAAACAGGCATACGAAAGGTGCTCAACATCATTGATCATCAGGGAAATGCAAAACAAAACTACAATGAGATATCATCTCACCCCAGTTAAAACGGCTTATATCCTAAAGACAGGCAATAACGAATTCTGGCAAGGATGTGGAGAAAAGAGAAACTTTGTACACTGTTGATGGGAATGCAAGTTGGTGCAATCACTGTGGAGAAGTTTGGAGGTTCCTCAACAAACTACAAATAGAACTACTATGTGATCCCACAATCCTATTGTGGGTATATACCTCAAGGAAAGGAAATCGGTATATTGAAGAGGTATCTGCACTTCTATATTTGTTGCAGCACTATTTACAACATAGCTAAGGTTTGGAAGCAACCTAAGTGCTATCAACAGATGAATGCATCAAGAAATGTGGTACATATACACAATGGAGTACTACTCAGCCATAAAAAAGAATGAGATTCATTCATTGCAGCAACATGGATAGAACTAGAGATCATTATGTTAAATGAAATAAGCCTGGGGCAGAAAGACAAACATCACATATCCTCACTTATTTGTGGGATCTAAAAATTAAAACAAGTGAACTTGTGCACAGACAGAGTAGTAGAAGAATGGAGACCAGAGGCTGGGAAGGATTGCAGGAGCGGTTGGGATCAATTGTTGGGGCAGGAGTGGAGATGGTTGAGCACAAAAAAAAAAAAAAATAGAATGAATAATATCTACTATCTAATAGCACAATAGGGTGACTATAGTCAATATTAACTTAAGTGTATATTTTAATATAACTTAAAGAATCTAATTGGAATGAAAAGGATAAGTGCTTGAGGCGTGGATACCCCATTCTTCATGGTGTATACCGCAGTTTTCAAGATGAATACCCTATTCTTTATTCTTTGTTATCCATTATCTCACACCACATGCCTGTATCAAAATATCTCATGTACCCCATAAATATATATGCCAAGTACCAACAGAAATTTAAAAAAAACTGAAAATAAATAACAAATGGTTCAAAAATGAAATCATAAGAAAAAGAAAATATGTTGTAGTGAATTAAAATGAAAATGCAACACTGTAAAACTGAAAAGCTTCAGCAAAGCAGTACTTTGAAGAAATTTAAGATGAGACATATAAGAAAAGGAACATCTCAAATCAATAAGCTAATATTTTACTTAAGGAATTAGAAAAAAACTTAAAAACAATCAAACAATAATTCTACATCCAGTAAAACTGTATTTTAAAAATGAGACCCAGGCCAAGGCGGGTGGATCACGAGGTCAGGAGATCGAGACCATCCTGGCTAACACGGTGAAACCCCGTGTCTACTAAAAAATACAAAAAATTAGCCGGGCGTGGTGTCAGGCGGCTGTAGTCCCAGCTACTAAGGAGGCTGAGGCAGGAGAATGGCATGAACCCGGGAGGCAGAACTTGCTGTGAGCCGAGATCGTGCCACTGCACTCCAGCCTGGGCAACAGAGCAAGACTCCATCTCAAAAAAAAAAAAAAAAAATTAGACCCAAATACAAATATTCCAAATTAGTAAAGAATGAGATCATTTTATGGCAACAGACTTATTTTAAGATATATACTAGAGACTGCTTCAAGCTGAAAGGGTGTTGTTACTGGTGGAAGGTATTCCAGTTAACAGTGGCAAATCCATAGGAGTTTTCAGCAACCTTAATTCTTGCCTCCTCAGAAGAAAGAATTTGACTGAGGGGCATAAGGCAGAGAAAGAGATCGAGGTAAATTTCAGAGCAATAGAGGAAGTTAATTTTAAAAAGCTTCAGAGCAAGAAAGAAAGGAAAGTGCACTTGGAAGAGATCCAAGTGGGCAACTTGAAGAACAAGTGTCCCATTTAACTATGATCCTAGGACTTTATAGGCTGGCCCACCTCCAGCGTCTTGTGCACCCCTTTCCCATGATTCTTCCCTTAGGGTGGGCTGCCCACATGTGCAGCGCCCTTCTTATCCTTGCGAAGTGAGCATGCACAATATGTTTAGGAAGTTTTACACACGACCGCCTGGCTTTCTTCCCTTTTCCGGTGGCGTGCCCCAGGAAGGTCATACTCCACCATTTTTTCCCTTAATGCGCAAGCCCGGGCTCACTCACCCAGTACATGAGATTTTAGTGGAAGCCCCCTTTTGCTTCTTCCTGGCACCTGCATTCAATTAATGCTTTAATGTTAACAGCTGTGGACCATTAGGAGATTGTCTCTCCCTAGTGCCAGCTGCCAGTTTATCACTTGTAGAGAGGCAAACTGACAATTGCCAAAACATCACCGACATTCCTAGAGGGTGGAGGAGAGCATCCTCCTGCCCTACTTGTGCCTGTCTGACTACCTGTAACAATGAAATACCAGATGTTAACATGAATCTGCTAAAGCATATTAGAAAATGTAATAATGTAGGCGATTTTAAAAGACAATATAAATTGTTTTCTTTTTTAAAACAAAGCGTGATTAAGAAATTATACAATGTATTGTATTCATAACATACACATCTTTTATATAACATGTTATGTATATGAATATATATATAATTAATCAGAGCAGAAAGGATGAGAAAGAAAATGGAGATATATGCAAACAAGAAAACTGCAACAGAAACTCAAATCCAACACGGTATTTTCTTTTCTATGGATTTGTGGCAATAAAAACCTTCAAAGAAACATGACAACAATGAAATTCAGCATATTTCTTAAACTATTGTGGCCCACAACAGAATGACAAACTCACTTTGCAATATGGAATTGATTAGATGTAATTTTGTTGTTATAAAATAAATGTGAATCTTAGGTAGCATTGCACAAATGCTTATGAATTGTAAGTGTAAAAAATATCCTGCAAATTAAAATATACCTGAAAAGTACAATAAAAACATAGCTGCATTTTGTTTTGCTCAAATCATGGAATTTCAGTGTGTTTATATGTGTTGGGGCATGTCTGAATTAAAATCCTAGTCCTGAGGCTGATTAAACCTATATTATTGCTCAAGTAGCAAATCTCCCTCTCTTTCCTCATCTATAAAATACAGATAGTAATATTCTCAACATAATAAAGATGTTGTAATAATAAGTTAATATATTTAGAACACTTAGAATATTTGACATTTGCTAAACAGTGAAATAATTTATTTTCTTTATTCTTTACAGTTGTATGGATGTTTCTGTTTGAGTTAAACAACTTTGTTTACTCAAATAACTTTAATATAATAAATCATATTGTGTTAGATTTTATTTAAAAAGAAACTTCCTAGCATGCCTTTCAGCTTTACTTATTTATCTCAATTGCAATAGTGAATAATGCAAGCAGGACAAAGAAGGAAAACAAGACAGTTTTAGTTAAAGGTCTGTCCTAAAAACCTGATGAAAGAATTGTAAGGGCAGAGCAAGAAATGTAACTGACTTTGGACACAATGAATTAAAGAAAATAAAATTTTATAATACTGTATTAAATTATATTTTTAAGCATTGTTACAAAGAGAGTTATTTGCTCTGTATGGTAACTATATAGAAAAATACAACATCTATTAGAGAACATTAAGTGGAGACTATGAAAGGAAGATAGAACTTTCTCTAGTGTTAAAAAGAATATTCCATTTGGAAAAAAGAATGGAAAGGAAAAGTGGTCATTTTACAAGTTTAAGGTTTCTTTCTTCTATTAATGGCATCACTTCCCCTTAGATTCCAAGCTTGAAACCTGGGATCTGTCTTTGATTCAGACTATCTCCTCATTCAATTCATCTTTCATTAGATTAATTGTTTTTGGCAACCTGTGCAATGTAATTTCCATTTCCATTGCTGAAACTGTATTGGACATTATATTACAGTGTGATTAGTAATTAATCAATAATTATTATTTAGTAATTACTTTATACGTATGTT